>NC_069685.1:44448235-45073235 GCF_023699985.2 Odocoileus virginianus | reverse complement strand
TTGTGGTGGCTGTTGGCTGGTTGAGAGAACAGAATTTTTTGGTTGAAGATGCGGTATTTTTTAATAACTGTTTTATTTTTTAATTTTTAAAAAATTTTGAATAACTTTTAAAGATTACTTTCCATCTGCAATTATTACAAAATATTGGCTACATTCCCTGGTGTTGTAGAATATATCTTTATAGCTTATTTATACCCAATAGTTTGTACCTCCTAATCCCCTCCTTCTGTATTACCCCTTCCCACTTCCCTCTCCCCACTGGTAACTACTAGATTGTTCTCTCCAAGTCTGCTTCTCTTTGTTTTATTCACTGGTTTGTTGTGCTTTTTAGATTCCACATATAAGTGACATCATACGGTGTTTGTCCGTCTAACTTATTTCACTAAGCATAATACCCTCCAAATCCATCCATGTTATTGCAGATGGCAAAATTTCAACCTTTTTCATCTCTGGATAGTATTCCATATATACTTTATCCATTTATCCACATCTTCTTCATCCATTCATCTGTTGATGAATACTTAGGTTGTGTGCATATTTTAGCAATTATAAGTAATGCTACTATGAACATTGGGGTTCACTCATCTTTTTGAATTAGTTTTTCTGTGTTTTGCAGATATAAAGCCAGGAGTGGAATAGCTAGGTTATAGGGTAGCTCTATTTTCAGTTTTTTGAGAAAACTACATACTAATAACAGCTTTATTTTGACATAATTCATGAAACATGAAATGGACTCATTTAGAGTACACAATGGTTTTTAGTATATTCACAGACTGGCATCACATCAATTTTAGAAAATTTTCATCATCCCCAAAAGAAGCTCCATACTCATTAGATTCACTTCCCATTTGCCCAGAACCAAATTCCCAGCCCCAGGCAACCACTAATCTACTCTCTGTCTGTATGGATTTGCCTGGGCTCGGGGGCTGGTGTCTGTATCATTATGGGGGAGTCTGTGAGAAGCCAATGGAATTAATATGTTGTGACTATTTCTTAATTGAAGCACCAGATGAGTTCTATGCTCCCTCAGTGTGCCTGTACATAGGCAGCAAAAGAAAACCCTGCAAGACCTTTGTGTGGGAACCACATCCGCTCCTAAATCACGCTGCCTACCTAGCTAGCTCATGTTTTGCTTTAAAAAATTCAGGCTTCACATAAAGAGAAAGAGGTCTGTGGTTGACTCTTAACGCTAGTTGCTTCATTTCTGCCCCAGGTTAACACTCTGAAAGGGCCAGCTGCTGGCCTTGGGCAGATACCTCTATGGTCCACTCGGTTCAACTGAGTGACCCAGGTTCTGAGCGCCCGAGTCGAGGATGGATGGCAACTTCCTCCCTCAGGGAGCACCTGCTATGGTGCCAGAAAGAGCTAAGAGTCCATGGTGGGGACCAACGGATCCCATTGCCTCTGGAACCGTTGTGGTTTTAAACCTGGAATCTCATCAGAATAAATGGAGTGCTTGGCTACCCTGGTCTACATTAGTGACTCCAACAATCATTAAAAATTTTCTGTTGATCATTTCAGGTGATCAGGGTCTCATGGCATCAAATGTCTCTTTTATTGCAAATGTAAGACTCAAATATGACTGCAGGCAGGGAGGGACACGGCTCCAGTATTGCCAGACTCTGAAGCAAAGTAGGACAGTCATCAAGGGTGTTACTCCCCTTCCTGGCTGAGCAACAGCACTGCCCCACCTGCCAAGCCCTTGAGACAAGAGCCTGTGACCCCACCAAATGAGCCTGCAGGTGTCTGACCTCTGATTGACTGCCCTGGATGGGTGTCAGCTCTCTGCTGTGAATAAGGTCACAGGTGAGATGGGTGTGTGCCATCTCAAATAGGTGCTGCTATTTTACGGTGACGCGAGCCTGTCAGACTAGGAGATGGACAAAGCAAGAGCAAGACTGTCCAGATAGGCTGTAGTTCTTCCTTCCTGTTAAAATGATCAAGTAGAACAAAGGTAACACGGCTCTTGCCTGTTGGTCCCATGATTCATTTCTCACACATTTGCTGAGCACCTGCTGTGTGCCTGGCCCTGAGCAGTACACCAAGGACAGAGTCATTAATAAGACTTCCATGTGCTGCAGAGGGAGGCAGTTATGGCCCAGAATGGCAAGGGGCAGGGGGAGGTGGGCAGCGCCTTCACCCCATTGCTCTTATGTTCCCATCAGCTCGTCCACACTCATCTGTAGACTCCAGCCAAGCTGATGGTGTCTCAGAACACAAGACTGAAAAAAGAAGCTGTCCTTTCTCATATGTGAATTGTTTTTGCTGTTTATTCTCTAAGTTATGTCCCACTCTTTGTGACCCCCATGGACTATAGCATACCAGGCATCTCTATCAATGGGATTTCCCAGGCAAGAATACTGGAGTGGGTTGCCATTTCCTTCTCTAAGGGATCTTCCTGACCTGAGGATCAAACCTGTGTCTCCTGCATTTCAGGCATGTTCTTTACTGCTGAGCCACTAGGAAAGCCCTCATATGTGAACAGATCTTAATTAATATTACAAGTAACCCTACACAACTCGGGGATTAGGGCACTGACCCTCCCTGAAGTGAAAAATCCAAGTATAGCTTATAGTCTGCCCTCCTTAGCCATGATTCCTCCTTATCCAATCAGTAGATTCAACCTGCCAGTCAATCCTAAAAGAAATCAACCCTGAATATTCATTGGAAGGACTGATGCTGAAGCTGAAGCTCCAATACTTTGGCCACCTGATGCAAAGAGCTGACTCATTAGAAAAGACCCTGATGCTGGGGAAGATTGAGGGCAGGAGGAGAAGGGGACGACAGAGGATGACATGGTTGGATGGCATCACCAACTCAATGGACATGAATTTGAGCAAACTTTATGAGCTAGTGAAAGACAGGGAAGCCTGGCATGCTGCAATTCATGGGGTCACATACAGCTGAATACAACTTGGCGACTAAACAACAACCATGGATCTTTCAAGACTGTAGCATTCACTATTGAAAAAATCATATACAAGTGGACCCTCCATTTCAAACCCATGTTGTTGGAGGACCACTATAATATTTATTAGCATTAATTTTTTATTATTTTCAATAATACATTATGACAGTAATTTAATAATATTAACAATAACTACAAGGATAATAATAATGAGACTCCATTTAACAAGTCTGGGGAAGGCTCAGTGTTAGACATCCTTAAGTGTGTGTTGTTATTCATTTACAGTGCCTCTCTGAAGCAGGTGTCTTACCCCTCCCCCAATATTACAGATGAGGAAACAGACTCAGACCATTCTTCTCAAGGTCAAGACTGGGACCAGCAGAGCAAGGACTCAAACCCAAGATCATGTCTCCAAAGACTGTGGTCTTAATTATTACACTAATACAAGCTTCATATATATTTTCTTGTGTTAAAAATGTAATAAAACCGCCAAAAAGAGTAATTCAGGGTCACGACACAAAATCCAGAAAATGAAGAAAAGTAGAAGAAATAAAGAAAAAAAGGCCTTTGGTCCCTCCTCCTAGAAATTAAAATTAATAGCTCATCTTTTCCACATGCTTCAGTGTTTTTTCCAAATGACGGACATAGTTTTCCATAGTTGTATTCATATTTTGAAAGTGTATCATTATCAATATGACTTTTAAATTACTTTCTGATTTTAAAAGTAGCCCAAGAGTACTGTAAATCATTTGTAGAAATGACCCAGTTCACCCCTGTTGGAGCTTTGCTAATGTCCTCCTAACGTTTTTGCCCTCGCATTTCTTTTTTCTTCCATGGTTGAGATCAAAGTGCAAATATTGATTTTTAAGTATAATTAACAGGAAAGTTTCCACAGCCCTCGATTGGAGGTAATCAGGCTCCCAAGTGGGTGGAACAGACTGTGGGCTGCAGGAGAGGACCCCTCGGGGGAGAGGGAGACTGAAGACTACAATCCAGCCCAGCTGTTACTCGTCTACATGCTCCCACCTGGAGGAAAAGCTTCAGCTCTCCTTTGAACAAGAGTACCATCTGTTTCAAGTGTGCAGCCTCGGCTGCACTTTCCAAAAGGAAGCTGCACTTTACAACTTTCCCCCGAGGGCAAACCTGGAAGATGAGTTGAAAGGAACTGAGGCTGGCCAGCTTGCATCAGTGAGTAGCCTGCTTTCTGTGACGGTGATGAAGGGCTTGCTCTTATAGAAGAGCTCTTCTGGACTTGCCTAGTGCCTCCGTGGTTAAGAATCTGCTTGCCAGTGCAGGGACTCGGGTCCCATCTCTGGTCTGGGAAGATCCTACATGCCTCAGGAAAGCTAAACCCACGTGCCACAGCCACTGACGGTCTCGCGCCCTAGGAGCCCGTGCTCAGCGACAAGAAAAGCCGCCGCAATGAGACGTCCGCACACCACAACTAGAGAAAAGCCTGCATGCAGTAACAAAGAGCCAGTGAAACACAAAAATAAATGAAGAATTTTTTCTAAGAAAAATAGCTCTTCCATAGATAATAATGACACAAGTGGCCAGAAGCCCAAAAACCAGCTGTTTCAAGGCATTGGAGAACTGCGCTTGAGACAAGCTTCAACCTGGGACCTGAGACCCTCGGCTGCAGTGTTTGTACCTGGACAAACAGTTTCTCTAGCAACAAAATACAAAGAAACTATAAGGGACTAAAACTAACTGCGTGCATGCGCAGTTGGGGCAAATTATGGACCACAAGACACAAGAGACCAAAAAAATCCAACTGCTGCTCCGGAAAAACCCAGAGCAAACACAGCATGTCGGGAGCAAAGCAGGGTACTTCGTATGCCCCCTGCACTCAGTACCACCTAAGGGGTGGGCAGACCACCTATGCCACCCCTCCAGCCTGACCTCTGAACACAACCCTACCCTCACCCCATGTAAGGAACCGGCTCACTCCCAACTTGGGAAGCTGGCAAGCAAGGAACTTGTTGCTCGTTCTCACGCCCTCCTGTTGTAACAGGGGCCCCAATAAAGCCTTGTTTGAATTTCTTGTCTGGCCTCTGATCAATTTCTATTTAGTAAGGAGGCCAAGAACCCTGGTCCGTATCACAGGTGATCGAGAGAGGAGGCAAAGATCCCAGAGAAGGAGGCTGGGTACTAAGGCTAGGCCCACATTGGCCACACACTGTCCCCTTGGGGTGTTATCTATGCATACTGTGTTGTTCAGAGACTGCAGGAGATGTGACATCCCAAAGCTTACAGCAGGCTCACTGGGCTGAGCTGACAAAAGCTATATCCAGGACGTCGGAGGCAGCAGGGAAATGAGGGTCTGAAATTCCTGAGATAAGAGACTTGCAGGAAACTGAGCCTTGCGTACAATTTCCTCTTCAGGCCTTTGCCAGTTCCTCCACTGGACACGAGGTGGCTCACTGGTAAAAAAATCTGACAGCAATGCAGGAGATGCAAGAGACGAGGGTTCAATCCCTGGGTGGGAAAGATCCTCTGGAGGAGGGCATGGCAACGCATTCCAGTACTCTTGCCTGGAGAACCCTGTGGACAGAGGAGCCTGGTGGGCTACAGTCCATAGGGTCACAAAGAGTCGGACACAGCTGAAGCAACTTAGCACACACACCACTGGACAGGAAACTAAGAAAGCAAGATAGGGAGGCATTCAAGGCTCAGCTGTGATACGAGTGAGCGCCTGTAACTCTGGGTAAGGGCCACCCTGGGAGAATGTAGATCCCAGGCATATTCTGGCATCTGCACAGGTAGGCAAAGTAGGATTAGCTAAGAAAGTCTCAGGTGCTGGACCTTGGAAGGGAAAACAGATGGAAATTGGGCATGTGAGGCATGGTACCCAGAGATCTGGATCTGGGCACTCTTCATTATGAATATTAATCAAATCTTCACATAGACCTTTTTTATTTTTAAAATTTTTATTTATTTATTTTGGCTGCGTTGGGTCTTCTTTGCGGCTCATGGACTCTGTAGTTGTGGTGCACAGGCTTTGTTGCTCCAAGATATGTGGGATCTTAGTTCCCTGATCAGGAATCAAACCTGCGTCCCCTGCACTACAAGGCAGGGTCTTAACCACTGGATCACTGGGGAAAGTCCTCACACAGACCTTTGCAAAAGTTTCAACTGTGGCAAAAAAAAAAAAAGTGTTCAGTGGGGCAAGGACAGTTCTGACGGGACACTCGAGGTGACCATGGAGGTCAAGGAAGGCCACTCTGAGGACATGAACCCTGAAGCATGGGATGCCCTCGAGGCACTAGGATGTGATCCAGATAAAGCACCAGGCAGAGGGAAGCACAGATTCAAGGACCCTGCACAGAGAGACGAGTGCGCATCAGGGACCAGCCATTGAAAAAATGCGTGGCTGGGAGAGATTGATTTCCCAGAGGCATGAAAATGGATTCACACAAATAAAAAATTCACTCTCTCTTTCTTCACAACAGTGGAGGACACAGGTCTACTGGGGATGGAAGCCAGAGGCCCAGATAGTATGTTGGCTCTTAAAATCGGCATTTTTTTCCAAGTGTTTTGTTCAAGCCATTGGCCAAATACTAGTGTTTTGGATTGGTCTCTGCAACTCAAAACTTCCAGCTGGAAGAAGCAAAAATTGGGTGGTTTTCCTAAGTGTTGGTTCAGAAAGGTTTAGTAAGCCCTTCTAATCAACAAACAAATAAACAAGAAGAAAACCCAAAGGCTCTGAGAGTCAAGTGCTATTTCAGGAATTCTCTGAGGTGGAGATGTTTGTTTAAAAATTTGGATCTACAAATGAACTTATTCATAAAACAAACAGACTCACGGGCATAGAAAACTAACATATGGTTACCAAAGTGGAAATTGGGGGAGGAATAAATAAGGAGTGTATGTTTAATAGATACACATTACTATACGGAAAATAGATAACCAGCAAGGTCCTACTGTATAGCATAGGAAACTATACTCAGTATCTTGTAATAACCTGTAATGGAAAAGAATCTGTAAAAGAATGTCTGTGTGTGTGTGTGTGTGCACGCATGTGTATGAAGGCTTCTCTGATCACTCAGCGGGTAAAGAATCCACCTGCAACACAGGAGACACAGGAGACGCGGGTCCAATCCCTGGGTCAGAAAGATGCCCTGGAGGAGGGCATGGCAACTCACTCCACTAATTTTTACCTGGAAAATCCCATAGACAGAGGAGCCTGGTGGGCTGCAGTCCATGGGGTCCCAAAAAGTCAGACACAACTGAAGCAACTGGCATGCACACGTATGTATATATAAATATATGTATATATGTATATGCTGTATATATGCATATGTGAATCATTTTGCTGTACATCTGAAACTAACGCAGTATTGTAAATCTATGATAATTCAATTAAAAATAATAAAAAATAATAAATTTGGATCCAGAAGGGTTTGCAAAGTAGAACTGCGAAGAAGAGGAAAGTCAGGTTATCCTGTTACCATTCTCTTTTAGGGAGAACATTAGATAATGTTTCAAAGAATGAAGCAAATTATGACATTTCTTTTCCAATTTATATTCTACCAACCAAAATGTTCTGTCCAAAAAAGCCTTTTTGTCCTGCGTCAAAGAGGGCATTTGGGTGGAAAGAAATTACCAGACTGTGAAATTTCATTGATTTAAAAAATTCAGGTTAAGTTCAGGGTCCAGATTTGCATTTTCTCTCTTTTATGTGGTGCTCTGAGTGAAGTGTGGGATTGGAAGAGCTGGGCCAGGTTGCACGGCAAGAACACAGTCTCAGGATGCTGTGACTTTCAGAGCTTCAGCCCTGGAAAGAGAGAGTCGTTACACAAAATGTGACAGTCTAGGGTTATTCTTGATATAGTCAGGAAAACCAGGGCACCGACAGGATGAAATTCATTCATCTGTTCATTCCATAAATACCTACTGAGAACTTTGTGTAAGACACTCAACAGATACATATTAAGTAAGACACTTAATAGATACACATTACTATATGGAAAATAGATAACCAGCAAGGTCCTACTCGTATAGCACAGGAAACTATACTCAGTATCTTGTAATAAGCTGTAATGGAAAAGAATCTCTAAAAGAATGTGTGTGTGTGTGTGTGTGTGTGTGTGTGTGTGTGAGGGCTCGGCAACCCACTCCAGTATTCTTGCCTGGAGAATCCCAGGGATGTTAGAGACTGGTGAGCTACAGTCCATGGGGTCACAAAGAGCCACATATGACTAAAGCAACTTAACACACATGCATGATCTATTAGCAAAGCCTGCTGGTCTTGCATCTTAGATTGAGTTCCTCCAGAAGCAAAAGCTGGGACAAGGATGTGGGAGGAGTGATTAATTTTGGGAAAGTTCATTTGAAGGAGGCACATAGCTAATAGATACATATCTATTAAGACTTCCAAAAAAAAAAAAGACTTCCCTTGTGGTCTAATGGTTAGGACTCTGTGCTTCCACTGCAGCGGGTGCAGGTTTGATCCTTGATGAGGTAAGTAGAATCCCATATACTGCATGGTTAAAAAAAATAATAGTAGATACTTGTCTACTTTGAATAATAGACAAGAGGGTTGGTATCTTAATCCACAAGGAGCGTATAGTCTTGTAGGGAAAACAGGTAAACAAACATGAGCTAAATCTGAAATGTTGCTGGTAAAGAATCCGCCTTCAATACAGGAGATCCCAGTTCGATTCCTGGGTTGGGAAGGTCTGCTGGAGAAGAGATAATCTCCCCACTCCAGTATTCTTGGGCTTCCCTGGCGGCTCAGCTGTTAAAGAATCTGCCTGCAATGCAGAAGACCTGGGTGCGATCCCTGGGTTGAGAAAATCCCCTGGAGAAGGGAACAGCTACCCACTCCCGTATTCTGACCTGGAGAATTCCATGGACTGTATAGTCCATGGGGTTGCAAAGAGTTGGACGCGACTGAGTGACTTTCATATCAGACTGAAAATACAGTGCTATGAAGGAAATAAACAGAGTGGTGAGGAATCACTGGATGCCAGAATTGAAGGGTACCACTTCCCACAGGGTAGGTGTGAGACGACACTTAAGTTGAGAATTTAGTATTAAATCCAGCTATTCCTGGGTAACAAGACAAAGAATGGTAGGTGGAAAGTCCTGAAGCAAGAATGAGCGGATTGTTGTATTTGAGAACTAGAGAAATGCCAGTGTGTCTGTGAGGCAGAGAGTCCAGAAGGAGATGGTGGAGAAGGATGCCAGCCCAGAAGGGCAGAGGAAGTGGATCGGGCACCGTGGGAGGCCTCTGGAAGGTTCTAAACAGGAGAGTGAGTTTCCCTGAATGGTGCCAAAAAGATCAGTAGCATCACAGGAGAGGAGAGCTTCGGGGAGAGATTTCCATCAGAACAGAGCTCGTCACTCCCTGCACTGGCTCCCTTCCTTTTCTCCTCTTGCTTCCCCAGCTCCACTTGGGTGCCTCCTTTGAATGACCTTTCACAAAATTAATCACTCCTCCCACATCCTTATCCCAGCTTTTGCTTCTGGAGGAAGTCAGTCTAAGATGTAAGACCAGCAGGATTTGCTAATAGATCACGTGTGCATGTTATGTCGCTTTAGTCATGTCTGACTCTTTGTGACTCCAAGGACTGTAGCCCACCAGTCTCCGACATCCCTGGGATTCTCCAGGCAAGAATGCTGGAGTGGGTTGCCGAGCTCTGTTCCAGGGGATCTTCCCAACCTAGGGATCGAACTCACATCCTTCATGTCTCCTGCATTGGCAGGCAGGTTCTTTACCACTAGCACCACCCTAGGGTTAAGAAAAAGGAAAGAATGCTGGGACTCTTACTTGTGCAATTGGCCAATAGCACAACCATTTACTAAGATGATGACTGATGATTAAAAAAAAAAAAACTCCAACAAACGGCTTCTCTAGAAATTCTGTGGACTTTTCAAGCCCCTAATCAGCAGAATGCCAGTTCTGTGTGGAATCAGGGTCAGAATATCAGGGATGTGGGATCGTCATCCTTCCTCAATGTGTCACTGTTTGTGTTGTATATTTTGTGTGTATTTTTATAAGTTGTCACTTATTTCTTATCATTTCCTGTGTCTTTCTACCTGGTATAAGTGAAGTGCCTTATTCAAGGGAAGTCTACGATCATTTCACACCCAGGAAAGCAGACATAAATTGCAGCAGACCTTGCTATTATACACAAATTTGAGGACTAGGATTACTGGGATGCAAAGCATTGTTTAAAAATCGACCAGGCATTTCCCAATACAGGAAGATCGATTACATGAGAAAGAAAAGTTGTATTCACTCAGAGTCAAAGTTCAGAAGCAGCAGATAAGATGCTGTTCCTCATTTCTACCCTAAATTATTACTATCCCGTCTATATCATGGACACTCATGGCCTCGAGCCAGCATGGAAAGTTCTAGAATCTTCTACTTCTTAATAATTGACTTAAATAATAAATAAATGACTTCAGTAAAAGCACATGGGCTTCCAATTTAAACAACCTCAAGATATGAAAACTTATTTCTGATGGAGTGGCTTTTAGGCCACAAACTCAGTATGTAAAAAAATATATATCATTTCCTTTTTTTTCCCCTCTGTAACTGAAATTAATTTTTCTTATGAAGTCTTTTACCTTTAGGGACAAGAACTTAATTTCAAGTAATTCAGATTTTCCTCCTTGTTCCCTAAGGATGCCTCTAAGATTCAATAAGCTGAAGTATTACCAGGGGAGTGGAGGATGGGGACCATGTCTATTGAGGCCACGTATCCATATAGGCGTCTGCTGGGTCATTCCTCATCCAACACAACTTTCCTCTAGGTCCAGCTCATGTTCAGCTTACTCCCAGGCTGCTCTAGGATCCTCCAGGATTATCCTAATGCATCCACTCCTTACCAGATCTGAGGAAAACTTGATGGGGCTAGGGAAGACCATTCCCCACTTCCACACTACTCCTACATGCAACAAAGTCCTTTGCATCAAATCATGTTGGTGGCTAAGGAAATTCTTTGAGGTAGGTTTTAGGTATGTCTGCCTTAACAGAGCGCTTCCCAGGTGGCGCCAGTGCTAAGGAACCGGCCTGCCAATACAAAGACTTAAGAGAGATGGTTTCAATCCCTGATTCAGGAAGATCCCCTTCAGGAGGACACTGCAACCCACTCCAGCATTCTTGCCTGGGGAATCCCATGGACGGAGGAGCCAGGAGGGCTATAGTCCATAGGGTCAAAAAAGTTGGACATGGCTAAGTGACTGAGCATGCACGCACTCCTTAACAGAAATTGAATTTTTGTAGAAAAACTAAGATATGTGTATAACAGACTTGAGTTGAAATATTGCAATCTGTATTTGCTACATTTAATTTTTTAACATGGCTTTGATCAATCTCCGTCCTCAAAGCTTTACTCCACTAAAAGACGCATAGAAGAGTCTTGAAAGAGGAAACATATGCACTATATTTCTAATATGATTTTTGCTCAACACATAATATTCAGGAACATATCAGCATATAGGGCAAAGTACACAGGGTTACAGGAGGCAGGGTTAAAGATAAAGCGGATTCTGAATAGGCAGTGCACTTTGGGATTTATACCCTTAGCTCAACATTTAGAACTTAAGATGCCTGGGGAGACCTCACCTGAATTCGGGCAAAAGTCAAGATGAGAAGTGGCCTGGGTGAGCTGTTGGTTTCCAACTAATTTCATTTGTGTGAAGGATTCAATATATCCTTCTTTTCACAGATGGTAGTCAAGGCAAGATTCAAGAATCAAACAGACTTCGTGCCAATCTGATTCCACCACTTGAATGAGTTAGAATGTCTAACTCAGTTCTAAAAGAAAGAATTCTTTGGAACAAACTCTTAAATTCCACCATTATTTACAGAATACTATATGTATGGGAAAATGTTGAACAATATTTAGTTAGTAATAGCTAGTTGCTTAACTTTAAAATTGAATTTTGTTGAGGCATAATTTACACTTAATAAATAAAATGCACTCATTATTACTATTCATTGTGATGAATTTTTATGAAAGGTATTATATTGTGTTACCACTATCACATTCTGATTTCTGTTGTTTTCCATGAGGTATTTGAGTTTTATCCACATTGTGTGTATCGGTAGTTCATTCCTTTCAAATGCTGAGTAGTATTTCATTGCACGACTACACAATTTGTCAGCTTACCTGATGAAGAATGTTGCTTCTAGTTATTGTCAATCAACCTGCTGTGAATATTGGTGTAAAAAAAAAAAAATTCCACCATTGTGTTTGTAATTTCAGTTGGGCGTGGCCCAAATAAACCTTCCAAGTTATTTTTAAGGAAGACGTACTGATGTTTCAGGTATAATGGTGATGATAATGATTAGAATAATAATAACAACAACAACAATGTCTGGTAGTCTGAATAATGGCTCTCCAAAGATGTCAACATCCTAGAAGCTGTGAACTTCTCCCCTTTCTTGGCAGAAGGGACTTTGCAGGGCTTCCTTGGTGGCTCAGTAGTGGAGAGACCGCTTGCCAATGCAGGAGACACGGGTTCGATCCCTGCTCTGGGAAGATCCCACATGTCATGGAGCAGCTAAGCCCACAACTATCAAGCCTGTGTTCTAGAGCCCAGGAGCTGCAACTACTGAAGCCCGCATGCCCTGGAGCCCGTACTCTGCAACAAAAGAAGCCACCGCAATGGGAAGCCCGCGCACTGCAACTGGAGAGTGGCCGCCACTCACCGCAGCTAGAGCAAGCCTGCACAGCAACGAAGAGCCATCGCAGCCATAAATAAACAAAGTTTAAATTAAAAATTTAAAAAGGGACTTTGCAGATGTGATTCAGCTCAGGGTCTGGAGATGGAATGATTACCTGAGATATCCAAGTGGATTCAGTATCATAACAGAGGTCCTTCTAAGAGAAAGAGGGAGACAGGAAGGAGATAGAGAAGAAGATGTCAGAGGAATGCAAAGCAAAGATCATAAACTAAGGAATTCAAGGCTTCCTCCAAAAGGCAAAAGAAACAAGGAAACAATTCTCCTCTGCAGATTCCAGAAAGAAAGCAGCCCTGCCTACACCTTGATTTGAGGACTTCTGAGCTCCAGAACTGTTTTTTAAAAGTTGCATTAAAACGCCACAGAGTGTATCATTCCTTACAGCAGCAAGAGGAACCTCAAATCCTACTTCATAACGGTTGTTATGAAGATTTGATGCTCCTAGTAACAAAGAACACTGAGAGAACTATGTATGTGCTGGGTCTGTTTCAAGCCCTTTAAAAATATTTACTCCTTTTATTTTCTACAACAAACCTATGAAGTAGTAGCATTAATAGTGCTACCCTTTTGCATATGAGTAAAGTGGGTCAGTGAGAGGTCTCACCGCTGTATCTAGCTATTTATCATCTAGCTATTTATTAATGGAAGGTGAAGTCAGCCCTGGAACAGGGCAGCCCGGATCCAGCACCAAGTCCTAACCACTGCACTCACTGCCCCTCACACAGAACAACACGTGAGTCAGCTGTTTAGCACTGCATACCTGGTGAGTGTTCAATAAATGCGAGCGGTTCAAGAGTTTGTTCTGATCTCTCTGAATCAGGGAAGGATGAGGCACTGCCAATCAGACTTTTCTTGGACCTGAAGCACAAAAGCAGCTTTCAAACGAGGAGTCAAGGGACTCCCCTGGTGGTCCAGTGGTTAAGAATCCGCCTTCCAGTGCAGGGGACACGGGTTCAATCCCTAGTTGGGGAGCTAAGATCCCACAGGCCACAGAGCAGCTACGCCTGAATGCGGCAACTACCAAACCCATGCTGTAACTAAGACCCAACACAGTCAAATAAATAAATGCATGAATAAAAATTGTTGAGAATGGAGTCAAATTCCCAGACCTGCAGACCTTACTCTGACTCCCTCTCCTGACCCTGCAGATTTCCTGCTGCAGGTTAGGAGACACTCTGCAAAAAGAAGGTGAGCCAGTCTCACTACCTGGAAGGCCATGTAGCAAAATCCTAATTGAGGACCACTGAGTCCATTGTTTGGGAAAGATCTTAAGCTCCATTTCAATTCTGAAATGAAAGGTCAGAACCAAAGAGTCAGCCACAGAGAGGCTAAGCCAGTTTACCTGTGAAATCTCTGAGTAGCTGCCTGCTGGGACCCCATCCCATCTTGGCTCCCTCCCCTAATCTAACACTCTGTGTCATCTGCTTGGGTCTGTTTTCTCTTTTTGGTTAATTGAAGAGTCCTGCTTCTTCTTGAGCAACCAATGAGATAACCACTCTTCTTGGCCATCAAAGTGTAGCCACCTTTTGCACTTTCCTGTCCCTCAGGGCTGCGAAGGACCCTAGGCTGCTCTGGCCAGGTGGGCAGGTACTGGATCACTCCCCAGATGGTGAGGGAGTGAGAAAGGATTTGAGAAGCTGAGGGCTCTGTTTTCTAGACAGAGCCCTCTGTAAGCGTCTGAGACAATTCTGTGTGTCCAGAGGTTGGGCAGACCACACGCAGGCACATGGCCACCCACGCCTGCTCTGACACACGCGTGATGATCACATGGAGCCACTTGCTTCCTGCTCCAACCTGCTCAGGACAGACTTTGTTGGGAAAGTACAGACGATGGATTGGGGTAGGGACAACTGTCCTGATGAGATGGAGAAGACGTGGAATTCTAACGATAGATCAAGGAGAAGGCGATGGCGGACTTTGTACAATTCAAAAGCCTGGATTTAAAGCCGCATCTCTTATATATCCTGTATTGACAGGTGGGTTCTTTACCACTAGCACCACCTGGGAAGCCAAATACTGAGAGCACATCTCAATTTGGACTCGCCTTATTCCAAGGGCTCCATGGTATTTGAAAGAGTTCAGAGTATGCCACTCCAATTATTTTGAGCTGAAAACAATTAAAAAAGAAGTAAACACAAGCAAAACTTGCTGTCCTCTGCCTTCGGGAAGAGCAGGAAGACTCTGAATCACCAGACATGACTCTAAAGAGAATCTTATCAGCCCAGAGACAGCACCAGGGAAATTTACATAATAAACCTTACTAACTAGTCCTTTCCCCCTATTAGTTTCCCCTGTATATTCACCTTCAAACAATGTGCTGTCTCTAGAAGCTCAAAGTTCCTTTTTTTGGTCACATCACTTCCATACAAAATGACTGTCTTCTTGTTAAGATGCTTTACAAACCTGGACTTTCCAGGTGGTTCAGTGGTAAAGAATCCACCTGCTGATAAAGACACAGGTTCAATCCCTGATCCAGGAAGACCCCACAAGCCACAGAGCAACTTGGTCTCTGTGCCACAACTATTGAGCCTGTCCTCTAGAGCCTGGAAGCTGCAACATGAGAAGCTCAAGCACCGCAATTAGAGAGTAGAGAAAGCCCATATGCACAGCAACAAAGACCCAGCATAGCCACACATAGAAAATAAATAAGGAGTTTTTAAAATGTATTTATTTTTTAGGATAATTGTTTACAGAATTATGTTGTTTTCTGTCAAACATCAACACGAATGCTTTATAAGCCCAAGTCCTAACCACCCTTTTGAGTTACTCATCACTAAGTTCTTCCCGGTGTATATGCAATGCACACACGAATAAACTTCCATGTGTGTTTCTCGTTACCCTGTCTTCTTGCAGTCTGGTTTGCAAGGCTCCCTCCAGCACACTGAGGTATCTGCAGTCATGTCCCATTTGTTCCTGACCCCGATTGGTGTGCCCAGGTCTGAATAATTTTAAGCATGCCCAAATGATGAGGGCTTTTTATCTGATCCAGTGTGCGCCTGCATTTCTAAAGAGCTGACTTTATGACTTCCAAAGAGGTACCTCTGGAAGTTGGTGATTTCTCCTCATTTGGAGCAATTTAATGAAAAAGGTAGAAATTTCAAATGCAATGGCAAGAATAGATCAGAGAAGACAAAAGAGAACAGCAATCAAAAGAGCTCCTTTCTCACTAGCTGATCAAATTCTGCAGCTTTAGAGAAGGCATTGTCTCCTCTTTGATCTTGATTAATTTGTCTCTCTTCCCATTTGAATACAGTAACTCATCTCGCTTACTTATTATTACTTATCATTGAGGGGAAGTGAGAAGAGGTAATGCCAAGCAATTCAGACTTGGGGAGCAGGGAAAGAAGAATGACTTTTTAAAATTTATTCAGTCTTTTATTCTATATTAAAAATTCAAATAAATATGTTTTTAAAAAGCAGGGTCATACCACACTGTTTTATAATCTGCTGTATTACAATAATGATGACAATTTTCTTGGAATCATTTTAAGTAGCTGCATAGTATTCTATTATGTGGATATAGTAGAGTTCATTTAAATCAATATTTTTGATATTTAGGTAGTTTCCAATTTTGTTATTATAAATGGCATTTCAGTGAGCATCTTGAGGCTTTACAATACAAATAGCATGCACTTTTAGTGCCTTAGGTATATACTGTCAAATGGCCCTCCAGAAAAAATATATCAGTTCTTGCTCCCAAGAGGGATGGTATTTAATGTGAACTTAGGGATGTCAAAGAATTTCTCTTCTGACCCTCTCTTCTTTGCTTCCTTGCTGTTTCATTTATTGACCAGTTACTTAGGGCAAAAGAAGATATATAAAGAATCAATAAACATCTCGAAAATGGTCAAATGATTGCAAACGAAAGGAGTCTATCATCTGTCCTCTTCCACATTGCTAATGATTATTATTGTGCTTGCTTTACTGAAGTCACTCCAAACTGGGGAGAGTGTGGAGACAGGAATGTCACCCAACAGGCTGACGGGTGTTTCAATGTTGTAAAACATCTGGAGAGCACCTGGCCAATTTTTTAAATGTGGATAAGCTGTTCCCAAAGATGGACTGACTGCCAAAGAGAAGCACACACGTAAAAAAAAGCAAGGATTAGTAAGAGTAAGCAGATGAATTGACCAGGTAAGAAACCAAGATGTTTCAGAGAATAGAAGAGAGCTTAAGAAAATCCCAATTACCATTTTCAAAGCAACTACCTAGAAAATAAGACTATGACAAAGGAGCAAAAAGGTAACAACAACCAAGAAAGTGCTCTTGGAAATTTAAAAGTAACATTGCTGAAACTAAACTAAAAATTAAGTTGAATGGCTGGAAAAAGAGCAGGAGGAATTTTCCCAGAATATAGAGAAAGTCAGCCACTATGAAGAGCTGCTAGAGCTAATGGAAGGAAGGGAAAATATCAAAGAAACAATAAAAATTTCCAGAGCAATAGAGAGACGTGAATCTTAGAATAAGAGTGTTCATCTCTTGGAAAGAGAATACATTTTTAAAACACCCACATTATCCTCATGAGATTTAAGAACTCTCAAGATGGAAAGAATGTCCTAAAAGCTACAGGAAGGAGAAAATTCACCTAGAAAGGAATTTAGAATCAAGCTTGCATCAAACTTCTCATCAGCAATGCTCAATGCTACAAAACTGGAATAATTCTTTCAAAAATCGAAGTAAATAGATAACTAACAAGGACTGAGTGTATAGCACAGGAAGCTATACTCAATACCCTGCAATAATCTATAATAGGAATAATATGAAAAAGAATAAATATATGTGTGTATAACTGAATCACTTTGCCGTACACCTGAAACTAACACAGGAAATCCTTTGGGGGTCTAGTAGTTAGAATTCAGTGTTTTACTGTGTGGGCATAAGTTTGATCACTGGCTGGGGAACTAAGATCCCCTAAGCGTGCAGGGGAAAAAAATTAATTGATTAATTTAATTAAAAATTTAAAAACCCTAACACAACATTGTAAATCAATTTCAATAAAACTTCTTTTAAAATTCTAAGAAGAAAATCTCTTCGGATTTAGATATTTAAGCCTTGCCAAACTATCAGATAAGGGTGAGGGTAAAGTAAGGTCATGTTCAAATATGAAAAGACTCCTAAATGCAGCACATTATTGATGATGTAAGTTGTGGATGAAGATGAGAGTGAAACCCCAAGGACAGAGGACCCAGGAGAGGATAGAACCAACCTAGGCATCCACTAGAAAGAAAACTGCTTATCTCTGCAGTAGGGGAGGGAACAGTCATTTAAATTAAGTGATAAGTCAATGCCTCACTGGGGAATTTCTTCAGGAAGAAAAATGGAGGGATTTATTTTAATATTCCAGGAAAAGGAATGAGGGGAAAACTGAAAGATCTTGGCAATGATATATCCATGCATATATATATATGTTTTTTTAATGTGTCAATCATACCTCAATAAAGTTTTTTTTAAAGAAATGAAAACAGGTATTCATACAAAAACTTGTATACAAATGCTCACAGTATCACTATTTACAATAGCAAAGAGACAAAAGCATCCCAAATATCCATCAATAGATGAACAAAATGGCCATGCAATAAAATATTACCCAGCCATGAAAAGAAATCCAATTCTGACACATTCTATGACATGGATGAACCTTGAAATTCTGATGCCAATTGAAAGAAGACAGGTTCAAAATACCTATATTGTTGGATCCCATTTATACAAAGTCAAGAATAGGCAAAACCAGACTTTCCCGGCGGTCCAATAGTTAAAACTTTGCTCTTCCAATGCAGGGGACATGGGTTTGATCCCTAGTTGGGACACTATACCAAGTGCCCAGCCAAAAAACAGAGGAAAAAAAAAAAAAAAAAAAAAGGCCAAGTCATGGAGACAGAAAGTAAGTCGTTGTTGCTTGGGGCTGAGGAGAGTTGGGACAAGAAAATCAAGGGGTATGGGGTTTCTTTTAGGGATGATGCAAATGTTCCAAAATTGATTGTGGTGATGCTTTTCCAGTCTGTGGATATACTGAAAACCACTGAATTGTACACTTTTAAAAAATGAGAAAATCTGATTTGCCCAGGTCACATTCTATCTGAGTTGCTGTTATTTAGTCACAGAGTCCTATTTGACTCTTTGCAACCCTATGGACTGTAGCCCACCAGGCTCCTTTATCCAGGGGATTCTCCAAGCAAGAATACTGGAGTGGGTTGCTATTTCCTTCTCCAGGGGATCTTCCTGACCCAGGGATTGAACTCATATCTCCTGCATTGGCAAGCGGATTCTTTACCCTTGAGCCACCTGCCACAATTTAGCAAATTCTTCAATGACTTTCATCCTCAGTTTGCTCAGCTGTGAAATGGGAAGATGCCTAACTTCAATGTCACTGGAAAGGTGTTCTCTTTTCATGCAGCAAAACACTTAGCCCAGGGCCTGACTCCTTTAAATGACTCAATGAGGAGGGATATTACTAGTAAAACTCCTAATTTCAACAAGGAGGAAACACGTGTTTGTTCTTTTGTTTTGCCATGTTGAGACTGAATCAGAAGATACAAAGGTGCATCCTGGGGATATAGGCATGTGATAAACTGGGAATTTTCTACGATGATTTGTGTCCAGCAAAATCTACCATTTTTGTCTCTGTTCCTGGTCAGAAAGATTGAAGCAGAGTTATCTCCTGTGAGATTTGTCAGACCACAGGACCTAGCTGGAGCAGGTCAGCAAGTGCAGCACATGTCTACTATAACAGTTTCCATTTTCAAGGAGCCTGCAAAGGGGGGTTGACTGTTTGCTAATTTTTCCATTTTCGCTAGTGATCAAACTCAGCTCAAGAGAGAGAGCAGAAACATCAACCTGAGTTCTATGCACCCTTGGCCCAAATTGTCACCTCTGGATCTTTAGATCAATCAAAAAGAGCTTTTCCACCAGAAATAGTAGTTTCCAGCGTCTCCCTGGTGAAGAGAACTATACCCTCTTTGAGTAACGGCTGCTTTTGCCATCAATAACATAGGTCGATTTCTTCCCCTCTTTCCTTTAGTTCTGAAAATGATGAATCCTGCAACAGATGTGTGATTTTCTATGAACTGACCACTTTCTTTCTTTCTTGTAAAATTTATTTATTATTTTAAAATTTAATTCATCTAATTGATTTTTATTTAGTAAAGATCTTAATTCTCCCACCAGGGATGGAACCCACATTCCCTGCATTTGAAGATGTATACCCTTTTTTTGTGTGTGGTGGTGGTGGTGAAAGAGGCATTCTTAACCACTGGATCACACAGGAAGTCCTGAGTGGACTGTTTCTTTTTTTTAAATTTCTTACTTTATTATTTTTTTAACACCATAAACCATTTTTATTGAGATATAGGTGATTAACAATGTTGTGGTAGTTTCAGATGAAAAGCAAAGGGACTCAGCCATACATTTACACATGTATCCATTCTCCCCCCAAACCTCTTCCCCCGACCATCCAGGTTGGCACATAGCATTGAGCATGGCTCATGTACTATACCATTTTCAATTGGACTGATAGCCCCTTAATATTAGCAAAATGCCACTGCATCCCAGCCATGCTCATCGCTGAATGAGTGTGACAGGCAGATACAATAGTGTTCTGCGTCAAGGAGGACCTGAGACTCTCATTTAAAGGATCCAGCTGTGAGAGGAGGTCACGAAAACCAGGGGACCAGACCATTAGCTTTAGCGGTGAGCACACAGGAAGCCCAGCAGTACCCTCCCACCTGGACATGGGGGGCCCACACTACAGGGGGGACTCTGATCTGGCTCTCCTCCACCTGGGTATTATTACAGACCAGTGTCCCTCCCAGGAGAGGAGGCTGTTATGTGATGAAATATAACCTCGCTCAGTTTCGTATGTTGAAGCCCTAACTCCCAATCTCTCAGAATGTGCCTGTATTTAAAGATAGGCCCTTTAAAGAGACGACTGAGTTACATTAGGCTATTAGAGTAGCCCGTAATCTGATGTGACTCGTGTCCTTATTAGGAGAGACGATTTGGTCATAAAATGAAGTGCCAGGGCTTCCCTGGTGGCTCAGTGGTAAAGAATCTGCCTGCCAAGGCAGGAGCTACAGGTTCAAACCCTGACCCAGGAAGATCCCACATGCCTTGGAGCAACTAAGCCGGTGGGCTGCAACTACCGAGCCTGGGCTCTGGAGCCTGGGAGCCGGAACGACTGAGCCCATGTGTCCTAGAGCTGTGCTCCAAAACAAGAGAAACTACCGCAATGAGAAGACCACGCACTGCAATTAGAGAGTGCCCCTGCTCGCTGCAGCTAGAGAATAGCCCACGCAGCAACGAAGACCCAGCACAGCCAAAAATAAATACATAAGAGAAACCAGGGTGGGCACACACAGAGGAAAGACCACATGAAGACGGGGCAAGAAGGCACCCATCTGCCAACCAAGGAGAGGGGGGGCCTCAGAAGAAACCAAACCTGCCAAGACCTTCATCAGCCTCCAGCACCATGAAGAAATGAATTTCATTTTTTAACCACCCCAGGCAGCTTTTAAGATCTTCGTTCTCCAATGAGGGATCAAACACGTGCCCCCTGCAGTGGAAGCACAGAGTCCTGACCACTGGACTGGCAGGGCATTCCCAAGAAATTAACTTTTGTACTTTATGCCAGTCAGCCTTTGATATTTTGTTAAGGCAGTCAGAGGAAATTAATGCCCGTGGAACACGTCCACCAGGAGTTTGGGGCTCCCCTCTGGATCATATTCCATGTATCTGGACCACAGGATCCCCAATATGACAGCCCCAGCCTTACTTCCAGGCCAGCAAGAGCCTCTTCTAGAGGCCAGCCTTCAAAGGGAGGACAAGAAAGCCTGCATGCCCAGCCCTGGGGGCTAATATCTGCAGGGGGTCTGAGGAGAGGATGCTTCTGCAGGACAGGTGGTACAGGTGTGCAGGTAAGTCCTCTGCAAGTTTGGGAGAAAGATGTGGGAAGGAGGAGGTTGGGGGCGTGGTACTGTGGGCCAGGCATCTGGGGCCAGATTTCCTTGTTCAGACATTTTCTGCAGGTGACTATGAAGAATCTTCAGGCTATTCAGTCAAGCCTGACAGTCTTGGTTGTCATGAAGGCACAGTGTCAAGGTCGAGGAAGGGCACACATTTCATTTAATGATTCTCCTGATCAGTGCAGAAATAGAGACACAGAAATCAGACATGGACCTCAAGGGGGGAAAAGGGGGTGGAATGAACTGGGAGACTGGTACTGACATATATACACTATCAATACTATGTATAAAATAGATAACTAGTGAAAACCTGATGTATAGCTCAGGGAACTCTATGCAGTGCTCTGTGGTGACCTAAATGGGAAGGAGATCAAAAAAAAGGGGGATAATAAACATACGTATGGCTGATTCACTTTGCTATACAGCAGAAGCTAATATAACATTGTAAAGCAGCTATACTCCAATGAAAATAAATTAAAAAATAAAACTACATAAGATTTAAAGTAAATAAAACTATATGCAATAAAAATGCATTAAAAAGTAAACAAAACTATAGACAATAAAAATAAAACTTTAAAATAAATGAAACTAAAAAAAATAAAATAAATGAAACTATACACAATAAAAATAAATTTTAAAATAAAGCTATATATAATAAAAACTATATGCATAAATTTATACATATAAATTTATTTGTCACTTTTGTGGTGTCCAACTTTTTGCATGCTTATGGACCAGGTTCCTCTGTTCAAGGGATTCTCCAGGTGTGAATACTGGAGTAAGTTGCCATTTCCTTCTCCAGGGGATCTTCTTGATCCAGGGATTGAACCTGTATCTCTTGAGTCTCCTGCATTGACAGGCAAGTTCTTTACCACTCGTGTCACCAGGGAAGTCCTATATACAACATCAATTTATTTATATACAATAAATAAAACTATATACAATAAAATAATTAGTCTGATCAGTAACATTTAAATATTTACACATAGTATGTGGGCCTCCATAAACTCTGCTCCTGACCCCTGCAAATGTTGGGAGTCAAGCCAATAGCATCCAGCTATTGGAGTTGAGCTGGGGATCCTCCCCCTGGCCTTGGGCAGCCACGTTCTCATCTTCTGATGCTTAGTGAGGGTAAGTGGGGCCCAGAGACATTGGTGGATTCTCCCGCCTTTTCCATCCTCTTAAAAAAAAAAAAAAAAAAGAAAGTCGGCCTTAACATAACCAACCCTGGTGAGTTACAAGTGATATTAACAAAGGTCCATCTAGTTAAAGCTATAGTTTTTCCAGTAGTCATGTATGGATGTGAGAGTTGGACTATAAAGAAAGCTGAGCGCCGAAGAATTGATGCTTTTGAACTGTGGTGTTGGAGAAGATGCTTGAGGGTCCCTTGGACTGCAAGGAGATCCAACCAGTCCATCCTAAAGGAAATCAGTCCTCAATATGCATTGGAAGGACTGATGCTGAAGCTGCAGCTCCAATACTTTGTCCACCTGATGTGAAGAACTGACTCCTTGGAAAAGACCGTGATGCTGGGAAAGATTGAAGGCGGGAGGAGAAGGGAACGACAGAAGATGAGATGGTTGGATGGCATCACTGACTCAATGGACATGAGTTTGAGTAAACTCCAGGAGTTGGCATCACCGACTCAATGGACATGAGTTTGAGTAAGCTCCAGGAGTTGGCATCACCGACTCAATGGACATGAGTTTGAGTAAGCTCCAGGAGTTGTTGATGAACAGGGAAGCCTGGTATGCTGCAGTCCATGGGGTTGCAAATAGTTGGACACAACTGAGCAACTGAACTAAACTATTTGAAAAGATGAATGGGAGATGCCCATTCGGGAGCAGGGAATAAAAGCAGGATTTCAGTCAAGGAGGTGGATCTTGTTCAAAAGAGCTAGCCATTCATTTCTGGTCTCTGTGGTTGACGTTATCAGCCAAGCAGGGTTGCCATGGAAACCCCTTTCTGGCCCCATGGCCAGTATTCTGGTCCTTGTCATCCATGACGTCCAAGTGCTTATTTGATAAAAATTGTAATGTATTGTAATCAATCTGAGGCTGCCCCCTGCGTAATTGCTCTCCATGTAAGAGTGCACAGTATGCCCTGTGCTTCTAGTTCAAAGTGGAACTTTGCCTTTCTCAGGAGCAAAACTCAGTTCAGCCGCATGTTCAGAGACATGGCCCCCAAAGGGAAGGTCAAAATTCTTTTTCCTCTGCTTCTGGGTATTGTCCAGCTGGTCTCTAGAGTAAGGCCATAGCTTCTGCGTTATTCACTCAGTTGTGTCTGACTCTTTGGGACCCCGTGGACTGTAGACTGCCAGGCTCCTCTGTCCGTGGGATTCTCCAGGCAAGAATACTGTAGTGCATTGCCACCCACTCATCCAGGGGATCTTCCCGACCCAGGGATTGAACGGGTCTCCTGCATTGCAGGAAGATTCTTTAATGTCTGAGCCAGTAGCGAAGACCAACAGCTTCCATGGGCTTTGTTAAAGGTTTCCTTCTTTGAGAAGGGAGGACAGATGATAAAATAAGATTTCTTCTCCCAGCAGAAATATTTATTGCACAAATGCCAGGGATCACAGTGGAATCTGTTCAGTTCCAAGTGCAGGCTTTCAGGATTGCAGACTTATCATTCAGTTTTGTAAGCATCGTAGAAAACAGGGAAGTGAAAACAACGACTTTCCCTTAGAAGCACAAACTTGAGTGTAAATATTAAACCTTTGGTGAATTGGAAAAAATAAAATGAATTCCCAGATCACACAGAGCCCTTCAGTCCATACCCCTGTGTGTAAAAAATCAGGTTTCAAAGGAGATATCTGAGCTTAGAAAAACAATACTCAAAGTGGCCACTTCCAAAGCAACTTTGGACCAGGGACAACTTTGCCCAAGGTAAAGTCCAGGTATGTCTTCATGTGTGTGCGCTCAGTCATTCAGTCATGTCCCACTCTCTGTAGCCCCATGGATTGTAGCCTTCTAAGCTCCTCTGCCCATGGAATCCTCCAGGCAAGAATACTGGAGCGGGGAGCCATTTCCTTCTCCAGGGGATCTTCCTGACCCAGAGATCAAACCCACATCTCTTACCTATCTCCTACATTGGCAGGCGGGTTCTTTACCCCTAGAGCCAGCTGGGAAGTCCATGCCTTCATTTGGATGCTGTTTAATAACACCAGTGCCCGATTCATTCACTATAATCCAAAAGAAACACAACGATATTGCTAGCAGAGAGCTGAGAATTTGAGTGGAAGGAAAAACACATAAGAACAACAAAATTTGAAATTTTGAGGATCAATCAAGATTAAAAAAAAAAGAAGAAGCAAGGAATGAAGCAAAGAATGGAAAGTATGACATTAGTTTCTGTGGCAGAAATTTTTTTGGTTCTGAGTAACGAGAAATCCAATGCAGAATGGTTTAAGAGAGAAAAGGAGGGGTGTGACTAGATACAATTAAAAGCTCATCAACCTTCAGGTACAGCTGAATCCATGCTCTCCTGTGAAGTCCTCCAATTGCTGTCACTCTCTTGGGCTCTCAGTTCTTCCTTTCTCCGTGTTAATTCCAAGCCCAGGCAGGCAGGATGATGGCCACCAGAAGCGTCAGACTAGCTCTATAATTTCTCAGTTGTTGTTCTTGTTTAGTCATTAAATCATTACATCTTCGTGACCCCATGGACTGTAGCCCACCAAATTCCTCTGTCCATGGGGATTCTCCAGACAAGAATACTGGAGTGAGTTGCTATTTTCTCCTCCAGGGGATCTTCCTGACCCAGGGATCAAACCCACGTCTCCTGCCTCTCCTGTACTGGCAGGCAGATTCTTTACCACTGTGCCACCTCAGAAGCCCATCATCTCTCAGGACCTCCAGTGAAAAGAACCATTCTTTTTTTGGTAACCATTCAAACAAAATGCTCAGAATTAAATTTCTTTAGATCACAGTATTATGTGTCTATTTATCAAGCCACTGCAGGGTCTAAGCGTATTTGATGCTCTAGTTACCTGGGTCAAATGCCTACCTCCAGAGCTAAGGAAAACTCAGATTGAAAGTGGGCTCACTCCCCTCCTCCACAAAGTATAAGGTTTTGTTAACAGAAGGACAGAGATTAGATGCAAACCAGATGAAGATGGTCCAGATTTACCAAACATCCTAGCACTCAGAGCATCAGTGCCCTTCAGGGCCTGTGACAGTGCTCACCTGTGAAGCCAGCACTGCTCATAAGTGGGTCCCGCTCTGCTCACCTCCTCTACCCAACCAGTACATGGAGAATGGACAGTTTTGAACATCTGCATCTTATTCACTGCTGGCCCTGTACTCCACACACAGGCATTAAAAAAGTAATGCTTGTGTGTCCGGATAGAGGATTCAGAAGTTACCGAACAGAAGTGAGCACATGTTTTGTCATTTCTTCTTGCCTTAGTTAATTTTTTTGTGGTTTTGACAGCCAGTCTTTAAGAAAATGGCAAATCCCTCTTTTCACTTTCCTTTTCTTTGCTCCGTCCATCCCCGCACCACCACTCTGATAGCCAGCGATGCTGGGAAAAGATAACAAGATTTTGGATATGCTACAGATGCCTGGGGTTTGGGGCTGACAGCTCTGAGATGCTGTTAGATCTCTCAAGGGGAGTTCTGCACGTCCTCACTGGGGCAGCGCTGAAACAACTGATAAAGTTGCGTTCAGCCTTCATCGGAGCAAGTAACAACCTCTCCAGACAGAAAGTAAATCAATAGCACTTGAAGGCTGGGTTCCTGGTTCAGAAGCAGAAAATGTTAATCATGTTCTCCTCTCTGAGTCCCTTTTGCGTCTCTGCAGATATCCGTGTAGAGGAGTCAGCAGAGGAAATGGTGAAGTGGGAGATGAGTATATTTAAGGCGGTATTTTCACTTACTGAACCAGCAGGACCCTGAGACACATTTTATACCATATTTTTACAGGAGTCAAAAAAGCATAAAATAGTGCTAGCTTCTCATGGTTTTCCTTTGCTAAGTTCACACACACACACACACACACACACACACACACACACACGCATCCCAGTTCCCAGATAGCAGAGCCTCCACAGTGCCAACAAAATAACAGATAAGCAAAAGAAGAGACAACAGTCCATCAGCCGAAAGTAATATTTTAAAAATAGCTTCCACTGGGAATTTCCCTGGGGATCCAGTAGTTAAGACTTCGTGCTTCCAATGCAGAAGGTGCAGGTTCAATCCTTGGTCAGGGAACTAAAATCCCACATGCCTACAAGACCAAAAAACCAAAAAAAAAAGCTTTTTGTTAAGATCAAGTTTCTTGGTCACAAGTATCAGGAGTTGACTCTAGCTACTGAGCTCAAAAAAGTGTCCTCCACAGCTGTTGGGGAACTCACAGAACCCTGGGCAGGACAAAAGAAGCAGTGTGGAGGTTAAGATTCCAAGAACCACATCCAACGTCACACAGCAGACCCAGTCAGACATGCAGAAACTGACATTGCTATTGCTAGTCCATGGAGCCCTAGAGAAGACCCCCCAGCTAGTACAGAACTACCCCACCCAGTGATCCCACCTCTGTCCCAGGAGCATGTCCCTGCATCACTGAGAAAGGACCAGAGACACTCCCACTGCCAACAGCTACACCCTGCTTCAGCCAACAAAAATGGCAGTGCTAGTTTGAGCTTTATTCATGGTGCCCACGTTAGAACCCAAGTAGCATCGAGTAAATCTCAGTGATTCAGCTCAGGTGCTTGCCCTTGTTGGGAGAGGCAGTGCCGTGGCCCTGGAGCATCTCTCTCTGTGTGTCATCGCTACAAGAATTATCAGACCCTGATACTGGGTACTCTCAGTAGCTAATGATGTAGGCAACCAAGAAGGTCATTATATACATGACCTTGCTGAAGAGGGTAAGTGCAGCCAGGCACACATTTTGGCAGAAGATGGCTGCTGGTCACAAGGAACAGTTGTCTCTGTTCATAATCTTAGTGTTTTTCTAAATATAAGAAGATGGAAGAAATTGGACTCATAAAGTCTTCTCCTGAAAATGTCTATCTGAAGGCCTGTTCTGCCAGTTTTTTCACAGAGTATTTCTCTCCTGATCTCCACTCTGAACTCCTTTCAGGGTGTGTCGAAGGTCAGTGGCTGCAGTGACCAGTGACTTCATCCCTGTAGAACCAGATGGTGAGTGACAATTTGCAGTCACTTGCTGTGAAGGGAAACATTAAGGGTAGACCCCAGTAGGGAGGACTCAACTCCTCAAGACTGAGTCCCGAATCTGCTCTCTGCTCCATCTCTGTACTGTACCCTTCCACCTGGTAAGCTCCCCTAAACCTCTCCACCCGCAACCCCTCCTCTGAACCCCACAAACTTAAGTCCCCTCCGCCTTGCCCTGTTCTTTTCCAACCATCCTTCTGATGCCACCTGAGACTTTGGCTGGAAAACATAGGACTTAAATGGAACATCATGGGGTGTTTCCAGCCAGGGTTCTTAGCCTTTCCCAATCAATAGAAATTGATCAGAGGGCAGATTAGAAATTCAGGCAAGGTTCTACTGGGGCTCCTGCTGCAGCAGTGAGGAGCAAGAACAAATAACAGGTTCCCTTGCTCACTCCCAGTGGAGGGGAGTAGCGAGTTGGTTCCTTATATAGTGTGAGGGTAGAGGTGTGTTCAGGGGTCAAGTCCGAGGGGAAGCTTAGGTGGTTTGCCCACCCCTCTAGTGAGGCTGTGTGTAGGGGTTAGGTACAGCACCCTGCTTTGGTTCCCAACACCCTGTTTTTGCTCCCAGCTCCTCAAAAGTGATAGTAGGGTTTTGGGGGGGTTGTATCTTTTGGGTCCAGAATTTGCCCCAAGCGTGCATGCATGCAGTTATTTCTAGTCCTATATAGTTTCTTTGTTTTGTTGCTCAAGAAGAGGTGTACCCAGGTACAAGATTTGCATCTAAGGGTCCCAGGTCCCAAGCCTGTCTCAGGGGCAAAAAGCAACAAAAATTATTTATTTGGAGATATGGGTGAGAGTCATGATCTGAAAGGTTTGAAATACATTTTCCTTTGCTTTGTGGAATTGAGAAAAGTAATAAAATAAAAAAAAATATTACTCTATGGTTACCACATTAGTCAGGGTTGTCCAGAGAAACAGAACCAACAGGATCTATAAAGAGAGAGATAAGAGGAGATTTGTCACAGGAACTGATTCAGGCAATTACAGAAGCGGAGAAGTCCCACAATCTGCCATCTGTTAGCTGGAGATCCGGGAAAAGCCGTTAGTCACTCAGTCGTGTCTGACTCACTGCGACCCCGTGGAGCGTAGCCCACCAGGCTCCTCTGTCCATGGCATTCTCCAGGCAAGAATACTGGAGTGGGTTAGCCATTCTCTTCTCCAGGAGATCTTCCTCACCCAGGGAGCAAACCTGGGTTTCCCACATTGTAGGTAAATTCTTTTTAAAAAACTTTATTTTTAATTGAAGGATAATTGCTCTACAATATTGTGTCTGTTTCCATCATACATCTACATGAATCAGTGATAGGTGTACATAGGTCCCCACCCTCTTGAACCTCCCTCCCACCTCCCACCCCATCCAGGCAGAATCTTTACCATCTGAGCCACCGGGAAGCCGGTGGTGAAATTCAATGCAGATCAAAAGGTCTGGAAATGGAGAGACTGATGGTATGGGTTCCCAGTCTGAGGGCGCTGGCCTGAGCAGGAGAAGATGGATGTCTCAGCCCCCCAGGGAGACAGAATTTACATTTCCTCTGCCGTTTTGTCCGTGGTGTAGGCGATGAGGCCCACCCACCAGGTGAGGATGATTTTTTTTTTTTTTTTTTGGCCACAGCAGATCTTAGCTTTGGCCTTCAGGATCTTCAATCTTTGTGGCAGCACATGAAATCTTTAGTTGTGGCATGCGAACTCTTAGTTGCTGCGTGTGGGCTCTAGTTCCCTGACCAGGGATCAAACCTGGGCGCCCTGTATTGGGAGCATGGAGTCTTAGCCACTGGACCACCAGGGAAGTCTCTGGTTAGCGTGAGTGTACAGATTCAAATGCCCATGTCATCCAGAGACACCCTCACAGATGCCCCTAGAAGTAATATTGACCAGATACCTGGGCATCCCCTAGCTTAACCAGTGAGCACATAAAATTACCCATCACATTGGAATTCCCTGGCGGTTCAGAGGTTAAGACTCTGTGCTTTCACTGCAGGGGGCACAGGTTCAATCTCAGCTGGGGAAATAAGATCCCACAGGCCTTGAGGCTTGGCCAAAAATAATAGATAGAATTAAATTAACCATCAGAGTGATGAGACCCACACTTCGAAGTAAGCTCAAGATGGAGATAGGTGTCTGTGTTTTGAGGTATGTGTGGTGGTGGTGGTTTACTCGCTAAGTCGTGTCTGATTCTTGTGACTCCATGGACTGTAGCCTGCCAGGCATGTGTAAAATTGTTGAAAATACATCACGAAGATTATATTTAAAAGATGAGGTGTGATTACAGATTTTATAATGTTTTGTTATGATTTTTTCCTGAGAATGGGCATTCCCTATCTTCAAGGTGCACTCATCCATAAGCCTATTGCTTGACGATTTTCAGGAATTGGGCAGGAAAATGAAGGGACTCTTTGAGATCGGATGATGGAAGGTTCTGGAATCTAGCAGGTCTGTTCTTCCATCGGGCTCCTTGAGTCTCTAGTTACATTAAGAGAACTTAGAGCTTAGGCTGTAATTAACGTGAATTTGAAATATGTGAAAATTTTTTTAAAAAATGTGGCAACCATAAGGTGTCAATAAAATTTCAATTATCAGCAAAATTTAAAACAACATGGATCCCATAAATGTTTCAAAAATCACATACATTTAAAGCTGTCAGATAAAGTCAGTTGTGTGCTGTAGGCTCTCTAATGACATATTTTGCTTCCATTTTTTTACCAGGTAAACAGAATTAACCACCAACATCTGTTAGGAATCTTGAACTAAATGTCAGGGTACTCCAGGCCTTTGGAAATGCATTCTCTTCAAAGAGCAGTTTTCCTAAATTCTCATGCATATAGTCTCAGGCTTCCCAGGTCTCTCAGAGGTAAAGAATCTGCCTGCCATGCAGGAGACACAGGAGATGCAGGTTTAGTCCCTGGGTTAGGAAGATCCCTGGAGGAGGGCATGGAAACCCACTCCAGTGTTCTGACCTGGAGAATTCCATGGACAGAGGAGCCTGTGGGCTACAGTCCATAGGGTGGCAAAGAGTTGGATATCATTTAGCTAATAAACAACAATAACATGCTTATCGTCTCAAATGCAGAAATACCCTGGCCATTAAATCTTTGAAAACATTCTCAGTTGCAGTGAAGATGGGGAAAATATACAAAGGAAAACAAAATATTTTTGACTTCTCAGATAGTAAAAGATGATGACAAGATAATATGCAGGGTATAGTACCTACATTGTTTGCAATCACGTAAATGGATCGGATTCATCTGGAGGGCAGCTTAGGAATGGCTCCAAGTGTGAAAGGGCACAGAGAATGACTACCGATAACTTGGTCTCTTTCTGGGGTGGTAAAAACTTGCATTGGTTGAAATGATTGCACAATTATGTGAATGTGCCAAAAACTGTGCATGCATGTGCACTACTCAGCTGCTTCAGTCATGTCCAACTCTTGGTGAACCCATGGACTATAATCCGCGAGGCTCCTCTGGCCACAGGATTCTCCAGGTAAAAATACCGGAGTGGGTTGCCATGCGCTCCTCCAGGTGATCTTCCCAACCCAGGGGTTGAACCCACATCTCCTGCATCTTCTGCATTGCAGAAAGATTCTTTGCTTACTGGGCCACCTGGGAAGCCCAGCAAAAACTATAGATTGTCAGTTCTACTCTAAAAAGTATAAAGAGGTATTTGAACACGTGTAGCTTTCTTCCACTCTTCTGTATCACAGAATATAGTAAGTAGCTACTTTATCAATTTCCCCCAAAGTGTGAAATACACTAACACCATTTTAGATGCATGGGAGAAAAATTAATTTATTACATACAATGGATGCCTTAGGGCAAAGGGTGTAATTCTCGTGGAAACCCTAGTTGAGAAAGATGTGGATTTCTAAAATGCTGGAAAATTGGAAACAGCCTAAAAGTTTCAGCAAAGGGATAATGGTTGAACCAACACATTCACCTAATGCACTAGCCTGAAGCTATTCAACAGAATAATAGAAGTAGCTATACTGACCTACTAATATTTCCATGAAAAACTGCTAAGCTTAAAAGAAAATTGTACCATAATGAGATACAGCTTCACACCCACTAGAATGACATTTATTTTAAAAGGCAGAGTAAAACAAGTGTTGGCAAGGATGTAGAGAGGTTGGAACTCACACACTGCTGGTAGGAATGTATAATCAGATGGTCTCTTTGCAAAAGAGTCTGACAGTTCCTCAAAAGTTCAAACATAGAGGTACCCTTGTGCATGCATGCTCAGTAGCTCAGCTGTGTCTGACTCTTTGCAACCTTACGGACCAGAGCCCACCAGGCTCCTCTGTCCATGGAATTCTCCAGGCAAGAATATTGGAGTGGGGAGCCAAGCTCTCCTCCATAGGTTCTTACCACCTCAGGGATCAAACCTGAGTCTCCTGCTGTCTCCTGCCTTACAGGCTGATTCTTTACCACTGAACCCAGAGCTACACTTGTGAAGCAGCGATTCTACCCCTTGGTATATACTCCACAGAGACGAAGACACACGTCCTCTTAAAACTTTGTGCATGAATGTTCATAGCAGTGTTTTTCATGTTAGCCCCAAAGTGTAAATAACCCTAATGTCTATCCACTGATGAATGAACAAAAAGTGGTATAACAATACAATGGAATATTACTCAGCCAAAAAAAGGGATGAAATATTGATACATGCTATAGCACATGTGAACCTTGCAAATGTGATGCTAAGTGAAAGAAACCAGGTGCGGGGAATTCCCTAGCCGTCCAGTGGCTAAGACTTTCAGCTTCCAATGCCGGAGGCAAAGGTTTGATCCCCGATTGGGAAGTAAGATTCCACACTAGCCAAAAAGGTTTGTTTTTTTTTTTTTTAATTTAAAAAAATGAAAGAAATCAGGTGCAAGAGTTCACATACTGTATGATTCCATTTGTATAAAATGTCCACACAGGCAAATCCAAAGGGACGGAGACTAGGTTAATAGTTACCTGGGACTTGGGGGAGGGCAGTGTTGGGAGTGATTATTCGTGGCTACAGGGTTTCTTTCTCAGCTGGTGAACATGTGCCTTGATTGTGGTGATAGTTGCTCAATTCTGTAAACATACCAAAAGTCATCAAACTGTACACTTTAAATGGATGCATTGTATGACATATGAAGTGTCTCAACAATGCAAGCAAGAAAGTTGCAAGTGAGGGATTTCCCTGGTGGTGCAGTGGTTAGGACTCCAAGCCTCCACTGCAAGGGGCATAGGTTCAATTCCCCAGTGGGGAATTGAGATCCCACATGCTACACAGCACAGTTAAAAAAAAAAAAAGTTGCAGGTGAAAAAGACGAGGCCCGGGGAAATGAAGGTTCAGAGGCAGGACTGGGCTTGGTTCTGTGCTGAAAAAATGCTGGAGTTGGGAAAGGAATGCATGAGAGCCCACACATGTCTCTCTACCATGCATACAAAAACAATCAACATATACATATATGTATGTGGTAGATCAAACCAGCCTGGCAGAGTGTTGATTACTGGAAGCTGAACGATGAACCCATGAACATCACTGGACTCCTATACAAAATTTTTTTATTGAAGATTTTTTTATTGAAGTACAGATTTTTTTAAATTGATTGAAGTACAGTTGATTTAGTACTTCAAGGTAGCGCTAGTGGTAAAGAATCCACCTGCCAGTGCAGAAGACACAAGAGACACGGGTTTAATCCCTGGGTTGGGAAGAACCCCATGGACAGAGGAAGCTGGTGGGCTATGGTCCATAGGGTTGCACAGAGTCGGACACGACTGAAGTGACTTAGCATGCACACACACGCACATAGTTGATTTGCAATGTTTCAGGTTTACAGAAAAGTGATCCAGTTATGCATATATATATATGTATATTCATTTTCATATTCTTTCCCTTATAGGTTATTACAAGATATTGGATATTCCTGTGCTATATAGTAGATCCTTACTGTTTATCTGTTTTATATATAGTGTCTACTAATCTCAAACTTCTAACGCATCCCTTCCCCTCTTTCTCCTTTGGTAACCATAAATTTGTCTTCCTTGTTTGTGTGTCTCTTTCTGCTTTTTAAATAAGTTTATTCGCACCACTTTTAAGATTCCACATGCAAGTAATATCATATGATATTTGTCTTTCTCTGTCTGCTTTATTTCACTTAGTATGACAATCTCTAGGTTCATCCATGTTGCTGCATATGCCATAATTTCATTCTTTTTGTGGCTAAGTAGTATTCCATCGGATATTTGTACCACATCATTTTTATCCATTCCTCTGTTGATGGACACTTATGTTACTTCTGAGTCTTGTAAGCAGTGCTACAATGAACACTGAGATGCATGTGTCTTTTCAAATTAAGGCTTTAGTCAATTTACTTTTTAAATTTTGTTAGGAAATTCCATACTGTTTAGGAAGATTTTTTTCAAGTAAGACAAATAACAACATTAAGATTATAATTTCCTCTTAGCTAAAGTAATCACAATAATCCATATATAACTAAAACATGCAAAGAAGATTATAATCAGTACCAGTGGTTATCTCTGATGTGCTGGGCTGGGTCATAACAAGGCACCCTCATTTTGTAATTTATATGTTTTTTCATTGTTTGAATTTTTACAACTAGTAGGCACTGTCTGAGAACAAAAATAGAGATTGGATGTTTTTAAATTTAGTTTTTATTTTATACTGCAGTATAGTTGATCGGGGCTTCCCTGGTGGCTCAGATGGTAAAGAATCCACCTGCAATGTGAGAGACCTGGGTTCGATCCCTGGGTTGGGAAGATCCCTGGAGAAGGAAATGGCAACTCACTCCAGTATTCTTTCCTGGAGAATCCCCATGGACAGAGAAGCCTGGTGGGCTACAGTCCATGGGGTGGCAAAGAGTCAGACACAACTTAGCGACTTAGCACAGCACACACACGGTTGATTCATGATGTTCTGTTAGTTTCGAGGGTACAGCAGAGTGATTCAGTTATACATATACATATATCCACTCTTTTTTAGATTCTTTTCCCAGATAGGTTTGCACAGAATATTGAATAGAATTCCTTGCGTTATAAAGTAGGTCTTTGTTGATTATCTATTTTATATATAGTGATGTGTATCTGCTAATCTCGAACTCCTAATTTATCTTCCCCCCACCCCACACCAAAGCTTTCTAATAGGGGATATTTTTACTTGCACAAATAAAGTCGAGAGCATCCCAGCTCCTAGTCCTCCTGTGCTCTGGGTCCTCAGCTGGACCACACGTGTTCAAAGCACCTTGCAAAGTTCTTGTGAGGTTGAAATGGACTCACACACCCAGGCACTTGGCCAAGAGCAGCAGAAAACATCTCTTACCTCCCCCCAACCTTGCTTCACAGAGGCAGCGATCCTGCACAGAATTTTGACTTTGGTGAATGGCCCGCCATTCACCCAAATACCACATCGCCATCTTTCTTCCTTGTGACGTGTCCTCTTTGCCCTAGCCCCTAAAAGTCCTTCTCACAGGAGTGAGTCAGGTGCATCCATTACATCTGGTAAGTGCATCTGGGAAGTCACAGCACAGGTGACCCGTCAGTGCTGGAACACCAAATGGTTCTCCAGGGGTCTGAAAATTATGACTCTCCCCAGGTGTCTGCCCTTCAACAAACCAGCATCCGTACAGACAGGCTCTGACCTTCACAAGTTTGCTGAGTGCCAGGGAGGGTCAGGAAAGTACCTCGGGCTGACACAGAGCCCAAGGCCCTGATGTTGACTCAGACATGATTACATCTTACAACTAGAATCCTACCTGGCTGATTTGTGGCTGGACCTGTGACTCTTCTCCAGCCTGATAAAACGATGCCGATAAAGGCTTTTCCTGTCCCATCGAGGAAAACAGATCACAGCTGGACCCACCGCCGACAGCGAGTTTTGAAAATGAAGGACATTTTTTTTCTTTAAATGAAAGACTTTGTCAAGGTTTATGGTGAGGCAGGTCTAAATAACCTTGTAATTCATTCCCACCAGGGTCCTGGAATTAAAGTAAACGCGTGGATAGCCAGCATGGAGCATGGCCTCCATCATTCCCGAGAATGTACTTAGAGATGGAAAGTGATGAGCAGGTGTGGGGAACATTTTGCACCCGAGGCAAAACTAGTCTCATTACCAGGTAAGGAAATATCCCTCATCTTCCCCTGTCAATTTCGTCAACATTGCCAAAAGCAAAAGAAGAGATTTTCTTTTTCTTGTTATTGTTGTGCGTTCATGATCAGTCATGTCCAATTCTTTGCAACCCCCTGACTTGTAGCACACCAGGCTCCTCTCCATGAGATTTTCCAGGCAAGATTACTGGGGTGGCTTGCCATTTCCTGCTCCAGGGTGTCCTCCCAACCCAGGGATAGAACCCAAGTTTCCTGTGTCTCTTGCACTAGCAGACGTATTCTTTTACCACTGAGACAAGTGGGAAGCCTGTTATTGTTGTTAGTGTCCAACTGCAAAAAGCACTGTTGCTCTGTTAAAGACTGGAACCAAAAGGGATGAGGCTTGAGATGAAAATTAGCTGCTCCTTGGATTTGGTGGGACATACAGGGTGGGCTGATGGGGATCGAGGTCCTCGCTCTGCCACATGTGACAATGACATCCTGAGACGTGGCCTGGATCAGACAAGCATATCACTCAGTAAAGCCCCCAGCCCTTCAAATACTCACTCAGCATTTTAAAAACTTTTCTGTGGGGACATCCTGGCAGTCCAGTGGTTAAGACTCAGTGCAGTCACTGCAAGAGGCATGGGTTCAATGCCAGGTTGGGGAACTACAATCCCCCATGCCTCAAGGAGCAGCTAGAAAGTAAAAAAAGTAAAACAGATAAATTAAAAAAATAAAAACTTCCCTATTAATCCACTCATTCATTGAAAGAGTGTTCTGTGTGTAACGCTCTTTTCTAGGTAATGAGGGTGCTATAGTAAACAAGACAAGCAAACTCCCTGAATTCATGAATCTGACATTTTCTGGGAAAGATAGATTGCTAATAAGGAAGCAACTAAGTAATACTCTTAATATAAAAAAAAAAGTTATATTGTTAACTATACTACCAATGTGAAAGAACTTCAAAAATATTATGCCAAGTGAAAGAAGCTAGGCACAGAAAGACATCTATTGAATGATTCGACCTATATGAACTGTCCAGAGGAGGCAAATCCATAGGCAAATAAAGTAAGTCGGTGCATGCCAGCGGCTGGGGGAGGGGGAATGGGGGACCGCTGGTGGGTCCTGCTGTCTTTCTTGAATGATGAAAATGCTCTAAAGTTGGTGTGGGCATGAGATACATGAATACGTATGACTTTGATGCTGGCATGAGATACACGTATATGTGTGGCTGGTCTCTGCTGGCTACCGGAAACTATCACAACGCTGTTGATCAGCTATATTCCAGTACGAAGTGAAAAGCTTCATAAAAAAAATAAATTCTATTTATTTATTAAAAGATAAAATTTTTAAAAAATTTTAATAAAATTGATATGGACATGGATGCACAAGTCTGTGAATGAAAGGAAAAAACCATTGAGTTGTGTACTTTAATAAGGTAAGATGCAATAGACATGAACTATGTCTCAATAAAGCTGGTAAAAGAGAGTGATGCCCTGGAAATAGGTTCATCTCTGGTGACCTAGACGAGCGGGATGGGGGGGTGGGAGAAAGGCTCAAGAGGGAGGAGATATATGTATCCATATAGCTGTTCATTTTTTTGTACAGTGGAAACTAACACAGCATTGTTAAGCAATTATACTTCAATTTTTAAAAAATCTATATACCTGAAAAATAGAGAAAGACAGTGGTGATGGCAGCTGTATGTCTTTGCTGAGTAAATGCTGCCCCAAGACAATGTGACTTAATAACTGCTTATTGCTGATCCTGAGCTTATGGGTCAGTTCAGGGGTTCAGTTGATCTTGGCTGGCTGCCCGTGAGTCTGCAGGCAGCCAGAGAGGAGGATGAGGGTGGCAATGGCCTCACTCACCTGTCTGGTTGTTGGCATATTCTTGGCTGGGCAAGGAAACACGAGTGGGCCAAGTGTCACCTTCCACCAGTCTGGTCGGGGCTCGTGGTGCCCACAGGATTCTGAGAAACAGTGTGTGAGGCTTTTAGAGACCTTGAAACGGACAAATATCACTTCCTCTACATCCTTTGGACCAAGGCAAGTTCCCAAAATAGCCCCATATCAAGACTGGAGACTCTTTATTAACAGCTCTATTTGGCTATAATTCACATACTGTCTAATTCATGCATATAAAGTCTCAGTGGCTTTTAGTACATTCACAACTCTGCACCCATCACCATGATCACTTTTAGGACATCCTTATTAGCCCCAAAAGAAACTCTTCACCCTTTAATCTGACCTCCCAACCCGCCAATCCCCAATCCAGGCCTGTGCAAGCCCTAATCTCCTTTCTGTCTCTATGGATTTGCTTGCTCTGGATGTTGGATAGAAATGGAATCTAACAAACAGCACTGGGCCTTTTGCATCTCATTTCTTTCACTTTACACGTTTTCAAGGCTCATCCATGTTGCAGCCTGTATCCCTACTTCATTCTCTTAAAAAAGTTTTTTTTATTCATTCATTGTTGCATGCTGGCTTTCTCTAGTTGCATCAGTGGGGGCTACTCTGTAGTTGCAGGACATTGGCTTCTCATTATGGGGGCTTCTCTTGTTCTGGAGCATGGGCTCTAGGCAGCTGGCTTTGTTAGTTGTGGCACGTGGGCTCAGTAGTTGTGGCAGACCCTGCTTCCCAAAGGACTTGCATAGTGGCTCAGTCGGTAAAGAATCTGCCTGTGATGCAGGAGACATGCGTTCAATCCCTGGGTCGGGAAGATCCCCTGGAGAAGGGCATGGCTACCCACTCCAGTATTCTTGCCTGGAGAATCCCATGGACAGAGGAGCCTGGCAGGCTACAGTCAGTGGGGTCACACAGAGTCAGACATGACTTAGCCACTAAACCACCACTGCTCCCCAAAACTAGAGAAAAGCCTGAGCAACAACAAAGACTCAGCACGGCCAAAGGAAATAAATCAAATTATTAAAAAAAAAAAAAAGAAGAGGGAAATTCAGACACAGAGACATGGGAGAAGATGAGGACAGCAGAGACCCGAGTGATGAGTTTACACTCCAAGGATTGTCCGCATCTGGTTGCCAGGAGGCAAGCCTGCCGCCACCTTGACTTTGGACATTTAACCTCCAGACTGAGAGGGAATGAGTTTCTATTGTTTTAAGCCACTGTGCTGTGATATTTTGTTACAGCGGCCCTAGGAATGGCATGCACCACGAATTCCAGAATTTTGTTTTTTAATTCCTTACACCACACACAGGGACAGGAACGAGAGCCTGTCCAGAGATCAGAGGCAGGGGGGAAGGCTTGCGTCACACCCTCCCAGCCTCACTCTCAGGCCCTTCACTCTCAGAGCATCGCTCACCCCCCAGCTCAGCTCACCTGTGACAGGACAGCGTGTTTCTCTGCCAGCGAGTGAGTGACCTTCGTTGTGATGACTAGAGTAAAAGCCGCCACACGCTCGTCTCTCCTGCCAGGACAGAGCCTTTTTATCGTAGGAAAGAAAATATACGGTTTCTCATTTTAAAGGATTATGGGCCGTGGATGCCCGCTTTCTGTCCCTTAGAAGCATATAAAAATGTGAGAGCGATGAAAGTGAATAACTTGAAGTCTGCATACGATAAAGTAATTTTATTTTTATTATAAAGCAGTTTGGCTTCAGGTGACAAAAAGATGTTAATATTTGGGAGGGCTGGAGTTTTCCCTTTGGTCAAGGACAAGGGTTGGTTTTGGGGAAGGCATTCAGTTACCGACAACTGAAGCTTTGGACTGACTCTTCAAATACAAACTTGGATGAGCTTGGACATCTTAGGGAATGGAACCCGTGTATCATTACTATCATACAAAACCCTGAGCTTGTCATATGCTATCACATGATATACTGAGATTGTGTCTCCAAGGTGGACAGATGATCTGTGCCCATGTATGCACACACACACAAACACCTCACAAACATGCCCCCTTGCAGACACGCACACACACTTGCATGTGAATTCACATACACACACATAGATATGGAAAGATACATGTGTATACATACACATAGGTGCGTGTGTACACGCACACACAAATGCACGTGCACACACATGTGCACATGTACAGACAGAGTTGTTTAGTTGCTAAGTTGTGTCCGACTCTTGCAAGCTCATGGACTGTGGCCCACCAGGCTCCTCTGTCCATGGGATTTTACAGACGAGAAGACTGGAGCGGGACACACACACCAACTGGACAGTCATAGTCCGCACACACACATACATACAGATGCACAGACACAGGCGCCCTTAAACACACATGAAGTCATGTACACACTCATACACACACACTGACACTTGTGCACACACACAAACATAGATGTGCACACACGCGTGCACACAACTCTCCCTACAGACCTCGTGCTCCCAGATCTCACACCGGTAGGTGTGTTCAGTCTGCTGTGGTGTGGTGCTCTTCTTGGGATCTTTACTGGAGACCCCAAGAAAACGTGGACCTCCTGAGGCCCTGTTGCTTCTCCTCTGACTATGTGGACATCTTCTTTGGGAAGGGTCGGAAGATGGAATTCCAATCACGTGGATTCAGCCCCCACTCCCCACCACCACCCTTCTTCCTGTAGCCCCGTCACCTGGGAAACTTGCAGGCAGGGACCGTGACCCTGCGACTGGGACCCGGAAGATCGAAGAAATCAACAGGACACGGTGCCCAGAGGCCCGCAGAGAAGACGCCTCCCAGCGGAGTAAGCCTAGGAGATGGAGCCCTTCCGCCTCATGGAGTAATCGCGTGCATGCTCAAGCGGGTCCGATTCTTTGCAACCACATGAACTGTAGCCCGCCAGGCTCCTCTGTCCATGGGATTATCCTGGCAAGAACACTAGAGTGGGTAGCCATTTCCTTCTCCAGGGGATCTTCCCCACTCAGGGATAAAACCCACATCTATCTTCTGTCTAGGCGGGTTCTTCTATCACAGAGCCGCCTGGGAAACAAACGCTCCCTTATCCACCGTTAACTCTTCTGATCGCGAGGGGGCGCTCAAAACATTTCCTTCTGCTGTGGAGTTGATGCTGACCTTGTGATGTGACGATGCAGTGATGTTCAGTCCATTCACATCCTTGTGCGGCCATCACCTTCAACAAATCCAGAGCAATTTCAGCCCCTAAAAGATAAACCCTGTGCCCACCCGTGCTCACCCCCCCGCCTTCCTCCCCTTCCGGCCCCTGGCACCCACTAGTCAGCTTTCTGTCTCTACTCTAGACATTTCACATAAATGGAATCATGCGGAATGTGGCCTTGTGTGTCTGGCTGCTTTCACTTACCGCCACATTTCTGAGATTCATCCATGCAAATATTTGTATGAGTACTTCATGCCTTTTTATGGCTGAATACTACTCCAGTGTGGATATATCACAGTGTGTTTATCCACTCATCCATTGATGGATATTTGCACCATTTTCACTTTTTCTGTCAAAAATATTTGTGTAAAAATGTTTTATATGAACACTTGTTTCCATTCTTTTAGGTAGGTGGTTCAGCAGTAAAGAATCAGCCTGTAATGTGGGAGACCTGGAGATATAGGTTCGATTTCTGGGTCAGAAAGTGCCCTGGAGGAAGAAATGACAACCTGCTGTAGTAATCTTGCCCAGAAAATCCCATGGGGGTTGCAAAAGAATTGGACATGACTGAGTGACTAAACAACAATAACAACAGCAGGAACGGAATTGCTGGGCCATATGATCATTCTGTTTAACATCTTTCTTTTTTTTTTTTTTGGCTGTGTGGAGTCTTGATTCCCAGACCAGGGATCAAACTTGCATCCTCTACACTGCACGATGGATTCTTAAATACTGGAATGCCAGGGAAGTCCCTGTTTAACTTTTTGAGGGTCTGCCAAGCTGCTTATGCCTTTTTTTCAGTTTATACTTTTTAAATAATTAAATATAACACAAATACAGAAAGCTGAAATGATACATTGTAATCTATTATTAAATTATAATTTAGATAAATTACTACAATAATACAGAATTCTAAGATGAACACCCTGTAACTAGCACCTATTCCATCTAACCCAGAAGCTCCCTGCCCCGTCTGTGGCCCCACAATTGTAATCCCACCTCTTTCTTACAGATAGCCACTACATTGACATTTAGGCATCCTTTTTTAAAGTAAGTAAACACTATAGCCTGGTGATCATTTCAAACATAAAGTTCATTCCATTCAGCAGCTGCCTACGGTGGTGCAGCAGTAAATAATCTTCCTGCCAATGCAGGAGGTGCAAGAGAGCCAGGTTCAATCCCTGGGGTCGGAAGATCCCCTGGAGAAGGAAATGGCAACCCACTCCTGTATTTTTGCCTGGGGAATCCCATGGACAGAGGAATCTGATGGGCTTCAGTCCGTGGGGTCACAGAGAGCCAGACGCGACTGAGCTCACATATATACGCAGCACTGCACTGTGTGGATGAGCTATCGTTTGCCTAACAGTACCTGTCCTTGAACATGAGGATTGTTTCCAGTGCTTTACTATGACTTTCAGAGGACTCCTCATCCCTCTAAGACCCTTAGCTCCTCTTCTGTGAAAGAAGAGATGGGGTGATGATAACTTCCCCATTTGAAAGGAAGTCAGGAAAAGGATTTGACAGAGCGTAAAGAACCATGCAAACGTAGGTCCGGGTCTTGTGCTAGATCCTGAAAGAACCTAGGTGTCCAGGGGGTGAGTGTGGAGTGGAACGTGTTCCTCAGGGAAGCCCTACTCAATCCCTACAGCAAGATGTGCGTGCATGTGTGCTAAGTTGCTCAGTCGTGTCTGACTCTTTGCAACCTGTGGGCTATAGCCCACCAGGCTTCTCTGTCCATGGGATTCTCCAGGCAAGAATCCTGGAGTGGGTAGCCATGCCCTCCTCCAGGGGATCTGCAAGGTGAATTTTCCTAAATAACCACACCAGTTCCCACATTCCACCTGCTCTTGGAATGTGACAGAGGCTCCTTTCCCAGGGAGGTAGCCTCAGTTCCTCTTCCTGAATCTTGAGGGGACCCAATGACTGCTCCACTGAGAGCATATGGCGGAACTGATGCTACATGACTTTCAAATTAAGGTCTTAAAAAGAAAATTGTTTCTATTTGCGTTTCTCTCATAATGAATGATGCTGAACACCTTTTCATGTGTTTGTTGGCCATCTGTACATCTTCTTTGGAGAAATATCTGTTTAAGTCTTCTACTCATTTTTTGATTGGGTTGTTTTTCTTTTTATATTGAGCTGCATGAGCAGCTTGTATATTTTGAAGATTAATCTTTTGCCACTTGCTTCATTTGTAAATATTTTCTCCCGTTCTGAGGGTTGTCTTTTCATCTTGGTTATGATTTCCTTTGCTGTACAGAAGGTTTTAAGGTGCTCTGTGATGACCTAGAGGGGTGGGATGGGAGGTGGTTGGGAGGGAGGTGATATATGTATACTTATAGTTGATTCACAGTGTTGTGCAGCAGAAACTAACACAACACTGTAAAGCAATTATATGTTAAATAAAATTTTTTTAATAAAAAAAAAAGAATACATTTCCTGCCTGTCTCTATCTGGGAGATGCTCACTCCCTGGAATGCTCTGGCCATGCTATAAGGAAGCCCACACACTGAAAGGGATCTCCAAGCAGAGACCACGTAGAAATACCACATAATACACCCATGTGGAGAGGGTCACGTGGAGCCTTCCCTGATCTCCCTCTCTCTGGAATGGTTTCATATCCTCATTCCCAAACCAGACCTGCTCAGCAAAACGAGATTCTCGTGATGGGTTTAGGAAAGCATACAGCTCTGCGGAGGGACAGTCATTAACCCAATAATGACGGGTGCTCTTTGCAAGAAGGAAGGCAGGTGAATGTTTGTTTTTTCCTATTTATTTATTTATTTATGGCTCCAGTGCAGGAAACCTGGTTCGGGAAGATCCCCTGGAGAAGAGAATGGCAACCCACTCCCAGTATTCTCGCCTGGAGAATCCCATGGGCAGAGAAGCCTGGTGGGCTACAGTTCATGGGGTTGCAAAGAGTAGGACATGACCCAGGAACTGACACTTACACTATGGCTGTGCTGGGTCTTCATTGCTTTGTGCAGCCTTTCTCTAGTTGTGGCAAGTGGGAACTATTCTCTAGTTGTGGTGCTGGGGCTTCTCATTGCAGTGGCTTCTCTTGTTGTGGAGCACAGACTATAGGCACTCGAGCTTCAGTAGATGCAGCACACAGGCTTGGTAGTTGTGGCACATGGGCTTAGTTGCTCCGTGGCATGTGGGGCCTTCCCGGACCAGGGATCGAACCTGTGTCCCCTGCATTGGCAGGTGGATTCTTATCCACTCTGCCACCAGGGAAGTTCAGCAGGTGAATGGTTTAGGGAGATTCCTACAGTATCTGCTGGAAGGGAGGAGAGGGGAGGCCGAGTGCAGGTGGAGCTGAGCTGGCCTTTGAAGGATATGATGAACGGTGGAGAAAAGAAAACATTCTTTTGTACAAATGAGTTCTGTTGAGACTTTTTAAGGCTAAAAACTCCTAAATCTTCCTTCCAGACTTGTGAGCTTCAATCCTTTTACCTGACCAGCATTTTAAGACGTTTGTCCGTGTTCAGCATTTTACCACTTGGATCAGATGTCTGCAGACTTCTCAGCTGTTTAAATACCCAAAGAGTGGCACTTTCTTATCTATTAGCATCCTCAGCAGGGCGGCAGAATGCGTGAACCAGATTGAATTTCCCATCAGCCTTGAGCTTCCCCTTAGCGGCAATCCACTCCCAGGGAGAGAAATCGATGGAGAGGTAATTAAAGATCATGTCGTATCAGGGAAATAATTACGGGGGGAGGAGGACCCCAGACAGTAGTTCTCAGATGTTGTGTCTTGCCAGGTGATTCATCAGCAAACAAAGACGTGAAGATTCCTTTGTGGGGAGGAAGAAAGGTGTTCTCAATATGGCAATCACCGGGATAGAAGATGGCAATGGAGGTGTCATCCTTCTAGGAAAGAAACCGCCCTTCTACACAGAAGGTGTGTTGGAAACCTCATAGGCTTCGCTTACTGTGAGTGTGGCAGGTTGGGGTGGGACTTAGAAATATCTTTCAGATATTGGTAGAAAACAATCTACTATGTGTTAAGCTCATTTCACTTGGAATCCAGGGAGCAGTTGAGCCACTGTCCTCCAGAGCAGAGGTTAAATTTGACCCCAGTCCTTTTTCTTGATAACCATAAAAGCTTTATACATCATTTCAGAAAATTCTTCATCTCTCATCCCCCAATTCCCCAGACATACAGCTCTGGCCCTTCCCTAGAGAAAGCTAGTCACGTGAACTTCTTGGATTTCATCTATGTCTCAACGAACTACTATTATGGTAGCAAATCTCCAGGTCTTGGGAGCTTGTGTGGTCAGTTGCTCAGTCATGTCTGATTTTTCGGCCCCATGGACTGTAGCCTGCCAGGCTCCTCTGTCCATGGAATTCTCCAGGCAAGAATACTGGAGTGGGGTGCCATTTCCTACTCCAAGGGATCTTCCCAACCCTGGGATCGAACCTGTGTCTCTTGAGTCTCCTGCATTGGCGGGCAGATTCTTTACCACTAGTGCCACCTTGGAAGCCCCCTTGGTAACTTAGTGCAGCTCAGATTGGTTTCCCACTTACATTCCCATCCAAGGCAGGACGGGAAGCCTTCTGTGGACACACTCATGAAGCATGTGACTTCCAAGATCACTGTGGCAAAAGACAAGTGTGGTCACCTGAATAAAAGACCCTTGAAAAGTCAATATTCGCATCCCAGAAACCCTTGAATATATTTCATTCCATGGCAGGAGGGACTTTGCAGACGTGATAGGATTTAGCATCATTGTTGAAGACATTATGTTAGATAATGTGTGATGTGCTTGGTCACTCAGTCATGTCTGACTCTTTGCAGCCCCATGGATTGAGCCCACCAGACTCCTCTGTCCCTGGGAATTCTCCAGGCAAGAATACTGGAGTGGGTTGCCATGCCCTCCTCCAGCGGATCCTCCCAACCCAGAGATCGAACCCAGGTCTCCTGCATTGCAGGCAGATTCTTTACCATCTGAGTCACCAGGGGAGCCCAGATAGTGAGGGTACTATTACCACCAAGGTTCTTGTAAGAGGGAGGCAGAGAAAACGGATGGCCTGAGAGGAGTGTCAGAGAGGAGTCGGACGGCAGAAGCAGAGATTAGAATGAGATGGCTGGACCATCGCAATATTGTAATTATCATCCAAATAACATGAAAAAAGAATGAGATGATAGGGAGCCAAGAAATGCCAGCAACCTCTAGAGGCAAAGGACAGAATCTCTCCCCTGGAGCCTGTAGAAGGAGCCAGCCCTGGCTTCTATCACATGTCAGTTGTGACTGCACCCATGTTACAGTATACACACACACACACTCACACACACACACACACTCACACACACACACACACACACACACACACACACACTCACACGGTGGGGGGAAGCCAATGCGAAAATACAGGGAGAAGACAGCTATCTACAAAGCTAAGGAGACAGCCCTGGACAGACTCCCCTTCACAGCCTTCAGAAGACATCAGCCCTGGGACTTCCCTGGTGATCTAGTGGTTAAGAATCCACTTTCCAATGCAGGAAACTTGGGTTCCATCCTTCGGAAGAGCCCACGTGTCCTGGAGTGACTAAGTCCAAATGCCCAACTACTGAGCCTTTGACCCACAACAAAAGATCTCACGTGATGCAGTGAAGATCCTGAGTGCCACAAAGACCCAATGAGCCAAATTAATAATAAATAAGTATTTAAACAAAAGAGAGAGAGGGGGGACAGCCTGCCGAGACCTGGGTTTTAGATGTCTAGACTTCCGAATTTCAAATCTGTACATTACCGTAGTTAAACCTATTTTTTTTTGGCCACTTCTGTGTCATCAAGGAGACTTGTTCCAAAATTAACCAGTGATCATAGCCTTTAGAAATGTAGTCCTTTAACCAAAGTTCTGGTAGTTGAGAAATCTTTAGACTGTGGACTCTGAGTTTCCAGATACTGGGGAAAACGTTTCTTGGAATGGGAACGGCTGGGCAGTTTTTCAGTTAGGGATCGCCTATCCCCAGAGAGGTGCTGCCAGAGAGAATCAAAACATGGGCTCCACTGACATTCAGCCATATTCATCTTTGTTCCCTGTACCCACTTCGGGTGGCTGGAGACTGTCTCTCGGTCTCCTGAAAGGGGAGGAAACAGAGGGCGTTCCATGTAAAGAAATCCCACCAGGAAGATTCAGACCCAGAGAGGGGCAAGGACGGTTCTGACAACCTGTGCCTTGGTTTCTCCATCTTATGACGAGTCTAACAGGGACTTTCCTGGCAGTCCAGTGGTTAAGACTTCACCTTCCAGTGCAGTGAGTGTGGGTTCAATCCCTGGTCCGGGAGCTAAGATCCCTCATGCTCCACGGCCAAAAAAACAAAACATAAAACAAAAATGATGTTGTAACAAGTCCAATAAAGACTTTAAAAATGATTCATATATTAAAAAAAAAAGAAACTTAAAAAAATGAGTCTAGTAAAAGGATGCACTGTGCAGGGTTGCTATGAGTATTCAGTGACTTACGGCAGGGCCAAGAGTTTAGATCCGTGTCTGGCGCTTGGCTGGCATTCAACAATGAGAGCTTTGCAAACAAGAATTGTGGGCGTTTGGAGACCAGTGCATCAAAACAAGAGAGGAAGGGGAAAAAAAGCTCTATAATTAATTGCAAAGTCATAACAACATGGGTAAATTTCACGTTTCTTTAGAAATTTTTCAGACTTCCCGATTCGTTTTTGTGGATCTTTGCCATTCTGGTCTAGTCCAGATTATAGCATAAAGGCATATTACTGTTAGCGAATATTGGTATGTATTTATACTCTGGACATATGAAAATGCTCTGTAATGAAATGCTACCCATCCTTGATTTATAAAAGCTAAGAAAACAAACCCAAAATACAAGGGACTTCCTTGGCGGTCCAGTGATAAAGACTCTGCACTCCCAATGCATGGGGCCCAAATCTGATCCTCGGTGGGGAACTAACATCCCAAATGCTGCGCAGCGCAGCCAGAACACAGACACACACACTCACACACACACCAACAACAACAAAAATAGGGCTTCCCTGGTGGCTCAGTCGTGGAGAATCCAGCTGCCAATGCAGGAGACTTCGTTTCGATCCCTGACCCAGAAACATCCCCACATGCCACAGAGCAACTGGGCCAGTGCACCGCAACTACTGGGACTGTGTTCTGGAGTCCCGGAGCCACAACCGCCGAAGCCTGAGCACCCTAGAGCCTGAGCTCCAAAGCAGGAGAGGCCCCTGCCGTGAGAAGCCACATGCGGCAACTCGAGAATGGCCCCCACTCGCCACAACTAGAGAAAGTCCACCCCCAGTCGGAAGACCTTGCACAGCGAAAATCATAAATAAATAAGTAAAGTAAAAAATAATTGTAAAATCTGGCACAAATTAGGCACTCGTGAATATTAACTCCCCAACACCAGCTGGTCCTTGCTCAGCTATGGGATTTTTGAGGTTGTTTTGTCATTTCTCTGAGAGAAACCAGTGTCTGCTGCAGCCTTTTTGCCAAATGATTCCCAGTTCATTTAAAGCCACCTGAATAGCAAGGTCTGGCCTCATGGGCGGTGTCCCCTCACTGACTCCTCCTGTTTATGGAGAATTCAACCAATCTCACTCTCCCAGGCTTCAAACCCACAGAGTTGCCACAAAGAAGAACCCTTCAGAGTATATCTTGTTTCTGTTTTCACTCTCCATGTACTTGGACAAAATATTTACTCTCTCCTTCCAGGAGTGATTGGAAAAAAAGATTCTGAAGTTTGGGCCAGCGTCTGCTGCTTCCAGAGAGAATCAATATTTAGATAACACCAAAGCCAAACGAAAATAACCCGGTAACAATTCATTCACAGCTCTGGAGAGAAGGCAGAGGGGCTGTGGGGAGCTTCCCTCTGTTGGACTTGAAAACTGCCCGTCGTGGGAAGAGGCAGGATGCTGGCAGGGCCTCCAGGCTCTGAGGCAGCCCAGGTCCTGTGGTGTCTTCGGCATGTAAAGTAGGACCAGGACTTCCTCGGTGGTCCAGTGATCGAGAATCCACCTGTCAATGAAGGGGACGTGAGTTCGATCCTTGGTCCGGGAGGATCCCACATGCCGTGGGGCAGTTAAGCCCGTTCGCCACACTATTGATCCTGAGCTGCAGAGTGGTGCTCACAACGAGAGAAGCCAATGCAATGAGAAGCCATCGTGCTTCACCCAGGGAGTAGCCCCTGCGTGCCGCAACTAGAGAAAGCCCGCACACATCGCCAAGGACCCGCACTACCAAACATATAAAAGATACAATGATAAAATTTTCAAAAATTAAAATATGACTAAAGCAAAGATCTGCTTCCAAAGAAGGACAGTGGAATGATGCCGATGATCGTGGATATTTGTGCCTTTGTTTCTGAGAATTCTTCCCCCTCTTCACCAGGAGAAGGCGCTGTCTTTAGGTGGAGACTCACCTCTGTCCACTCTCCTTCCCCTGCTTTTCAGGGAACACCTCTGCCTGCCTCCTCCCTTCACAGGGTGAACCGTGGTGTTCGTTCTTAAGGCAGCCAGTAAGTGCTCTTGCTCTGGCCTCTGGGCTTGGTTCAAGGATTAACCTGTGGACTGAGTGTATCTCACACCAGCGGATCTCACAACTCTTACAGAAGAAGCTGAAAGAAAGATGTTCACTCTCCCTGCTGTCCATGGAGCTGGGAGGATGTGAGGCTCTGGGGTACCATCTTGCTAACTCTTAGAGCATGAAAAAGACCCCCCCAAAATGCCATGTAAAACTTGAACCTTGAATGGAGGTGGGATTGTGGGACCTGAATGAAAGGAGCAATAGAGAAAAAAAATCCAGAAATGAAATAAAGATGTTTATCACTCAGTGCAATGCAACTTTATATGGAACTTGACTCAAACAAACTATAAAAATGAATATGTGCATCAAACACTTAGGAGTTCACTGAAAACCTGAACAGTGGCTGGGTCTTTGATGACATTATGGAGCTACAGTTAATTTTTTTAGGTGTGATCATGGTGCTGTGTGCCTACTAATTTGCTTCAGTCGTGTCCAACTCTTTGCGACCCTGTGGACTGCAATCCACCAGGCTCCTCCGTCCATGGGATTCTCCAGTCCAGAATACTGGAGTGGGTTGCCATGTGCTCCTCCAGGGGATCTTCCTGACCCAGGGATCGAACCCACGTCTCTTATGTCTCTGTTATTGGCAGGCGGATTCTTTACCACTGGTGCTACCCGGGATGCCCGGTCGTGGTATTGTGGATTTTTGAACAGCTCTGATGTTTTAGAGATACAAATAAAATTTTTATGAACACCATGACATGAACAATGTCTGGGATTTGCTACAAAATAATACATGTATTAATGTGAAGGAGGCAGACAAGGTTATAAAGTAACAACAGTAACCAAGAAATGATCATTGTTGGCACTGGGTTTGGACTACCTGAGGGTCTTATTTTAAAGATATGTATGTTTGCCGCTTTTCATAATAAAGATGTTGAACAATTAGTAGTTCTTTAAATGCTCTTTACCCCAGATGGAGCTGTTTCATTGTGAAGTATGACTTTTCTGTTAGATCAAATAACTGCTCTGCTCCGTTTAATTTGTTCATTAAAAAAAAACCCAAAAAACGTATTTACTTGGCTGCGCCAGATCTTAGTTGTGGCATGTAGCTAGCATCTTCATTCTTTGTTGCAGCATGTGGGATCTAGTTCCCCAACCAAGAATCAAACCCAAGCACCCCACATTGGAAGTGCAAAGTCAGCCACTGGACCACAAGGGAAGTACCTAATCTTGCTTATGTTTGATTCCTTCCTTTCTTGCATATGTTCAAACAGTGGACCAAAAGGTATTGTATTGGCATCTCCAGTAGAAGATGAATTTCTTAAGCAGATAAAAGATGACGATTTTACATCATATTTTGAATAAAAATCGGTTTACAAAAATGGTTCAAATTTTTTCACCCAATTCACGAAGTCAAAGTTTTTGGAAGTTCGTTCAGTTGAAGATCTCGGATGATTGTCAATGCTACTTTAAATTCAGTGAGAAGTTCAACACTGAAGACCGAATAGTTATTCGTTTTTATAAGAATAACATGAATACAAATTTTAGTGTAGTACGAGGTCCTGATTTAAAAAAGCAACCTCAATGTCCATTGACAGATGAATGGATAAAGATGTAGTACATGTCAATGTATGACAAAAACCACTACAATATTGTAATTAGCCTCCAACTAATAAAAATAAATGAAAGAAAAAAAAAGATATAGTATAGGGAGTTCCTGCTGGTCCGGTGGTTAGGAATTGGCACTTTCATCGGCAGGGCCTGGGTTTGATTCCTGGTTGGGGAACTAAGATCCTGCAATCATAGCAGTGGGGGGAAAAAAAAGATGTAGCATATATATATATATATATATATATATATATATATATATATATATATTCCAGGGCTTCCCTAGTGGTTCAGACAGTAAAGAGTCTGCTCCTGGGTCCAATCCTTGTATCAGGAAGATTCCCTGGAGGAGGAAATGGCAACCTACTCCAGTATTCTTGCCTGGAAAATCCCATGGATGGAGGAGCCTGGTGGGCTACAGCCAATGGTCACAAAAAGTTGGACATGACTAAGTGACTTAGACTATATGTATCCCATTACATATATATATATATTCCATTACACACACACACACATATATATTCCATTACATATGTGTATATGTAATGGAATATTACTTGGCCATAAAAAAAGAATGAAATGCCACTTGCAACAGCATGTATAGACCTAGAGATTATCAAGTGAAGTAATTCAGACAGACAGAGACAAGTATTATATGATATCACTTATATGTGTAATCTAAAAAATGACATAAATGAACTTATTAACAAAATAAAAACAGACTCACAGACATGGTTACTAAAGGGAAAGAGGGAGAGATAAATTAGGAGTTTGGGATTAATATATGTACACAACTATGTACAAAATAAATAAACAACAAGGTCTTACTGTATAGCACAGGGAACTATACTCAATGCCTTGTTTTTTGCTTTTGATTATGCCTCACAGCTTGTGGGATCTTAGTTCCCTGACCAGGGATTGAACCTGCGCCATTGGCAGTGAAAGCACAGAGTCCTGACCATTGGACCACCAGGAAATTCCTTCAGTATCTTGTAATGATATATAAGAGAAAAGAATCTGAAAAATGATAACGATGTAGAAGACATACAGATAGCTAATAAACACATGAAAAGATGCTCAACATCACTTGTTATTAGAGAAATGCAAATCAAAACTACAATGAGGTATCATCTCATACATAATGGCCATCATCAAAAAAGTCTTCAAACAATAAATACTGGAGAAGGTATGGAGAAAAGGTATTGCCCTATTGGTGGGAATATAAACTGATGCAGCCACTATGGTAGACAGTATGGGGATTCTTTAAAAAACTATGAATAAAACTACCATATGACCCAACAATCCCACTCCTGGGCATATACCCTGAGAAAGCCATAATTAAAAAAGACACATGTACCCCAGTGTTCATTGCAGCACTATTTACAATAGCTAGGACAAGGAAGCAACCTAGATATCCATCAACAAGTGAATGGACAGAGAAGCTGTGGCATTTATACACAATGGAATATTACTCAACTGTAAAAAGGAATGCATTTGAGTCAGTGCTAATGAGGTGGATCAACCTAGAGCCTATTATACAGAGTGAAATAAGTCAGAAAGAAAAAAATATCATATATTAACGCATACACATGGAATCTAGAAAGCCGGTACTGGTGAACTTATTTGCAGGGCAGCAATGGGGACACAGACACAGGCTTATGGACCTGGGGGTAGGGAGGGAAGGAGAGAGGGGAACGAAAGGAGAGGGTGCATGGAAATAGACACACGACCATGTGTAAAATAGATGGCCAGTGGAAATATGCTATATGACTCAGGAAACTCAAACCGGGACTCTGCGACAACCTAGAGGGGTGGGATGGGGTGGGAGGTGGGATGGAGGGTCAAGAGGGAAGGGACACGTGTATACCTATGGCTGATACATGCTGATGTATGGCAGAAGCCAACGCAACATTGTAAAGCAATTTTCCTTCGATTAAAAAATAAGTTTTAGAAAAAGAATATAGATAAAAAACTGAATTCACTTTCCTGTACACTGGAAACTAATACAACATTGTAAATCAACTACACTTCAATTTTTTTTTAAAAAGGAGAGAAAAAAGCAATAGTGTACTAAATCGAAAAACCTTAGGAAGTAGAATGTGACTTGATGACACTGCATAAGCAATCCATAATGGTGTATAATCAGGTTGCATATTTAACAGTATTACACAGCAGGTTAAAAAGCAGAGACACCACTTTGCCAACAAAGGTCCATAGTCAAAGCTATGGTTTTTCCAGTAGCCACGGATGTGAGCATTGGACCATAAACAAGGCTGGGCACTGAAGAATAGATGCTTTTGAACTGTGGTGCTGGAGAAGATTCTTGAGAGTCCCTTGGATAGTAAGGAGATCAAACCAGTCGATCCTAAAGGAAATCAACCCTGAATATTCATTGAAAGGACTGATGCTAAAAACTGAAGCTCCAATACTTTGGCCAGCAGATGTGAAGAGCCGACTCAATGGAAAAGACTCTGATGCTGGGAAAGATTGAAGGTAAAAGAAGAAGGGGAACACAGAGGTTGGGATGGTTACACAGCATCACCGACTCAGTGGACATGAATTTAATCAAACTCCGGGAGATAGTGAAGGACAGGGAAGCCCAGTGTGCTGTAATCCGTGAGGTGCAAAGAGTCCGACACGACTTGGAGAGTAAACAACAGCAGAGGTTGCGGTAATCTAGCAGAACAAGCAAAAGCTGAGGCAGGCAGCCTTTTCAGTAACCCCAGTGATCCCTGTTCCCACCAAGTCATCAACGCCCTTGTAATTCTTTTCCCTGAGTGTGGGCTGGATGAGAGGACTTCCATCTAATTGATGGAATGTAGCAAAAGCGCCTCTTACTTTGGTTTTGCAGATTCTGTTTCTCTATCTCTGCTCCATCCCCCTGATCTCCATCTCTTGGAGAAGCAAGCTGCCAGGTTGGGACACCCTACGGAGAAGCCATGTGGCAAACATCTGAGGTCCTGCCAAGAGCCGCATGAGTGGGCTTAGAAGTGGGTCATCCGCCCATCCAACCTTCGTTTCCACCTGACAGGAGGACCCAGCTAAGCTCTGCCTGGCTCAAAACTGTCTCGTAATCACTGTGTTAAAGCGCCTCTTGATGAGGGTGAAAGAGGAGAGTGAAAAAACCGGCTTAAAACTCAATATTAATAAAACTAAGATTATAGCATCTGGTCCCATCACTTCAAGGCAAATGGAAGGAAAAGGGTGGAAGCAGAGACAGATTTCCTTTTCTTGGGCTCTAAAATCACAGCTGATGGTGACTGCAGCCATGAAATTAGAAGACGATTGCTTCTTGGCAGGAAAGCTATGACAAACCTAGACAGTGTATTAAAAAGCAAAGACATCACTTTGCCCTGAATATTCACAGGAAAGACTGAAGCTGAAGCTCCAATACTTTGGCCACTTGATGAGAACAGTCAACTCGTTGGAAAAGACTGTGATCCTGGGAAAGATTGAAGACAGGAGGAAAAGAGGGCGACAAAGGATGAGATGGTTGGATGCATCACCAATTCGATAGACATGAACCTAGGCAAACTCCTGGAGATGGTGAGGGACAAGGAGGATTGGTCTGCTGCAGTCCATGGGGTTGCAAAGAGTCAGATATGACTTGGCTACTGAACAACAACAGATGACTGTGTTTTGAATAGTCCAGTTTGGGGGGTAATCTGTGACACAGCCCTTGATAACTAATACTAAGCTCTAGTTGTAAGCGCTCAGCTGTATTTCTATATATGCAGTGTAAGCAGACCTCAGTGACATCAAGCTGAGTAAGAGCAATTCACCAATGCAGAGTGCACGGTCTATTTGGTGCCGCTGTTTCATCCGATGTTAGGATGTCTGAATCCTTGGAGAAAGTGAAAATGAAAGTCACTCAGTCATGTCCAGCTAGTCCATGGAATTCTCCAGGCCAGAATACTGGAGTGGGTAACCTTCCCCTTCTCCAGGGGATCTTCCCGACCCAGGGATCAAACCCAGGTCTCCTGCATTACAGGCGGATTCTTTACCAGCTGAGCCACAAGGGAAGCCAAGAAAATTGAAGTGGGTAGCCTATCCCTTCTCCAGGGAATTGAACTGGTGTCTCCTGCATTATAGGCAGATTCTCTCCCAATTGAGCTATCAGGGAAGCCCTGGAGAACTGCTCTGTCAATTCACCTGCCTGTCCTATGAAGGCCTTAAGTTTTGTGAAAATTCGAGATTCTGTTCAAAACCAGATGCAACTCTGGAATCAGAGTATTCAAACAATTGAAGCACCACAAACTAGCTTTTAGCCAATTTCAGTCTCTGGAGGTGGGGCGGGGGGAGGGGGGCGGTGCTGGGAAGCAGGAAAATGCCCTGTGAAGGCACATGATTAGCAGAACAAATGAAACAATAAGGGTGCAACCCCACAGGCAAGATTTAATTTTGAAACATTGGAGGATTTCGCTTTGAAGGATCCTGACCTGGAAGGAGAATCTTGTGATAGAGTTCCTCTATTTAATTAGAGAAATTGATATTCTGTGTCACAACGGAGTACAATTGAGAAAGCCTGCAATTTTGCAGGCTCTAAATGTGGTGGAATATTAAAAGAAACCTTAAGGAGAGGTCATTCATTTGATAGGTCTTGTGTGGTAAAAATATTTGTCAAAGAAAGGTCTTCCAAAGGGAGGCGAAAAGGACATTGCCTGTGAAAATATTTGGACTGAATATTTTATTATTAATTGCAATGTTCAACATCTTAGGGGGAAAAAAACACCTTTATGTAGCAGCTTTGTTTCTGAGCTTGGATAGATTATATGAAAAAATCTTTGTCTTCTTTAGAAAACTGACTGGGCCATAGTATTCAGGACACATGTGACAAAGAATTGAATGAAAGGATGTGAGTAAGTGCTATGGTCTCAATGTCATGGGTCAGTTTGACTGGGTTTCCCAGCTACCTGGTTAAACACTTTCTGGGTGTGTCTCTGAGGCTGTTGCTGAAAGAGGTTAACATTTGCATGGATAAATTGAATAAGGTCAGTGGTTCTCTTCAAACTAGGAGGGCATCATCCAGTCCACAGAGGGTCTGAATAAAACAAAAACACAGAGGAAGAGAAAATATTCTTTCTCTCTCCCCCTCCATCCATCCTTCCCTCGCTCCCTCTCTCTCTGCCCCCCCTTCTCTCCCTCTCCATCTCTCTTTTTTCTTTCTTCCTCTCTCCTTGCCTCTCTCTTCCTTTGCCTGACTTTTGACCTGAAACATCCATTTTCTTCTGTCCTCAGAATGGGACTTCGACCATCTGTTCTCCTGGTCCCCAGGCCTTTGAACTTGGCCTGAATTACATCACCGGCTTTCCTGGGTCTCCAGCTTACAGATGGCAAATTGTGGGACTCCTCAGCTTCCATAATCACATGAGCCAATTTCTCATAATCAGTTAGTGAATATATCAATCAATCATCGGTTCAATCAATTAATATATCAATCAATCATTGGTTCGATCAGTTAATATATCAATTCCATCATTGGTTCTGTGTCTCTGGAGTACCCTCATCAATACAGGCACCAAGAATAATTCGCCTGCTTCTGTTATCTTTCAGTTAATATAAAACAGTCATACACAATGTAATACGCATTTTTAAATGTATATTCGTTTTTGGCTGTGCTGGGTCTTCGGTGCTGCCTTCAGGCCTTCCCCAGCTGTGGTGCGTGGGGGGTGCTCTTCCATCCTGTGCTCAACCTTCTCACTCTGGTTGCTTCTCGCGTTGTGGACGGGGCACGGGCTCTAGGCCGTGGGCTCAGTAGCTGTGGCCCGCGGGCCCAGCTGCTCCGCAGCCTGTGGAATCCTCCTGGGCCAGAGATTGAACCCGTGTCCCTTGCACTGACAGGCAGATTCCAATCCACTGTGTCACCAGGGAAAGCCTACACTTTTTAAAGTTAGTGTAGCGAATTTAACATTTTTTACTGTCATGGACATGGACATTCTCATCCGGATGTTTTAGGCAGCATTGTTATATTTTCAAAAATAATTTTTGAGTGGACTTTATAACAATCAATATAACATCAATATAACAAAGTGCATCAATATAACAAAGGCAGTCTTTTCTAGCTCTGCTTACAATTACAAAACACTGGGACCACCCAAATGCCACTAACCAGAGCCTGGATAAAGAAATCCTGGCAAATTAGTCTAAAAGAATACGAAGCATACTGTAGAGCACAGAGAACTGTATTCAATACCTATAATGGAAAGCAATCTGGAAAAGAATATTTACATATATGTATAACTAATCACATTGTTATACATATAGGTATAACTATTCACTTAGTTATACATATAACTAATCACAGTAGAAACAAATGCAACACTGTAAATCAACTATACTTCATTTTTTTTAAAAAAAAGGAAAAAAGAATACTGAATGAAAATGAATGAACAGCCACATCAACAGAGCTGAATCTCATATGTGAAATAACTGAAGCACGTCATCAAAGGATGCATATGGTGAATCTACTTATGCAAAACTTAAATGCTTATGAGACGAAAAGCAATGCACATACACATTCAGACAAGAAAGAGTGAGAAATACAAAACTGACAATGGGGGAGGACCAGGGACGGGGTCTGTGGGCACACGGATGCTCTGAGGGTTTTGGTAAATGGGATGGTGGGGACATGGGTGCTTATTTTATTCTTCTAAGTTTGTGTGTTATTTTTTAAGTATGGAATTTTGTATAATTTGTGTAATTCAAAAGGGAGGAGCCTTCCATGTAGAAGGAATGTATGCATGCTTTGTAGCTCAATCGTGCCTGGCTCTTTGCAACCCCATGGACTGTGGCCCACCAGTCTCTTCTGTCCACGGGATTCTCTAGGCAAGAATACTGAAGTGGGTTGCCATATCCTCCTCCAGGGGACCTTCCCAACCGAGATCAAACCCTTGTCTCCTATGTCTCCTGCATGGCAGGCCAATTCTTTACCCGCTGAGTCATCAGGGAAGCCCCTTGTGGAGAAGAAAGCATGCATGAAAAGTTTAGGAACCCAAGGAAGGTGAATTATTAGAGAAAAGGGTAACATCATCTGAGACGCAAAACCAGTGCTCAGCTCCACCCAGTCTTCATGCCTTCCCTTCTCCCTTATCTGCTCTTCTCCTGCCTCCACCAGATTCAGGAGGCGTGCTCTTCACCTGCTTTTCTGCTCCTGATCCAGGCATGGCTTCCCTTATGGGGAAGCTGGTGGGAGCCGGAGGCTAAAGTCGACATGTGGGTTTTGCACACTTAACTGTGCACGTGTGCGTGCATACTGGAGATTGTTGTGTGTGTGTGCATTTGTAAGCATGTATTTGTGCCTGCATACATGTGTGTATTCATTCATGAATGTGTACACACACATGCGTGAATATCTATACATATGTATGCAAGCATACGAGTTTGTATTTGCATGCACATAATTGTATTGTGTGCATACATGAGTTGGATGTGTGTAAGTGTATGCATTTGTGTGTATGTATTCATGTATGCGTATATGTGTGTTTTTAATTCATGAATGTTTACATGTGGGTTTCCCTGGTGGCTCAGATGGTAAACAATCTGTCTGCAATCTAGGAAGACCTCAGCTCGATCCCTGGGTCAGAAAGATCCGCTGGAGAAGAATATGGCAACCCACTCCAGTATTCTTGCCAGGAGAATCCCATGGACAGAGGATCCTGGTGGGCTACAGTCCATGGGGTCACAAAGAGTCTGACACGACTGAGCAACTAACACACACATGTGTGCACATGCATACATGGCTGTATGTATGCATGTGTATCAGCATATGCATGTGTGTGTGTGTGTGTGTGTGTGTGAGAAGAGGCAGTCGCTAAGCTCTGCTATTGGCAGGTCCTGCTGTCCACGCAGAATCTGGAGACAAAGACAGCCTTTGTTTTACAAACTCCAACAGCTGACATCACCACCAGGGCTGCCACTGGGGCCTGAAGACCAAACACCCCCACCCCTCTGGGGTGAGCCAGGCCCACCCCTTCCTGCAGCAGCTGGACCATCTCCGGGGAGATGGCTAAGCGGGTCCTGGCATGTGGGCGTGCTGCTGGTCTGGCGAGACTGCCCCGAGGCTGTCTGACCCCATTCTCATAATCCCTGGAATGAAGCCTGTGGGGGAACTTCACCACAGCCCCTGCTTACCATCACCCCAGCCCTGATTGACCCAAGGCACCAAACAACGTTGACCCAGATCCTGAAAAAAGTGCTGCCACCTAAGTCCTCCCTGCGGGTCCCAGGCGCAGCCTCGGTGGGTGCTGGCTTGCTTGACTTTGCTTTACCTCAGCACACTGCCTTGTTAAGGCCTGAGCCGTTGACAGGCGACAGTATGCAGCTGTATTTGTGGAATTTGAAGGTTCTTTCTCTTTCCGGGTGAGGGGGGCTTCCCTGGCGGCTCTGACAGTCAAAATCTGCCTGCAATGCGGGAGATCTGGGTTCGATCCCAGAGTAGGGAAGATCCCCTGGAGGAGGAAATGGCAACCCACTCCAGTGTTCTTGCCTGGAGAATTCCATGGACAGAGGAGCCTGGTGGGTTACAATCGCAAAGGATCGGACTCAGCTGAGTGACAAACACTCTCACTTTTCACTTCGCTTTCTTTGTTTAAAGTAAAAAAAATATGTCTTTATTTATTTATTTGGCTGCACCAGGTCTTCACTTAAGTGCGCTCAGGCTTCTGTCTGTTGTGGCACTCTGGTTTTGTTGCCCCGCAGCTTGTGGGATCTTATTATAACTCCCTGACCAGGGATCGAACCAGCATCCTCTGCTTTGGAAGATGGACTCTTAACCACCGGACCACCAAGGAAGTCCCAAAATTGTGTTTTATTTATTTTAAATTAATTTTGGCTTCACTGGGTTTTTGTTGCAGTGCATAAGCTCTCTTTGTTGAGGCGTGTAGGATCTTAGCTCCCCGACCAGGGATCAAACCTGCATCCCCTGCACTGGAAGGCTGATTCTTAACCCCTGGACCGCCAGGGCAGTCCCTTGGTGGTTCCCTTTCATTGGCAGTACCAGGTTGTGGTCTGCATTCGAGGCAATGATACCACTTCCTTTTACAACAAATCCTGTGATGACCAGAGCTCTCCTCTCCTGTGTGTTAGGCACCAGTCAGGGCCTGTGTATGTATTCCTGTATTTAATTCTCATTACCAGCTTATGAGGCAGACGCAGTTATTATATCGAAAAGGATACAAGCACACAGAGAGAAAGCGATGTGTCTCTTCCCTCACCTAGAAAGTGGAAAAGTGGGATGTGACCCACCCTCAACCTGTAGGGAATCTGTTTTAAAAATCTACTTCCCACCAGCGCTCTGCCCACTTTTACTTAGGCAGGAGAAAGAGTTGGCTTAAAAATATATTTTAAATAAATAATACCCAGGGTCATGAGTTGGAAGGTGTCCCTCAGAAGAGATACCCAAGTCTTCCCTGCTAGGACCTGTGAACATGACCTTATTTGGAAGTAGGGTCTTTGTAGATGGAATCAGGCTGAGGAGAGGTTTTTAAAGCACGACGGTGGGCAATCAGCTCCTGGGTTGAGATTTTATGTCGTGTTGTTTTAATTAAAAGATCTCATTTAGTTCTGATGACAACTCGTGAGATGGATGAGAGGTTCAGTTTTGGGAGATCTTGCTTAGACAGTAAGATAAAGCAATATAGGCCAGATTATCTGTTAATAAAATGGGTAGGAGACTTTCCTGCTGGTCCAATAGTTAAAATCCATCTTCCAATGCAGGGGATGTGGGTTTGATCCCTGGTCATGGAACTAACAGCCTACATGCCTTGGGGCAACTAAATCCACACACCTCAACTACAGAAAGCCCCACGCAACAACCAAAAATAAATAAACATATTTATTTATAAAGACCTGGTGGAAACAAAAATAAATATTTTAAAAATAAATAAAATGAGTAAAGTCTTTGTAGAGTATTGACTGCTGAACTTGGGTGAAGGGCTGAAGTCCTAAAAGAGTCCAAACAGATAAATTGCATTAACAATAGATAACACTTATTAGTTTGCTAAATTTGTTTCCCCTTCCTGTGGAGACCATCTCCCAGACTTTCCATGGAGAGTCACACTTCCCCAGTCCTTATTTGTGTGGCTTGGAGGAGCTGAGTCTGACCTTGTCTCCAAGGTGGCGTGAGACGCAGTCCTGGGCAATCAAAGCGTTGTACCATCCCCGCCATGGTGATGTACATGTATCTGTAATCCTGCTAGTAGAGTCAATGAGATCAACTCTAAGACTTTCAGTGGAGTTTGGGGAAACATAAACCCTATTTTCATGGGACTTAAAGTTGGTAGAATGAAAGCATATAGCTCATAGGGATCAGAAACTCTTGCAGTCTTGTGGGGAACGATGATCAGAGAGGGAGGCCAACACATATAAAACCACATCCAAAAAATGGAAAGAGTGGAGTCCTGACAGCATAATGTGAGCTGCTGGATCCAGCCATACCTGAAATTCATGTCTGGGTTTTTCATATCCTTAAACCAATGAGTTATGTCTCGTAACTTCGTGACAGTAACATATTTCTCCAGGACTGAATCTTTGCAGGATAATGAGCAACATGAGTCAGATTCCCTCTTACCAAGGACAAAAAAGTAAGACCACACAGAATCTGTCTCTTGGATGGACTTTCCCTCTCCAGGAGGTAGGAGTGATCTGGGCTAATGAGTAAGATAAAGAGAGTAAAGCAGTGGCTTCACTTCGTTGGAATAATACAAATGTCCATAATATTAATTGTCTGCCCCAAACAGAGAAATCCATCGAGGGACTATGTTCTAACTTGTGACCCACCGTTATGAAGGTTCTGAAGACAGAAATGTGAATGACTACTTTTTATACCGATGTGCTGTTTGAGAGAGGTGGTTTTGTTTCATTTTGGCCACTATGAACCATAATAGTCATTCTCTGCTATCAAGTGAATTCTGGGACGTGGAGGACTGGAAACGTGCCCGATCCAGGCAGATGATGTAAATGCAGTAAGCAGCCTGACCAAAGGTGTGTATGTGTGCCTCCTCGGAGAGGCAGGTACCATGACAAACCAGAAATCATCACTTCCAAAGGAGGTGGTTCCAGTTTACACCCCAGGAACTGGAATCCTATCTTGACCTATTTCCAAAAGTATGGACTTTTTTTAAATGGAAAAATCTCATTTTCCAATGCTGGATGTAGTGGTTTGAATAGTATTCCCCCTAAATTCACATCTACTTAGAATTACAGAATCGGATCTTATTTGGACATGGGGTCTCTACAAATGTAAGCAAGTTAAGGATGGAGATAAGATCATACTGAATGAAGGTGGCCCTAAATCCAATGAGTGTCCTTATAAGAGACGGAAGAGAATACACAGAGAGACACATGAGGGGAGGCCATAAAGACCGAGATGGAGCCTGGAGTGATACAGCCACAAACCAACGAAAGCCAAGAGCCCTTCCCTGCTGGTCCAGTGCTTAAGAATCCACCTGCCAATGCAGAGGACACAGGTTCGATCCCTGGGCTGGGAAGATTCCACGTGCCACAGGCAACTAAGCCTGGGAGACACAGCTACTGAGTCTGAGCACCCTGGAGCCCATGCTCCACAACAAGAGAAGCCACTGAAATGAGAAACCCCTGCTAGAGAGTAGCCCTCACTCATGGCAACTAGAGAAAGACCACGCGCGCAAGACCCAATGCAGCCTAAAAAGTAAATAAAGTCCTTATTTAAAAAAGAAAAAAAAAGAACACCAAGAGCCCCAGGAGCTGGAAGAGGCAGGAAGGATCTTTCCCTGATGTCTTTGGGAGATTCATGGCCTGGTGGATACCTTGATGCTGGACTGGTGGCCTCTGGAAGAGTGAGAGAATTAATTCCACTTGTTCTAAGTCACAAAGCTTGTAGCGATCTGTTAATAGCAGCCCCAGGAAACTGATACACTGGGTGAATTTTAAAAAAGTACTCAGGACCTCGAGCCATTCTGATCTCCCTCCAGCCCTCAGGGAGGACCACCTCCAAGAGGCCAGCAAGTGGCTCTGGACACACGGCTCTCGGAACCTGCAGGAGTAAACACGGGTCCCTCGAGACCCTCTTAGGAGATGTTTTTGCAACTGGAAGAGGAGAAGACCCCCACACAGAACACTCCAGGGAAGGGTGTTTCTTGTTACCAGGTACTTTTCTTCTTGAGAACCATCCGAGTGTAGCTAGGAGGGGTTTGTCTACTCCAGCGCCTGCCAGCGCAATCTCCTTGCATCTTCACTTGTGGGAGTTCCCTTGGTCCCTGAGATACCTTCCTGGAAAACTCCCAGGCTAGCTAGCATTGCCTCCCAGTGCCCTGGACACTTCCCATTTTAAAACCTTCCCATCCCCACTAGGTGGGCCAGGAAACCTCCAGAAAACCCTGGGATCTTTCTGTCTCCACTGGGGTTGGGGAGTTCGGGAGTGATGCATGGGGACCTGCTCAGCGGTCGTCCTCGGCAGCCCGGAAACAGTCAGGGAGTGGAGGCGGCACTGCACAAGCGGGGATGGCTGGTCCCCGTGTCCCCAGGCAGACAGCTCTGAGATGCACTTCAGGTTGTTGTTCAGTCACTCGGTCATGTCCGACGCTTTGCGACCCCAGGGACTGCAGCATGCCAGGCTTCCCTGTCCATCACCAACTCCCAGAGCTTCCTCAAACTCATGTCCATTGAGTTGGTGATGCCATCCAACCATCTCATCCTCTGTCGTCCCCTTCTCTTTCTGCCTTCAACCTTTCCCAGCATCAGGGGTTTTTCTAATGAGTTGGCTCTTCGCATCAGGTGGCCAAAGTATTGGAGCTTCGGCTTCAGCATTAGTCCCTCCAATGAATATTCAGGGTTAATAACCTTTAGGATGGACTGGTTTGATCTCCTTGCAGTCCAAGTGACTCTCAAGAGTCTTCTCCAACACCACAGTTCAAAAACATCAATTCTTTGGTGCTCAGCCTTCTTTATGGTCCAACTCTCACATCCATACATGACTACTTGAAAAACCATAGCCTTGACTAGATGGACCTTTGTCAGCAAAGTAATGTCTGTGTTTTTTCAATATGCTGTTTAAGTTGATCATATCTTTGCTTCCAAGGAGCAAGCATCTTTCAATTTAATGGCTGCAGTCACCATCTGCAGTGATTTTGGAGCCCAAGAAAATGAAGTCTGTCACTGTTTCCATTGTTTCCCCATCTATTTGCCATGAAGTGATGGGACCAGATGCCATGATCTTCGTTTTTTGAATGTTGAGTTTTAAGTCAGCTTTTTCACTCTCTTCTTTCACCTTCATCAAGAGGCTCTTTAGTTCCTCTTCATTTTCTGCCATAAAGGTGGTGTCATCTGCATATCTGAGATTATTGATATTGCTCCTGGCAATCTTGATTCTAGCTTGTGCTTCATCCAGCCTGGCATTTCTCATAATGTACTCTGCATATAAGTTAAATAAGCAGGGTGACAATATACAGCCTTGACGTACTCCTTTCCCAATTTTGAACCAGTCCATTGTTCCATGTCCGGTTCTAACTATTGCTTCTTGACCTTCATACATCCAGGTTTCTTAGGAGGCAGGTCAGGTAGTCTGGTATTCCCATCTCTTTAAGAATTTTCCACAGTTTGTTGTGATCCACACAGTCAAAGGCTTTAGTGTAGACAATGAAGCAGAAGTAGGTGTTTTTCTGGAATTCTCTTGCTTTTCTATGACCCAACAGATGTTGGCAATTTGATTCTGGTTCCTCTGCCTTTTCTAAATCCAGTTTGAACATCTGGAAGTTCTTGGTTCATGTACTGTTGAAGCCTACCTTGGAGAATTTTGAGCATCACTTTGCTAGCATGTGAGATGAGTGCAATTGTGCAGTAGTTTGAACATTCTTTGGCATTGCCCTTCTTTGGGATTGGAGTGAAAAGTGACCTTTTCCAATCCTGTGGCCACTGCTGAGTTTTCCAAATTTGCTGGATTATTGAATGTAGCACTTTCACAGCATCATCTTTTAGGATTTTGCAATAGCTCAGCTTGAATTCCATCACCTCCCCTAACTTTGTTCATAGTGATGCTTCCTAAGGTCCATTTAACTTCTCCCTCCAAGATGTCTGGCTCTAGTTGAGTGATCACAGCATCATGGTTATCTGGGTCATTAGAATCTTTTAAAAGATGCATTCCTGGAGGACTCACCAAACCCAGTGTCAGGTACCACAGTGGCAGCATCCAACCCAGTAACTTCTGTTGCCTGCTCTCTCTCCTCCTGTTTCTCTTCCTCGTCCTCCTTTCCTGCTCTGGGATCACACTGCAGGCTCTCCCCAGGGGGGTGCAGGTTCACAGTCATCTTACAAGAAAGAATCCCATGTGAGAGAAAGTGAAATGAAGTCAAAGACAAAGGCAACTTAGCTCTAATCAATTCTTCCCCACTGGCTCAGCTGTAAGGCAGTGCAGCAGACGGGGCTCCATCCCTGGGTCGGGAAGATCCCCTGGAGGAGGGAATGGCCACCCACTCCGGTATTCTTGCCTGGGAAGTCCCACAGACAGAAGAGCCTGGCTTGCTACCATCCATGGGGTCACAAAGAGTTGGACACAACTGAGTGACTAAACATACAATGCACACAATAAATTCTAAGTAGGTCTCAATACTTATATAGACTCTAAGAGGTTTTGGGGGAAAAAATGACTTGAGGGATCAGGATTCATACATTTTGGTGGATTCTAACTATTTTTCTTCTCTACACAATTAAAAAAAATTATTTGTAACTCAAATATAATTAACACATAACATTGTATCAGTTTATGGTGTCCATGCTGATTTGATACATTTATATGCTGCACTATGATTACCCCAGGTGCTTCTGTTAAGGTCTCATCATCACATATTTATCATTTCTGTTTTTGTGGTTGGGATCCATCAGGAACTGGTCTCTTATCAGCTTTGAAGTTTATATCACAGTAGTATTGTCGACTATAATCACTATGCCATGGATTTGAACTCTAGGACTTATTTATCTACCACTTTGTACCCTTAATCAATGGGATTTTTTTGTATCAAAAATTTTCTTGGCTGTTTAGGAAAATAACCTGTAGTTCTATTTTCAGCCACTAGATGGCAGGGCAAACAAGAAATAGCAGACAATTTACTAGCTTACCAGGAGCTGGACGGGAGGAGGTAGGAGGTCCACCCTGAGAAGTGCTTTAAGCCCAAATCTTGCTCTGCATCCAGTTGCCTCATCGTGGGAGATGATGCTACCCTATCATCTTTTACTGTTTTCAGCAGAACGCTTATGCTTTCTGCAGTGTTATTGTTTGCTTACATGTTTATTGTCTCCCTCATTAAGACTCGAGTTCCAAGAGAACGGAGACTTCGTTTTGTTCACTGTTGCTTCCCCCCAAGTATAACAGAGCCAGCACACACTAGGTGCCTGGGGGTGGGGGGGCGTTTGTTGAATGACTGAATGAAAGGGCTGAATGAATGAACAAGACCTGTGACCCATGCGAGCAGGCCGACTCTCCTTCTCTGACTTTGCTGTTTCCAGCGGCATCGTGGTTCCTTGTGAATGATGACTTGCACTTAACACGGTATCCAGGACATTAGAAAACTGCTGAATTCTGTGGTTTGGTTTATGTCTCTGAAATATCTGAGCCCTGAAGAGCAGTAAGCAAGAAGTCCTCTGGGTCTAACTAGCTTGCTTCGGGTTTAAAATTTAAAATGGCACACATAAATCCACTCGGAGGCTTTTCCAACCATCCCTGAAGTGTGTCCATTCCCTTTCAGCTCCGGGAACGACAAACGGCTTAGATGGGATGGAAGCTGTAAATTCTGGTGCATTGAGGTCGCTTGAGATAAATCACCCATCTGCAATTAGTCAAAGCAGGCAGAGATTTTGCTGGACTCCCGGGGAACGCCGGGGATGCCCCATCCTGGAAATGAATAAGCTGTAGGGTGAGAGATGTAGTGAATTCACACAGCGGGGTCAGGATTAAGGGTGAGGAGAGTGAGCGAGTGAGGTTGAGTCTTGTAACAAAAAGGGGCTCGTGGGGGACTTCCCTGGTGGTCCGGTGGTTAAGAATCTGTCTGCCAGTGCAGGGGGATGTGGGTTCGAACCTTGGTTGGGGAACTAAGATCCCACATGCTGCAGGGCAACTCAGCTTGTGAGCCTGGTACCACAACTAGAGAGAAGCCTGCACTCCAACTGAAAGATCCTGCAAGCCGCAACTAAGACCCAAAGCAGCCCAAAATAAACCAACAAGCCCCCAAAAGAGCTCGTGGTCACTCCCTTCCTCTTCAAAGCCGGCGACTGTATCCTCTGACCCTCCTTCTGTCCTCACTTCTCCTGGGGCTGAACTCTAGCCTTGTCACCTATAAGGACCCTTGTGATTCTAAAGGCTCTCCCAGATAACCCAGGGTGCCATCTCCATCTCAGGATCTCTAATCACATCTTCATCTTTTGCAACATGAGGGAACATAGCCTAAGTTCCAGGGATCTGGATGCAGACATCTTTGGGGGAAGGTGGTATTCAGCCTAACACAATGCTGACCCAAACTTCTTTTTCTTTTTTGCCTCTGTTGGGTCTTAGCTTCCGCACACAGGCTCTTCGTTGGGGCACACGGGCTTCTCTCTGGTTGTAGTGCACAGACCCCAGAGTGAGCAAGTCAGGAGTTGCCAGGCACGGGCTTAGTTGCCCAAGTCATGTAGGATCTTAGTTCCCAGACCAGGGACTGAACCCTGGTCCTCTGTAGTGGAAGTGCAGAGTTCTGACCATTGGACTTCCAAGGAAGTCCTGAACTTTCAGTTGATATAAACGGCCTGTTGGAATTTGCTTGACTCCAAAAACATACTACTTTTGTGCTTAAAATGTAGAAAAATTAAAATCCTGGACCAAAAATGAAAAGGAGGGACTTCCCTGGCAATCCAGTGGTTAGGGTGCCTGGTTCTTGCTGCCAAAGTCTCAGGTTCAATCCCTGATTGAGGAACTAAGATCCCACAAGCCACATGGGAAGGTTAGAAAAAAAAAAAAGGAAACAAGGGGACGTGTCAAAAAAAAAAAAACAAGGTGACGTGTCCACGGCTGTTCTGGTTATCTGACCAGCATGTCGTGCTAGGTGGCTTGGACGGATGACTCGATGGGACCAGTGTGTGGGGGAATGTCCCACTTTCTAATTCAGTTCTCTACAACAAATTCAATTTTTCATATGCACATCTGCACCCATCAAATGAATTTATGCCATAATACAAAGTATAAAAATTCATGTCTGGATCTGTTCAAAAAAAATTAATTTTGTTGGCTATTAGCACTGCCAGAACAAGAGAGGGCGAGTTTAGCATTTTTACCAGCTATGTGTGGAAGGTAGTTTTGATTGAAGATGGGCTTCTCCTGTGACAACATGTCTCCTCACACAGTGGCTTGAACATTCGAAATTCTGACTGTGGTCGGCCACAGTGATGGGCAGAAGAAAGGCCCCCAAAGATGTCCATATCCGAACTCTCGGGACCTGTGATTACTTTCACCTTATCGGGCAAAGATAACTGCATTTATTAGCCAACTTGAGATCAGCCTGGGTTATCTGTGTAGTCCAGGCATCATTGCAAGAATCCTTAAAAGTGGAAGAGGAGGCAGAGGTCAGAGGGATGTGGGTGACTCAGCGTGCAGACACTGGCTTTGCAGAGGGAGGGACGGGGTCCTAGCCAGTGGATGCAGGCAGCCTCCTGAGGCTCAAAAAGGCCAGAAAAGTCATCTCTGGTTAACCCCCTGAAGGCCCAATGGTAAGGAATTGGTCGTGCTTCCACTGCAGGAGGCCCGGGTTCAAGCCCTGGTAGGGGAACTAAGATCCCACAAACCGCAAGGCACTGCAAAAAAAAAAAAATAATCTTTCCTGGAGCCCCCAGAAAGGAACCCAGACCTTGACTTTGGCCCAGTGAGAACTGTGTCAGATCCCTAACCTGCAGAAGCCTGAGAGAATACCTTTCTATGGCACTTGGTGAAGGTAGTCCTGGGAAGGTGTTAACAGAATTGTTTCTTCTTGGGACTTCCTTGGTGGTTCAGTGGCTAAGACCCCACGCTCCCAGTGCAGGGGGCCTGGGTTCCATCCCTGGTCAGGGAACTAGATCCCACATGCCTCAAGTATTAGTAAGTGTTTGCATGCTGCAACCAAGGAGCCCATGTGCTGCAACCAAGATCCAGCACAGTCAATAAATAATAAATATTTAGAAAGGAAGAATTGTCTTCTCTCCAGGTCTAGAGGCCAGAAGTGTGGGTGGGGCCATGCCCTCTGAAGGGTCTGGGGGAGGGTTGTTTCTGGCTTCTTCCAGCCCTGGAATTGCTGCGTCATCCTCAGTGTCCTTGGCTCGTGGAAGCACCGCTCCACTCTGCCTCCATCGTCACATGCAGGGTGTCTCGGGCCGAATTGCCCTCTTCTCGTAAGGACACCAGTCATATTGGATTTAGGGCCCACTTTGCTGACTTGATCTTACCTTGATTCTGTCTACAAAGATCCTATTTCCCAACGAGGGCACAATCACAGCACAGCAGCTCTGTCTCTACAGGGATGGCTAAGAGGCAGGTCCGGTACAAGGAGGGTGTCTGGCCTTTCACGCTCACAGCTTCGAGTCTGGGGGCCCATCTGGCCACGCTGTGCAGAGTTGTGGTGGGTGCATGGTTTTTTGTGTCCTTTTCTCTTCTCCCTCCCAAGTTTGTGGTCCCGAAGGCTTTGACTAACAGTGTGAGGACACCGAGGCTGTGTCCCCCACACAGTGGGAGAGGCAGGTTCAGGTGCCTTCTGTGGGGGAGGGGCCTTGGAAAACGCCCACCCCCTTTACTCCCTTCTCTTCTGGCTCAGCGGACCCACGCCCAGCTCCGGCACCACCCCAGCAGCGAGAATGTCACTTCGTGCTTCCATCACTTTCCCAAGACACTCTCCCAAAGTTCACTTTATAAATGCTGGGATTTCATAAAGCTTTCTCTTTTCTCCATTCTCAAAAGCAGAAGGAACGCAAAGCCCTCCCTTGCCCATTTTGGTTCCTGGCTACCACCCATCTCTGGTTCCCTTTAGGGTGAACACTTTATGGGTGCCTAGCCCTCCCCTTGGCTGTCTTCAGACCTTCCTCTCCAGCACACCAGCCCTTGACAGTGGTCACTAGGGTCCCCACCTCTGACACATCGCTCAGCAGGAGACACTGGTGTCTGTCTATGCTTCCTTCTGGAGACACACCCACCGCTCATCCCTCTGACCTCCAAACACAAGAGCAGCCAAGTTATGTCCCTTCTTTCTGTGCTCTCACAAACCGAGGCTTCAAGCATCACCTACCCACCTAGAATATCCTGCCCACATTCTGTGGTCGGTCAGGCAGAAGCCAGTTTGGTTAAGATATTGGTCTGTTTTTAAGAATAACTCATGACCGCTGCTCCGAGTGTTAGGGGAGAGTTAGGGGAGGATTCGGAGAACTTTGTGCAGGTGAGAGATCCTGACTGGCCTGTCCACCTCCAGCTCTGCTGCTGGTGTCCCAAGACCAAGGGCTTCATCATGCATCTCTTTAAAGCAACAGGTCGGGTGCCTTCCTCTCCACTCCTTACTCAACCTGTTTTGCCGGGACCCATAGCCGCAGGAAAATCAGCCTGGCACGGGGAAGAGAATGTGGTTCCTGGCGGGTCTTCGTCACTATGGAGTCCAGGCTGCAGTGAAGTCGCTCCCGTCTGGGTCTGCTCACCTGTCAGCCCTAGACCCTCTTCCCTGCACTCGGGTCTGGAGGAGGCACTGGCACAGGTCAGACTGCAGGTGCAACTCCCTGGCCCTAGCCTGGCTTCCTTTCCAAGGTGCGTGCCTCTTTTAGCCCGTTTGGAAAATAGCAAATGCTGATGTTCCAGTTACACAGTCTGGTGGTGGTGTTTTTTCCTTTGCATTTTGTATTGCTCCCTTAATTTGTCCTAGTTCCAGAAGCACTTTTTAAAAATGTATTATTTCCCCTAAAAGGCCTTATTTTCAAAAGAGCAAGGTGTTACAATGAACATTTGAAAGTATCTGCTCAAATGATTTCATTCTTGAAGATGCCCGTAAGCTGTGTGGCGATTTTAGATTACTATAGAGCTCTGCTCTTCTTTAATGCACTTTGATTTGCAAGCAATGGGATTGTTTTGCGCCGAGTTGAACAGTTCACTAATATTGACGATCATCCATTTTTTTATTACCTGAACTTAAGTGATCAGAGTTTTTGTAAAAGGCCTCCTGTAATTTTGCAAGGACTTGTAGATTTGGAACTTTGCAGTGTTATATATATCATGTTGTGTTTTCCCTGCTCTCCCGAGAAGAGGCCACCTCCACACCCGGATGTTAACGTTGGGGGGAGATGCTCCGGTGGCCCCTGGGAGGTGGGACCCCCGCCTGTGAAGCCAGACGTATGGACAGCAGCCTGTGAGCTGTGAGCTCTGAGAAACCAGACTTGTGAGCTCCTGAGAAAGAACTCAGCCTAAAGACAAACCTTCTCTTTAAACCCGCCCACGAGACTGTGCAGAAATAAAGCACTCGGTTCCATCCACCTTCAAGGAAGAGAAAGCAGGGACGAGTGTCTTCCAATGGAGAACACGAACCTGTGTGCTCAGAGGCCAATGAACACTGCAGACCCACATCGAGGTCTCTAGGGCAGGCGGGTGTTTTAATGAGAGCCCCAGGACAGCATACTGGTTCTGTGGATTTATTTAACTGCTGTTCAACGTCACACAGTGACCACAACTGTACACTCTCTAAATGCAGCTGGGAAGTTAAAAGGCCGTCAGTTCTTTAACCGGTTGGCTTTCTAGACAGCTTCCCCTTGACAGGAGAGCGTGTACCCGGCTCTCTACATATACGGATTCCCAGCCCAGGTAAGGCCCGGAGGCTGGGCAAGGACTTGGGCCCCACATGCCGACTCCATATGCCCGGGGCGCCCTACCCAGGGACAGGCTGGGCTCTCGTCACACAACCCTTTCCCTTTTGTGCCCAATCCCTTACAGAAAAAAAAAATGTGATTTTTTTGACAACATGGGTTAATGGTTTTCAATATGTAATAGATCCTGAAGGCTTAAACTATACCCCTGGAGGATGATGTATTTATTTCCTAGAGCAGGGCTTTCCAACCCTTATTTAACACAAACTCACACCCAGATGAGTAAGGTGTTTGTCTTTTGTGTTCTCCAAACAAAATAACAGAAATAATATAACATTGTTATTTTAGCACAGAGCAGGCGCAAGGATCACTCTCCCAGAAAGTCAAGGACTTGTATCAGGAGCAGGCGTTTTATTGAGACTTCGCATCAGTTCCTGCCTGAGGACCCCTCACAGTCTCCACGACAGCTGAGGAATCCACACACAAGACGCACAGACGTGACGATGGTGGAGAGAGCACACAGTCAGTGGGTCTCAAAATCAAGGTGTTTTATAATAAAGTTATACCAAAAGCACAGCAACAAACGAAGAATGGTTTATTAGACAAAACGAGAAACCCCCCAACACATAACACCCCCGGCCCAGAGCCAGCGACTGTCGACACTTCACACTGAACACTGCCAACCGCCCGCCAGCGCCGTTCAGCGGAGGGCCCTCCCCCTCAAGAGCAGGTCTTCAGTCTCAGTGGTACCACAGGGAAATCGTACACGAGCACTGACTAGGCGAGGTTTTAAAACACACGTCAGGCTGCTTCACAGGCTGAGATGAACACATGGTCTTAAATAGTTCTTAGTACAACATCATGTTCTTAAGGAAACAACAGGAAAGCAATCTCAACGGTTTAAAAAATTAGCACTATTTGAAGCAGCAGATAAAATGTATTCATCACCAGCATGTACCGAGGAACTTGGCGTTGGCAAGATTTGTGGCTTAGGAGAGAAACCATGAGCAGGACTTCTCTATAAAACCTTCGCGGCACTTGACCACACTCTCGTTTCTTAACAAATCCTCCTGTTCCTCAATGGAAACAGATGTCTATTCATCAAGAAAGAAGAAGGTGAGCGCAGGTTTTACGGGAAGGAGATGAGATTCTTGTTTAAAATACTGGGATGCCAACCCACATGGATGTCATGTTCGGAGACCGGTGTCAGCATCTGCAGGTGTTTGCCAGAGGAGACCAGCTGCAGGGTGAGCCAGGGTCTTCAGTGGTGAGAAGCCTGCGGCAGCCTGTCCATCTGCTCCAGGAAGGCCCGGGTGGCAGGAGGTGAACCACAGGAAGGCACTTACCTAGATCACCGGGTAAGACAAGAGACCAATCCCGGTGTCATGCCAAGTCTCAGGAAAGTCAGCCATCCACTCTCCCAGCCCCTGCAGGCCCCTTCCCCCGGATCCGTCTGTCCATCTGTCCGTCCAACAGGGCTGCGGGAGAGTCAGGTCCTCCTGCTGGCGGGCGTGCCGTTCGCTCTCGACCGCTGCCGGTCGTATTTCACAGAAATGATGAGGAAAAGCAGGAGGGTGGCTCCTTGAATGGCCGCCAGAAGGAAAAAGTAATAGTTCAAATAGCAGCCGTTGATGTTGCCTGGAGAGAAGGAAAGGAAAAAAAAACAGAGTTTGGAGAGACAGTTTACAAGATTTTATTTCTTTAACTTGGCTCCTACCAAGGTCAGGGTGACTTTTAAGTGTGGTCATTAAAAAAAAGAAAGAAAGAAAAAAGGACCCTATCGCTAACTCGAAGTACACAAGTGCCTTGCTCCCAGAGCCACCGTGACACCAGCTCCACCCTGGAGCCCCGTCGCCAGCCTCTCCTGCTCCACAGACGGGGAGCCCAACTGTCCCCGAGTCAGCTCTGGAAGCAGAGGGTCTTGGTATCCTGGGTCCAGAGTCTGTACATTTATCAAGACTGCACAGTGGGCCAGGACACAGCCTGGACATCACGTCTCACAGGACTCCTGCACTCCCGCATTGTCACCCGACATTAGACGCGCACCAGCGTCCCCTTCACAGGCCAGGGCAGGTGGCTGAACACACAAGCTGCACGCTGTGGGAAGACACAAGTCTGCTTTTTAAATTTCTCCTTAAAAACTTCAGGCTTCAAGTCGATATACAAGCACCGTACTTTATTTAACCAAAGAGCTGACATATTGAATGCCTGAGCACCACACAGGCACCCCATGCACAAAGTTCCATTTAATTCCTGATAAACCCTGAAGAGGCGGAGGTTACGGCCAGGGACCTCAGAGCTCAACCAGACAGGCTCAAACCCAGTGTCGTGGTCTCTGGGCCCAGTTTCCTCATTTGTAAGATGTGACATGGTGGCCAGCTCCCCACCCCACCCCCAGCCTGGGACAGAGCTGCCGTGAGAAGCACCCAGGGCCTCTTACAGAGCCCAGGGCCTCAGGACCAGCTCCTCAGCAGAACCCCCGTCAGGACCCCCAGTCTTCACGGAGGTCTGGGGTACCTGGTCTGCACACCAGTTGTCTCTCCATGGAGAACCGAGGTTTCACAGCAACACCCACCACGGCCCCTTGGCATGGAGACGCAGGGCTGCGGGCGAGGGACCACGCCACCCCAGCTCCCTGCAGACGGCTGTCCCCACAGGCCACAGGTGGCCTACCGCTTACACTGCCTGTCACCAGCTGAAAAGGGCCTGGCACACGCTCAAGAGAGGGGCGGGAGACGCGTCCACCAGCCACGCCTCCAGAGGATGCCGCCGATGGGCTTCATAAGCATTTCCCCTTTGATTACTTAGAGCACCAGACTTCCTTCCCTCTGATGGTCTCTGTCAGGCTGGGTTATTCTAGAACTTCCTTTTTCTATCTGAACGTACTCTCATTAAAATTAGACGTTCAACACTGCTTTTATTAAACAGAATGAACGAATAGATACAATACACGTGTTTGCATAATAATCATTCACATGTTTTTAAAGAATTCTCACTCAGGTTGTAGAAGACAACGATTTCCTATGTTTACTGCTTTGAGAAGAAATCCAGTAATACCTAGAATTTCTACTATATTGTGCTTTTTATTCAACAGGTACTTAAAAGCCGTGGTTTGGTCCTTCCTGACTGTGGGGCTCCGCCCTGGACAGAGACCCCCGCTCCTGGAGTCTGCTGTGCCCGCGCCCACCGTGGCACTGCTGGGTGGTGCCGAAGTGCCGACCCTGAAACATTCTTCTCCCCAAATGACACAAGCGATTGAAACTAGCAAAGGGGAAAGCCGGCAGGCCGTGCGGACTGCACACGGTGTTTTCCCAGTCAGGGCGAGTCTCAGCCTGGCGTTAGGAAGGGTGTTCAGAACTGGGTCCACCACCTAAAAGCTATCACAATCAGCCTTCGCTTTCTTGGGCCTCTTATCAGACAGAAGGTAACTGCATATGAAGGTGGTAAACTCTGGGTGTTCTTTATTTGATAAGACAGACTCCTGGGCCCCAAGGAACAAGCTCACGTGTCACCAAACACATGCACGAAAACATTCCCAGCTGCTCTATTCATGACAGCCTCCAACTGGGGACGCCTGCAACACCCATGCACAGCACAGCAGATAAATGAACTGTGACTTATTCGTACAACAGATCCTCCGCAGAAATAACAAAAGAACCGGTTACTGGGGACGACTCAGAGAACTCAGCACTGAGTAAAGACGGCTGCAGCAGATGCCTGGGAGGCGACAGGACTCAGAGGGCTGACATCACAGCAATTCATCCTGCCGGGGCCTGGGGGCTTAACTCAGCAAGGACAGGAGGAAGGCTTCTGTCCTGCATTTGGGTCAGGATGAAGAGCACACAAAGCCGCGCGCTTCAAGACCAGCGCCCCTCACAGCACAGATGTGGTTCCCAATCTAAATACAACAAGGACAAGCAGGCCGGCAGAGGACGGGGAGAGAAGGACAGAGGGAGGGGAGACTCAGACCACAGCCAGGGACCTGACAGGAAGCGATCACACGTTGGTCAGGAAGCACTGAGCCAGCGCCCACCGCCACCTGAGCCCGGGCAGAGCAGGGAGGAGCAAGGAGAATAGAGAAGCTGGCCTGCTGCTCCTCCTCCAGAAGAATCTAGCATGGCTCGGGGGTGGGAGTGGGGTGTCCCCGGTCCCACCCTGTCTCCCAATCACCGCCCCCAACAGCCCCTGCCCCTAACCGAGAGGGAGCCCTGCCATGTCCTCCTACACCACCATCATCTCACCCAGCACCCGGGGCTCCAGGCAGAAGGGGCGCAAGCTCCCTGCACTAGAGGGAAAGAGGGGAGACCACCTGCGGTCCAGATGGGGCGGCCAATCCAGGACACACGACCCGGTGCCTCCCTCTCGTGGAAATAATATCAACACACAGGACCCAGGTCCAGCACCGGTACCTGTGTGCATCAATACTGGAGGTGACCCTCACAGCTACAAGTATTAAAACTACCTGTCAGAAGCAAAGGATGGATGACAGGCAAACTACAAGTTATTAAATTAGTAGTGGGGGGATTAAATCACTGGAAAGCAACAAGGATGACCAAAGCCAATCAATCCTTTATGATACATTTAAAAATGAAACAAAAACTAAGAAACAGCATCGACATCTGAAGAACTACGGAGGTTTGCTCTCTGTAACAAGTCTCTGAAGGAGGTCTGTTCCAATGACACTAGGAACCCAGGAGAACTCTCAGAACCCCTGTGTAACTGGAGCTTACCCTCTGGAAGGGGGGCAGCCCCTCCTCACCACAACCAGGCTGGGCCTGCCTGCCCCCCACAGTCCCGGCACTCACAGCTGGACCACATCAGCCACGGTGCCCAGGGGGTACAGGGGGCTCCGGTTCCTGTTACATCAGGGCTTCTCGGGCCTAAACACTCAGCTCAGGACAGGAATTTTAACTGAATCACGGGAGGGCTTTTGGAATTCTGCCATTTCTAGAGAACAGTCTCTAAGCTTTCATCAGGTTCCAAAGGGGATTTACAACCTAAAAGTACCAGGGGACAGCAAATACCACACAACTATGCAAGGAAAAGCAACCAAAAGCAGTGGTGGTTTTTACTGGTAAAACATACAGAAGGAAGACGCCTCCATCTCCAGGTCCACCTACAGGCGACGTCAATCTACAAACAGCAGAGCTCTTGTCTCTCGCCAGTGATTTTGCTCAAGATGCCACCTACTGGCAGTGGCTGTAAAACCCCATTATGACTGATCATAAGTCACATTTGTTTTTAAAAAAGCAACTTAATTATGCTTTTTTTAATCGCAAGAAATTAAAAGGTACTGTCAGGGAAAGAAAATACAAAACTAAGATAAATGAAGGGAAATTTGTGATACAGATTTTATCTGCCTCCTAATAAAATACAGTGCTGGACCTGACTGTACCTGAGAAAGAAGGCAGTGTACCCATCACAGATATGGGAATAAATAGCGGCCACTCAGCTGCTGGTGGCGGGTGTGGCCAAGGCTGACCCGGGCAAGAAAGGTACACCTGTTTCCAGGAGGTCATGTGTGACATGGGTAAACAGGGTGAGGTGGGTGGTCTGACGCAGCTCAGGGAGCAGGGTGGGGGCTCCTGGCCCAGCCCAGAGACACTGATCGCGTCCAGTCCCAGGTGCCCCACGTGACCCAAGGGCTGGGGCTCTGGATGCTGGTCACTGCTGATGGGGTGGGCAGGGGTGGGGTGGTCCTTACCGAAGTCTGTGTGGCTGCTCATCCACCCGATGGCCTTCAGGGACACCAACGCCAACAGTCCTGAGCCCACGAAGGACCCGACGCCAGAGAAGAAGAAGAACAAGCCCATGATGGCGCTCTGCATGGACTTGGGGGCAGCCGAGTATGCAAATTCCAGGCCTGGGGGGGGCGGGGGATGAAGGGTATTTTTGGAGAGAACATAGCACTGCCTCCGCACGGCTGCCCTCGGGGACCTGGGACTCTGGGCACGCCCTTCCTTGCTCTGAGACAGCTCCCGGCTGGCTGTTCATCTCCCACCACAGCTCCTGGAAACCCCAAGAGGTGGTGGTGACCCCCACCCTCACATCAGAGGGCAGCATTTGACTTGCCAGCTCTTGGAATTTCCAGTTCCTCATGGAAAGAAGTTGAAGAAGCCAAATTTCCTACATTCTTAACTGATGTGAGTTTGCAAATGAACTAGTGACACTAAAATGGGGAAATCTACTCAGGAATTCTACCTGAAAGGCAAGGTGTTTGAGAACAGTTTTGGCAGGCACATCTATAACCCAGTTCCTACCATGATAACCAGACATGGAGATGTGCGCTGGGCTCTAAAGGAAGGGCCGATCCCTTTGATTTATTCCCTCCCAAGTTCGTGAGGCAATTCCACGTGAGCACAGGGGGAGAGGAGGAGAGGGGAAAACCAGCGCCCGCGGCCCGGCCAGCTCTGGTTGTCACTCATTCTCTCCTTCCCTCACTCCCAGCAGCGAGAAACAGGCCCACACAGAATTCACTGTCCACATGCCACCACGGGGTCTCACCAATAGGGAGGAGAGGCCTGTGAGAACATGCTTCATAAATGAGGTTTCTCCCTTACACAAAGGGAGACACTAAAGGCAGACACTGCGAGTCGGGCAGTGAGGGACCCCGAGGCCTGGCCACGGCAGGACTGCAGGGCTGGGGAGCCAGTGCCCAGGCCAGGAAGCCGAACCCCCCACCCCCGAAACGGGTTCTCCTTTCCCGTCTCCTGTGGAAGCGCTACAGCAGGTGAATTTCATGTTGATGTTTTGGGAATCCTACTTTTACACCAAGAAAGGGGAGCCTCAGCCATAACATCACGCTTTCCTCACCGATTCACGTTCTGAACCACACCTGCCCACCAACACCCACCGTGCACTGTGCGGTTCTCTCAACACAGCCTAACAAGGGAGGAAACAGCACGGCCTTAATTGTGCAGTGAGGGGACTGGACACAGATGCCCCTGACAGGAAACCTCACCTGCGATGCTGGCGAATATCTCACTGACGCCGATCAGCACGTACTGCGGGACCTGCCACCAGATGGGCAAGTCCGCGGCGTAGTACACAACGTTCCCAATGGTCTGGTTGATGGTCTTCTCCTTCACGAGGTCCAGCCTCTTGCTTTCCAAAATCCCTACAATTCATAAGTAGCTTATGAGTATTTATTCATTAACATTTGTAATGAAACTGAAAAACCAGATCCTTGGGACAAGATGCCTGTCGGTGATTCTGAGAAACGCATGAAAGGTTAACACCAGATGACACATATCCCCCCAAACTCCCAAGCTCAGGAATTTCCCTTTCCCCCTTTCAGCTTCCCAAGTAGGTCACTGAAAAACAGAGGTCATGTCATCCGTATCTCACACGGGTGTTCTGCAGTGTCTTATAAAACCAGCGTTCAGCATGCTTAACACAATCCTCAAAGCTCTGGGTCGCTCACCTAAACGCCTTTTGCTTCCTTCAAAGAGAGGAGCATGAGAAAGCTACACTGTCTTGCAATAAAAAGATTAATCACACTATTTACTTACCAGAAGGTAATAAATCTGGAGATGCTTTTCCCCTCAAGGTAACAGATTTACACTGATTCACTGACTGATAATCATGACTACAATGACTACCACTATTACTACTAAAGCCAGTTTGCCCATGCAGATGGGCTCAACCTTATCAACAAACTACAGTAGTCCCCCCTCATCTGTGGGGTATATGTTCCAAGACCCCAGTGGATGCCTGAAACTGAGAACAGTTCTATATCCTATATATATATACACACATACTATTTTTTCCCTGCCCACACAAACCTCTGATAAAATTTAACTTATAAATCCGGCACAGTAAGAGGTTAAGAATATAACAGAACAATGATAACAACCCACTGTAATGAAAGTTATGTGAAGCTGGTGGTCTCCCTAAGTATCTCGTTGTATTGTACGTATTTCCAGACTGTGGTTGATCCTGGGGTCACAGAAACCACGGAAATCACAGCCAGGGATAAGGGGGTGACTGCAAACTGGGCCTCACCCGCCACCAGCGGCCTTCTGCCCTCAGCGGCACCAAGGACTCCCTAGGTTATCAGTCATCTGTCAGGTGGGACAGAAGGACATGGGAAAATGAGCAAGATCATGGGAAAACAGCTACTCTACAAGAAAAAAAAAATAAACAGATCGAAATGAAGTTTAAAACAACAACCTGTAGGACCAAGTTCTTAGAGTAAAGATGTTTTTAAGGAATTCTAGTTGCAAATAAAATAATGGACTCTAATAGCTAATGTATATGTAATAATTATGTGTTTAAAACAGTATGTGGAAGGACAGGAGTCTGGGTAGAGGGAGAGTGGAATATATACACATAAGGGGCTTCTGTGGTGACTCAAGTGGTAAAGAAACCTCCTGCCGATGCAGGAGATGTGGGTTCAATCCCTGGGTCGGGAGGATCCCCTGGAGAAGGAAATGGCACCCCACTCCAGCATTCTTGCCTGGGAAACCCCATGAACAAGGAGCCTGGTGGGCTGCAGTCCATGGGATCACAAAGAGTCAGACGTGACTGAGACACTGAACAACAAATATATATATATGTGTATATATATATATATATATATACATATATATATGTCCCTTTTCAGATCTGAGCATGAGAAAGGACCAGGATTTGATGGACAGAGTCAAAGAATCTGCCCCCACACCACATCTCAAATATCCACAGAGAAAACACAGCAAAGGCCCGAAAGCAGGTGAGACGGCCTAGCTCATTTCCCCGCAGAAAGCCCGCGTCTCCTCCCTGAAGGGCGGTGGAGGCAGACCTCAGCGCTCACAACTGTCCTGTGACAGAGAACAGGAGCAGAGCATGTGTGTGGAGCGCCTGCTGCTCTGCCAAGGGGAACAGGAGGCTCAGCCCAGCAGTCACCTCAGGAAACTGGTGGCGGCATTAAGGGCCGTGCCCAGAAACAGCAGCTCTGCCCCCTGGCAGGGCAGCGGGCAGCACCAATGGGCCCGCAGCGTTATCCTGGTAGGAGCGCCTTCAAACCAAGGCTAGAGCACTGCGGGCTTCCTCTGGGTCAGCTGAGCCGGCCCTGGGCCGCTGCCCTCAGACTGGAGGATCACCCCACTGCACTGGCCACCCACCCTCTAGCTCGGAAGGGTTAGATGCAAGTGCAGAGCGAGGGAAGAACTCACTCAGCCTGGTTCAGGGGAATAAACGCTGAGGCTGGGTAAGACTCGCGCCCTTCACAGGAAAGGCAAGGGGGCGTGAAGACCACGCCGAGTGTGCCTGCGTGTTTACGGCGGGCAGGTCCTGGTGGGGACAACACACGGATTTATACCAGGAAGAGAAAAGATACTGCTGACTTCTGGCAAGCTGGCAGAGAACAGGAGTAAGCTGTAGGACAGGCGTCATCAGTTAGGGAAACACAGGCTCCCGTGGAGGCTGAGGGGGAAGGTAACAGCAGCCAAGGGGCCCCTAGACAAACAAGGACCACGCCCTAAGGGACAAGAGCAGAAGTCACAGAGTGCCTCTCCGGTGGGGCCGGGGCAGGAGGGAAGGTGCGGCGTGGCTGACACTGCGGAGACAGGGGAGGAGCAGGGGCCTGAGAGGGGCCGACGGAAGCAGAGCGGTCCTGCAGGGTCCGGGCAGGCCGACCCCTGGGGCGCCACAGAGCTCGTGACGGGAGAGACAAGCGCGGGAACAAACCAGCGTAGAGACAGAAGCTGGGAGAACCAGGACAGAAGGAAGAGGCGCAAATTCTTCACTAACCACACAAACTCACATCAGGTCAAACACAAGAGAAAACCCAACGCTGTGGGTGAGGCGGGAATGGAGAGCGGCAGCGGCAACGGTTGGGTAGGAGGAGGGGCAGGCAGTCACCGGGAGGAAGGCGTGACGACCGCAACATAGGGCAGGAAGGGGGCATCCAGGAAACACGCCCAGGGGCAGGAAAGGCCCCCGTGCCCACCCGGCCCCGCGCCTGCTGCTCCCCGACGCCAGCTCATCCACACTCACCACCAGCCGCAGAGAAATAACGTGGAGCAAGAGAACCGACCGGGGGAGCTGGCCGGGCTCGCGCTGGGCCTGAGAGCTCCCGTGTGCAGCCTCCCCGCTCAGCGCCACTCCCCCATAAACCTTTATGGGCAAAATACCATCACAGGCTACAAGTGCAGCGAGAACCTGAGGCACACCAGCCCTGCTGGTCATCAGAGCAAGCGGACGGAAAGGATAAGGCTTTGCTTTGGCTTCCCAGGTAGCGCCAGTGGTAAATAATCCGCTTGCCAATGCAGGAGACACAAGAGATGCAGTTTCAATCCCTGGGTCAGGAATATCCCCTAGAGGAGGAAATGGCATCCCACTCCAGTATTCTTGCCTGAAGAATCCCATGGATAGAGGAGCCTGACTATAGTCCACAGGGTCACAAGGAGTCAGACACGACTGAAATGACTTAGCACGTAGCACGTGCTAGAAGTTTAGTGAGAATCTGAGGCACATGAGCCCTGCTGGTCCTCGTCAGAGCAAGCAGAAGGAAAGATACGGTTTTGTTTGGTGACGGGTTGCTAACTGGAGGAGACCCAGGGCAGACCCAAGTCCTGTACTTTAGGGACACTATCATCTGTGCCCCCTCGGGGCTGAGTTCTAACAGACTCATGCGGCCTAAGAGAGAACAGTGCCGCTCCAAGGACACTGTCCCCTGGACTGGACAGTGCCTCCCATTCACCAGACCCCGCACAGACCATCGCATCCCTGGACACACGTCACCCCGTGACCCCAGGCCCCGGGCAGCACTGGACTCCAGGACTCCTGCTACACGGGATCTGAACTAACGCAGCGGACAGCACTACAGCCATCGGCTACCCTGTGCAGCGCCCCACAGACATTTTTAGAAAGTGATACTGGCCAAAAAGGAAGCCCTGAAATGCATGATGCAGGAATTATAAAGCCACGATCTCTCTCAACTCAACTAAGCTTTCTTGGTAGCAAATGGACAAACAACAGCATCAACTATTATGAAATGAAAAAAGTTCTCTAAAAGTACTCTTGGATCAAAAAGAAAATAAAAACCACAGTTTCAATATTCTCCTGGGGGAAAAAAAGAAACCATTACAACAAACCAAAGTGCAACAGACCTTGATAGAAAGCCAGTAACAGGCCAATTAAAAGAATAACATGGTCTTTACTGTTAAGTGGGAACGAATAAATGGAAGCAAAGAATTTAACTCAAGCAATGAGAAAAAGAAATCAACAAAACACACTGAAGGTAATAAAAGTTAATATCTTAATTATTCATCAAGAAAACATAAAAACAAATGATAAATTCAAGAGATACATCTAAGGAAAAATCGTAAAATACAGTTTTGGCCAATCTAATAAAAAAGAACACATAAAAAAGTGAAACTAAAAAAGAGGAAGGAAATGCAACAGATTTATTTAAATGACCATTTTTATCTCCTTTCAATTTCTCTAACTCAATATATTTTACGGACACTAAAAGATAAAAACCTTAAGTGATTCAACAAAAAACAAGATCTGTACAAAACTGAGGAAAAGGTGGGAAAATGATCATATTTCCTTTCAGAGAAGTGATGCACCCTTGTAATTTTCTAGGTAAAGACTTGGAAGTTCCTGGGAGCAGAAGGAAATTTCTCATCCTGTTAAACACACCCCGCCCCCAGAAACAGGGCATTTACCAACCCTTTAGTGAAGCTGTGCGACCCGGACACCAAACCAGATTGCTGTTGGCTAGACAGGGATGCACAGTCACCCAGCAAAACAGCAGCAGATTCCAATCAGACCATCAGGGCCAGCCCTTTTAACAAACAGGGTTTATTTATTTCAACAATTAAAACACCAGAGGTTAAAATAAATAAAAATATGAGCTGCCAAAGGTTGGGGGAGGCGGGGAGGGCATGTCATCCTCCTGAAAACCAACATAAGATATTTGAGAAAAACTCAACATTCATTTCTGCCAAAAATACTCAGTAAGCTTGAAATAAAGTTTAGATATTTAACATCATCATAAACACCTATTTCAAGGTGTTTCACACTCAAGGAGGTGAGCGTGAACCTTGAACAGTGAGCAGCTGAAGGCACTTCCATCAAAGTCTGGGATAAATGGAGGGAGTCTAGGACTTCCTTTGGGGGATTCGAGAAGGAAAGTAATTTCACTGGGCAAGGCAACCCACTCCAGGATTCTTGCCTGGAGAATTCCATGGACAGAGGAGGCTGGCTACAGTCCACGGGGTTGCACCGAGTCAGACACAACAGAAGTGACTTAGCACACATAGACGCATGATGGTAACAGTGAGAACTAGAACCCTGAATACCCAACAACAAAGGACTGCAGGTGAATGTTTGACACGGAAGGGTACTTTAGTTTTGTTTTTAATAGCAGGTGACAAAGGAAGTACACACACACACATCACATCATATATAATTTTTCCCATGCACTTGCAGGCTGACAGCAGAAGACATCCTTGGGTGGAATTATGAGTGCTTAAATCTGTGTGTGTGAGAGACATACAGAGAGAGGCAAGAAGGAGAGAAATGAGGGGAGATGGTTCAACTGTGTTTGGTGGATTTTTTTTTTTACCTGCCTACAGTTAACAAGTGTTTCTTTATACCTTTAAGGGTTTCTTAGGTTTAGTTTTTAAATCAGGCTCAAATCATTGTACACAGCCTTTCGTTTCTGCAGAAACACAAAAAGTGTATGTGTATGTACACACAGATACACAAACAAAGTTTGACACACACCATCACAGCAGTGAGCATCTCTGGGGAAGTTACAGCTGATCTTTATTTTCTTCTTTATGTTTCTAAGGTTTCCTTTTCTCCAGTGAGCATCTATAATGTAAGTTAAGAACACATACAATTTTGAAGGGGAAAAGAAACCTAACAAACTAGCACTCTTCTTTTTTCCTCAAGCAGAATGGGAGAAAACCCGTTGGCTGTGTCTGATTCTCACCTAAGAAACTTTAAAGAAAGAACTGTTTCCAGCAGGGATGGTACTAAACAGAAGATTCTGATTTATTATGGACGAACATAGAAAGTTAAAAGGCAAAATCATCTCTTTTCTATTAAAATGTTGGTCTGCTCTCATGACTCCTGGTTTCCATTCAAAGCTCATTAATGTCCCAGTTAAATAATATTCACTAGAGCTGGAAATGAAATGGCATGAAACACCAGTCACTGATTATATTAAATTTAATAAACTGTGCCTAAGTCAAGTTATGAGACATTTAAGCTCTGTGAATCAGTGATGGTTAAGTTCCTTCCTAATATCTGGTCACTCAGCAAAGAAAGCCTCTTTAGACCGTCAGCACTGGAGGCGTTTTCCGTGTCTAAGCACGTGATCTGGATGCTGACCCTCGGGGCGGCCGTGGTCACACAGGTGCCTGCGGCCACCTGATGGCAGCCCGACCCTGCTGAGCAGGAAGTCAGCTGCTGGCACTGCTTGTGCTTTTAAAAGGCAGCACTGGGACTCCTCATGGTCCAGTGGTTGAGACTTTGCACTCCCAACACAGTGGGCCCAGGTTTGACCCGACTGGGGAACTAGAACCCACATGCCACAACTAAAGATCAGAAAGACAGAGAGAAAGAAGGAAAAAAAAGGAAGAAAGAAATGGCAGCACTGCCCGCCCAACTGGACCCGCTCCTGTCAACAGGCTCCTGTCTGCCGTCATTTCCTACATAAACAGGCACAGAAACCACTGGGAGGGATGACCCCAGGGTTCTCAGGGCACCCAAAGAATCTACTCAGCCATAAGTGAAACTGAAAGAGAAGATGGTGGATTAAAGGAACCAAACCCAGAGTTGGCTAGATGATGCCTGGGAAACTAGCGATCTCTCCTTTCCCACAGGCAGCTGACAAGGATATCTTTCCATGGGGTGCGACTGGCTGGCTGGGGTACAGAGGGGGGCTCTGCCATCCAGGAAGAAAAGAGGTGCTGAGGCTGAAGCTGGGCTCACGGCAAGTGCTCAGGACACCCGCGCCCTGCCCCGCCAGCACGACCGCTCTGCTCCAGGGCGCGCTGCCCACCGCCGACTCTGCCTCAGGAAACCTCCCACCAGAGCCCTGCTGTGACCCAGCTCCTGTTCGCTCAGGCTTACGTGCCCACATGCACAGAACTGGAAGGGAAATGGGTCACATGGCCAGCACATGGCAGGAACTTCATCCAGAGACGACCTCCCTTTAATCACCTATTTCATTAAGAAAGAAATGTAATTGTCCTCTACGATGTCCCAGCGTCTAGAATATAGATTTCTTAAGCCTAGAGACTCATTTCCGTAAATCTGTTAAGTACTGTATCAATATGTTCACCTGGGTGACAGCGGATGGAGGCTGCAGTGAAGCCTTGTCAGAGAATATTAAATTCCACCTCAGCAGTGCTTAACATTAAATTCCTCATAACGGAGATGATATATAGGTGATTCAGGAATATCAGCTTTTCTTGTCTTGTTATATAACCTAGCTATTTTACGGTTCAATAATTTTCAAATATTAATGAAGGAAGAGTGCCAAAGCAAGGTGAGAAAGTCAGAAACGCCTCAGCCTTATCGGCACAAGATAGTTCAGCTTATACTTCAGAATCTAAGAATTATGAACTCAGAACGGAGCCCCCAATAGGTGTTAGAATACCTCGGCATTAGTTCTTAACTGCCTTCTTTTTGTTCTGGGGGATGGAGCCTGGTTCCAAAGCTGTATCTGATTTTTAAAAAATAACAAAACTTTCTCTCCAGAAAAACACACGTGAAATTTTACACAAAAGTGCAAAGGGCTCAGGGCATTTGACACTGATTAATGGACCTGACATTAAAAATCACAGTCTGAGGATTATTTAACACCTTTAATTTATAAAATTTCCTCTATCTAGCAACTATGAGTGGTCTAAAATCTAAATCAGTAGGAGACAATACGTCTCCCTTGATTCAACCCAAAAGTCATCTTCCAGAGCATTTCACTGGTTACAATTCTTCAGGGAAAAAAAATAAGGACTCGCTGGTGGTCAGGTGGCTAAGACTCCACGTTCCCAATACAGGAGGCCCAGATTTGATCCCTAGTCAGGGAACTAGAATCCCATGCTGGAACTAAGAGTTCACACACCACAACCAAAAAGCTCCCACAGCCAAATAAAGAAAATAAATATCTTAAAAAACCTAACAGAGCAAATCCTTAGAGAAAACGTCTTAAACTTCATATAACAAAAAATGAACACCACTCCAGGTTAATAAAATAATCCTTATATGTTCTTTGAAGTACATACGCTTCTTGAAGAACCCGAGTGACTACCATATCCTGAATCACCCACAATGGAAAGCAGGCAGGAGCAGAAACGGAGCCGGCTTCTCACCTGCGGCGAAAGCTGAGCACATCACGAAGAACATCCCCACGGCGATCCTTTTCAAGGATGATGGTAGCAGGCCGTTTCGTTTCAAGATGGGATCGACTAGTTTATCTTTCAGGGGAATTAGCAGGAGGATGAGCACAGCATCGAACATGGTCAGCCAGGCTGCCGGAAACTAGAATTTGGAGATGCAGAAGACACAGGCTTATTTTTCTACAGTGCCAGCAGTTGCTTGCTTGACAACTAACGTCTAAATGGGAAAAGCTTACTTCAAAAACAGTTCATTTGTATAAATATGACCTCCCAGGAAAATAGTCTGTCTCAAGACACTGGATCTGAGGAAAGGCTTTCATTTCTAAAGGGATGTGATTTGGGTTTTCTGTGCTTTCTGGGGGGAAGAAGAATCAGGTCAGATATTCATGCTTAATTGACAGTAGCAACTTAGTATGGGCTTGCCAGATGGCTCAGTGGTAAAGAATCTGCCTGCCAAGCAGGAAACGCGGGTTCAATCCCTGGATTGAGATGATCCCCTGGAGAAGGAAACTGCAACCCACTCCCGTACTCTGGCCTGGAAAGAGCCTGGCAGGCAACAGTCCATGGGGTTGCAAGAGTTGGGACATGATTTAGTGACTAAACAACCACCACAAAGTCAATTTAATCTAGTAAAGGACATAACCAATGGAAAGACAGTTACAGAAGTGAGTAAAAATTCCATTTCAATAGGAACATGTTTAGTTCAAGCTACCTATGTCATTTACAAAGCATTTGTGATTGACAGGAGAAATTCATTTGTTACGTAAGCCCCCAATGACAATTTTCACATCATTTCAATTGTTCTCACCGTATGAGGATTGGTTGTAATACTGGAAATTTCTGGAATCTTCAAATGAAGACTCTGTAAAACATACGTCGTCTGCATCTGGATGTAAAAAGCAGTGTCATTACATGTGCACAGCTGTCAGACCTGCAGCGAGCCACCCCTCCCCCAGACTACTCTGTGATGAGACTCGCAAAGGTCAGGTTGGAAAACAGGCAGGTCAATCTCTTGGTCACCATAAAAGTCGTCTGGAGATGAACTTTGGAAAAGAAGTAATGACTACCCCAGTGAGAAATCAAATTAAAAGGTGGAGCCTGGAAAAACAGAGGTATGCCCATTCTTAGCTTCATTTTTAAAAAGATTTTCAAAACATTTAAGTCCACAAAAATGAGTCCGTAACTAACAGCAAGATTCCAAGATCCTGGAGACTTATGGCAAAGAAAGCAGGGAACCCAGGCACTTGAGTGCTGGGGCAGAGTTCACGGTGAGGGGGAGAGAGGAAATGAGACCTGAATATAAAACTCACTTGAAAATACACTGTCCAGTAAGGTATCAAAGCCAAGAAAACGGGGACAATCTTGACAAGAGCTTTCACATCTTCCACTTTATCTTCTGGGAATGGCCCTCCTCGAGACATCTTACATGAATCAAACAGACTGTGTTTAGAAGATTGCTGAAAGACTCCAATGCCTTCACTTTGGGAAATAAAATGAAGGAATTAGTTTTCTTCCACTCCCAGAAATCAGTTATTTGGTAACAAATTAGGTTTGGGGATAGGAAATGAGCTTGCTGCACTCAATCTGCTCAAACCCCCTTCCGCTACCTACTAACTGTCCCCCACCCAATATGGCCACCCAGATTACTCCTCAACATGGGGAGACGTCCAGAAACGGCAGATGGTAGCACTTCCTAGCCAGATGCAACGCTGGCCGCCGTCACGGTGTGATCACCCAGTGCTGTCTGGAAGGTGGCCAACCTCATCCCCAGCTTTGTCACACTGGCCACTGGCCCTGCGCTGTGGAGGAAGCCGGCAGCTTCATCTGAAGCTGTGACACCTACATCAGCTACATCACCGGGTGAGCATTTGAAAAGACGACTGTCCTGGATTGTTTGGACCTTAAATTAGGTTATCTATCAAATGTCAAGAGTCGATGACCAACACTAAACTCTTACAAAACCGAGCTGGTTTACTGTATTGCAGTCACACTGGTGTGACTGGGAGGGAGGGCTCTGTTACAGCAAAGAAGACATCAGCTCTTCACTTAAGGACGAGCCGAGATGGGGCGGGGGTGATGCTCCTGGTGATAACCTGATGGCGGCACCGGGGGGAAGATGACACTGAGTGCCCAATGGTGGGCCCTGACCGCCACCCTATCAGGCACCAGGACACTCATACTGCACCCCCACACCCCCCGCCGCGCGGAGGAGGAAGTCAGGGCACAGAGGGTACGAAATGTGCCCAGGGCAGCACACCCAGAGCACGGGCCGGGATCGGACCCCAAGCGGTCCTGGCTGTAGGACCTGAGGTCCCCATCACTGGAGGGCCACCTGTCCTTCTGCTCCCGCCCTTGGGCCCCCCTCCCCCAATGCTCGGGCCCGCTGGTCACAGTCCAGAGCTCTCGGCTGGCTCTGGCACCAGGAGGCCTTCCGGTCCTGGCTCTGGGGCTGGGGCTGGCAGCCCTGCCCACTCGCTCACCCTGGCCTGCCTTCATTTATAACATGCACAGGTCCCAGGTCTCAGGGGGCAACTCCAAGACCTTTCCCAACCCAAAACACTCTTAATGGAGAAACACGCTCTAAGGCCCTTTGTGATAAAATAGGGGGAAAAAAAAGTTTTAATTATACACCCTTCTCTAAAACCAGAAATAAATTACCATTAAGAATGCTTGCAATTCTGGGACTTGGATATAAATGGTAGCTGTCAGCTTTCTAGTTTATAAACTCCTGTCCCATTTGACTGAGTCATCAACTACTGTGAATAATTTTTGTCTTTTAACATTGACATTTTAAATCTGAACTGTCTTTTAACATTGACATTTTAAATCTGAACTTTCTGAGCAGGGAAAAACTGAAAACTATAAAATTTAAACCAAGTTGTGGACAGAAAAAGTAAATTCAACAGATATTTATTGAGCACCTACTATATGCCTCATTCTGTTTCTAACTGGGTGCTGAGTATACATGCATACATTAAAAAAAGATTCATCTCCTGTCCTTATGCAGCTGAGTCCGGTGGGGAAAAATACTCTGAAAAACACACTTAATGTGAAAACGCTAAATTCCAAGCATATTATTATTCATACTTTTACTTGAAAAAATTCATAACTTCTCCTTTTTTTTGGCCAAAGACGTAAAGTCCCTATAAACCTAACATAGATTCTATCAGTGATTACTACATCACACTGCCGACGCCTCTCTAAATACATTCAAATGTCAAACAGCAAATTCACTTCACACACAGAGTCATGCACACAGGTTGGTGGCTATGCTTACGTTTTCATATCATTAAAGTATTTTAAAAACTATTTTAAGTCACTACACATCTAAAACTTTGCCCAGGTCACACACATTGTTAATGTTATTATTCTGTAACATACAAGGGTCCAACATGGAGCCACAAGTCACGAACAACAAGGCACGCAGACCAGCGCTCCCCGAGCCCCCGGCCGAGGCTGCGTGTGCAGCTGTGCACATTCTCCCGGGAGGAGGAGCGGGAGGTGGGGCTGTCAGCGCTCAGATCCTCAACTAGCAGAGGTTAAGTCTCTCAGAAAGGGTGTAGCATTGTTTCCACTCACCGATGAACTGAACTGACAGGCATGGATTTCATGTCTAAAACAGCAATAAAACATCCTCAAAACAGAGGCAGCCCCCCCCAAAAAAAACCAAAACAGATACCCCCTAGAGCAGAAAGAAACTGGGACTGGGCCAGAAGAAATCAGCCCCGTAAATAACGGAATGCTGGGTGATACTGCACTTCCTTTGCTTCTAGAGCAGACATTCTGCAAAAGTATCCCCATCGGTGAGTTACCACTGACTGGCCTCTTATCAGCTTACTAGGCCTCACGATGGTCCTATGAGAGGGGACCTCTCCAGCTGCACAAGAAGGAAAAGAAGTCTCTGCAAGGCCATTGACCTGCCCAAGATCAGACAGCCCCAACCCATGCATAAGGAGAGCAAAGTCAAGAGAATTTGCCAGACCATCAACTTCTCTGCAAGCTGGCCCTCTTTGAATTCCTGCCAAGGAAGACTTCAAAAACCAACATAAAGGGAAAATCGATTCCCAAGTCCCAATAGTCTTTACCATGCCCTTTGTGCATCAAAACTCACATGTCCACAAAGCAACAGTGTCCTCCTGCACAGGTGTACCAGGCATCACCCAGAAAGACACTCTGAAACTTTAATGATACATTTTGCTAGTGGATATTTAATCTATAGGCTAAACATCTGGGATCTGAAACCATGCTTTCACTGAATTAAAACAAGGCCCTGGTAAAGCACTACTGCCGGCTGGAGAGGCAGCGGGGCTTCAATCATTAAAAATTCAGTGTGGTCCCACCAACAGCTGCTCTGAACTGTGAGTTTGAATGGACACTGAATGCGCTCAGGAGCCTGTGGAGCCCCGCCGGGGGGCCACCAAAGCAACCAGAGGCGTTTGGCCTGGAGCCAAGGGGCGAGGCTGTGGGAGCTGTTCTGGTACAGCTTCAGATCCACCACGTGGGAGGAGCACGAGACATCTGTGATGGCTCCAAGGACATAAATAGTATACAGGCAGACAAGCCACGAGGAGGCAGACAGACGCAGGTCAGTCTGCGGAACGTTCTTTCAACGGGGGCCCTCCTTGTGGAGGGGCAGGAGGCTCCCCAGGGCTGAGCAGTCACTCTCCGATTCAGGGACTGAGCACCCATCTCAATGCCCCTGTCTTGATCAAAATACTCCCCGAGAGGCTCAACTCCAAATGGTCCCGAGGACTTTTCTGGGCTGATGGACATATTCTACATTCTGACTATGGTTACCTGACAGAATAAATCTGTCATAATTCCCAGAATAGTGCAGGTAAAAGGGAAGTCTTTTATTATGTGTAATTTACACATCAATAAGTAACACCAAAATTTTCTGAGGTCTTTCTGTGAGCTAAGTTCTGGACTTCTCTTCACTAATCTGCAACTAGGGTGACCGACCTTCCACCAGAGCTTGCCCGGGACTTTTGGCTTTAAAACCTCAGGTCATGGGTAGACAATGCTCCACCTGGGAAGCCGCGTGTAAATGGGACGATGGCCTCACCCAGCCGCATCTTAGTTCTGCTACCCTGTCCTCCTCAGAGAGCGGCGGACGTGACCACCGGAGCACTGCCCGCGCGACCTGCTCGGCTGCTGGCCCTGCAGTGGGAGGCAGCGGCTTACTGCTTAAAGAGCACAACACGCATCTGCGCCTACAAACTAAGCAGCTGCGCGGTTTCTGAGCCAAAGGACTGTCACGGCCTTTTAAAATAAAGAGAACTGTAGCAAGTTCAATGCTGTCTCTTCGATGCCCTTGGCGAGCCTCTGTCTTTATCCTCTTTACATAGCTAAGCAGTCCGGGGCCTCCGTCTACATCAGCAGTGAGAGGAGGGCCAAAGTGCAGGTTAGAAATGAAAAAGCGAGAGCCGGGGAAGGAGGCAGGCCTCTGGCTCATCTTTAAGACGGAGACAGGACACCTCACCGCATACTCCTGGCGCTGCCGTGAGACATTTCAACTCCAGCTCCATGACCCCCCGCCCAGCAGTGAGCATAGGACAGACAGACGCGAGCACTTTATTTTAGAGTGGTTAGTAAGTCATGTGGAACAGTCTGTGACGAGAAAAAGCCGCCTACCCGCTAGGACTGTGCTCCCCGATGCGCTTCTGAGGGCGGCAGGAATAGACCAATATCCTGAACATGTCGGTGAAGGCACTGCCGTCGGGCGGCTTGGTGATGAAAAAGGTCTGGCCGCACAGGAAGACCACGAAAGCAACACCAATGCAGACAGCAGGGATGGCATAGCCGGTGACAAAGCTCACGTTCTGCTGGATGTAGGCAATGCCCCCCAGCGAGACGATTGCTCCCAGATTAATGCTCCAATAAAACCAATTAAAAAATCTTCGCGTGGCTTCTGGACCCCGATCTTTAACCTAAAATAACATGGAAGAAAAAGACTTAATCCCATGTGATCACCTTCAAGGATGAAAAACATATATGATGCTTTTATATACATTGTTTTATGTATGTGTGTGTATGTGCATGCTCAGTTGTGTCCAATTCTTTGTAACCCCATCGACTGTAGCCTGCCAGGATCCCCTGTCCATGGGCTTCTCCAGGCAAAAATACTGGAGTGGGTTGCCATTTCCTCCCCGAGGGGATCGTCCCAACCCAGGGATCGAACCCAGGTCTCTTGCATCTCCTGCACTGGCAGAAGGTTCTTTACCATTAGCATTAAATGGGAAATCCACTTTATATATATATATAATAGTATGATAAATTGATACAACTTTCTATCAATTACTGTTGTCGTCATAATCTTTAAGAAATGCAGCACATGGGAATTCCCTGATAGACCAGCGGTTAGGACCTGGTGCTTTCACTTCTGGGCCCCATGTCCAATTCCTGTTTGGGGAACTAAGATCCCACACGCCACGGCCAAAAAAAAAAGGGGGAAAAACAGTAGCACAATCAAATGGTATTTACAGATAAGCTCAAGGGCCCCTTGACAAAAAATGTGTTTTACACTTCCAATTACTACAGATTTCTTCAGTTCAATTCACTCGCTCAGTCGTGTCCGACTTTTTGCGACCCCATGAATTGCAGCACACCAGGCCTCCCTGTCCATCACCAACTCCCAGAGTTTACTCAAACTCAAGCCCATCGAGTCGGTGATGCCATCCAGCCATCTCATCCTCTGTCGTCCCCTTCTCCTCCCGCCCCCAATCCCTCCCAGCATCAGGGTCTTTTCCAATGAGTCAACTCTTCGCATGAGGTGGCCAAAGTATTGGGAGTTTCAGCTTCAGCATCAGTCCTTCCAATGAACACCCAGGACTGATCTCCTTTAGGATGGACTGGTTGGATCTCCTTGCAGTTCAAGGGACTCTCAAGAGTCTTCTCCAACACCATAGTTCAAAAGCATCAATTTTTCAGCACTCAGCTTTCCTTACAGTCCAACTCTCACATACATACATACAGATTTCTTAAATATACTTAAATCCAAGAAATCCTAGAGCATTTCTCAAAGTAGTTCCCCATGGACCACGTGCTTTGTGAACGCCTGGAATGCTTCTTAAAAATACAGAGTCACAGGACCTATTATTATCCAGGACCAGCCACTCATCATCTCTGGGGTTGGAACCCAGAAGTCTGCGTTTTAAACAACTTTCCAGAGGACTTCTATTCAAAGCCATATAGCTCCAAGCCTTGATACATCTGGAACCAGGAGAAAATTAGAGAGTGCAACTAAAACTACGTGCTGTTTCCAGACCAGGAAGCCTCTCGGGGAATCAAGAGAAGTTCTGATAAGGACAGGATTCCTGAAAGGTTCAAAGATCACCGACTCCCTGAACGTAGACACACAGAAGAACCAGGTCACACAAGCACTTTCCTCATGAGCTACCCAGTGGGGGCTTGTCCTGGTGCGGACAAGACGATCTGTGTGGGCTTGGGCGCCCCGGAACGTCCCTCCCTGAAGATGGCTTTTCACATCTACGTGACACCCTGAGAATGTGCTTGAGCCATTCCATCTCATAAAACATTTAAACAAACCTCCTGGTTTAAAGGCTGATGCTGGATTGTGTACAAAAACTGCCAGGTCTTGCTGTCTCGGGAACCTCTGTTGTCTTGTCCTTACATTACAGGCTATGAAAAGGTTGGACAATTTCTGGTCCAGTAACAAATCTGAATTCTGATCCACAGAGTACTCTCTTCTAACAAAGGAGGTTCTCACTGGGGGCCTAAACAACCAGTTATGATGCACAAAAACCATCTTTTTGCAGCCATATTATGTGATATGACATTTTAACCTCTATTTCTTAAGATCAAAGTACAGGTATAAATACAAAATCAGAATCATGTGCCCCTCCAAAAAATTTTAATCCAAAATGATTAAATATGCTGTTAAGTCGCTTCAGTCGTGTCCAACTCTGTGCGACCCCATAGATGGCAGCCCACAGGCTCCTCCGTCCAAGGGATTTTCCAGGCAAGAGTACTGGAGCAGGCTGCCATCACCTTCTCCCGATTAAATATGCTATGCGCAAGAGAGTCGGATAAAACTTAATGACTAAACAGCAACAACATGGTAACAAGTAATATGCATTAAGTAATTATCTGGTAATCACTGTCTAAAACTGAAAACCTGAGTTTTAAACCTCACATTGTCAGGATGAGCTTTAACTCGACTCCTTTCCACGTCAGAAATGAACAGAGAGCCAAGAACAAATGATGGCAAGACCAATGAGTGAATAAATGATTTGTATGGAGGATGTCTTATATTTCTAAGGACAGCTCCCCCTGAGGACACAATGCATTTGTTTGTTTGTTTAGGCTGTCTCATGTGACCTGTGAAATCTTAGTTCCCCGACCAGGGGTTGAACCCATGTCCCTGCAGTAGAGGCGGGTCCTAACCACTGGAGTACCACGGAGGTCCCCATAATCCATTCAAATGTCACTAAAATGGACTCAAGTATTCGTTATCCCCTGGGAACAAACCAGAGGGAAGAAAAAATTCTAAGCAGGCCAATGGCTACAGAGAAAATGCAACTAAAGATAAGAAAACAAGTAATTAGGGTGGGGGACAAACTTAACAGGGAAGAGGGCCAGTAAACAGAATATCGAAAATTAACACAGACAACTTACGTATTTACTGAAATACATCAGGGCCCTTCCCACTGTCTATAGAGGTGCTGCCCACATCCTGGTGAACTTGGCAATCAACTTACTGAACTTCCAAGTGTAATGCACCCAAATTACTTTAAATAACCACATACCAGTAATTTTCTGGAACAAATGGGAAGCTGCCCTTGTAAACCGCAGATCACATGCTTCTGTGCTCTGGACTGACACCCTCCCTTCAAGTCGGTCACATTATATCACCATCTGTACCCTCGCCTCCTGCCCGACCAGATCAAGGCCAACAAGACCATCATGTGACTGACTAGTCAAAAGACAGCACTGCTGCAACTCAAAGAGCAGCTGGAAGAACAGGATCCTGTGCAGTGAGTCAAACAGTAGGCTGATTTGGAAAAATTCCTTTAAACACACAAGGGCAACTTTTCTTTCCTCTAGGTGAAGTGTATCTTGGCTCTCTTGTAAAATAAGTTCTTTCAGTCTGCTGTTTCAAATACAGGATCCATCCATTAAGAATGATTGTGACCTCTGAGAAAGGTTAAGTACTGGGGGAAAGGTGGGGCTGACAGAATCCACATCAGCATTGCCCTTGGACTCTGTGGTGTAAGTCTTCTTTCCAAAGCCAGCCAAGGCCTCCTTCTCAGAGCTGCACAGCCTGACCCCATTCATCTCTCCCTCAGACTGTTTCGTAGAAGCCCTGTGTCACAAAGGCGTGAGTGATAGAAAAGCCTAAAAGGTACCTTCTGCGTACCACTCAGCCACAGAAAAGAATGAAATCATGCCTTGTGCAGCTACATGGACGGACCTGGAGATTATCACACTAAGTGAAGTCAGTCAGGCAGAGAAAGACAAATACTACGTGATATCACTTATATGCGGATAAATCAACTTATTTATAAAACAGAAACAGACTCACAGACATATAGAAAACAATCTTATGGCTACCACAGGGAAAAGTTGGGGGTGACATATTAGGGACTTGGGATTAACAGATACACACTGCTATATATAAGACAGATAAACAAGGTCCCACTGTATAGCACAGGGAACTATATTCAATACTTTGTAATAGACTATAGTGGAAAAGAAATGGAAAAAGGGTATGTATAAATGTATAACCAAATCACTTTGCTATATACCTGAAACACAACATTGTAAATCAATCATATTTCAATTAAACAAAAAAGTTCCTGGGAGCTCCCTGGTGGTCTAGTGGTGAGGATTCAGCAGAGTGCAGTGGCCCGGGTTCAATCTCTGGTAAGACAACTGAGATCCAGCAAGCTGCTGGGCTCGGCCAAGATTTAAAACAAAAAATCCTTAAAAATACAAACAGATTTCCTCAAACTCAGACAGGCCTGGAGATGTCAAACTAGCTCCTCCTGAAGAACAGACCACAGGCCTCATGCCTAGAGGGCAGGCTCCTGGGTGTACCTCCCTGCACCTGCGGGGGAGGGAGGGGAGACTTCTGAAATCCCCTTCGAAGACCAGCCAGCACCTGGCACAGAGCAAGCACTGCAGCTGAAGGGTACTAACATTTTCGTTTCCACTGAGATACAATTCTCACACTATAAATGCACCCTTTTGAAATGTACCACTCAGTGTTTTTCAGTCTTCACAGATGTCTAACCACTACACCACTGCTTTCCAATTCTACCTTCTCATCACACCAGCAAGAAACCTGATTCAGTTCACAGTGGCTTCCCCTCTCCCATTTCCTGACTCCCCGGTAACCACTCATCTCTTAAGTCTTTATTGATCTGTCTATTCTGGACATTTCATACAAATGGAATCCTATGATATGTGGTGTTTGGTGCCTTGCATCTTTCAACGGCATGATGGTTTCAAGGTTCATCCACAATGAAGCAAGTACTTCATCTCTTTTCACCACTGAAGCATATTCTGCCTATGTCCATCCATCAGTTGATGGCCATCTCCTTGCTGCTGTTGCTGTTTAGCTGCTAAGTTGTATCTGACTCTTGCGAACCCAGGGACCGTAGCCCGCCAGATTCCTCTGTCCACGGGATTTCCCAGAAACAATACTGGAGTGGGGTGCTGTTTCCTTCTCCAGGGAATCTTCCCAACCCAGTGTTCAAACCTGGGTCTCCTGCTTGGCAGGCAGATTCTTCTTAACTTTAAAAAAATTTTAAACATACAGAAAAGTTGGAAGAACAGTAAACCATACACACCTATAGCTTTCATCTACATCCTTAGTTCTTTTTCTGTACATATTCAAAATACTCTTTTGGCTGAACTATTAAGCTGCAGCATCGTATTTCACCCCAAAGATTTCATCATGACTCTCCTACAAATAAGGCTGTTCTTCTACAAGACCACAAACCATCATCTAAGAAAATTATCATCAATGCAGCTTTATCTACTATGTGGTCTGTAATCAAGTTATCCCAGTCATCCTGATAAATGACTTTTTAAAAAGGTGGGTTACAATCACAAAGCACATGCTGTGTATGGTGGTCAAATCTTTGATACCCCTGAATCTGATCTCCATGACAGTGTCATGTTAGATGAGATTGGGTCAATTCTCTTGCAGAACAGCACATTTCTTTTTAATGTCCACATCTACATATCAAGAGTCCAAATTCTGTCATGCCTTCTAGAGTACTTCTATGGGACCACTCATTCTTCTAAGGAGTATTGATCACCTGTCTATTACCTACTGTAGAGCAGTCATTTCTAAGTCAGACTTTCTGGAGTCAAACCCAGCTTCCCCACTCACTTGCAGTGCACCAGGGCTGGTCAAACCTGCTAAGCCTCTGTTTATTGTAAAACAGGGATAATTATGGGATAGAAATTGTTGCGGGGTTTTATATAAGACAGTGTAGGAAGAGTACTCAGTACAGTGGGGCCTAACCTACACACTCAGCACGCACTGCAGTCCTATGGCCCGGTCTTTAGAGATGGAGTGACTCCCCTGGTGGTCCAGCGGTTATCAATGTGCCTGCTAATGCAACTACGGAAGCCTGAGCACCACAACTACCAGCGCGTCCTAGAGTGCCTGCTCCGTGATAAGAGACGCCACCACAATGAGAAGCCTGTGGACAACGAAGAGTATAGCCCCCAATCCCTGCAACTAGAGAAAGCATGAGTGCAGCAATGAAGACCCAACATAGCCAAAAAAATACTAAATAAATAAAATAAATTTTCAAAAAAACCAGAAACACAAGATGAAGAACTCCCAGTCCTGGGCCTCCGAAGTTGGCAGAACAATCACAGAATGCCCATCTCAGCTAAAGTATACATTAAGAAATCAAACCTGCACCTAAACTATGGTGTAATCACTCACTACCTACAAAACAAAAGAAATACAACTCTTTGCACCTCCATTTCCTCATTTTAAAAATAGGGCTAGGATTCATAAGAGATTCAAATGAGTTCAGGTATGTAAAGCACATTCCATGGTGCAGAGGAAGGAGGTTAAGAATTCAAGACATTAGGCAACTATTATCTCCAGCATCGTGAGAAGGACTCGCCTTACCGTAAGAGCCTTTCACAGGTGTGACTAATGTTCAGATTCAAAGGATGCAAGTTGCTGCATCCTGGCTCAGTCACGTACTAGCACTGTAACTTTGGGCAAATGATTTAACCGCTTGAGTCTTCATTTCTTCATCTGCCAAATGAGCACAGTAACAGCAGAAGCGTCCTATGAACTGGCGAAGTACTCAGAACAGGGCCTGATGCACAGTAGGCCCTCTGTAAATGCTGGCAATCACATGGCTACTTGGCCCATAAACCTAGGAGGAGCCTTCTCTGTTGCATAAGATCAGCCAGCAATTCTGGCGCTCTCTCTGCATGCAACGCAGGAGACCTGGGTTCGATTCCTGGGTCGGGAAGATTTTCTGGAGAAGAGAATGGCTACCCACCCCAGTATTCTTGCCTGGACAATCCCATAGACAGAGGAAGCCAGGCGGGCTACAGACCATGGCGGGGGGAGGGGGGTGTCGCAAAAGAGTCACACACGACTTAGCCACTAACCAACAACCACCACCTCCGTAATGTCCTAAATCCACCACTTCATTCCTTGTCCATTGCCCCCGTCCTAGTGCAAATCTCTAATTTCTCATCTGGCCAGTGCAACAGACTCCTACCTGATCTGCCTGCTGTCACCACTTTCCATACAACTGAGGCTCTATACCAGACTGCAAACCTTTTCTGTGAGGGGCAGCTTACACTGTAAGTAACATTCAGTCTGTCACAACTACTTGATTCTGCTATCCTATTGTGAAAGCAGTCCCAGCATAGCTGACAGGTGACCAGGTAGGTGCAGGTCTGTGGTTCAATAAAACTTTATTTATGGAGGCTAAAATTTGAGTTTCCTGTCAGTTTCATTTGTCACACACACAAACTTTCTTTTTTTCAAAGGAAAAAAAAAAACCACTTAAGAATCATTCTTATTCTTAAGTTGAGGGCTCTCCAAAAACAGGAAGTAGACCAGATTCGGCTGGCAGGCCACAGCTGCCAGGCCCCTGCCCTACAGAGACTGGATATTTTTGAGACGTAAATCAGATCACATTACCCTAGGCTCAAAGTCTATAAAAGGCTTCCTACTGTATTCAAAACAGACCTCAAACTCTTTACAAAGCGTCACATCTCTTAGCCCCGACCTGCCACCTCTGTTCCCATTTCTTTTCTGTTTAAGACATAGCTGTCGACAACCTTCTGTAAGTTTAAGGCGTACAAAACGTGTACGTGTTGTAGGTGTTGTACACAATACGTGTACTGATGTGTTCCGTGCTGCAACATGACAGCTACTGTAGCCGCTATGACAACCGGAGCAGTCCTCTCCTCTGGCCCCAGGGCCTTTGCACTTGCGGATGCCCAGTACAGAAACGCCTCTGTCCCCTCCCCCGGGTCTCAACTCCAAAGGCCCCTCAGTTGGAAGGAGGACCCCCGAGTTTGCAGCTCCGCTCGCCAGCACCCACCGCAGGCAGCCCGGGTGGTAACGTGGGTTACCGGGTCCGTGGCCAATCCCGCCCCCTCGCCTCCCACCTGCGGACCCCTCACCTGGTCTGCGCCAAAGGGCGTGATGTTGGCCTTGACCGCGCCCACGCCCAGGCCCACTAGAGCGAGCGCGGACAGCACTGCGGGCGCGCAGTAGCGAGCGGGCGTGTCGGTACACGGCGGCGCCGAGCAATTGCGGACGTTCGCAGGGCCTGGGGCCCCGCAGAGCGCCGAGCGTGTAGCGGGCGCGGCCAGCAGCGGGAAGGCCAGCATGCCGAGCAGGTAGAGCGCCAGGCTGAGCAGGATGGCGCGCGCCCGGCCGAGCCGCGCATCGGCGAGCCAGCCCCCGAACGGCGACACCAAATAGGTGAGGCCCATGAAGAGCAGCAGCGCCTGGCTGGCCTCCGCGCCCTCCCAGCCGAACGCCGTGCCGTTGAGGAACAGCACCAGGTTGGCCGTGACGCCGTAGAAGGCGGCGCGCTCCAGCAGCTCCGTCAGCAGCACGGCCGCGCACGCGGCGCGCCGGCCCTCGAACGCCGTCCGCCGCGCGCCCAGCAGCGGCGCCCGCTCGTCGCCCGCGCCCTCCATGGGCCCACTCGCGCACCGACCGCCGGGCCGCTCTGCCGGCCTCTGCCGGGGTCTGCCGCCACCGGCGCCGTCGCCCTTCTCGCGAGACTTGCCCCGCCAGCCTCTTCGGCCCGCCCCACGAGCGTCCCCATAGGGCGAGCCCGCCGCGAAGGCCGCCTGGACTTCCGGTCGCGCCCAGGAAGTCTGCCCAGGAGGTGGCCCGGCTTCCGCCAGCTGCAGTGCGGAGTGCGGGAGGGCGGGGGCGTGGCTATATAGAGAGGGTTTTAAAAGTAAAAATCAGGGTCTCGCACTTGGAGGTGCCCAGATTTCTTGCATTGACCTCAGCCTTTCCTTGCCCTCCGGGCTAGTGTACTCAGGCTGGCCCCTGCACGCGCGCCCGGCTTCCTGGCCCTGGAATGTTGTCTCTCGTCTCTGCTCTGTTGACTCTGGGAGCAGGTAGTTCTTTTGGCGGTTTGTCCTGTGCTTTGTAGGATGAGTAATGGCATCCCTGGCCTCTGCTGCTGCTGCTAAGTCGCTTCAGTCGTGTCCGACTCTGTGTGACCCCATAGATGGCAGCCCACCAGGCTCTGCCCTTCCTGGGATTCTCCAGGCAAGAACACTGGAGTGGGTTGCCATTTCCTTCTCCAGTGCATAAAAGTGAAAAGTGAAAGTGAAGTCGCTCAGTCGTGTCCGAGTCTTCGCAACCCCATGGACCACAGCCCACCAGGCTCCTCCGTCCATGGGATTTTCCAGGCAAGAGTACTGGAGTGGGTTGCCATTGCCTTCTCCGCCCTGGCCTCTAGTCTCCACTAAATGCCCGTTCCATTCTGTTCCACTTGTGACAATCAAAGCTGTCTCCAGATGTTCCCAAATGAACCCTGAGAGCCACTGCCTGAGAACAAGCTCAGAGCCGATTTCCTTGTCACGTGGCTGGCATCCTGTTTTCCTTCAGCCCTCAACTAGAGTGCTGACTCCTTGTAAACATTTCTTGACCAGCCCATCTAAAATGGATTCCACGCCCATCACATTACCCTGTTTTAGTTTCCACATACTATCCGCCGCGTTTTTATGCTTATTCCTTTGGCCCCCGCTTGTACCTGGTCCCCACAAGTATGAGCTCTATGGCGGCAGGGTTCTTGTGCGTCTTTTTCTTCACCGTGCTTCATCTTCGCCCCCATTCTCTCCACCCCACCGCCGGGCACCTATGGCAGACACTGTCACAGTGCCACGGGCACCACTTGGGACACTGCAGCAGTGGTGGAATTGGAGAGTCCTGCAGAAACAGTCCTCAGCATGCTTCAGAAACCAGGAAACAGGGCTATAATGATTCAGTTCGAGCAAGACCACATCCTCTCCTTCCTCCATCCTTAACTCCAGCTAGGATGGAGCAATTACCTAAGTTGTGGCCTTGCTGGTAGGTCATCTGGGTAAGTAGGCCTTCCTAAAAGGCTTGAAGCAGCATGTATTAACTTTTTTACTTTTCAAAATGTCTGACATCTTGACTGCAGCAGAGCAAGGTGCTGGCACACAGCAGGCAGTAGATAAATATTTAGTAAATATTTAATGAGAAATAACTGAATGCCAACATAGAACTTTACCCATCATATCCATTAGTGCTAATCATTTTAAGCTGTCAGCTCCAATGTCCCTTTCCTGATCTTCCCAGATTTGAACAGATCCCCCTTTTATATATCATTAGAACACAGGATACAATTTTCTTACACACCACCCATTATAATTTATGCTTATTTGTTTTGTGAAGATGTTTAGTAGCTGTCCTTAAAGCTCAGAGTGCTGAGATTTTTTCTCTGCTGCTATATTCCTAGAATCTAGGACCTGCCAGTGATAGATATGTGTGGAATTAAATGAATAAATGAATGATTATTTGTTGAATTGTAAATGGTGTTGGAAGAACTTGTTATGTTCACCTATTTTTTTTTTTTTGAGACTCTTGTGATGTTCTGCAGCATATATTAGTATCCAAATTTTGCTAGTGGAAAAAGCAACCCTCCCAAGATTCCTATCCCGAATCATACATTTAGTAGGCATTAGAATTTAGACTTAAGTAAAAGGCTCCAAAACTAATTCCTAGTCCAGTGCTTCTTCCACACTCCAGCTGGTAGATAAGTTAAGAACTATGAGTCTCTTTTTTAAAGACTGACAGCATAATACACTCAGACAAAGCACAGAATAATATTAGCATTAAACATGGAGTGAAAATAAATCTCTTCAAGTGGAATCACATGGTGACTTAGTTTTGAAGCTCTGCCCAAAACAGATGTGCCATTTTGAATGACAGCAAACTAACCCAGTTAGATTGTCTCATTTAAGAAGGATAAAGCCAGGCAAAAAGGGGGGCAGTGGGGTTGGAGGGGAGGGGAGAGGAGGCAGTTACAGAACTCAAGAGGTGCACCCAGGACTGGTGAGCCCTTGTACCTGGTCCTCGGGAGGTCTGCTGTGCACCTCAATCTCTGTACCCAGAGACTGCAAAATATATTCAACTGGCAGAAATGTTTTCCTTTGATTGTGGTGTTTAAAAGAAGTGAGTCAAAACCACATAATGCAGGATTCAGTTTCTGTGAAATGTCCAAAATAGACAAGTCTATAGGGACAGAACTTAAGCTAGTGTGTGATACCCAGGTGCTGGGGGGATGGACAGATTGAGGAGTGACTGCTAAAGCCTTTAGTTTTGTAGTAGTGAAATGTTCTGAAATCATGGTGATAGTTGCACAACTCTGTGAATATACTAAAAACCACTGAATTGTACATGTTAAATGAATGAACCGGATGGTATGTGAATCGCATTTCAGTATAGCCATTGCCCCAAAAAGTGAGCCAACAGCTAAACACTGGGAGGTTTCACATGTAAAGTTAGATGCCCTGCTGCTCTTGAAAAAACAGGTGGAAGCCCTGGCAATATTGGGATGTGTGACTGCCTGTGACACGAGTGACCACTCCCTAATCCCCCCACTTGAACTACGATGCTGGTATTTGTGTCTTTACATATTCTTTGCAGGCCACAGTGCCAGAGGGCTGTCTGTGACCTGCCCTTGGTGAAGGAACTATGGTAGAAGAGTCTCTGAGCTAGGTCTCAGGGTAAATCTTGAGAAGTTCTGGCAGCTTCTACTTTTGTGCCTTGGGAGTCCTGGAGCAAGCTACCTTGCTGGAGAGACCATGTGTTGGGAAAGATCCTGCAACTCTATGGAGGAGTCCCAGCACCCCAGCCTTCCAGCAGGCCTTCCTGCTGAAAGAAGACACATAAGCAACCACCAGCAAGAGCAACAGGAAAAACTGCCCCACTGAACCTCCACCCAGATCACGGAATCATCAACAGATTGAATAGTTGTTATTATTTATTTATTTAATCTTTGTGTCTGTGTGGCACAGGAGATCTTAGTTCCCCCGCCAGGGATTGAACCAGCAGTCCCCAACATGGAAGTCTTAACCACTGGACCACCAGAAAGTGAAAGTAAAAGTCACTCAGTAGTGTCCAACTCTATACAGTCCATGGAATTCTCCAGCCCAGAATACTGGAGTGGGTAGCCTTTCCCCTCTCTAGGGGATCTGCCCTACCCAGGGATCGAACCCAGGTCTCCCACATTGCAGGCAGATTCTTTACCACCTGAGCCACAAGGGAAGCCCAAGAATATTGTAATGGGTGGCCTATCCCTTCTCCCGAGGATCTTCCCTGTCCAGGAATCAAACCAAGGTCTCCTGCATTAAAGGTGGATTCTTTACCAACTGAGCTATGAGGGAAGTCTGGACCACCAGGGAGGGCCCTAAATAACTGTTACTTTAAATCACTGAGTTCTGCGGAGGTTTGTTAGGCAGCATGCAAAAATGAAAGCACGCCTGCGTTCTCCCGTGGCCACCATCTGCGACTCCAGGTAACCATCCAACATTTAGATGGAGCACACACGGTCTAGCTCACACATGTCATCCCAACTCTCCGTTCTTATTTTTTTCACAGTAGAGAAATTATTCCCCATATCTACACTGACCGCTGTCCAACTGAAATTATTTCAAATTGAATAAAAGGAAAAATTCTGTTTCTCAGTCACACCAGCCACTTGGCAGATGGCAGGGGCCCCAGGTGGTGGATGGCCGCCATTGTGCACAGCACAGTCGAGATCACTGCACAGCTACAGGAAGTTCTACTGCTCCAGAGGAATGTGCAGCAGGCGTGGTTGGTTACTTGCTACCACTGTCCACACCCTCTTTCTCCTTCCAAACAATCCTGACCCCACCCTGCTCTCCTCCAACTACCCATGTAGTTCAAGAGAAACTAACTTCATCTTTGTTTCTGGATCTGACAAGTCCATACCAGTGCTCCATCTCTGATGCTTCTTCCTTTTTTAATTTAGTTTTTATTTTTATTACTTATTTTTTTTGTCCTCACTGTGTGGCATGTGGGATCTTAGTTCCCTGACCAGGGATCGAACCAGTGCCCCCTGCATTAGGAGCGCAGCGTCTTACCCACTGGGCCACCAGGGAAGTCCTTCTGATGCTCCTTCAGAGCTTTCAGAAACCCAGACTGTAGCTATTCAGCATGTGAATTTCCACCAGGGCCCAGCAGAAGACAGGTGACATGGATGGGCCCAGTCAGGCTAAAGGAAAGAACTCTCACTCAATGACTGCAAGAGAAATACACTCTTCCAGACAGGGCGTGAATGAGAATGCCCATAAACCTAGTTGCCAGGGACGGCTGTTTCACAATCGTGTGACAAATCAGTGTAGGATGAAGCCAGCTTTGTGGATGGCACAGTGATGAATCAGGGAGATGTCACATAACAGAAGAAACAAAAGATAGTAAATCTGACGTTGTTTAAGCCACTGTGCTGGACTTGATGTTAGTATGACCCAAAACCACCTGTTGTGAGTCGATCAGAACCTGGGAAAACTGGGATTTCCCTGGTGATTCAGTGGCTAAGACTCTGTGCTCCCAATGCAGGGTGCCTGGGTTCTATCCCTGCTCAGGGAAGTAGACCCCCACATGCTGCAACTAGGAGTCTGCAAGCCACAACTAAAGATCCTGCACACTGCAACGAAGACCCAGTGCAGCCAAATAAATAAATAGATTCATGCTGGTGTAAAGCAGAAACTAATACAACATTGTAAAGCAATTGTGCTCCAGTTAAAGTAATAATAATAATTTTTTAAATGGGAAAATAAAAAATAGAATAAGGGAAAGCAGCCTGATTTCCTACTCCTTCCCCCCAACACATGGTCCAATTTGCTGTTAGAGTTTTCCACCTGGTCCTGGTAGTCAGTGACTTTGCAGACTGCATACTAAGCCCACAATGACTGTATGGCTAAAGGGTTGATATACATTGACTCTCACCTCTTTGTTGGGTACATTTATGATCCATGCCCTCTTCCTGAAAGTAATTGCATAAGTCTCTCCCCTGCACCTAAAACAAATAAATATGTAAAGGACCAAACTCATGCAGCAGCTGTCCAGGGATAGTTGACATCATCTTATTAAGGTCTTTGGGCAGCTTCTCCCCCTCCAGGGCCCTCTGGGAAAGAGGATCTTACTGCAAGGATGCTTGTGGTATAAATTGACTTTGGAAATGCCCCGTTTGCTCAAAACACAGGGCCCTTCCTTCTCCACCACCACCCTGCCCCCTGTGCCTTGCTCAATGCAGAGCTCAGAGAAGATGCTCTCGGAAGGGAGGTGTTTAGAAACCACCCGAGGCTGAGGCCATTTCAGGGGCTGCCCAATCTTTCTGACTCGTTTTCATGACGTTTCTGCTTCTCGTTTCTCATCTATGTGGCTCACCCCTTGCGACCAGGCAGTGGCATGTACTTAATCAGTTTCAGCTTCCTCAAAGTGCTGGTTTACAAACAGTCATCATGGACTTTCTGCACGTCCATACATCACTCATTTGTTCAACAGACTGCTGAGCACCTTGCCTGCACGTCACGGTGGCTGAGCGTCAGCCGATCCTTCTGCTTTTCTGGTTTCCTAGTTCCCTACAGAGGAACTCAGGCCCAGCTCATCTTTTGTGCATCATTAGCTTTATTAGACTAACAGGTCATGTCATCGGTCTTCCAACACTCCACAGAGAGCTGTCAGAAGTTCTCTTTATTACAGGGAATCCCTATTGCAACAGTTCTATCTGGCTGCAGATAGTCTAGGTAGAAGCAGAAAACAGGACTGAAAACAGAGTCAACCAACAGAGTGGAATCAAGTCTTATTTTCTGAAGCCCAAACCAAAGCTACCCTAACCTGCCTCAGTGGGAATTAATTCAGCTCTCAGAATGACCTGTATTTTATTTTTACAGAGGATGTGAGAGTGTGTGACCAGGAAGATGGGTTTTGATTTGACTTTTTTGAAACACTCACTGTGTTGGACCTTTGGAGTAGCAACCTATGCTTCTTGGGTTATTTCCCTCCTGGCTTTTAAAAACCCGTGGGACATCTGCAAAACTCAGACATTCACCAACAGAAACAGGGAGGTAGAAGAGGGAGTGAGAGAGTAAGTGAAAGAAAATGAACTTCTCTTTCCTCCTATTTGAAGAAGTAACAGATGTGAACACATAACAGATGTGGACCAAGCCTAACCATTCTCTTTGCACTCCCACTTTAAAAAGTTCCTTATAAATATCTTAATTTATGTTGCAGTTGTAAAATAATTGCTAGTTTTAAGTGTATTTATTTTTAAAATTAGGCCTTACAGGAAAGATCAATGGAGATGAATCCAAAGGACAAAAATTGAAGCACATATTAATACATAAAGTAACTCAGCATGTGACAATTAAAGGCATTTCCAATCCATTGGGAAAATAATAGATTATTCAGTAAAGTTTGTTGGCAGAGACTAAACATGTGTGGGAAATAGGCTTCACATATTGTACTGACATAAATTCCAGATAGACAAAATAGTATCATGGACAAATTGAAAAGATAAAAGCGTTAAGAGAAAATATGGGCAAATATAAAATCACAGGGTGAGGAAAGCTCTTCTAAGCCTAATGCTAAAACCATAAAGGAAAAGTTAATTGATTTGACTCCATAAAGATTTAAAACATACTTGTAGAAAATAAAATTGCAGTTGACAGCAAACGAACTGAAAAAAAATTGAAATACATATGACCAAGTTATTGTCCTATTATACAGTTCTTTGGGATCCTATGAAATTATTGAATAAGCATCCAATAAATAAAACTGGCAAAGTGAATGTCCAGGCATTATTGAAGAGAGCTGTCCTTTGGGCTTCGCCAGTCTCTGGTCCTGCTCTGGCAACAGCCCCTGGATTTTCTAGGGTCATCCATGCTCCCTGTGGTTCCAGTAGGACTGGCTGAGAGTGATCAGAAGTGGTCGTGTGACCTATGCCCATCCAATCAACAGTAGTTCATCTATTGCTCTACAGTGATTGGTTCAAAGATAGACATGTGACCCAAGCTAGTTTAATCAGAGCTAACCCCATGACTTATTTTGGAGTAACCAGGACGAAACATTTCTATTTCTCCTGGATTTGGAATTGTAAGGATATAAGCTTGGAGTTGCTGGGGACCATCTTATGAAACCTAAGGATGAAGCAACCAAGAAGAAGGCTGAAATGAATAGAGAAAGCCCTTGTTTCAACGTGGAATTTTCTAGGTCTTACCTAGTTCTGACCCTGACTTAAAGTAGGTCCCCCTGCCACCCTGGACATTTCAATTTTGAGTCCATAAATTCTCATTTTGATTAAGCAAGTGTGAATTTTATTTGCAGTTGAAAAAGTCCCAGTTAATACAAGCAGTACATACACAGAGAGAAAAGCAAAAATGCAAGTGCCCTTCATGGAAGAAAAAAAAAAAAATCACATTTCACCAATACTTAAAAAATGCAAAAAGAGAGAACGTTTCATCACTCAAACTGAAAAATACCCAGTATTACCAAAGTCTGGGGAGATGAGTGTGCTTGTAAATGACCAATATAAAGTCAAATTGTGCAACTTTTGTGGAGAACAATTAGTCATTTGTATCAAAATCACATTCGCCTACACTTGGAATGTGCAATTACATTTCTAGGAACATAAGAATGTGGCAGAGACTTAGCTATAAAATGCTCATTGCAATGTTGCTTAAAATAACAAAAAGATTAGAGACAGCAAAGAGTTACAATCAATTCAGTTAAGTTCTGTTCAGTCACTCAGTTCTTTCCAACTCTTTGCGACCACATGGACTGCAGCACATAAGGCTTCCCTGTCCATCACCAACTCCTGGAGTTTACTCAAACTCATGTCTATCAAGTCACTGATGTGATCCAACCATCTCATCCTCTGTCATCCCCTTTTCCTCCTGCCTTCAATCTTTCCCAGCATCAGGGTCTTTTCAAATGAGTCATCTTTTTCCATCAGGTGGCCAAAGTACTGGAGTTTCAGCTTCAGCATTAGTCCTTCCAGTGAATATTCAGGACTGATTGCCTTTAGGATGGACTGGTTGATTTCCTTGCAGTCCAAGGGACTCAAGAGTCTTCTCCAACACTCCAGTTCAAAAACATCAATTCTTCGGTGCTCAGCTTTCTTTATAGTCCAACTTTCATATCCACACATGACTACTGGAAAACCAAAGCTTTGACTAGATGGACCTTTGTTGGGAAAATAATGTCTGCTTTTCAATATGCTGTCTAGGTTGCCCATAGCTTTTCTTCCAAGGAGCAAGCATCTTTTAATTTAATGGCTGAAGTCACCATCTGCAGTGATTTTGGAGCCCCCCAAAATAAAGTCTCTCACTGTTTCCATTGTTTCCTCATCTATTTGCCATGAAGTGATGGGACCAAATGCCATGATCTTAGTTTTCTGAATGTTGAGTTTGAAGCCAACTTTTTCATTCTGCTCTTTCCCTTTCATCAAGAGGCTCTTTACTTCCTCTTCACTTTCTGCCATAAGGGTGGTGTCATCTGCATATCTGAGGTTATTGATATTTCTCCCAGCAATCTTGATTCCAGCTTGTGCTTCATCCAGCCCAGGGTTTCTCATGATGTACTCTGCATATAAGTTAAATAAGCAGGGTGAAAATATACAGCGTTGACGTACTTCTGTCTGGATTTGGAAGCAATCTGTCATTCTATGTCCAGTTCTAACTGTTGCTTCTTGACCTGCATACAGCTTTCTCAGGAGGCAGGTCAGGTGGTCTGGTATTCCTATCTCTTGAAGAATTTTCCACAGTTTAATGTGATCCACACAATCAAGGCTTTGGCATAGTCAATAAAGCAAAAGCTGATCTTTTTCTGGAATTCTCTCACTTTTTTGATGATCCAGCAGGTGTTGGCAACTTGATCTCTGGTTCGTCTGCCTTTTCTAAATCCAGCTTGAACATCTGGAAGTTCATGGTTCACAAAGTATTGAAGCCTGGCTTGGAGAATTTTGAGCATCACTTTGCTAGCGTGTGAGATGAGTGCAACTGTTCAGTAGTTGAGCATTTTTTGGCATTGCCTTTCTTTGGGATTGGAATGAAAACTGACCTTTTCCAGTCCTGTGGCCACTGCTGAGTTTTCCAAATTTGCTGGCATATTGAGGATAGCACTTTCACAGCATCATCTTTTAGGATTTGAAATAGCTCAACTGGACTTCCATCACCTCCACTAGCTTTGTTTGTGGTGATGCTCCCTAAGGCTCACTTGACTTTGCATTCCAGGATGTCTGGCTCTAGGTGAGTGATCACACCATCATGGTTATCTGAGTCATGAAGATCTTTTTTGTATAGTTCTGTGTATTCTTGCCACCTCTTCTTAATATCTTCTGCTTCTGTTAGGTCCATACCATTTCTGTCCTTTATTGAGCCCATCTTTGCATGAAAATTTCCCTTGGTATCTCTAATTTTCTTGAAGTGATCTCTAGTCTTTCTCATTCTGTTGTTTTCCTCTATTTCTTTGCATTGACCACTGAGGAAGGCTTTCTTATCTCTCCTTGCTATTCTTTGGAACTCTGCAATCAAATGGGTATAGCTTTCTTTTTCTCCTTTGCCTTTGACTTCTTTTCTTTTCGCAATTATTTGTAAGCCCTCCTCAGACAGCCATTTGGCCTTTTTGCATTTCTTTTCCTTGGGGATTGTCTTGATCTCTGCCTCCTGTATAGTGTCAAGAAACTCTGGCCATAGTTCTTCAGGCACTCTGTCTATCAGATCTAACCCCTTGAATCTATTTGTCACTTCCACTGTATAATTGTAAGGGATTTGCTTTAGGTCATACCTAAATGGTCTCGGGGTTTTCCCTGCTTTCTTCAATTTAAGTCTGAATTTTGCAATAAGGTGTTCATGGTCTGAGCCACAGTCAGCTCCCAGTTTGTGCTGACTGTATAGAGCATCTCCATCTTTGGCTGCAAAGAATATGATCAGTCTGATTTGGGTATTGACCATCTGGTGATGTCCATGTGTAGAGTCTTCTCTTGTGTTGTTGGAAGAGGGTGTTTGCTGTGACCAGTGCGTTCTCTTGGCAAAACTCAGCCTTTGACCTGCTTTGTTTTTTATTGTAAGGCTCAATTTGCCTGTTACTCCAGCTATTTCTTGACCTCCAACTTTTGCATTCCAGTCCCCTATAATGAAAAGGACATTTGGGGGGGGGGGTGTTAGTTCTAGAAGGTCTTGTAGATCTTCATAGAACTGTTCTACTTCAGCTTCTTCAGCATTACTGGTCAGGGCATAGACTTGGATTACTGTGATACTGAATGGTTTGCCTTGGAAACGAACAGATCATTCTGTCATTTTTGAGATTGTCTCCAAGTACTGCATTTCGGACTCTTGTTGATTATGATGGCTACTCCATTTCTTCTAAGGAATTCTTGACTACAATAGTAGATATAATGATCATCTGAGTTAAAGTCACCCATTCCAGTCCATTTTAGTTTGTTGATGATGTCCACTCCAGAAGGCATTGATTAAATGAATTACAGTGCATACATACTCTGTAATATTTTGTAGTTATTCACACGATACTATAGAAGTGGGTTCTAAGTATTGCTGATATGTTTTTGTATTACTTTCCTATGAGTGAAAGTTGCTCAGTTGTGTCCGAATTCTCCAGGCCAGAATAGTGGAGTGGGTAGCCTTTCCCTTCTCCAGGGGATCTTCACAACCCAGGGATCGAGCTCAGGTCTTCGGCATTGGAGGTGGATTCTTTACCAGCTGAACCACAAGGGAAACTGCATAACAAATGACCACAACCTTAGCTGCTCAAACAACACTGACCTATTATCTGGAGGCTTTGCAATTCAGGAGACTGGGCGGGGCTGACTGGGTTCTCAGCCCAAGGTCTCACACAGCTGACAGTAAGGTGTGGGACGGGGCTGAGAGATCACCTAGAACTCCTGTACTAGTGGTTGATTCTAGTTATTTGAGGTGGTGGTTGGAGGCGGGGAGTAGGGCTATCCATTTCCTGCTGGCTGGCATCTCCTTCCTTCTAGTACTCCTTATCAGGGGACTTCATTTATTCCCAAAGCCATCTTTAAAGAAGCTCCCTGACATCAAATCCTCTCTCCTACTTTGCATCTTTCCAATATCAGGAAATGCTCAGTCTCTTTAAAGAGACAGTTACATGAAATCCATGGCTAATTCATATCAATGTATAACAAAAACTACTGTAATGATGTAAAGTAATTAGCCTCCAACTAATAAAAATTTAAAAAAAAAAAATAAAATAAAATAAAAAATAGGTTAAAAAAAAAAAAAATAAATAAATAAAGAGACAGTTACTGGGTTTGACTTAGCTTGCATAATCTCCCTATGGAGGGCAACTGATTAGTTTTGTTTGATTTTTTTTGTTTGTTTGTTTTGTGGACTATGAGTCTTTATTAAATTTTTTACAATATCGCTTCTGTTTTGTGTTTTGGTTTTTCGGCTGCAAGGTATATAGGATAGCTCCCCAATCACAGCTCAAACCCCTACCCCCTGCATCGGAAGGCAAAGTCTTAATCACTGGACCACCACGGAAATCCTATGGGTGACTGCTTTGGGGATTTAATCACTTTTGCAAATTCTCTTCATGGCATCACCTGGATAAGTGTTTAAATTGGAAGAATGTAAACAGGAGGTGGGAAATCTTGGGGGCTGAGGTAGAATGTTGTCTATCATAATTGTCTAAAGAGCAGTTACCGCCTCCCTGCCCCCAAAAAAGTGTAGAGTGTTTCTACATTTTGTAAGAGTCACGAACACAAAACAGAATAAAAATCAGCCAAAATAAAATTGTGAGTCCAAAGCAGAGCTTAAAAAAAATCGCAGTAAAAAATCCACACTCCTTATGTTACTTTGGGAAGTTTCTATGTCTGTTTTCTCATCTGGAAAGTGGTGAGAACCATAGTACCTACCATCTAGGACTGGGGGAAGGCCCAGGAGTATGCTGAGTGCTTAGAATGTTGCCAAGCTCAGGGCCCACAACCACTGCTGGGATGATTATATTTACCTGTTAATCTTGAAAAACCTGCAAAAGTATTAATAGCACTGCTCTCAGATAGTGGGATGCTGTGAGATTTTAAAAATCCGTTTACCTGTATGGCTATGTAATAAAACTTGGTCATGTAATAAAAATAAGTTGACAACCTGAAAGAATAACTATGGGCCTCTGCAAGCAGCAGGTTGATACTGGAAGCAGTTGGAACATCTTCCCTTTAGTAAAGTTCCAATGTGCCCAGAATTAGACCTGTGTCTCTTGTGTAATTAGAAATAGGAAGCCGTATAGCTAGCTGTCAGACTCACTGTCCGCATCAGCACTGATGAGGATCTTTAGGGTGAGCGTTCTCCTGCTGAAAAGTTATGAAAAGAGTCTGCTCAGCCATCAGAACAGCAGTGGGAATCAAAGGCCTGCTTTCTTGCCCAAAACTAAAAGGGAAAAGCCCTTAGTCCTGGTTGACTTCCTCCTGTTCATTAAACAACACTAGAAGGAACTAGTTACTTTCAGACTAACAGCTGGTTTTTGTTTTTTTTTGGTCACTTTCAAATGCTGTCAGTGAAAGCCAGGAAAAGGAAACATAATCAGCACACTTAAACCACAGTTCTACATGTATCTTTTTTTTTTTTTAATGAGGATTTCTCACTTGCCTTCCCTCTCCATCTCTCTCTCTGTCTCCCACACACACCATTTGTAGTTCTCAGTACTAAGGAGAGGAATGAAGATGCAAAGATGGAAAACTCTGGGGACTTCCCTGGCCTTCCAGTGGTTAAGACTCCGCTCCTCCACTGCAGGGAGTGTGGGTTTGATTCCTGGTTGGGGAACTAAGATCCCACATGTCAGGGTGCAGCCAAGGGAGGGGAGAAAAAAGGAAACAAAAAAAGATGGAAGACTGATGGAAACAAAGAAGCAGAATACCCCATTTATTAATGTCAAGAAGGGCAGGGGGAGGGGGTGGGGGGAGGGAGTGTAAGCGTTGACTTTTTCTTTCTTTTTTTTTTTTATGTCCCCAAATTTTTTTTTTCATTCTTCTTTTTATTTATTTATTTTTTTCCATTTATTTTTATTAGTTGGAGGCTAATTACTTTACATCATTACAGTAGTTTTTGTCATACATTGAAATGAATTAGCCATGGATTTACATGTATTCCCCATCCCAGTCCCCCCTCCCACCTCCCTCTCCACCCGATCCCTCTGGGTCTTCCCAGTGCACCAGGCCCGAGCACTTGTCTCATGCACCCAACCTGGGCTGGTGATCTGTTTCACCCTAGATAATATACATGTTTCAATGCTGTTCTATTGAAACATCCCACCCTCGCCTTCTCCCAGAGTCCACAAGTCTGTTCTAAAAAATATGGAACGCTTCACGAATTTGCGTGTCATCCTTGCGCAGGGGCCATGCTAATCTTCTCTGTATCGTTCCAATTTTAGTATATGTGCTGCCGAAGTGAGCACGTCTTTTTCTCTTTTTTAAAGTCACAGAGCCATTTTTAAAGCCAACATGCCCACAGTGCCCTCCCTTGAAAATGCTATCACTTTTATCCAGGTTAGATAATAAAGTTTCATTTTCCCCCACCCAGAGCTAGGAACTAGAGAAATAGTCTGAACAAACACTATGATCAAAAACCAACCAACCAACCAAACAAATACACACACAAATTTTGCATTATGTATATTTTAAGACCCTTATGTTAGAAGCATCTGGAGAAAACTCCTAAGAGATGCCAAGGTTTACCTCCTCACCCCCTCATAATTATTTCTATATTATTCAATAATAACACAGTTGTCTTCATACCCTTTTATATTACCTACCTGGGAAAATCATAAAAGACTTCATCAAAATGAACTAATTAACTATGATACTGTTTATAGCTTTTCTCATTTTACAAATGGGTAAATGAAAGCCATGAAAGGATAAAGTAATGGTCCCCCAAAGATATGTCAGAATATCTTACCTCATGGAACAGGTGTATTCCAGCAAAACTGAATAAAAGTGAGTTTCAGCCTAGCAAAGCCTACCATGGCAGCACTGGCTTTCACTAAAAAATCAGAAATGCATTCTCAAGGGAATAAAATCTCACAACAGAGCAAATTCAGTGATTTTAGTTAATTTAACAAATATCTATTGATGCCTATTGTCTGGTGCTGGACAAGCAAAGGTGAGAGCATTGAATGAGCTCAGGACCCAGGTGCTGGGTGGGGCTGACCACTCCCTGATCACAAAACATAATGAGGTCAGTAGAGAAGAGACAGAGAGCATTAGGGGTGGGGAGACACAGAACAATTCCAGGTGAGTCACTGGGGACCTTCACACATGCAGCCGTCTGTGAAAAGGAGCCTCTGAAGTGGATTAAATGGTGGCCCTGGAAAAGAATATTTTTGGTCACCTGAGATCACCATTTTATTCAGGGTGGCAATACACCCAGCTAACAGACTGCATTTCCTAGCTGTCTGGGATGGATGATGTGGTCATGCACACAGTAAGATAAAGTCATAAAGGCTGTGTGAAATTCCAGGAGGAGCCCTTAAAATGAAATGCAGCATTATATCCTTCCTTCCTGCTAACCTAGAATGTGAATATGATGGCTGGAGCTCCAGCAATCATATTACACCTAGAGACTACCTTAAGAATAAAGGCCCAAACACTATGATGCTGGAGAAGAAAGAAAGAGGTCTCTGTGCTTGGTGACTATGGAGCCAAGATATAAACTTCAACTTCTTCTAACAAAAGGAATACAGATTGAGCTCACAAAGAAATTGAAATGCACCTACAACCACTGTGATAAAGTGGGGAGCTCAGGTCCCATCTGTTAAACAAGGAGGCCACTTGACTGAGGGCTTAAATGCCCTGCTGCTTCCTTAATCACACCAAAAGAGAAAAAGTGAAAGTATTAGTGGCTTAGCTGTGTCCCACTCTTTGCAACTCCATGACTGTAGCCCACCAGGTTCTTCTGTCCATAGAATTCTCCAGGTAAGAATAATGGAGTGAGTATCCAGCCATTCCCTTCTCCAAGAGATCTTCCACATCCAGTGGTGGAACTTGGGTATCCCGCACTGCAGGCAGATTCTTTCCATCTGAGCCAATCAAACCAAAACCTAAGCTGTAAATGCCTCAAGGTTACAGAACTGAAACCTAAGGATAACCAATCACAGAGAGCCAACTAAGCTTTCAGTAACAAGAGAAGACTCTACACGTGGACATCACCAGATGGTCAATACCGAGATCAGATTGATTATATTCTTTGCAGCCAAAGATGGAGAAGCTCTATACAGTCAGCAAAAACAAGACTGGGAGACTTAAATTGAAGAAAGTAGGGAAAACCACTAGACCATTCAGATATGACCTAAATCAAATCCCTTATGATTTTACAGTGGAAGAGACAAATAGACTCAAGGGATTAGAGTCTAGGCACTGATAGAGTGCCTGAAGAACTATGGACGGAGGTTTGTGACATTGAACAGGAGGCAATGATCAAGACCACCCCCAAGAAAAAGAAATGCAAAAAGGCAAAATGGTTGTCTGAAGAGGTCTTAAAAATAGCTGAGAAAAGAAAAGACACAAAAGGCAAACAGGAAAAGGAAAGATATACCCATTTGATTGTAGAGTTCCAAAGAATAACAAAGAGATAAGAAAGGCTTCCTCAGTGATCAGTGCAAATAGAGGAAAACAACAGAATGGGAAAGACTAGAGATCGCTTCAAGAAAATTAGAGATATCAAGGGAAATTTTCATGCAAAGATGGGCACAATAAAGAACAGAAATGGTATGGACCTAACAGAAGCAGTTGTATTAAGAAGAGGTGGCAAGAATACACAGAAGAGCTATACAAAAAAGATCTTTATGACCCAGATAACCATGATGGTGTGATCACTCACCTAGAGCCAGACATCCTGGAATTTGAAGTCAAGTAGGCCTTAGGGAGCATCACCACAAACAAAGCTAGTGGAGGTGATGGAAGTCCAGTTGAGCTATTTCAAATCCTAAAAGCTGAAGCTGTGAAAGTGCTATCCTCAATATGCCAGCAAATTTGGAAAACTCAGCAGTGGCCACAGGACTGGAAAAGGTCAGTTTTCATTCCAATCCTAAAGAAAGGCAATGCCAAAGAATGCTTAAGCTACTGCACAATTGCACTCATCTCACACGCTAGCAAAGTGATGCTCAAAATTCTCCAAGCCAGGCTTCAACACTTTGTGAACCATGAACTTCCAGATGTTCAAGCTGGATTTAGAAAAGGCAGACGAACCAGAGATCAAGTTGCCAACACCTGCTGGATCATCGAAAAAGTGAGAGAATTCCAGAAAAACATCTGCTTCTGCTTTATTGACTATGCCAAAGCCTTGATTGTGTGGATCACATTAAACTGTGGAAAATTCTTCAAGAGATAGGAATACCAGACCACCTGACCTGCCTCCTGAGAAAGCTGTATGCAGGTCAGGAAGCAACAGTTAGAACTGGACATGGAACTACAGACTGGTTCCAAATTGGAAAAGCAGAACATCAAGGCTGTATATTGCTGCCCTGCTCATTTAACTTATATGCAGAGTACATCATGAGAAACGCTGGGCTGGATGAAGCACAAGCTGGAATCAAGATTGCTGGGAGAAATATCGATAACCTCAGATATGCAGATGACACCACCCTTATGGCAGAAAGTGAAGAGGAACTAAAGAGCCTCTTGATGAAAGGGAAAGAGGAGAATGAAAAAGTTGGCTTCAAACTCAACATTCAGAAAACTAAGATCATGGCATCTGGTTCCATCACTTCATGGCAAATAGATAGGGAAACAATGGAAACAGTGAGAGACTTTATTTTGGGGGCTCCAAAATCACTGCAGATGGTGAGTGCAGCCATGAAATTAAAAGACGCTTGCTCCTTGGAAAAAAAGTTATGACCAACCTAGACAGCATATTAAAAAGCAGAGACATTACTTTGTCAACAAAGGTCCGTCAAGTCAAGGCTATGGTTTTTCCAGTAGTCATGTATGGATGTGAGAGTTGGACTGTAAAAAAGCTGAGCACCGAAGAATTGATGCTTTTGAACTGTGGTGTTGGAGAGGACTCTCGAGAGTCCCTTGGACTGCAAGGAGATCAAATCAGTCAATCATAAGGGCAGTCAGTCCTGAATATTCATTGGAAGGACTGATGCTGAAGCTGAAACTCCCGTACTTTGGCCACCTGATGGGAAGAATTGACTCATTGGAAAAGTCCTTGATGCTGGGAAAGATTGAAAGCAAGAGGAGAAGGGGACAACAGAGGATGAGATGGTTGGATGGCATCACTGACTCAATGGGCATGAGTTTGAGTAAACTCCAGGAGTTGGTGATGGACAGGGAGACCTGGCCTCCTGCAGTCCATGGGGTCACAAAGAGTCAGACACCACTGAGCAACTGAACTGAACTGAACTGAATTTCCTTACTTTGCTTCTGCCTTTTATGTATAATAGCCTCTCCCCTGCTCCTGTCTGTGGAGCACTCCTGGCCACTTCTGGTTCAGTGCTGCCCAATTGGAATAAATTTTTGCTTAAACTTAAAATTATGCTTCAGTTTAGCTCAATACCTCCAAAGGGGGCAACGGCTTCTTAGCTCAGGCAACTGTGGGAATGACGGCTTCAGTCAGTTCAGTCCCTCAGTCGTGTCCAACTCTTTGCGACCCCATGAACCGCAGCATGCCAGGCCTCCCTTGTCCATCACCAACTCCCGGAGTCTGCCCAAACCCATGTCCATTGAGTCAGTGATGCCATCCAACCATCTCAACCTCTGTCCTCCCCATCTCCTCCTGCCCTCAATCTTTCCCAGCCTCAGGGTCTTTTCAAATGACTCTTAATATTACAAGATCTCTCATTTTCAAAAGATGTCAGAAATCAGGTCAACCTGATACGCTTGGGAGTCCACTTATGGCCTCCTCTGGTTCCTGTGGGAGGGAATTGGTCATCGCCCCTTGTGCCAGGTGGTGGAAAGGGACTCACGACCCTTGGTCCCCAGGGGAGCAATGGGCAGTCACCCTGGTTCCTCTGAAAGAGAGAGAGAGAGAGTGTGTGTGTGTGTACCTGTGTGTGTGTGGTGGGGAACCTGTGGCTAACCCTGGTCCCTGTGGGAGGAGATTGTGGCCACCCACCCCTACTCGGCTCGGTGGGAAGGGACCTGTTATCATCTCAGGTTACAGTCCACGTGGACGCGGACTTATGGTCACTCTGGGACCACCAGAGGAGCCTCTTCTGGTTCCCATGGAAGGGACCCGCGGATGCCCTGATGCTGGTCCCATGGGAGGGATCTCTTGGACCACCCCCACCCCCACCCCCACCTTCCCGGGCACGCGCCCCGCCCGCCCCGGACCCCCGGCGTCGGAACCGGCGAGCGCGGGCGCGGCCTGGGGAACGGCGGGCGGACTGACCCAGCCCGGCCGCCCGCCGCCCCGGTCCGCGTCCCCGCCCCCGCCCCGGGGCCGGCCTCGGCGGGCGGTGGATGGCCGGGCGGCGGCGGCGGCATGCGGCTCCTATTCCTGGCGGTGCTCCGGCAGCACACGGGAAACGCAGTCACGGCCCAGCGCGTCCGGTAGGTGCGGCGGCGCCCGGGGCCTTGGCGAGGGCACCGGGAGGGGCCCGGGAGGGGGTCGGCCTGGCTTCCCCGAACCGCGCGCCCAAACGGATCCGCCGGCGGGCGCGGGGCCCGGGGAGCGCGGGGCTGCGAGGCGCGCGCTGGCTCGGCTCCGGCGCGGGGGCCCGGGCCCCTGCCTGGCGCTCGGATTCTAATGCGTCCTCCGGGGCCCCTCGGCGGGTGATCCCAGTGATACCCGGCACCGGGATGGCCCCGAGAGGCAGCGCGGCGGGGGCTTCTCGGCACTCTCCGCGCACATCTCGCCGGGGCCGCCTTCAGGGATGCCCCGTATTGCTTTTGAGTGTCTTAGCTTTGGGGAGACAGCAACGAAACCCCAAGTCGGGGCTTCCGGACGCCACATTTCAGTGGGGACGCTAAAGAAAGAATAAAAACACATGGGCCCATGTATACCGTGATACCTATAGACCCGTATAGACACAGGCCAGGGGTCGCGTGTGCTGTTTCAGGCAGGATGCTCAGGGAGGCCTCCCTGTTAGAGTGACATCTGCGCAGAATCCTGGGTGCCAGGAGCGTTCCTTGAAGCTGGGGTGGGCTGGCGAGGTGTGGGGGCAGGGCTGGTGGCTAACCAGGATTTCCAGGCAGAAGACGCAGCCAAAGTGCAAACCAGTGGTCCTGCATCCTGCCATCCTAAGTACCTTCCCTTGGACTTCCTGGTGGTCCAGTGGTTAAGAATCCATCCTGCAATGCTGAGGATGGAGGTTCGATCCCTGGCGGGGGGAACTAAGATTCCTCAAGTGCTGTCACATGGCCAACATACCTGCTTCACCCACCCACCCACTAAGAAATAAACTAGTCTTCCCTCTTCCTTACCTACCCCCCTCCCTCCTGGTTATCTTCTTAACATTTATCTTCTAATGCAGTTGCAGTTTTCTTGTTTTCTAGATTTACCCCTCTACATTTTCTCTTTTCCCTGCTGGAAGGTAAAAGTCCTCAGGGCAAGGAGGGAACTGATTAGTGCCTGAAGTTCAGTTCAGTTCAGTCGCTTAGTCATGTCTGACTCTTTGCGACCCCATGGACTGCAACACACAAGGCTTCCCTGTCCATCACCAACTCCTGGAGCTTGCTCAAACTCATGTCTGTCCAGTCGGTGATACCATCCAACCATCTCATCCTCTGTCGTCCCCTTCTCCTCCTTCCTTCAATCTTTCCCAGCATCAAGGTCTTTTCCAAGGAGTTGGCTCTTCACATCAGGTGGCCAAAGTATTGGAGCTTCACCTTCAGCATCAGTCCTTCCAATGAATATTCAGGACTGATATCCTTTAGAATGAACTGGTTTGATCTCCGTGCTGAAGTTTCATAGCAGCCTTTTTTTTTTTTTTTTTTTTTAGGGCAGAGTGACTTGCTTCATGTAATTTCTCAATTGACTTCCCCTCTGTGAACCTGCTTCCTCATCATGGGAATGAGTGATGGGGCCACGCCTACCCCTTCCTGTCCCTACTTTCTCCTTCAAATATATTAGTTCTCCTGAAGTGCATCGGTAAGAATGGCCCACTAGATATATCAGTGTTCTGAAGTTTACGGTTTTTCCCATGAGAATTTTCACCATGCAGGTTTAAGATAGTGACAGTGCCATCACTCATTTGGAAGGCAGCTATGCTTGCCACTATTTTTTTTTTCCCCATGCTGTGCCACATGTGGGATCTTACTTCCCTGACTAGGGATTGAACCTGTGCCCCCTAAAGTGAAAGTTTGGAGTCTTAACCCCTGGACCACCACAGAAATCCCAGTCATCACTCATTTGGACACAGGTAGCCAGGAAGCACGGGCTTCCCCGGTAGCTCAGACAGTAAAGCATCTGCTTACAATGCAGGAGGCCTGGGTTCAATCCCTGGGTTGGGAAGATCCCCTGGAGACCCCAGTATTCTTTCCTGGAGAATCCCCATGGACAGAGGATCCTGGTAGGCTACAGCCCATGGGGTCACAGAGAGTGAGACACGACTGAACAACTTCACTTCAGCCAGGAGGCACACAGTGGTCTTCACCCTCATGGAGCACATTCTGTGAGGGAAAGAGAGATTTGGGGATATTAACCAGGAATAAGGGAGGTGACTGAGGCTGTGGGTTCAGAGAAGGGCTGTCTCAGGAGGTGACATTCAAATAAAGACCTCAGTGGCAGATGGAGGCAGTCTCTTAGGGATCTGGAAGGGTGGATGTTCCCAAGATATGGTAATAGCTCAACACAGGTCCTGAGACCAGAATAGTCTCTTGAGAAGCAGAAAGAGAGCCGTGCTCCCTGGACTGTGGTGAGGAAAGGAGGTCAGAGAGAATGGCCAGCCCAGCAGAGCCTGCGACTAGAGAAAGCATCCATTATTTAACACTCCACTCCTTAACGCTAGCCACGCGTGTGTGCAGGCTAAGTCACTTCAGTCACAGCCAACTCTTTGCAGCCCCGTGGAGTGTGCCCAGCAGGCTCCTCTGTCCATGGGATTCTCCAGGCAAGGATACTGAAGTGTGTAGCCATGCCCTCCTCCAGGGGATCTTCCCGACCCAGGGATCAACCCCTGTCTCTTATGTCTCCTGCATCGGCAGGCAGGTTCTTTACCACTAGCAGCACCTGGGAAGATCCTCAAGGTGCACACATCAAGCCAAATTGCCCAAAGGCCCTCACCCACCAAAGGGCTTCCAGGGGCACCAGACAGGCACTGGCACAGACGTTTAGCAAGGGTGCAGGGCCCTTTAATTACTGTGCTCTTTTTTTTTCCTGGTTGTAGAGGTCGCAAAATATTGTTCTCTGCTTTGGTCTGTCTCTCTCATCAGAGCCAGGCTTTGACCTCTCCTTCACTCACTCACGAAGATTGCTGGGGATGGGAGTAGAAAAGGGAAAAAGCAGAAGTTGCGGGAAGATATCTTTTGTCTTTTGAAAGTCTGGGTTCCTTGAGGAAATGATGCTGGGTATCCTGAAGGGCAGGGGAAGGAGGTTTCTTTGGCAACAGACTTCCCTGGGAGCCAATTACCAGAAAGCAGTGAGAGCCAGAGGTTCAGACTTTCTCTGAGGGAGACTCCTATGATCCTCCAGTGACCCTGGGCCATGGGGGAGGGAGCCCCCCCCAAATGAATAAGATTGGGGTTCCGAACCATCAGTCTACCTGGGCAGGCTGAGTTGGATAAGACTGGGCTTACAAAAAGGAAAAAATGGGCCCATTCTTGCACACTCAAGCTTGTAGTTGTGAATGAACACCCAATATATAAGTAGTGATGCTGATTTGCGATGGGTACATCCACATGGGCCGGGACAACATACAGGGCACTCTGGGAAACTATCCTGGGCTAGACTTAGGCTGGTTCAGGTCTCCTGCCTTCACTTGCCAGCTTCCCTGCTTAAGATCTCTAAGATCTATGTCATGATACATAATCATAGCTCAAACCTGCCCCATAGGCTTGTTATTAGGATCAAATGTGAGTTAATCCATTTTCAGTGTTTTGAAACAGGGCTTGGTACTTAGTACGCACTCAGTAAACGTGGGCTAGCCATGAGAATATGTACCTTAGTTGGCAAAGCAGGGACGGGTCAGTGTGAAAGGGATGGTGTCTCGGGTTGAGGAGCAAGCAGGTGGGATGTTGTAAAAGTGGATCCCTTCTGGACCAAATTGTGCAAACCAAGCAGTATAGAATATTCTAGGTCAGTGATTTTTTTTTTTTTTTGGCTGCATCTTGAGTGATGCAGGATCTTAGTTCCCTGACCAGGGATTGAACTGGTGATCCCTGCAGTGGTTAAGCTCAGGGTCTTAACCACTGGACTGCCAGGGAAGTCCCATAGGTTAGTGCTTCTTGATGGGAGCAGAGGCCAAGAAAATGTGTGAAGGAGGAAGGAGTGATTTTGCCCCCAGGGAACATGGAGCAGTACCTATAGGCATCTTTGGTCCTCACAGCTCCTGGCATCCTGTGGGTAGAGGCCAAGGATGCAGCTAAACACCCTCCAATGCACAGGACAGCCCATGATGGAGACTGAATGAGCTCAAAATGTCAGAGGTGCTGAGGCTGACAAACCCTGCTCTTGGTGGAGTCAGCAGATGTGGCTGGAGGGGTAGACCCAAGTCACAGAAGACCTTCAGTTATTCATTTATTTTTGGCGGTGCTGGGTCTTCATTCGTTCGAGGGCTTCTACTCTTTGGTTGCAGTCTACCGGCTTCTCATTGCCGAATTTTCTGATGTTGTGGAGCAGGGACTCTAGGGCACATGGGCTTCAGTAGTTACGGCTCACGGGCTCTAGAGCATAGGTTAGTAGTTGTTCAAGGGTTAGTTACCCCATGGCATGTGGAATCTTCCCAGACCAGGGATCGAACCCGTGTCCCCAGCATTGGCAGGCGGATTCTTATACACTGGACCACCAGGGAAGTCCTGTTTGCAGAATTTTAAATACCCTAATCAAGGCCTACTCTCTGGGATTGTCTCCTAAGCCCTGTGAATGTTAGAAACCTGCATCAGAGGTTTGTTCACCAGCATGCAAAGAAGAGAACTGTTGTAAAGAGGAGAACTGTTTAGGGTGCGTGGTTTGCTGCACAGTTATGGGGACGTTTGTGTGGAGGAGAATCAGGCAGCCCTGCCCACCCAGCAGCCCTGCTGTCTGCATCTCCCTTTGGTCAGTGTCCCCACTGTGTCACCTGGCTCAGCCAGAAGCCAGGTCCAACGAGGGGATCCATGGTTCCCTCCTCTCACTTCTAATCCCCTGAGGCTGTCAACAATTTCCAGAAGAACCCAAAAATCCTGAGGATCCTCTGAGCCAGGCAAATAGGTTCAGGTCAGTTTCTCACAGTAAAGGTGGAAATTTAAATTGCACAAGTGAAAAAAAAAAGTCATACCGTTCTCTGGGACAAAGTAACGGGAGATGAGGTCAAAGGACACCTCCTGTTAGGCTAAAATCAATAGCAGGGCTGGGTAGTAGGCCAGAGATCCTCCACCTCTAAACTCAAAGGTATTTACTCTCTGGCCATTTCCAGGGAAGGTTTGCTGACCCCTGCTCTAAATCAGACCATCAGAGACTTGATAGATCACTGCGTCCCATACCTAGAGTTTGGTCTGCAGTGTGGCTGAAGGTTTAAGGATGTCAACTACAAACTGGCACTTGCCAAGAGCACTGCCAGTGGCTGAACAAGGGCATTTGCCGTCTGCCCCTGCGGAGATTGAACCCTGCGCTGCCGCAGCTTTGACCTTCAATACCCCTGAGGGCGTTTAGGGTGGAGAGGCACTCTGCTCCAGGGAATCTAGTGGGACTGGTCTTTAGATAGTTGGATATTTTCAGGAGCAGATTCTATGATCCCAATCCTTTTTGTTTGTTTTGTTTAGTTGCCCAGTTGTATCTGACTGTTTGCATCCCCATGGACTGTGGCACACCAGGCCTCTCTGTCCCTCACCATCTCCCTAAGTTTGCCCAAGTTCATGTCCATTGCATTGATAATACCACCAGCCATCTCATCCTTTGACACCCTCTTCTCCTGCCCTCAGTCTTTCCCCGCATCAGGGACTTTACCAATGAGTCTGCTGTTCGCATCAGATGACCAAAATACCGGAGTTTCAGCTTCAGCATCAGTCCTTCCAACCCTGAGTATTCAGGGTTGATTTCCTTTAGGATGGACTGGTTTGATCTCCTTGCCGTCCAAGGGACTTTCAGGAGTCTTCTCCAGCACCACAGTTTGAAGGCATCAAATCTTCGGCACTCTGCCTTTTTTATGGTCCAGCTCTCAACAACCATAAGTGGCCACTGGGAAGACCATAGCCTTGACTGTACAGACCTTTGTCGGCAGAGTATAGTCTCTGCTTTTCAACACACTGTCTAGGTTTGTCATAGCTTTCCTGCCAGGAAGCAAACATCTTCTGATTTCATGGTTGCAGTCACCATCCACAGTGATTTTAGAGCCCAAGAAGAGGAACTCTGTCACTACTTCCACCTTCTCCTCTTCTGTTTGCCATGAAGTAATGGGGCCAGATGCCATGATCTTAGTTCTTTAATATTTAGTTTTAAGCTAGCTCTTTCACTCTCCTCCTTCAACCTCATCAAGAGGCTCTTTAGTTCCTCTTCTCTTTCTGCCTTTGGAGTGGTATCATCTGCATATCTGAGGTTGTTTATGTTTCTCCCACTTATCTTGATTTCAGCTTGTAACTCATCCAGCCTGACATTTCTCATGATGTGCTCTGCATATAGGTTAAACAAACAGGGTGACAGCAGACAGCCCTGTCATACTCCTTTCTCAAGCTTGCACCAATCAGTAATTCCACGCTGGATTCTAACTGTTGCTTCTTGACCTGCATACAGGTTTCTCAGCAGACAGGTAAGATGGTCTGGTATTCCCATCTCTTTAAGAGCTTTCCACAGTTTATTATGAACCACACAGTCAAAGGCTTTGGCACAGTCAATGAAACAGAGGTTGATGTTTTTCTGGAATTCCTTTGCTTTCTCTATGATCCAGCAAATGTTGGCAATTTGATCTCTGGTTCCTCTTCCTTTTCTAAACCCAGCTTGATCCTTGCATCTCCTCACATCCAGAAAAGCACGAAATCCCTTTGTGGTGACATCAGACCCTCATGACTAACAAAAAACCTTTTGTAAATTGAGTGCTTCATGGTATTGAACTCCCCCTTCACCAAAACCTTATATATTGACTTTCCCCCACTGCCGCTTTGGAGCAGTCTCTCAGAGCTACCTGAGGTGCTACCTCCCAGGCCGCAGTCCTCATTTTGCCTCAAATAAAACTTAACTCGCAACTCTCAAGCTGTGCATCTTTTTTTAGTCGAAAAGGAAATGCAAGAAAAGAGATGGGAAAGAAGGAGCTTCCCTGGTGGTCCAGGGGTCAGGGCTCAGCACTTTCACTTTGAGTGCCCTGGTTCAATTCCTGGTCAGGGAATTAAGATCCCACAAGCTACCTATTTTGGCCAAAAAAAAAAAAAAAAAAAAGAACAAGAGATGGAAAACAAGAAAAGGTGGTGAAGGATTGAGGCTTCCTAGGTCCACAGTTCTGGGACTTCCCTGGGTGTTCAGTGGTTTAGACTCTACACTTCTAATGCAGAGGGCATAGGTTCAATTTAATTTTTATTTTTTTTGGTGGGGCCGAAACATTAAAAACAAAAAGCCAGAATTACACAGCAGAGTAGGGAGTTCTTTTAGAAGTGCTTGGGCCAGGGCTCTGACACCAGGGTGAATGCAGCGTCCCTGCGTTGAGAGAGCCAGACTTCGTACAGGGGTGTGTGGTTGTGTGTTCTCTTTTTCCTCCGTCTGAAACACAGCGTGAAGTGATTTTATTTGATGGGAAGTAGTTCAGATAACAGAAGCAAACAGAAGACTTTGTGGAAATGCACTGGAGGGGGAAGAAAAAGGAGGAAAGCAAATATCATCACATCTAGTACAGCCCTGACCCTACTGCCCAGGGAACCCTCTGCTGGTATAGGTCTGCACTCTACTGTAACCATCAGGTGTTGCTGGGGGTTTGGCTCTGCAGAAGAGCTCAAAGATACTGTTCTGTGAACCCCTTGACATGGAATCAGGACCCTGTCCCAAGGCTGCAGTATTGTTTCTTGACTGCTCTTCCCTTGTCTCCGCAACCCCTCCCGTCCCTGATGAGCAATTCTTGAACCTGCTCTTTGGAACTCAGGGAAGGTCACCGAGTATGATGCCTATTTCTTGTAAGGCTTCCTTACCCAGAAGCCCCCCAGGGTCCTGCCCAATTTCAGAAACTGCAGGTATACATTAAGTCAGTGGGAAGAGGCTCTTTCATCTTCTCCCCTGATAAAATCATTGTTGCTCATTGTTTTCATTCAGCAAATATTTATTATTGAGTATCTCCAGGGGCACAGTGCTGGGAAGGCTCTGGAACAGAGGAGGACAGGTGAGCCCTGCAGAAGCCAGCAGCTGCTCAGCCAGAGAATTTTTAGCACCTCAGCTTAGTGCTATGCCCTGTCATTTGAAAGAAGGTTCTAGCACGGATGTGCAATCACACAGATTCTTTAATTGCAGTATGATCAGTGCTAGGAAGAACTGCCAGGTGGTAAGAGTGTGTTCCACCTGCCAATGCAGGAGATGCAAGAGATGTGGGTTTGATCCCTGGGTTGGAAAGATCCCCTGCAGTAGGAAATGGCAACCTGCTCCATTATTCTTGCCTGGAAAATTCCGTGGGCAGAGGAGCCTGGCAGGCTACAGTCCATGGGGTTACAAAGAGTTGGACATGATTGAGTGCCCGTGTGCGCACACACACACACACGAGTGTGTTCAAAGGACAGACCTATTTCTAGAGGGTCTGGGAGGCTCCCCAGAGAAATAGCTTTTCCTTTCTCATGCAGTTTTTTTAAATTGAGATATAATTCACATACCATAAAATTCACCCTTTTAAAGCATCCAGTTCAGTGGTTTTTAGTATATTCGTAAAGTCACACAACCATCACCACTGTCTCATTTCAGAACATTCTTAGCCATCTCAGAAGGCACCCCAGACTCATTAGCTGTCATCCCCAACCACCCCCCAGTGTTCCTCCCCAAGGTTCAGGCAGCCAATAATCTTTTCCCCATGAATTTGCCTCTTCTGGACATCTCATATAAATGAAATCATACTCTCTGTGGTCCTTTCTGAAGACTCTGCAGAATGCATCAGTACTTAATTCTTTTATAGCAGAATAATATATTCCATTTCTGGACATATAACATTTTGCTTGTCCATCCATCAGCTGGAGGACATTTGAGTTGTTTGCACTTACTGGCTACTGTCAATAGGGCTGCTGTCAATGTTTGCATACGAGAAAAAACTTTTTATTTATTTACTTTTTATTATTTATTTATGTTGGCCACACTGCACAGCACATGGAATCTTAGTTCCCCAACCAGGGATGGAACCCACGCCCCATGCATTGGAAGTATGGAACCTTAACCACTGGGTCACCAGAAAAATCCCAAGAGAAATAACTTTTTAAGCAGGAGCTTAAAACCTGTGGGTCAGCTGGGTGAAGAGGGAGAAAGGTTGGGAACAGCATTTCTGGCCAAGGGACCCGCCTGTGGGGATGCCCCGAGACAGGAAGCAGCTTGTGGAGTTGAGAAGTGGAGGCACCTGAAGAGTTAGCAAGAGAGAGCGGCTGGCCTGGCAGTCGCTGCCTGGTGAAGGTTCTGGATTGAAATCTAGCAGGATTCGGAGTGAGGGACTGAGGTGGCTGACATGGGAACGAAGGGAGAGAACAGGCTTGAAAACGGTTGAGAAGGACCTGGGATGATGTAGCAGAGGAGAGAGATGATGTAAGAGATGTGAAAAATTGAATATTTCCTGCCGTATCAGTAGACAGGGACGACACAGTCATTGGCGATTGCAGCCGCCACTGATGGTGAGCTGGTGAGTGCTGAGGAAACTCAGGAAGGAAAGAATACCTGCCATCTATTAATAGCAGACATCAGACTGCAGCCTGAGGAATCTCAGGATGTGAAAACCCAAGATATTGGCCCCGGATAGCTGAGGTGCATACCAAAGGAATGATTTCAGCAAGACTCTTGCATCTTCCCCAAACGTAGAAAAGTCCTCAATTCCTTACCTTGAGATATCTGGTTTTCTTTTTGTTGTTGTTGCTATAATATTCCTTTTTAAAAACTTTTTATTTTGTATCGGGGTATAGCTGATTAACAAGCAATGTTGTGATGGTTTCAGGTGAATAGTGAAGGGACTCAGCCGGACATATCCTTGTATCCATTCTCCCCTAAACTCCCTTCTCATTCAGGCTGCCACATAACATTGAGCAGGTTCCCTGTGCTCTTCAATAGGTCCTTGTTGACTATTCATTTAAAATATGTGTGTATAAGTCAATCTCAAACTTTGGAACTATCCTTTCCCTTCATCCATCCTCTTGGCAACCTATAGGTTTGTTCTCTATGTCTGTGAACAGGATTTTTGCTTTATCACTAAATTATCCTTTCATATTTTCTATTTTGGGGAGTTTGTTTTTCTTTTAAAAATTTTTATTTATTACTTTTTTGTTTTGAACAATTGATGGTTGCTTCTATTCTGTTTCTATGTTCCCTCCCTTCCCTAATTAGTAACTGCTTGAGTCTGCTCTTTGGAACTCAGGGAGGGTCTAGGAAACATAAGCCTTTTTCTACAAACAAGAAATAGGGGACAGGAAGAGGCTTTGTGACTCTCTGAGGTCAGAGTACTGTTGCTGTGGAAGGGATGAAGGGCCTTGGGGAAAGATCACCTCTGTGATTAGAGACCCTGATGGTTTACGAGAAGCTAGACAGGATTTTAGATCAAGAACAAGAAAGGCTCTAATCCGATGGTCTATAATAGTAGCAGAGATTTGCAGCCTCCTGTCACTGAAAACCCAACCCTAATTGCGTGGACAAGGAAAGGGATTTAGCTGCTTATCCTATAAAAAGTCTGAGGGTAGGGCAGACTTCAGGCATGATATTACTGTTAAGACGGTATGGATGGAAGTCAGTTGCTCTCTATATCGTGGATCCACTTCCCATTCTTGTCAGGTTTTGTTTGCTGGCACCTCCCAACTCAAGCCCAGCAAGAAATACAAGTCTGAGTGCTTGAAGGTGCAGTCCCAAGTCCCAAAGTGCCTACCCCAGGCTGGTTATATGCATAGGTGGCATGCTCTGATTGGATCCTGGAGTTGAGTGCTTCACACTGAAATGAGCGATGGGGATGTGCAAGGCTGCAGGAAGAGGGGAAGTGGAAATGGGTGTTATCGAGGTGTCGACAAAAAAGATGTGCAACATGAGAGTTGTGAGTTAAGTTTTATTTGGGGTAAAATGAGGGCTGCAGATAGCTCTGAGACTGCTCCAAAGAGGCAGTGGGAAGAAGGAAGGTCGATAAGGGGAGTTAAATGCAATTGAGTGCTTACTTTACACAAGGTTTTCTGCTAGTCATGAGGAGCTGATGTCAGCAGGAAGGGATTTAGTGCTTTCCTAGATATGAAAGGATACAAAGTTTGGGATCATGAAATCAGTTCCTGGAAATATCTAACTATCTAAAGACCTGTCCCACCAGATTTCCTGGAGCACAGAGTGTCTCACTCCACCCTGGATTCCCTCAGCAGATGTTGAAGGTCCACAGCTGCAGCAGCCCAGGTTCGGTTTCCACAGAAGCAGATGGCAAACGCCCTTGTTCTTGTTTAGTCACTGGCAAGTGCTCTCGGCCAGTGCCAATTTATAGTTGACAGAGGTGACACATTTCAGAGTGAAAGCTTTACTGATACTTACCAGTAAAGGAAAGAGGAAAAGCAGACCTCTGAACTTTTGAAGTTTTAGTTCAGTTCAGTTGAGTCACTCAGTTGTGTCTGACTCTTTGTGACCCCATGGACTGCAGCAAGCTAGGCTTCTCTGCCCATAACCACTCCCCAGAGCTTGCTCAAACTCATGTCCATCGAGTCAGTGATGCCATCCAACCATCTCATCCTCATCCTCTGTCATCCCCTTCTCTTCCTGCCTTCAATCTTTTCCAGCATCAGGGTCTTTTCCAACGAGTCAGTTCTTCACATCAGGTAGCCAAAGTATTTAAGTTTCAGCTTCCAATGAATATTCAGGACTGATTCCGTTTAGGATTGACTGGTTTGATCTCCTTGTAGTCCAAGAGACTCTCAAGAGTCTTCTCCAACACCACAGTTCAAAAGCATCAATTTTTGAAGGTTTAAGGGAAAAATAAATGTTGTAGGTATCTCTTGACTTCCTAGTTTTGCATTCTAATCCCCTATGATGCAAAGGACATCTTTTTTTGGTGTTAGTTCTAGAAGGTCTTGTAGGTTTTCCTAGAACCGATCAACTTCAGCTTTTTCAGCATTCGTGGTTGGGGCATTGACTTGGATTACTGTGTTGTTGAATGGTTTGCTTAGAAATGGACGAGATCATTCTGTCATTTTTGAGATTGCACCCAAGTACTGCATTTTAGACTCTTGTTGACTGAGGGCTACTCCATTTCTTCTAAGGGATTCTGCCCACAATAGTAGATACAATGGTCATCTGAATTAAATTTGCCCATTTCTATCCATTTTAGTTCACTGATCCTTAAAATGTCGATGTTCACTCTTGCCATCTCCTGTTTGATCATGTCCAGTTTACCGTGATTCATGGACCTAACATTCCAGGTTCCTATGCAGTATTGCTCTTTATAGCATCAGACTTTACTTTCATCACCAGACACATCCACAACTGAGTGTTGTTTCCACTTTGGCCCAACCACTTCACTCTTTTTGGAGCTATTCATGGTTGCCCTCTGCTCTTCCCCATTAGCATATTGGACACCTTCAGAACTGGGGAACTCATCTTCTGGTGTCATATCTTTTTGCCTTTTCATACTGTCCATGGGGTTCTCTTGGTAAGAATGCTGGAGTGATTTGCCATTTCCTCATCCGGTGGACCACGTTTTGTCAGAACTCTTCACTGTGACCCGTCCACCTTGGTGGCCCTGCATGGCATGGCTCACAGCTTCATTGTTATGCAACCCTCTTCTCCACGACAAGGCAATGATCCATGAAGGGGGTCTAGAGCTGAAGAGGATGTAATCCCATGTGTTTAGACATAAAGGGAGCCACATGTGTCATTTAAAACATTCTAGGAGTCACTTTAAGCATAGCAGAAACAGATCAAATTAATTTTAATAATATAGTCTTATGAACTCAGTATATCCAAATATCATTTCAACATGTTGTCAATACAAAAATTGTGATTGAGCTGTATTTATTTATTTGGTTGCATTGGGTCTTAGTTGTGGCATGCAAGATCTTTAGCTGTGGCAGGAGAACTCTTAGTTGTAGCATGTGGGGTCTAGTTCTCTGACCAGGGATCGAACCCACGCCCCCTGCATTGGGAGTGCAGAGTCTTAGCCACTGGACCACCAGGGAAGTTCCTGTATGTATATTTTGCACTCAGCACATCTTTTTTTTTAATTAATGTGGGAGCTTTAGTTGCGGCATGTGGGATCTACTTCTTGGACCAGGGATAGAACTCAGGCCCCTTGTATTGGGAGAATGGAGTCTTAGCCACTGGACCATCAGGGAAGTTCCTGTAAGTATATTTTACACTCAGCACATCTTTTTTCAATTTGCCACATTTCCAGTGCTCAGTTGGCTTTGTTATTAGACAATGTAGGACTTACCCTGAAGATGGGACCTGTCTCTTCCATTTGGTGTAGGACCCCTCATTTCTTGTTGTCTCCCCTTCTCCCCAAGTTCATTTACTTCCTTAGTCTGAGCTCCGCAGTCCTTTGGGTTCAGGAGACCTGATCTAGATGCTTTACCTGTTTTGTGACTGTATGTTTGCATTCTTTTAAAAAGAGTGACTTCCTAACAGTAATCTCTCGAGTACAAGACTCCACTAGAATCACATTAAAAAGTAGACTCACTTTACAGTTTGCAGAACTCACCCAAGGAGATAATATGCAAGGTAACACCATATCCCACAAGTGTGCTGTTATTATCTCACTGCATTTATGGAGAGGCAAGGGGGTGGGCAGTGTTCTCTCCAGTTGACTTTCCTGAGCTAGGGCTCACGGGTTCATATGGGCATTGCCTTGACAGGTCTTCATCTTGCTGAGCCTCATAATGGTTTCAAGACCAACATGGTTTCTCTTAACTTATCAGAACTTCCTTTCTTAAAAAAGCTTTTATTTACTTAATTATTTTTGGCTGCACGGGGTCTTTGTTGCTGCACATGGGCTTTCTCTAGTTGCGGTGAGCAGGGGCTATTCTTCATGGTGGTGCACGGGCTTCTCATTGTGGTGGCCTCTCTTGTTGCAGAGCTAGGGGTCTAGGGTGCAGGCTCAGTAGTCGTGGCTCGTGGGCTCAGTAGTTGTGGCACACAGGCTTAGTTGCCCCAAGACATATGGGATCTTCCCGGACCAGGGATTGAACCCATGTCCCCTGCATTGGCAGGTAGACTGTCAACCACTGGACCACCTGGGAAGTCCCATGTCTCAGAACTTCTTGAAATATTATCAGAGTGTGACATCTTATACTTCAACACAGGTGACTTTGCCCCATCAGTGACACGACATTCTTTCCCCCCAGGTGAACCATAGTTGAGCCAGGTTGACATCACGGGACATTAATGTCAACACCAGGTTGGCATTAGGTGCAATGTTCTATGAGAATCAATGGGCCCAGCCCACTGCTCACACGTAGAGGCCCACAAGCTGAGATGGCTTAAGGAATATTAGATTCCTGTTTCCTGTCTCAGGATCATGCAGGGGCTCATGGCTATGGAATGGAATGCAGTCCATGTTGCCTGCCCTGTATTAGTTTTTTTTTGCTATTTTTTTTAATGGAGACATCGTAGTTTATCAAAATCCATATAGGTTAAACACACAAGTGATTAAGCTCTGTTTGTGCACTCAGTTAAACAGGACGGCTTTCAGTCAGGTGGAAGCAAGTAGAGTTCTACTGAATCTTTGGATCTTGAGTCAGGGGTGTGCAAGGAGGTTCAGTCAATTTCTGGAACATGCTCAAAGTCTCTTAATTTATTGGAGATGCTTTTGTTCTTAAAAAAAAAAAAAAGCTGTTGTTAAGCCAAATAAGCCAGAGTTCCTGGAATGTAACAGGTGCTCAGGGAATTTATTAGTTGAATCAAGTTATCACTCATGGAAAGTGAAAAGTGAAAGTCACTCAGTCATGCCCGACTCTTTGTGACCCCATGGACTATGCAGTCCATGGAATTCTCCAGGCCAGAATACTGGAGTGGGTAGCTGTTTCCTTCTCCAGGGGATCTTCCCAACCCAGGGATCAAACTCAGGTCTCCCTCATTGCAGGTGGATTCTTTACCAGCTGAACCACCAGGGAAGCCCAAAAATACTGGAGTGGGTGGCCTATCCCTTCTCCAGTGGATCTTCCCGACCCAGGAATTAAACTAGGGTCTCCTGCATTGCAGGCAGATTCTTTACCTGCTGGACTCCCGGGGAAGCCCAGTGATGCTGAAAGATCACCCTCTGTGCACTGGTGCCAAATCTGTTGCAGGAAGGGGGACCCCTTCCAAGGCCTGAGAGTGGGCTCTTGTCTAATACTCGACAATGAATTGTTGGATGAAATACATGTGCTGACAAATCAAGAGACTATTGGGAAGGGGACTTGGATGGAGAGCAGCAGGGTAAGAGAACCCAGGAGAACTGCTCTGCCACGTGATTTGCTGTCTCAGGTTTTATGGTAATGAGGTTAGTTTCCAGGTTGTCTCTGGCTGATAATTCTGACTCAGGGTCCTTCCTGTTGGCGGTTGCATGACTCAGCCAAGATAGATTCCAGTGAGAAGGATTCTGGGAGGTTGGTAGGATCTATGTACTGGCGTCTCCTCTTTTCTTTTGACCTTTCCTGAATTCTTCTGGTTGATGCTAACTTGTTAGTTCTACATTCCTTTCAAGGACCTCCTGTTTAACACAACTCATGCAAGTGGTTCCTATGGTACCTGGCCAGGGCAAGTGGTTTCAGTCAGCGGTTCCCCTAACAAATCAAATCTCGGAGACAGAGTTTTGGGTGAAGTAGAAAAGAATAGCTTTATTGCTTTCCCAGGCAAAGGGGAGCCCTTGAAACTGTGTGTCCCAACCCTGAAGAATTTGGTGAGGATTTTTATAGCAGTGGTCCAAGGGTGGTGTTGCTGATAGGCTTAGGATGTGTGCATGGCATGCACTCGGGTAATCTTAAACCAGGACCCTGCCCCAAGGCTGCACTATTGCTTCTTGGCTGTTCCTCTCCTGTCTCTGTATCCCCTTCCTTCTCTGATTAGCAACTGTTTGAACCTGCCTTTTGGAACTCAGTGGAGGTCATGGAGGCTGAACAGAAAGGCTCCTGTGCCCCGGAGCCCCACAGGGTCCTGCCTGGTTTCAGAAGGAACAAGGACAAAGCAATTTAAAGGTGTTATTTCCTTAAGATCTTATGGAAAAACCAGAAAGAACTTTTTGGCCAACCTGATACAAATCAGCAGGAAACAAGTCTCAAGTCTTGGTCCATAGAGAATTAAGATTAAAAAAAAGACTATTTTGAAATATTTATGAGATCATAAAGCTAGTGTTGAAATGCCATTTGAAAATGTGTTTAATAGACGAAAAACAAGGCATTGTCTGTACTCAGTCACCCAATCCAATGTGCCCTGCCCAATAGATCCTGCAACAGCCAGAAATCTCTCAGGTATAAATTTCCTAAGTAGAATTCAAACTGTTTCCTTTCCATTTCCCAACACCTTTGGTTTTGGCTTCTCATTTTAGAGTTTTAAAGATGGAATAACAGTCATTTCACAATTATGCTCTGAAGTTCGTTGTGTCCTTATTTTTGCATGATGTGTATTTTTAGGCTGAAGTGAGCAGATAACTAGACAGCCTGCAGGCTTCTTTCCCGGTTCTGCTTAACAGCTGCGATCAGCATTTCCAAAGGAGTTGGGGGGGTTAGGTGGTGTGGGGGGGGGGGCGGTGACAGAGGTCAATCAGCATTAACAGTGGCAATGATAAGATAAAGATACTCAATAAGTTGTAAGAGCAGAGCTCAAGTCTCCAGACCTTAGTTTTTCTTTCTTGGCAAGGTGATAGCTGCAGCCTTGTGCATTTAATTTACAGCACAAAAGAGAAAACAGAGAGAGAGAGAGAAAAAAAAAAATTTATCATTCATGTAGTAGTATTGATGATCATTCTCACCATATTTCCCAGAGTGGAGGCGGGCTGGAAGATTTGATGTACCTTCTGAAGACCTGAGTTCCCCTGAGGCTCCCACTGTGTAAGGAAGTTGATCATTTATGATCATTTGGATTGAATGTTCTAGACCCTTGTTCTTCGATGTTTACTCTTATTATTTGATACAATATTGCCCCTAAGTGCCACCCAGCTAACTCCTCTCATGTTTAGCTGAATAATAACCATCTTTATTATAGTTGGAATTAGGAGGGAAATGGCTATGTTGGGTTTGAACTTTGTACTCCAGTACCTTCTGGATGATTTAACAACTTTTCAAGAGTAATTTTAAGTGTCCTTGGTTGCCACCGATGTGCTGATTTTGTGTTTTTCTGTTTGTTCTTTTCTGATTTTGTTTTTGGAGTATAGTTGATTTACAGTGTTGTGTTCATTTCAGGTATACAGCAAAGTGATTCAGTCACAGCTGTATTTTCTTTTTTCAGATTATTTCCCCTTATAGATTATTACAAGATATTGAGCACAGAGTCCCCTGTGCAACTGTCCCCTACCAACAGTAGGTCCTTGATGGTTTTCTGTTCTGTAATAGGAACTCTAAGTATGATGTGACTGCCTTGCTCATATGACTGCAGCGCAGAGGGATGGTAGTAGCGATGGGCTTGGAGCACAATGGAAATAGTGAGGAGACAGCTGCATCAGGAACAGAGGCTGTCAAATTTCACTGAAGGGAGCCATTGTTGGGGAATGTTGGGGCCATGTCAGGGGGCTCAGAAGGCATGATGCATTGGACATCCTCCAGATGGAAGGCAGGACTGGCGCTAAGGGTGGCAAGAGTGGGATGCGCTTGGCCTTGCAGGGGAAGAGGGATATGAAGGGCGCTGTGTGCTAGGCTAGGGCACTTGGACTTGATCCTAGAGACACATCTAGCAATCACTGCTTATATTAGGCAAGCAAGACAGATCCATGCCCCATTCTCACAGAGTTGACAATTGGGCTGGCTACTCTTAGCCATTTGAGGGTTTTAAGCAAGGGAGAGGCCAAGTTGGATTGGTTGTGCATTCACATGCTCACACACATACACCTCAAGAAATTACAATAAGTTCCACTTATGAACATCGCAGATTTTTAAAAATGCAGAATGTGCATTCACATGTCTAACCATAGACGTCAGTCCTGTGTCTGGCATACACTGTCACGTGTGTGCGTTGTCTACAAGTTGGTTGTGCTTTTGCGTACTTTACTATGCAGCACTGGATAGAGGACAGTGGTGCAGTATCTTTATTTCAAGCCCAGGATATCTGGAAGCAAGCTCAAAAGCAGCGGTCATGTAGCTGTTACTGTTGTATTTTTCAAGGTTCTATACTGTAGGGTTAAAAATGTTTTCTTTATTTTTTTGTGTTTCTTTCCTTTTTATGTATTATTTGTGTGAAAAGTGTTATAAACCTATTACAGTACAGTAATATATAGCTGATAGTGTTAGCTGGGTACTTAGGCTAACTTTGTTGAACATACCAATAAACTGGACTTGTGAATGAGCTCTCTGAATGGAACTCATATGTATGTTAGGAACCTACTATATTATTTTTAATAATATAGCACCTGGTCAAAGTATCTAGCCATGCAAAAGGGTGCCTGATGAGAAGATAGTCTCTCCCCAGCTCTGGTCCCTGGTTCTCTTTAGACAGAATCATTTTTATCTCTTTCTTCTGTATCTTTCTACAGATATTCTATACACACATGCTCTATATACACAGGGTTGGTTCTTCACTTTGCTCTCTTTTCACTAACAGTGTGTATTGAGTTCATTATAAATAACTTCACAGTGATCTGCATTTTTTTTCACAGCATCAGGGCTCGATTGCCTCATCTGCACTGTAATATGACTGGTCCCCTACTGTTGCACACGGAGGTCGGTTTAAGTTTTTTTGCTTCCTCGGTGCTCACTCTTGGATGCCTGTTTTGCGCTGATACCTGAGTGTGCTTTTAGAATCAGTTCTGAGAAGGGATGTTATTTGATCACAGAGTTTGTGCATTCTAAATCTGCTAGGGGTTGCTGCTTTGCCCACAGAAGAGCTTGTGCCTGCTTCCCCAGTCTAGTGTGTTTATTTCCTGAAGCCTATGGCAGACTTTCCAAATAGTCTACATTGAAAAGATGGTCACATTATAAAGTTGATCACCATTTCATGTATTTAAAAGCTCAATTGTATTTTGAGGGGTATGGACTGTAATTTTATACTGATCTCTGTTTGGGTTGATGGAACTTCCCTGGTGGTGCAGATAATAAAGAATCTGTCTGCAATGCAGGAGACCTGGGTTTGATCCCTGGGTCGGGAAGATCCCCTGGAGAATGGAATGGCAACCCACTCTAGTATTCTTGCCTGGAGAATCCATGGACAGAGGAGCCTGGTGGGCTACAGTCCATGGGGTCACAAAGAGTCAGACACGACTGAAGCGACTAACATTTACTCTTTCTTTTCTGCTACCCTTGGTCCCAGCCCTGGTCCCAGTCTCAGTTCTGATATTTGAGGCTGATAGATGAATGTATTTTAGGTGGATTGCTTCTAGAGGACAGTTCAGAAGATATGTATCATTAACTTTTGATTTAATGAATCTTTTGATTGATTTAAAGTTTTGACCACAGCAGCAACCTGTTCCATTTTAATTTTTTGTTTTCCTATCTTTTTTCTCTGTTTATTTTTTGATAAAGGGACCATCTAGAAGCTGCAGGTCATGTGTGTATTCTGAAAGATGCCTTTGACTTTGAAAATCCATCTGAAATCTCAAACTTCATCAAGGCAGAGAACCTGGAGGCGGCAGTGGCTCTGCATCTGTACAGAGGAGGCAGACTTTTGCGAGGTAACCCCCTCTCTTCAGAGGTGAAACGCTAGCAGTCAGGAAAACCAGGAGTGCCTATAATTTCAACTTGGAACATAGATGAAACAGTTTATCCCATTTATCCGGCTCCAAAATGGAAGGAACACAGTCATCTTTTCAGTTTGTTCTTAACAGAGTGCTTTTCTAAAATGATGTAACTGCACCAGTTGAGATTGGATGTATATTGAAGCTGTTTTTACAACATTAAGAGTCTTATCGTGAATGTTCTTGATGTGTTTTTCTTCACTCAAAACCTAATGTTCAAAAGTTAAAAATGGGACTCTTTCACAAAATGTAGAAGTGAGCACATAGGAGAGAGTTTATTCAATTGTTTTAGCAATGAGGGAACTACTAAGATGCTAAAGCCAGTTGAAAGAGCATTTGGGGAACTGAGACTTGAGTGGGCAATTTAGTAGAGAATATTAGGATGAGGACTTCCCTGGTCCAGTCATTAAGAATCTGCCTGTCCATGCAGGGGACACAGGTTCAATCCCTGGTATGGGAAGGTTGCACACACCTTGGGGCAACTAAGCCTGTGTCCCACAACTACTGTGCTCGTGTTCTGCAATTACTGAAGCCGGTGCACCCTGGAGCCCATGCGTCACAGCAGGAGAAGCCACTGCTCTGAGAAGCCTGTGCACCCCAACAAGCAGTAGGCCCCCGCTTGTGGCAGCTAGAGAAAGGCCGCACTCGGCAATGAAGACCCAGAGCAGCCAGAAATAAATAAATAATAAAATTTTTAAAAAGGATATTAGGATGGGCTTGGCTGTAGAACTGGTTAACGTCTAGCAGGGCAATCAACTGTAAGCTTTGGGGCTGAGCTCCCTGTCTATGCAGTAGCCTCCCACTGGCTATCTGTTTACACATGGTAGTGTATATATGTCATTGCTATTCACCCAACTAGTCCCCTCGACCCCCGTTACCCCACCCCAGTCCACATGTCCGTTCTCTATGTCTGCGTCTCTATTCCTGCCCTGGAAATAGGTTCATCTCTACCGTTTTTCTAGATTCCACATATGTAAATTGATACAGCCACTGTGGAGAATAGTATGGAGGCTCCTAAAAAAAACTAAAAATAGCACTATTATATGACCCAGCCATCCCATTACTGGGCATATAGTCTGAGAAAACCATCATTCAAAAGGCCACGTACCCCAGTGTTCACGGCAGCTCTATTTATCATAGCCCCGACAAGGAGACAACCTGATGTCCGACAACAGATGAAGGATAAAGTTGTGGTACGTATATATTCAATGGAATATTACTCGGTCATAAAAAGGAATGAAATTGAGTCATTTGTAGTGATGTGGATGGATCTAAAGTCTGTCATACAAAGTGAAGTAAGTCAGAAAGAGAAAAACAAATATTGTGTATTAAGGCATATATGTGGAATCTAGAAAAATAATCCTGATATCTTTCTTGAGTGCTTATTAACTTACAGTGGTCTCCCAAAGTTCCCTAGGTGTCCCTCTCTCTATAATTCCCTACTGGGAACTCTACAACTGCCTATATAACTATCTCAGTCTATTCCTGATTACTACTTCACAGAGTAAGTACTTTTAATTAATAGTAAATACTGAAGTCACACAACAGTCTTAGAAAACGAATCCACAGGGAACCTTTAAACATTGCTTTCTTGGACCTTGAAAGGATGTGCAGGCAACCGTTCTCTTGGCTTTATCTACAATTTTTGGATATTTCTCCTTTTCCCTTCCAAGGTCAGTTTGACCTCACTGAAAGCCCAGTGGGTAACGAGTGGAGGCAGGACAGATGATGTTGTTGTTGAGCCACAAGTGGCATTTTCCAAACATGAATTAAATGACTCGGCAGTGGCAGCTTTTCAGGAGATAGCATGTCACTTGAGGCCCCACATTATCTGTAGTAATCATCATACGGGGTGACACTTCACTCAGCAAAATGTATCAACTCCTGAAATATTCAGACATTTCATTGCTAAAGATGACTTCCTGTTTCCCTGCACTATATCAAGCCTTATTAATATTCTAGCTCTTTCTCCCACTCCTGCACCATAGGAAGTTGGACCCTCTTTTCCCATATAGGTATCACTTAATGGTGCAGTGGTAAAGAATCTGCCTGCCAAAGCAGGAGATGCAGGAGACAAAGGTTCAATCCCTGGTCCAGGAAGATGCCCTGGAGAAGGAAATGGCAACCCACTCCAGCATTCTTGCCTGGGAGATCCCATGAACAGCAGAGCCTGGCAGGCTACAGTCCGTGGGGTTGCAAAGAGCCAAACATGACTGAGCACGCACACATACAAATGGTATATTTAAGCACACAACTTAGCGATCTTTCCAAATCAGTGCTTATGCTGACCATTTGTCACTCCCAATCGTCTGCTTAAAAAAAAAAAAAAAAAAACCTCACGGTTTCCTGAATCTGGCTTCTTAAAGCCACCTGATATCTGCTCCTTGCTAGATTCAAGCCTAAAGCCTATTCTCAACAAGAAACAAAGGGAAAGATTTGTCAAAACCTTGATTTCTCCTTCCTGTGTAATGTATTCACAGATTCTGGGAATTATGGATGGACATTTTTCGGGGCCATTATTTTAACTGCCACAGACCTTTCTCTGGCTCCCAAAGGTTCATGTCCATCCCATGTGCTAAAACCTGAACATCCCCCAAAGTCTAATTCCCTGGCAGAAAGTAAATTATCTGTACTTGGTGTGCTTTTCCATGTCTGGCTGTATGTATTTTTGGAAAAGGTCACACCTGTCAATAGTAAGAAAGGCAAGCAATATAAAATGTTATAGAGAGAAAAAGTAAGTTTCTTTACCATCCCAGATCTGTGATCTTCTGGGTTCCTTTTTTTTCTTCCACACCGAGCAGTTTGTGGGATATTAGTTCCCTGACTAGGGATCGAACCCATGCCCCTGGCAGTGAAAGCCTGAATCCTAATCACTGGACCACCAGGGAAGTGCCCTGGATTCTTTCCATAGAGGCATTGGTGTCTAGGTTTTTCTGTTTATCTTTTCAAAGATATTCTTTGTACAGAGAAATGTATGTTGATCATTTTACTACACACATTGTGTTCATCAAAATGCTCTTGATTTTTTTTAACTTAAATTCCTTTTTAAAGTTTTCATTTGAATTTTTTACTTACCGCCTTTCTATACCTCCTGTGTGTTGTCAGAGTGCTTAGTATCTAAAGGCTGTGAAGTGAGAGGCACTTCACCAGAAAGAAAAAAGATAAAATCTGCTCCTTTTCATGACAAAAGACTTCTAAGGTAAATACAAGGAAAGATCACTGCCTTTTTGCTGCAATGTTGAATCTCTGTAGCGATGGTTTGTTTGAGAAACCCCAGTATGAACTCAAATTAGATCTGGTCTGTTTAGTGGTTTGCTTTTGCTCTTTTGAAATTTTTATTGACCTTTGGAAGTCCTTCTGGGAAGCCCTATTTGATGAGCACGTTGTTTAACTTGATCTGTGCATGCTCCATGCCTTTTGAGATTACCAAGGCAGGAAATGTGCCTTCCATCAGTTTAGGGCTCATCAGTCAGAATAAATATGCTCCTGGGGGGAGGGGTGGAATCTTTTTGCACTTGACATTCACAGCATCTCAGATATTTTTGGTTCCCATACATTTGTGCCCTCCGTGATTTATCATACTGCGTGTTCCTGGAAGATACAGTCTATGTCTCTTTCCTTTCCCTCCTGGTTCCTCGCCATCATGGTGGCTGATATGAACAGCAGGTCTGCATTTGAAGCCTTCTTTTTCCATCGTAAACACCAGCAGTTCCAGATTAACCCATTTCCCAGGGACGGTACACTTGGCTTTCTTTGTTTATTTTAATTTTTATTTTTAATTGGAGGACAATTGGTTTACACTGTGGTGTTAGTTTCCGCTGCACAACAATGTGAACTACCTGTTTGATATATGTATACATATATCCTCCCCCTGCTGAGCCTCACTCCCGCCTGCCCCATCCCACCCCTCTAGGCCATCACAGAGCAGCAGGCTGAGTTCCCTGCACTCTTCAGCAGAGTCCCACTAGCTGTCTATTTTACACCTGGTAGTATACATATGTCAGTGCTGCTCTATCAATTCATCCCACCCTCCCCGTCCTGGATATGTCCACGTGTTCATTCTCTACATCTGTGTCACTGTTCTTGCCTTGCAAATAGATTGATCAGTTCCATACTTCTAGCTTCCAAACATTTGTGTTAATATTGCTGTTGTTTAGTCACTAAGTCATGTCCGACTCTTTTGTGACCCCCATGGATTGTAGCCCATCAAACTCCTCTTGTACATGGGATTTCCCAAGCAATAATACTGGAATGGATTACCATTTCCTCCTCCAGGGGTTCTTTCCAATCCAGGGATCAAACCTTTATCTCCTGCATTAGCAGGCAGATTCTTTACCACTGAGTCACCAGGGAAACCTCATGCATTAACAGACAATATTTGTTTTTCTTTTTCTGACTGACTTCACTCTGTATGACAGACTCTGAGTTCATCCACATCACTACAGTTGACTCAGTTTCATTACTTTCGTGGCTGAGTAATATTCCATTATTATATATATATATATGTATACATATACATATATAAATAAATTAATAAAAATAAAATTAATTAATAAAAAATAAATTAATTTTTTTAAGTTGTGATATATATATACACATATATATGTGATGTACATATATATATATCACAACTTAAAAAAATTAATTTATTTTAATTGGAGGCTAATTACTTTACAATATTGTGGTGGGTTTTGTCATACACTGACATGAATCAGTCACGGGTATACGTGTGTCCCCCCCATCCTGAAAACCCCTCACACCTCCCTCCCCATCCCATTCTTCTGGGTTGTCCCAGTACACCAGCTTTGAGTGCCCTGTGTCAAACATTGAACCTGGACTGGCGATCTGTTTCTTATACGGTATATGTATATCACATGTATATTACACACATGTTTCAATGCTATTCTTTCTAATCATTCCACCCTCGCCTTCTCCCAGAGTCCAAAAGTCTGTTCTTTACATCTGTCTCTTTTGTTGTCCTGCACATAAGGTCATCATTACCATCTTTCTAAATTCAATATATATGCGTTTATATACTATATTGGTATTTTTCTTTCTGACTTACGTCACTTTGTATAATAGGCTCCAGTTTCATCCATCTCATTAGAACTGACTCAACTGCGTTCTTTTTAATAGCTGAGTAATATTCCACTGTGTATATGTGCCACAGCTTTCTTGTCCATTTATCTGCCAATGGACATCTAGGTTGCTTCCATGTCCAAGCTATTGTAAACAGTGCTGTGATGAACATTGGGGTATATGTGTCTCTTTCAATTCTGTTTTCCTCAGTGATATCACAACTTCTTTATCAATTCATCTGTCGGTGGATACGTAGGTTGCTTCCATGTCCTAAATATTGTAAATAGTGCTGCAGTGAGCATTGGGGTACATGTGTCTTTTTGAATTATGATTATACTTGACTTTGATAGATGGAGGCTAACAACATTTTTCATATGTTAAAATTTAAAGCATATTGATTTAAAATGGCCTTGTCTCACATGATTAACCCCATGTCATGTTCACAATGGTGATAGCTATCCTATTCAGGAGAGTTAGATGGAATTGAACAAACAACATGACATAGTCCATATATTTTGGGAACTTTGGTTTTTTCTATCAATGCTTGGGGATAATTACAGAGAGGGTGTTTTAAAGATAAACTGTGCTTTGTTAAATGTCCTAATTTTGCAGGTAATGGAATTCCTTTTGGAATCATCTTTGGTGGAACTGATTTAAATGAAGATGTTAACCAGGGAGATAAAAACAAAGTGATGGGAAAAGTCCTTGAAGAAGCCAGGTAATACTTAAGAGAATTTCACAGGAGTTAAGCGTTTAACCCTTTTGGATAAAATTCATTAACACAAAACGATGGAGTAAACCAGTAGTTTGGGAGGTTTATATCTTACCCTAAAAAACCAATTTCTTTCTTTCTTTCATTTTTTCATTCAGTCAGCACATGTTCATTTTACCAGAAATAGTCATTGTAAACAAGTTACTGGTCTTGAACAATTCTTTGACTTGAGTTAATATTGGATGAATGTTCTTAGAATGTTTGTTGCGGTGGAAGAGAGAGAATTATTGCTAAGAGTGAATAAGGGTAAACTCAAGGTTTATTAGCACACAATTTAGGGTCAACTTTGCATCGGGTAGAATGCAAATGCCCAAGTAGAATGTTTTCATTTTTACAGTTTTATTGAGATATAATTGACATGCAGAACTGTATCAGTTTAAGGTGGTGGTTTCTTGCTAAGTCCTGTCTGACTCTTGCAGCCTGTGGACCTTAACCTGCCAGGCTCTTCTGTCCATGGGATTTCCCAGGCAAGAATACTAGAATGGGTTGTCATTTTCTTCTCCCAAGGATCTTCCTAACCCAGGAACTGAACCCAGCTTTCCTGCATTGCAGGCAACTTCTTTACTGACTGATCCATCAGGGGTGAATGGCATAATGATTTGATTTGAAATGATTATCACAGCAAATTTAGTGAACATCCATCATCTCATATAGCTACAAATTTAATTAAATAGAAAAGAGATTTTTTTCCCCTTGTGGTGAGATTTGCTTAAATGCTTAAGATTTATTCTCTTAGTTCCCCAACCAGAGATGGAACCAGTGCTCCTTGCAGTGGGGAGCATGGAGTCCTAACCACTGGCCCACCAGGGAAGTTCCTGAAACTTTGTGCCCTTTGACTAATACCTTCCTGTTTCTCCTTCCCTTACCTTCTTTCATCTTACTCATGCTTCCATGAGTTTGCCTATTTTAGATTCCACATATTGGTGGAGTCACCCTGCACCCCCATTTGTCCATCGTCTGGCTTGTTTCTCTGAGCATAAGTATGCCCCAGTTTCATCCATGTTTTTGCAGACAGCTGGATGTCCTCCTTCTTAGAGGCCGAATGGTATTCTACTGTATGTGCATGCCGCGTTTTCTTTTCTTTTTTAAAAAAATTTATCTATTTATTTTTGGCTGCTCTGGGTCTTCCTTGCTACACACAGGCTTTCTCTAGTTGGGGCGAGCGGAAGCTACTTTCTGTGACAGTGTGTGGACTCAGTGGTTGGAGCGCATGGGCTTTGTTGCTCTGTGGCATGTGGGATCTTGCCCCACCAGGGATCCAACCCCTGTCCCCTGCATTGGCAGGTGGATTCTTCCCTGGACTACCAGGGAAGTCCCATGCTACATTTTATTTATCCATTTGTCTATTGACGTGTATTTAGGCTGTTTCCATGTCCCCAGTATGTGGCCAGCCTTGGATTTTTTATGGCTCATCTGTAACCCTTCTGTGGCTAAGGAACTGTGGTTAGGGAATCCTGGCCTCTTCAAAAAAAATTGTCCCATTTCTGATCCATACCAAGGACAGAACTCCAAGTTCTATTGTATAGCACAGTTCAGTTCAGTTCAGTTCATTTGCTCAGTCGTGTCTGACTCTTTGCGACCCCATGGACTGCCGCACACCAGGCTTCCCTGTACATCACCAACTTCCAGAGCTTGCTCAAACTCATGTCCATTGAGTCAGTGATGCCATTCAACCATCTCATCCTCTGTTGTCCCCTTCTCCTCCCGCCTTCAATCTTTCCCAGCATCAGTGTCTTTTCCAATGAGTCAGTTCTTCGCATCAGGTGGCCAAAGTATTGGAGTTTCAGCTTTAGCATCAGTCCTTCCAATGAATATTCAGGACTGATTGCCTTTAGGATGGACTGGTTGGATCTCCTTGTAGTCTAAGGGACTCTCAAGAGTCTTCTCCAACACCACAGTTCAAAAGCAACAATTCTTTGGTGCTCAGCTTTCTTTATAGTTTAACTCTCATATCCATGCATGACTACTGGAAAAACCATAGCCTTGACTAGATGGACCTTTGTTGGCAAAATAATGTCTCTGCTTTTTTTTTTTTTTATGTCTCTGCTTTTTAATATGCTGTCTAGGTTGGTTATAACTTTTCTTCCAAGGAACAAGCGTCTTTTAATTTCATGCTGCACTCACCATCTGCAGTAATTTTGGAGCCCCCCAAAATAAAGTCTGTTACTGTTTCCACTGTTTCCCCATCTATTTGCCATGAAGTGATGGGACCAGATGCTATGATCTTCATTTTCTGAATGTTGAGTTTGAAGCCAACTTTTTCACTCTCTTCTTTCACTTTCATCAAGAGGCTCTCTAGTTCTTCACTTTCTGCCGTAAAGGTGGTGTCATCTGCATATCTGAGGTTATTGGTATTTCTCCCGGTAGTCTTGATTCTAGCTTGTGCTTCATCCAGCCCAGCATTTTGCATGATGTACTCTGCATATAAGTTAAATAAGCAGAGTGACAATATACAGCCTGACATACTCCTTTCCCAATTTGGAACCAGTCTGTTGTTCCATGTCCAGTTCTAACTGTTGCTTCTTGACCTGCATACAGATTTCTCAGGAGGCAGGTCAGGTTGTCTGATATCCCCATCTCTTTAAGAGTTTTCCACAATTTGTTGTGATCCACATAGTCAAAGGCTTTGGCATAGTCAGTAACGCAAAAATAGATGTTTTTCTGGAACTCTCTTGCTTTTTTGATGATCCAACGGATGGTGGCAACTTGATCTCTGTTTCCTCTGCCTTTTCTAAAATGAACTTGAACATCTGGAAGTTCATGGTTCATGTACTGTTGAAACTTGGCACCCCCAGTGTCTTTTGGTTAAGATACGTGTCAGTCTTGCTCCTTAAAACTAGGGTCACAGTTGGATGTAGTTGTGTTGCAGGACCCTACTTCTTCCTGAAGACTTCCTGGAAACAAATGTGGCAATGCAACCTTTTTAACATAAGGAGTACCCTCTGTGTGTGTGTGTGTGTGTGTGTGTGTGTGTGTGTGTGTGTTTTACAATAAATAAAGGCATGAAAACGGTGCTAGCTCGCCTTGAAAGGTGATGTATCACTGTAAGTTTTCTTGTTGTTGTTGTTTTTACACCCTAAAATTTTAATGTCTTTAGATTCCTTCAGTCTGTAATGCATTGTCTTTGAGAAGGAAAATCATTCTTCTTGGGAGAAACAGTATGGAATGAATCATCTTATGATATTATCATTAGCGTTATTCATTGTGTTATTACTAAACACACACATTGATTTTTATTTGGGAGCTATTGATTGAAGTTAGTGGGCAGGGAAGTTGCATGAATAATAGATATTTTGTCTGACACAATACAGCACAGTTTTCTATAGAACAAAGTATTGAACTTGTCTAGCTTTATGACAGGTGTTTATGTGAATACTTATATTTTTTCTATAAGGTATACTTTTCAACTTTTAAATTTTATTTATTGATTGGCCTTGCCATGCACCAAACAAGATCTTAATTGCTAGACCAGGGATCAAACCTGTACCCTCTGCAGTGGAAGCTTGGAGTCCTAACCACTGGACCACCAGGAAGTTCCCTCAACTTTTTTAGTATTTAAAACTCTTTTTCCTGTATGGTATAGTATGCGAACTTATTTTAGCACCCACTTTTTTGGCTTCTGAACACTGTAATAAGTATTTGGTAGTTATAAATACCAAAATTAAATAAGGAGTATTTGAAACTTGTGAAAATTGCTTAGTGAAGGCTCATCCAGGTGCCTATTAGAAAAACTTAACCTTGCAAGCAAATGCAGTAGTTCGTATGGAATGAATTGCCTCATAAAAACTTCCACGATTATGAAATCTATAGCACATTAGTAGGTTAAACCACATGAAATTACTGGTTTGTAGGTCAAAAATGGTTGAATGCCAGTAATTTCATATGGCTTTTGAGCTACTTAGTGTTCCTGAAGATGTTTTTGACAAGCAGAATTGTTTGTCAATGTAAATATGTTTTGAAATGGCAGTATTCAAGCAAAAGTGCAAAAGTGGTAGTTTTTATATTTTTCCTAAGATATGTATTTCTGTTTATGGTTACCTCAGATAGTATTTATTTTTTACTCAAGTATAGTTGATTTCCAATGTTGTGTTAATTTCTGCTGTAAAGCAAAGTGATTGAGTTATACACATGTACATCCTTTTTAATAGTGTTTTCTGTCATAGATTATCACAGGATACTGAATATAGCTCCCTGTGCCATACAGGAGGACCTTATTTTCTATCCATTTTATATATGATAGTTTGTATCTGCCAGCCCCAACCTCCCCATCCACCCCTTCCCCTTGGCAACCACAAGTCCCTTCTCTATGTCCCTGAGTCTGTTTCTGTTTCATAGGTAAGTTCATTTCTGTCAAATTTTAGATTCCACATAAAAGTGACATTACATATTTGCCTTTCTCTGTCCGACTGTCTTCACTTAGTATGATAATCTCCAGAGCTATCCATGTTGTTGTAGATGACGTTATTTCATTCTTTTTTGTGGCCAAGTAATATTCCAATGTATGTATGTACCACATTTTCATTATCCATTCATCTGTTGGTGGATATTTAGGTTGTCTCCATGTCTTGCCTGTTGTAAATAGTCGAAATGAGGAAATAACCCACTCCAGTATTCTTGCCTGGAGAATCCTATGGCTAGGGGAGCCTTGTAGGCTACAGTTCATAGAGTTGCACAGAGTCAGACATGACTGAAGTGACTTAGCACATGTGATTTTAAATGTCTTTTTCTTCTGAGGATCTTTGGGCTAGGAACTCTTTTAAAAGTTTATTTGTTAGGTGAGTGTAAAGCCAGGGCTACTGTTTCTAAATAAGGGGCCACAATAAAGACTGTTATCTGCAGCTCTGAAATAAATGACATGTCAGGCAAGTTAATTCCAGTTGATCCTCCTGACTCCTGGAACATTTTCCCGTGCACCTTTGATGAAAACCCTCCCAAGAATCTCATCCTTCCCTGTTGTCTTAAATATGCTGTAGCTTCTACTGATTCCTCATCCTGGGTGTTGAATGAGCAGGATGTGGTGGTGGGGACCATTACATAGGTAGGAACAGTCACCGTCAGCCTCTGGGCTGTGATGCACAGAGTCTGCTCTGCACACCTGGGACATTTTTCGTTTCTTTTCTCCCTCTCTGCATTCTTTTCTCACCCTTACCTGTTTCCGGTTGGAATTTAGGGCAACACTGTTCCTTCTCTTGCTTAATCACTCACTCAGCCAGCAGATATTTTTGCCTTCTGGGTGCCAGACGCTCCAAGGGGCTAGAGCGGTGGATGTGAGCAGAGCAGTGTTCCAGCACATGTGGAGCTGACATTCTCACAGGAAAGGAGAGCGTCAGGCTTGCCAAATGAGTGGATTTCCCTTTCCACAAAAGCCTGAGGACTGCACTTGTGCATGTATTCATCAATGCTGTTATGGGGTACAATGCACAGTCTTAGCGTCACTGACCTCGTTCTCTGTTCAATGGCTCTTCTCGTTTCTTGGGATCTTTTCTTTTTTGACAGTGTGAGGCTGTCACTGGCCATGTGGGGTGCCCTAACGTCTTGCAGACGTTCTGGTAGTTGTGTGACTACTAGTGGAAAATAATAATAGCAGATGTGAAATGAACTAGGGACCCGGAAGTGTGGCAGGCAAGATGTTCTTTGTGTGGTTCTTAAGTTTCTCATTTTTGCAGTTTTTCCGCCAATGAAGGTTTCTACACTCCTTGTAAGTGCTGTTTAGCTGCTTGTCTCTCCTCTTTATCCTCATTTTTTGGAAAAAAGTTGATGGCCTTAGAATACAGTTGAGTTTGTCTTTTCGTCAATGTTTGCAGGGGGCATAGAGAGCATCTCCCTGGATTCTCCAATGCCTACTGGACTCAGATGCAAGGTTTAATGTGGTCTGGTCCTCGTTGCTCATGTTTAACCTTACACAATGGGAAGGATTCCGTATTTCTCACTTAAGTAAGGGGCATGCGATTGGCTGTGTCTGGGATCGGTTGCTGGTTGTAAAAGTGGGAGGGGAGAAGGGAAGGCTTGGAGAAGACACAGATAAGGGAATACAAGCTCCCCTTTCTGGGTCATGCCACAGGGGAAGAATCACATAATAATGACTCCTTTTGTTGACTATGCTGTGTGTGCAGCTTGCAGGATTTTAGTTTTCCATTTGGGAATTGTATCTGGGTCCTGATCACAGAAGCACCAAGTCCTAACCACTCAACTGCCCGGGAATTCCCTATTAATGGCTCTTTGCTGCAACATTTTTTACTGTGCTATCTTGTATAATAATGATTTTCTATTTCTACCACTCCTACATTGGTTAATTGGAATTCTACTACAAGGAAGAGTTGGCTGTTTGACCCTAGTTACTTGTTCAATTATTTATGCAGTTACATCAACGTGGACTCATGGCTATTTATTTTATTTTATTGGGTTGGCCAAAAAGTTCATTTGGGCTTTTTTGTGCCATCTTAGAGAATAAATTTTTTTAATAAATTTATTTATTTTAATTGGAGGCTAATTACTTTATAAGATTGTAGTGGTTTTGCCATACATTGACATGAATCAGCCATGGGTGTACATGTGTTCCCCATCCCGATCCCCCCTCCCACCTCCCTCCCCATCCCATCCCTCTGGGTCATCCCAGTGCACCAGCCCCGAGCACCCTGTCTCATGCATTGAACCTGGACTGGCGATCCATTTCACGTATGATAATATACATGTTTCAATGCCATTCTCCCAAATCATCCCATCCTCATCCCCTCCCACAGAGTCCAAAAGACTGTTCTATACATCTGTGTCTCTTTTGCTGTCTCATGTATAGGGTTATCATTACCACCTTTCTAAATTCCATATATATGCATTAGTATACTGTATTGGTGTTTTCCTTTCTGGTTTGCTTCATTCTTACAGAATGAACTTTTGGCCAACTCAATATTTGACTCTGTAGCTCCTATTACATTTTTTGGTGTCCAAATCACCCCAGCCATGGCCATCGGAGATGTTTTGAGTTGACTTCTGCATCCTTTCCACAAGCCCTCTCTATATTTTGAACTCTTTCTTACTTTCTGGCTCCATACCTGGTTCATTCTGTGGGGACCCAGTCCTGCTTCTGGAAACACGTAACTCTCAATGAGTGGGGACATTCACATTCTTTGTCCGTGAACATTCAATAAATCTTGAGCACTTCAGCCTAGTCTTCCTTTAACAAAGCCAGTGAACCACATATCCTGCCCCTGAATATTAAGAAGTTCCTTGCTTCTCTCATCCATCTTGCTCTCTGTAGTTATCTCTGCTTCTCTCTCCTTCCATAAAGGAACAAGAAAAATAGGAAGCTTTGAGCTTCATTTGTTTATTTCCTGCCCACACAACTTCTTTTTTTGGATATGAGTGGAGATGAGACCTAATAGCCAACAACCATGACTAATATTGATTGATTGCGCTGTAAATTCCGCTTCTCACCTGTCTCTCACCATTTGTTCCAGAGCGCTGTTTCTCAGTTATGTTAATTAGATTCTGCCCTAATTGTTATCCTTCTTTTTGTTCACTTTCCTAGATTTGCTGTCGCTTTCACAGAGTCGATGAAGGAAATGGCACAAAGACAGTGGGTAGGTGTTCCTTTCGTGTTTTGATTTGGGCAGTGTTGGTGGAGTTGCAGGATTGGAGAACAGGAAGGCAGTTTTATTAAAGAGCTGACAAACTTCCTATCGGCACTGCCCGTCCGTGGCGGCCATCGTGGTGTATTATATTTCTCATATATTGACTTTTTTTTTAAATTTGCATAGGTACTCTTAAACCTTCACTCATTTTTTTTTCCTGATGTTCTAATTGAATAGCAAAAATAGCCCAATACCCAGTTTTCATGCTTTGTCAGTTCTTTTGTGTGCTCAGATGCGATGGTTTACAAATCACACTGTAAATGTTACAGCATCCTCGTACACATTGAGAAAATCTGATCGCACAAGTAGTCCCTTAGATGGCACCTGGAGTTTCCTAGGCTGGACTCTTATTTGATGAGCATTAACAAGCAGAGGGCTTTGTCGCTCTGCAAGTTAATGCCCTTATTGACTTTCTGAATTCATTACAACTTAGGGGACAGGTGAGAGGAGCTGGCAGGAGTCTAAATCCTCTGTAGAGCCCTGCTGGAGCCGGTGTATGCAAAACTAGAGAAAAAAGCCAGCCGAAATGCTGCTTTCCTTGGGTGGACCGTAGGCACGAGGCTGTTTTCTCAGGTGGTGAACCCCTGCAGTGTGCCTGGGCCACCAAGATTGCTGGCCCCTGGGCTTTGCCAGCCAATCATTGCGCACGGCACTTACACCCTTGTCATCTGGAGGCATTATTCCTGTTGGTGGCATTTTGCTGGCTATGTGCATTCTTTATCTGTAGGATTTCAACTCATAAAACCTTATGCTTGGAAACGGCTACAATGCAACAAGGGCAAGCACAGTCTTTTGTGGGAATGGTGGTCCTTTACCAAAGCCCAGAGTACCGCATGCACTTGAAGATCCCCCGCAGCCAGAGTGAGGAGAGTCTTTTTTTTTTCTTCCACCTCAAACCCCCCAGGCAGAGAATCCGAGGGGGCATTTTGCAGTGCAATGTAATGAATGAAAAATAGCAAGCTTCCTGGCTGCTAGTTTCATGTCTGTATCAGTTTGACTATTCATCAGCCTTACAGCAGTGATATACCAGTGATTCTCAAAGGGGTTTCCCTGGGACTCTCTCAGGATCTCTACAGAGTCAAACCAATTTCCTTCATAATGCTCAGACTTTATCACAGGCATGATGAAAGGCAAAAACCTTTTTCACCTTGTGGAGAGCACAGGTGAGGAAAACACTTGATGCCTTCATCCTCATGAAGGCAGGGGTACCCATGGATTATTCACCACCACCCACTTATAGTTAAAAAACAAGAGCCAGTTTTGCTTAAGAATGCCCTTGATGAAGCATAAAAATTATTGATTTTCTCAAACATTAACCTTGGAATACATTTTTTAAAATGTTTTGTGTGATGACACGGGAAGTATACATCAGCTGTTTCTGCTGGGTCTGAGTGAAGGATGGGGTTATCTTGAGCAAAAGCCCTGGTGGGATGTTGAGGTTGTAGACTGAACCACTTACTTCTTCATAGGATTTTTTATTTGTTTTAAATCTGAAAGACTGGTAGCCAAATTATGTTACCTCAGACTTGGGCATCTGGCAGTCATTTAGTCATTTCCTTCAAAATGAGACAATTGAGTGAAGTTGCTTCCAGAAAAAGAACGAGTAGTATTTGTTGCCCATGATACCATTTGAATTTTCAAGCAAAAATTAGTATTTGGTAGAAAATCCCAAGGACAGAAGAGCCTGGCGGGCTATAGACCATGGGATTTCAAAGCGCTGGGGGTGACTGAGAGGTTGAGCACCCCCACAAGCTGCCAAGAGGCAGACCGCATCCCCGTGCAGCCTTTCCTGATGAGATCAGCGGTCATGTTAACAAATGAGACTTTTCTTTGGATGCTGTTTAATGAAATGGTTCCATGTTAGGAAGACCTCTTGTCACTCAGTCAACCAATATTTTTCAAAAGACTAATAGGTGGCACTACAGGATGATACATAAATAACAGAACCATCAAAGTGCAAGATAGGCCTATGGATTTTAATGTATCAGAATGTGATGCAATTTCAGGTTCCGTCTTGCAACTCACATTTAAGAAATAACCATTTGTTGCATTTTGGTGCCATCATTTCAGTCGCTCAGTCGTGTCTGACTCTTTGTGACCCCATGGACTGCCGCACGCCAGTGGACTTCCCCATGGACTTCCCTGTCCATCACCAACTCCCAAAGCTTGCTCAAACTCATGTCCATCGAGTCAGTGATGCCATCCAACCATCTCATCCTCTGTTGTCCCCTTCTCCTCCTGCCTTCAATGTTTCCCAGCATCAGGGTCTTTTCCAATGAGTCAGTTCTTCGCATCAGGTGGCCAGAGTATTGGAGTTTCAGCTTGAGCATCAGTCCTTCCAATGAATATTCAGGACTGATTGCCTTTAGGATGGACTGGTTGGATTTCCTTGTAGTCTAAGGGACTCTCAAGATTCTTCTCTAGTACCGCAGTTCAAAAGCATCAATTCTTTGGTGCTCAGCTTTCTTTATAGTCCAACTCTCACATCCATACATGGCTACTGGAAAAACCACAGCTTTGACTAAACAGACTTTTGTCGGCAAAATAATGTCTCTGCTTTTTAATATGCTGTCTAGGTTGATCATAGCTTTTCTTCCAAAGAGCAAGCGTTTGGTGTCATATCCAAGAATAAAACCCATAATGATCTGAAAAGACTCAGGAAAGGCTCAAATTAAAATACTCCTCCCCATTTCAATTACCTATCAGCAAGAAGCAGAATTTTCTTTCTATACTTCAGCCTAAACAACATATGGAAACAGATTGAATAGAGTAGCAAATATGAGACTCCAGCTGTCTTCTGTTAAAGAAAGTGTAGTCGCTCAGTCGTGTCTGACTCTTTGCGATCCCATGGACTGTAACCTACCATGCTCCTCCGTCCATGGGATTTTCTAGGCAAGAGTACTGGAGTGGGTTGCCATTTCCTTCTCCAGAGGATCTTCCCGACCCAGGGATCAAACCTGGGTCTCCCGCATTGTAGACAGACTCTTTCCTCTGAGTTACGAGGGAAGTCCGTCTTCTATTGAGCCAGACATAAAAGAAGGCTTTTCCTTGTTGAAGCATATTTCTCCCTCATGAGTTCCCCCCTTCTCTAATTTCTCTATTTTTTAACATTTATTTTTTAATTGGAGAATAATTGCTGTACAGTGTTGTATTGGTTCCTGCCAGTAATGATGATATATGTGTGTATACATATATCCCTCCCCTCTTGAGCCTCCCTTCCACCCTACCCTCCCACCCCTGTAGGTCATCACAGAGCACTGGACTCCCTTAACTTCTCAATTTAAATGTCACCTTTGCCCGTAAAATCTATGTGCCTCCAAGATTGGCAGAAATCTGTTCACTGCTGTATCAGTTATTTTTTGCTACGTAACAAAGCTCATCAGATGTAGTGCTTTAAGGCAAACATTTATCATGCATTCTTTGTGTTGTCTGGGCATTTCTGGCGGAGGTCAGCTCAGCAAGGCTGGGTGTTCCAGTGTGGCTTTGCTCACATGCTGGAGCCCATCAGCTGGGCTGGCTGGGACGCTTGCTGTCTCTCTCTGTGTGGTCTCCTGCCCTGTATTAAGCTCAGTGGCAGGAGAGCATGGGCACCAGTGCGTGAGCTGGCTGCATGCTTCTGCCTCTGTGACCTCCAGGTCAAGAATGGAGACGTTATCTCTACCTCATTACAGGATGATCTTTAAGATAGCCTTGTAAAAGCTTGGATTCAGGGAGGGGGTGATCTGTGGTCCATTTTAATAATCCGCCACAGTTAGCGTTTATCCCTCATGATTATAACGCTTCCTTCCTTTGCTTTTCTTCCCGTGTAGTTGTGAGCTCTTTGAGGTTAGAGACCAGATATAGCTCACCCCATTATCCCGGTAGCTTAACACCTCCCATTCAATACATTTTTGTCCAGTTGACTGTCAGGAATGGATCCTTCTTATTTTTTTTGGATCCTTCTTTAAAACTTTTTATTATAGAAATGTCCAAGCATGCCAAAAGTAGCAAGAATGGTAGGGTGAAAACCTATACACCTACTATCTACTTACCATTCTCCAATCCTAATCTGCTCTCATTCTCTACTCACAACTCCTACACACACACACACACACACACACACACACACACACACACACACACTTCTTTTTTCTGGAATATTTTAAAAAATCACAACCACCATGCCATTTTACTGTTTTAATTTTCCAACCCAGCCTTTGTTCTGAACAACTGATTGTGGTGGTCAGCTTCCAGTTTTTGAGTCTATAAACCCCTTTGGTTGGCCCCAATAAAAGTCCCCTAAGTAGCATTAAAATTTGATGAATGTTTTCTGTTTCATTATGTTTTTTTTTAACTTTTTATTTTATATTGGAGTATTGATGATGAACAATGCTGTGATAGTTTCAGGTGCATAGCAGAGTGACCATTCCATTTTACCTGAGCATATGTGCCATTTACCTGCAAATACGATTTTTCCAGTAGTCATGTGTGGATGTGAGAGTTGGACTATAAAGAAAGCTGAGTGCAGAAGAATTGATGCTTTTGAACTGTGGTGTTGGAGAAGACTCTTGAGAGTCCCTTGGACTGCAAGGAGATCCAACCAGTCCATCTTAAAGGAAATCAGTCCTGAATATTCATTGGAAGGACTGACACTGAAGCTGAAACTCCCAACATTTTGGCCACCTGATGCGAAGAACTGACTCATTTGAAAAGACCCTGATGTTAGGAAAGATTGAAGGCAGGAGGAGAAGGGGCCGACAGAGGGTGAGATGGTTAAATGGTATCACCGACTTAATGGACATGAGTTTGAGTAAACTCCAAGAGTTGGTGATGGACAGGAAGGCCTGGTGTGCTGCGATTCATGGGGTCGCAAGGAGTCGGACACAACTGAGCTACTGAACTGAACTGAACCGAACCTGCAAATATTCCTTGGGTAAAAGCTTTTTTTTTTTTTTTAAACATAAGCTGCCTGTTATGGATCCAGTTGTGGGCAGGAAGATCATAGTGTGTAAGGAAGAATAAAAAGGGCCTCAGGGATATTAACATTTTATGAATAAATTGGAAGAACTTGAGTCAAGGAGTTTAGATGAGGAAAGGGAGGGGTATGGCGCCTTTGATTTGCAGACACATTGAATCAGAGACAAAGATGGAACCTGAGGCGTAACTATCCAACTGTGGTCAGAAAGGAGTGCAGCTGGAGATAACATATGTAGGAGTCAGCAGTGTCAAGGCGATACTGGAAGCGTGGAAATGATTATTCTTAGATGGGATTAACTTTTCGACGTGATGACGAGAAAGCAGTGGTAAACGCATAGTTCAATTACATTTGGGGCCGACTTTGCAGTCCTGGTGATAATAGCTAGCACTGTCCTATATGAAGTCATCTCTCTTTTTTTTTTTGGCTGGGCCGAGGGGCTTGCTGGATCTTAGTTCCCTGACCACTGCAGTGAGCCCTGAACCACTGCGATGCAGTGGGAGCACAGAGTCCTCACCACTGGACCACCAGGGAAATCTTGGAAGGATCATCTTACATTTCAAGATTAAGTTGGCCATTTGCCCATCACCCAGGAGGTCAGTCACACTCTAATCCTGGGTTAGCAGTCTTTGTTTTCAGAGAGATACTTTCCTGAATATAATAACAAGGCATTTGAAGAAAAATGGGAGAAATAGGCAACACTTGTTTGGTTTTGGATGATGATATCAGAGGCAGTATCATAAAAGCTCATAGCAGAAAGGATGACTTTATTTTTATAGTTTAAAGTGGTGGGGTTAGTTATTAAATTCTAATGTGAACCTGTTTTGTTTTTTTTTAAATACAGCTCTTTGGAATTTTTGTTTGTTTGTTTTGGTGGATGATTTTTCAATAAAGTTCAGCTCAATATCTTTATTTTATTAGTTTTTAAAAATAAAAGCTATATAGAAATAATATAAAGGTTCACTGTTCAGCTATATCTTTGGATTTCTTTGAGATGGGTTTTTGTGGAAAGACTGTTTGTAGTTATGTGTTCTGATCAGTGATGCAGTTTTTTAATAATTAAGGTTTGTTCTTCATTATTGAACTGCCAGCTTTTGTTTTTAATTCTTTCTTCTTTTTTTGGTGAGCAGACTTGGCTCAGGTATAAATATAGTTAATCCTTTCTAATTACTATCAGACCAGAATCAAGTTCCAATAATCCCAGATTAGAAAGAAAGATTTACAGCCTTTGTTCCTTATTGCTTTTGTGATTTCATTAGAGTCTGTGTAGATAAATACAGCTTTGAGCATAAAAGCTGGCCTAAAACTTATATTTTCTCAAGCTTCATTTGTATAAAAACACATGCATGCTCTTAAAAAATTTTAATTTTATTAAAAAAATCTGATTTTATTAAAAATTTTTTTTTTTTGCCTCTGCCATGTGGCCTGTGGATATTGAACCCGTGCCCCCGGCATTGGCAGTGTCCTCACACCACTTAACCACTGCATCCCCAGGGAAGTCCCCACAGGCACTCCTTTGATACCAGTACTATAATAGAAGTTCAGTGCAACCTACAAAGGTGGGCCATGGATCTAATTTAAACTTTTCTGGTAGCCACATTTTAAAAAGTAAATGGAAACATGGAAAATCAGTTTTAATGATCTGTTACCTAATTCACCTCCTGGAGTTAGCCAACCTGTGAAAGATAAGCCAGCCTGCACAGACTTCCCTCACTTTTGATACCAACTGCAAGTTCAGGGGGTTCCCAGAACCAGCCTCAAGTTTGAGAATTTATTCAGAAGTCACTGAGTGTTATTATACTCACAGGTTTATTGCTGGGAAAGGATACAGACTAAAATCAGCCAAAGGTAGACACAGGGGCTGATCCTCCATGGCCTTCTCCCTGGTGGAGCCAAGACTGTGCCCTCTGGTTATCCACCTGTGGTCCTGCTAACCTCCAGTCATTTTATTTTTATTTATTTATTTTTTATAGCATCTCATTTTATTTTATTTATTTATTTATTTATTTTTTTATTAGTTGGAGGCTAATCATTTTACAATATTGTAGTGGGTTTTGTCATACATTGACATGAATCAGCCCCTCCAGTCATTTTAAAGCAATTTTTCCTGGTGTGTGCTCGCTTTACGATTTTGTGTCAATTTCCACTGTACAGCGAAGTGAGTCAGCTGTATGACACATATGTCCCCCCCTTTTTAAAAATTTTGTTTCTATTTAGATCAGCATAGAGGACACAGTAGAGTTCCCTGAACCGTACAGTAGGTTCTCATTAGTTACCTATTTTATACATATTAGTATAGATATACCAGTCCCAATCTTCCGGTTCGTCCCACCCTCCTTCCCCACCTTGGTGTTTATTCTCCACTTCTGTGTCTCTATTTTTGCTTTGCAAATGGGTTCATCTGTACCATTTTTCTAGATTCCACATATATGCATTAACATGCAATATTTCTCTTTCTGACTTCACTCTGTATGACAGACTAAAAATAGACCTGCCATATGACCCAGCAATCCCACTTGTGGGCACATACCTGGAGAAAATGGTAATTCCAAAAGATACATGCACCCCAATGCTTATCGCAGCACTATTTACAACAGCTAAGACATGGAAGCAACCTAAATATCCATAAACAGAGGAATGGGTTAAGAAGATGTGACACATATATACCATGGAATATTACTCAGCCATGAGAAAAAGAAACTGTGCCATTTGCAGAGACATGAATTAACTTCCAGTTATTGATGAGACAGTATACACTGAGTTTTGCTAGCCCAGGAAGCTCACTTGTTTGGTGTCCAAAGTTTATACTGGAGCTCATTACATAGACTTCATTGATTGACTACATGTGAATCCAGTCTCCCAAGTGGATTGATACCACTTGACCCAAAGTTTCCACCTTCCATCACATGGGTGGTCTTCCTGGCATGCCAGCCCCCACCTAAGACTATTAGCTGTGACTGGCCCCACCCTAAGCAATACATGCCCCTTAGGAATCACATGGATTATTTCTAGAAGCCTAGGGCATGAGCAGTACCTGTCTTGGCCAAGTCCACATTCATAATTTTTTTTTTTTGGTTGCACCAGACCTTAGTTGTGGCACACAGGCTTAGTTGCTCCATGGTATGTGGGATTATTAGTTCCCCGACCAGGGATCAACCAGTGTTCCCTGCATTGGAAGGCAGATTCTTTACCTCTGGACCACCTGGGAAGTCCCCAAGGCCACGTTCTTAACTGCATGCCTACTATACCCAAAATATGATTTCAACACCTGAGCAATATAAAAATTACCAATGAGCTATTTCACATTTTGGGGGGGATATTAAGTATTTGAAATTGAGTGTACATTTTACACTTGAGGGGCACACTTTCATCCAGACCAGCTCTACTTCAAAGACCCAGTGGACTCATGTGCCCAGAGCTGCAGTATTGGACAGTGCAACATGCCACAGACATGCATGTGCTGAGCACCTTGTTCAAGATTTCTAAAACATATTCTTCTACAGTATCTGGTAGTGGAATAAATAATAACAGAAATGAGCAAAGAGAGAGTTTATTTTGCAAACCGGCTAATTTCAGCCCTCTGAGAAAGCTAGGATATTCCTTTGGAAATGTTATTTTGGGACGTACAGTATAGCACAGGGAACTGTCTCAATATTTTGTAGTAACCTAAAAGGGAAAAGAATCGGAAAAAAAAATATGTATGTATAACTGAATCACTTTGCTGTATACTTGAAATGAACACAATGCTGCTAATCAGCTATACTTCAATTTTTTTAAAAAAGGCAATGAGAAAAAAAAAGAACATTATTTTGGAGGTTGTGTTTATGATCATCTACCCACCTCTCTCTGACTCTGCACAAATTAGTTTGATTGGATTTCGATAAAGTTTTATCTGTTTTAATTGGAATGCCTTTGTTTGGGCTGGTCATTATTTTTTTAGTGTTGTTTATATCAGCCTTAATGTGACTTCCTGCCTACTTTGTAAGGGAGCACTGTCCCAGGGGGCTTTTTACTAGGTCTGCATGCTATGTCATTAGTATTTATCACCCAAGTTCAACATCGGTTATGTTTTGGGATAGTATTACTCTGTTGTTTCGTGATATTTTACCTTTGATTTGGTGTGTTTAGAAATTTGATTCATCACACATGTCTAACTGTGATCTAGGCATAGTACAAATTTAAAACTAGTCTAAAAACAACTTTGCTTTCTTGCCACAGTAACAGACCTTCAAAATGCAAATTTGGGTACTTCTAATTCTAGTCTGCGTTCAGAATGCTTTTTCTAAACTCACCAGGGTTTTACCAGAAATTGTAACTATTTCACCAGAATAATTAAAAACAAATTCGGTATAGATATAATCTTAACTGAAGCCTTTTCTCTCTGCAGAAGCAACGATTGTGGTTTAATTTGTCTCCATTGGGTTCAAAACCCCACAGTCCTGTGTAAAGTTTAACTGCACTGTTCATATGCCTTTTTTCTAATAAGTACTCAGCTAAGAGAACTTTTTCTAAATTCAAACATTTATTTGTTAACTATTTTTGCAGAATCATGAGCTTGAGTCAGTATTGCTTGATGAAATTATGAGATTCAGAACAACCAACATGTCACATGGGTACTCTTTGCTGAGTCTAGTGCTGATCTAAGCTTCCTGGCATTGTTACTTTTTAGTGTTTTTTTTTATTTTTAATTTGGAAACTGAGTCACTGCCTCTGGAGCCCTCATGTATCTACCCTGCCTTGGCACTCCTTAAAGAAAAATAACTTTCTGAAAGCAGTTAGGCACTACTTAGAGTAATTTTCCTTTCATTGTGTACCTATACTCATCACAGTTCTTTTGGAAGTTGACATACAGAAAGCCAGACAGATCTCATTGGCTGTCATATGCCTGGTTCATGGCACAGGTGAGCTCAAAAGGCCAATGTCTGTTAGTTCTGTTCTAACCTGAATGGGCTGCCTCTTGCCTAATTGTTGAAGTTGTTGTCCTGCCTATTACTTCTTCTTCCTTCAGGGCCCACTGCTTTATATCTGATCATCTTTGAAAAATCACATTGACAGAAGCTACACAGACCACATCTTTTATTAGAGCTTCTACTACAGTGGAAACTTAGGAAACATTTGCTTTCTTTGTTTCATCCTTGGAAACCCTAGTTTGTAATGCTGGCCTTCCCTGCAAATAGGCTGCAAAGGAAGCTCAGGGAATGGTCATATCCTAGGGGGCTAATCATTTCTAATAACTTCTATTAAGATTGGCTTCCTTCAGAGATTTCTTAGTAGAACTGCAAGTGTTCTTTGCATTTTTCCCCCCATGTGAGATCCCTGGGAATTGAAAAGTTTTAAAGTTTTTCCAAAGGATGGAAAAACTCATCAATTTCAAAGTATAGATTCTAAGTTAACCTTTCCCATGACCTGGGGCACAAACTTTTGGCATGATCTGAAGCATTGCTTCTAATTCAAAAGATTGCTAAGGCACGGAATGGTAGGGGAAGCTCCTGAATAAAATCAGCAATGTGTGCATGAATAAAATCATCTATGCATACATGCTAAGTTGCTTCAGTCGTGTCTGATTCTTTGCAACCCTGTGGATTGTATCCACCAGGCTTCTCTGTCCATGAGCTTCTCCAGGCAAGAATACTGGAGTGGGTTGCCATGCCCTCCTCCAGGGGAATCTTCCCAACTCAGGGATCGAACCCAGGTCTCTAATGTCTCCTGCATTGGCAGGCAGATTCTTTACCACTAGCACCACCTGGGAAGCCCCAGACCACCAATGATTCCACGTTATTTACTCCATAGATTAAACTGTATTTTTTTTTTTTAATCTTCCTGGGGGTTTTCCTGTTGGCATTCCTATTTCTTGAGTCACTGGACTACATTACCTATTACACATTTATTTTGCCCAGGGTTATTTTAGTTTCATTTTTATTGCCTGTTCCAGATTGGATCCCCTGAAATCGGACCCCAATTTAATTCTCATATTTCCCCCTCATCTCATTCATGGATTTTTTTTCCTTTTCTTGAAAAGTCTTGGCTTAGTTCAGTTGTAGGAATTCCGTGAAAATGTCGTGCTCCCTCCTTTTTATTTTTAACTCTTTTTTTATTTTTTAGCCTTGCCTCTCAGCTTACAGGATCTTAGTTCCCCAAGCAGGGATTGAACCCAGGGCCCTGTCAGTGAAAGAGTTGAATCCTAACCACTGGATCATCAAAGGAATTCCCTGGGCATTATTTTCTTTCCTTGCTTAAGAACAATTTCTAGGGAGAAAAAGAAAAAGGAGAAAAGAAGAGACTTGTGTTACCTGAAAAGTGCCCAATTTCTGTGTTTTGTGATATATTTCGAGAGTTTTAGATTTCTTTAAACTCATTTATAACTACTTTAAGAGGACTTTTAACAAACCCATCATCAGAAGTTGTATTGAAATTAAAAATAAAAATTAATTTTTTCCACCTGTAGAGGATGAAACTGTACACATATTTTTAACAATAATATTTATCGTGCTTTGCACTTGGTGTAAAGTTTAATTTCAAAGAGTGGGAAATCTTTTTGTTGTAGCCATCTGTCTGGTATTCCATTATAAAAAGACATAAATGAGTATTTAAGTTTGTTACAAAGTCCCATATATTTATAAGTATTTATCCAAGAGGGCCTTGGCTTTTTATATCTAGTAATGGGTCAAATAAGTTAATGGTTTCTCATAGACATTAAAAATGGAGGGGAAAAAATGGAGAATATTCCTTCTCCACCCTTCCTACACACACACACATATACACAGTCTTCTTTATCATTTTATGCATCAGTGAGCTCATCTTGCAAAGGAAATGATATATATGTAAGGACTTCAACTCATGTTATTTCAAGGCAAGTGAAACAGCAATAAATATTGAGCAAAGAACGATGATTTGTATTTAGAATATTTTAATATAGATAATGATTTTCAAAATCAATATAAGCCAAATGGCTTTTGCCAGATCACTTTTTAGTGATTGAAAATAACTCAGATGCAGATTTCTTTTATACTGTGCCTCTATTTTCTTGATTTGCCTGGGTAAGATCTTCAGATATCACTTATGACATGTTTTAAAAGCCTGTGTCAGACTTGAGGGGGTTCAACAGATTCTGGGGAAATAATCCTCATAGACATAGGTAAAGATTAGCAGATAGACCCAGAAGTTTCTAGATAGAGTCAATTTATTCTGTTTATTGAGTTGAAATACTCATTTAATTAATTAATCTTGTGTGTGCTCAAAAAAGCTTTCTTGAGAGGTGCTTTTGGGGTTTATTTATTTATTTCTTAAAATCCTGCATATCTTTTTAAAATAAATATTTATTTGTTTATTTGGCTGTGTAGGGTCTTACCTGTGGTGTGCAGGCTTAGCTGCCACGGCATGTGGGGTCTTAGTTCCCTGATCCCTCAGTAGGAATCAAACCCATACCCCTGCATAGGAAGGTGGATTCTAATCTCCGGAACACCAGGGAAGTCCCCAAAGGGGTTTTGTGTATTTCTAATTGCACAGCACAGTTCTAACGAAAACAGTAGCAAGGCTATAAACTCCACGTTGCCGGACTTTCATGAATCGAATTTTTATAGAATTATATTGAATCTGTTTTTGTCAAACACATTGTATTACCTTTAAAGTTAAAATGCCATCTGGGTGTATTTTTGGCCATACTTCAATATCCTTCTTATAGACATTTTCTAAGCCAATGTTGTAGCCTTTAGGGCTGGTTAAAGAAGAGGTGCTCTTAAGCCTGTACTGCATTCCAATACAATTTTCTTCAGTTTTCTAATGAAATTATAATTAAACAAAAAGGAATGTTTTATGGCTTTGAGCTAAATTCTGACATCAAGTGGTTAGTTACTATTATACATTTTTTTCCCATTTAAGCTAACATCTTTTTTAACTAGTAGAGGTTTTTGAAACTTTTTTTTCTTTTTGGTTTTTTGGAGGCTTGCTATTTTAAGGGTTTTTTTTTTGTTTTAAAGAATGCCTCTCCTCTATGATGAATTGAGAAGGATACGCAAGACTTTTAGAGGTCTCAGATGCCTCCGATGGTTAAATGTAACATGTCATGCTAAGGTGAAAAGCGAAATGAGACTGGTCTCTCTGTACCAACTTCTGATCAGCCGTTGTCCTAGCATGGCTGGAAGGTGCCTCTGCCAGAAACTTCCCGTCCAGCAGTGACAGGGCAGGGTAACTTCTACTTCTCCTCATCAATTATCTCTCCCTTCTTGGGACTGCCTCACCTTGAATTTGTTTCCTAAAACATAAAACTGATTTGAGGATGAAGGTCACAGTGGACTAGCAGATCACATACAGTACATGGTCTCCAGGTTATCTTAAGGACCACTCAGAGCACCCCCCCCCCCCCCCCGCCACACACACACACACACACACACACACACACATACACACGCACACATTCAGAGCTCAGGGTAGCGGACAACTTCTGGGATGGCCACTGTTTACCTAGTTTAGTCATTTCATGCATGGAGCTGATATTTAGGCCTCCTGGCCAAAAAGTGCACCTTTGAAGACTTTCTCACCCAGGTGACTATATCTTTGGCTACTTACGGGAAACACCCATCAGAACCTACTTGACCCTGACGCCCTTTACAAGTGGATTTCTCACTCGGCTCCTGCAACTTCTGTCTTGGGGGGTCTAACCCTGATTTTAAAAATATTTATGTCACTGTTTCAATATGAGCTCGAGAAATGGATTCTTTTTCTCTCTAGCAGTTTTGTGAAGTTCCACCTGAAAACATCACCAGGAGTAGTGAGTTTACCTCTGGGGACCCATATCTAGGTTATCATGCAAGTATCACCTTGATGTCAAAGAGGATTTTGAGGAGATGCTTTACAGGGTCCTTCAGACCAGTCCATTCACCTCCTGGAAGAATCTGTCCCCTGATGCCTGTCCTCCTGTTTCTCAACGTATTTGGTACCCTTCCTCCATCTCTTCCTCCATCTCCATCTTCTCCTCCATCTCTGTCTTCTTCTCCTTCTCACTTCCTCCTCCTCCTTCTCTTCTGCCCCTTCCTCCTTTCTTCTCCAGAGGTGGGGAATGTACTCCCTCTTATTCAAGGACTTGTATCGTCAAACCACATTTCCCAAAAAAAACTTCGACCTTCAGCCTCAGCTCCTGATGTGCACTTGATACGCTTTGTCCCTGGTGTGTTTTCTGTCTGAGCTTTATAGCTTTTTGACTAACATAGCAACTATATTACAGATATTTGTAATATTGCATAATGCTTGATTTAAGGGACATCTTTTTGCTTCTTATCTTAGAAATGCCGCATTTTTTAATGGGTTAACCCCCATTAAAAATAGAGGTAACTCTTTGCTCTTATAAAGTAGTCTATGAGCAGCTGTGTAGATGATTCTTTTTTTTTTTCCATTTATTTTTATTAGTTGGAGGCTAATTACTTTACAACATTGCAGTGGTTTTTGTCATACATTGAAATGAATTAGCCATGGATTTACATGTATTCCCCATCCCGGTCCCCCCTCCCACCTCCCTCTCCACCCCATCCCTCTGGGTCTTCCCAGAGAAATGCAAATCAAAACCACAATGAGGTACCATTACACGCCAGTCAGGATGGCTGCTATCCAAAAGTCTACAAGCAATAAATGCTGGAGAGGGTGTGGAGAAAAGGGAACCCTCTTACACTGTTGGTGGGAATGCAAATTAGTACAGCCACTATGGAAAACAGTGTGGAGATTCCTTAAAAAGCTGGAAATAGATCTGCCATATGACCCAGCACTACCACTTCTAGGCATACACACTGAGGAAACCAGATCCGAAAGAGACACGTGCACCCCAATGTTCATCGCAGCACTGTTTATAATTGCCAGGACATGGAAGCAACCTAGATGCCCATCAGCAGACGAATGGATGAGGAAGCTGTGGTACATATACACCATGGAATATTACTCAGCCATTAAAAAGAATTCATTTGAATCAGTTCTAATGAGATGGGTGAAACTGGAGCCCATTATACAGAGCGAAGTAAGCCAGAAAGATAAAGACCATTACAGTATACTAACACATATATATGGAATTTAGAAAGATGGTAACGATAACCCTATATGCAAAAAAAGAAATAGATGATTCTTTTCAATGTTTTCCAAGAGGATATTTTTATGACCTTCATTTTATTTCTAAGAAACAATGGGAATGGATTATCAAATTTACTTTTTCTTTCTCTCTTTTTCAAAAGCCGCATGCTAAGGATAAGATCTATGTCCAGAGTCAAGGTAAGAAATTTAAAATATATATATTTGGAAAAAAAAAAGTCTTTTATGTTTTAGAGACATGCACTGAAATAGAATAATATGATGCCTGGGATTTACTTGAAAATAGTAAAATGGGTACATTTTTATTATTTTTATCATTAAGATATAAAAGGAGAACCTTATAAAAGAATAATTTAAAATGCAGGTCTCAGATCACTTAATAGAGTACAAATACTCTATCAGTGATATGTTCTCTAAAGGAAAAGGATAAGCTTCTCCATATAAGTTGAGTTGAGATGGAGGCCCCGGAACCCTCTGCCTCCATCCCAACTCTTCCTGCCCTCTCCAGGGTCCTGCCCTGGTTGTGATTTCTGACATTCTTTCCTGAGACCCTCAGGATCTCCTAAACACACCTAGTAAAACACTGACCCACACAATAGAAACCAGGGAATCAATAGTTCCAGGAAGAACACAGCTTAATCCAAGCTGAGATTAGAACCAATGCTGAGCCCAGGGTCACAAGTTCAATTCCACATTATACACATCACATTGTTGTTATTGTTGTTGTCATTCATTCTATAAATCCTGGCCGACTCTTTGTGACCCCATGGCCTGCAGCATGCCAGGCTTCCCTGTCCTTCATCTTTCTTCCAGAGTTACACATCTCATTGTCATGGTATAAATGCAGTAGTGGTGAAAGGGATGATTTCAGCAGCAGAATCACTCATCAAATACACTTTTTCTCGGAGCCCCCATTTAAAAATGATGCGCTGACTCAGTGTGTATTAAAGGAGTGTGTCAGTGTCAGGGCAGGTCTGGAGCGGAACCTCCCATTCCTCCTCCATGGCCCCTGGTTTATACCACAGAAGACAGTGGTGCAAACACACGGGCTTTGATGTACCACGTGGGTTTGGACGCAGCTTCTAACACCTACTCACTGAGTCATTTTGGATCCTATTAACCTCAGTGAACCTCGGTTTCCAGCCGGATAAACTGGAGGAATCAACCTGCTTAACAGGGCTTAAGGGTTTCCAGGAGGGCATGGAACATACCCACCCAGATTCTGTGCCAGGGCCAGCTTGGGGTGGGCACCCCTTAACTAGCTACTGTTTGTTTAGTCAGTGTGCATGGCCAGCTTAGAGGTGTCTTGGAGAGGTGGTTCAATGACGTCATTTATACTCCATACATTTTTAAATCTTTTCGACTCTCAAGATAAATTGTTAAATGTTGCCTCTGGATTTTCAAACATTTTAGTGTTCATTTTTTCAGAGCATTTTAAACAAAAATCTGTCTGAAGAAGTGACACAGCTAGCAGGCAGTCATGTATGATTTAGAGGGATGAGATGAGGAATTTTAAATACAGATATAATTTCTGTGTAATTTTTTAAAAATATAATTTTATTTATTTATTTTTGGCTGTGCTGGGTCTTTGTTGCTGCAAGGTCTTTTCTCCAGTTATGGCAAGTGGGGGCTACTCTTTAGTTGCATTGTTCGGGGTTCCCATTGTGGAAGCTTCTCTTGTTTGGGAGCACGGGCTCTAGAGCAAGAGGGCTTCAGAAGTTGCAGCTCCCAGGCTCTAGAGCACAGGCTCAATAGTTGTGGCACATGCGCTTAGTCGCTTCATGGTGTGTGGGATCTTCTTGGACCAGGGATTGAACCCATGGCTCCTGCATTGGCAGATGGATGGTTCACCACTGAGCCACCAGGGAAGCCCTGATAATTTCTTTTAGAGTTTAGTTGGTAGTGGTTTGGATACTTGTTACCTAAGTGAATTTTTTTTAGGAACTCAAGCTTTCTGTATTCTAGAGACAGTTTGACCCAGGAATGGATGGTGGGGTTGAAAGCAATGTATCTTTTTACCTTGGGAGGTGTGGGCTCATTTTATCTTACTTTTAATTTAATTTGATTTTTTTTTTTTGGCCACACCACGTGGCATGCAGGATCTTAGTTCCCCTAACAGGGATCAAACCTGTGCCCCCTGCAGTGGAAGCATGGAGTCCTAACCCCTGGAGCACCAGGGAAGTCCCTCAGAGGGTCATTTTAAACCTCAGGGGCTTGGAGAGATCAGTGGGAATTCAGTGAAGCTCTCGGAGCTTTAATTCTGTATGAGAGCTGAGTGTGACAGTTTTTAAAATGTCAACGCAAAATAACTGGCTGTGTTTCAGCAACGTGAACTTTCTTCTGTCCTCTTTCCTTTGACCCAGGAATTGCAACAGTGCCAAACACCGCCTTTAACTGGAATACTTTTCTTCAGTCTTCAGGTAAGATAGATGAGACCTTCCGGTAGGACTTTGACACGTGCATCTTGTCAATGCATCAGTTTCTTGCTCGGTTCACATGGTTTTGAAGAAGGAGCTGTCAGGGTCAAAGAAACTGGGTGAAACAGTGGGAAGCGGTAAGGCACAGTTAGAACAAGCCTTGTTTCTCCACATCAGTGGTCTCATCCCCATGAACCTGGGGATGCAGATGGAATGCAAGAGGAAGACTAACACCAGCCTTTCTGATGCTGCTCTTGGGACAGAGGTTTAGTATCATGTGACAGCTGTTCTTATTAAGGATGCTGACCTCCTGTGTTCATTTGATGTATCTTTATTAGCTACACACACAGTAAGTCACCGCGACAAAAAATTTTTGAAAAGAATATCAGCTTGAGAAACAAAATTTTAAACCACTTGAAATCTCAGCACCCAAAAGGAAATATTAGCGTTTTATCTTTTTAAAAAATTTATTTATTTTTCAATTGAAGGATAATTGCTTTACAGAATTTTGTTATTTTCTGCCAAATATTGATATATCTCTCTCAACAGTTTTATATATATATTAATGCTTTTCGTAAATTTGTGTATAATACCAATATTGTGCTTTGTGTGCTGTGTACTAAGTTGCTTCAGTCATGTCTGTCTCTTTGTAACCCTATGAACTGTAGCCCTCCAGGCTCCTTAATCCATGGAATTCTCCGGACAAGAATACTGGAGTGGGTTGCCATGCCCTCCTCAATATCAATGTTATAGCTGTATTAATGTATTATATATTTTAATACATTAATATATATCAATGTATTAATATCATCATATATATTATGATGATATTATCATCATATATTAAATATATAAATATGTGATCTTTATTATACATACATAATTATGTGTGATTATATCTTCGGGGTCGCACAGAGTCGGACACGACTGAAGTGACTTAGCAGCAGCATTTATATTATATTGATAATATATGAATTGTATACAACATAGATATGGTTTTGTATTTTAATGTTTAAATAATACATCTGTACAAATAACCCTATATATAATGATTTTTAAAGACAAAAGTGCAGTCAAGCTATATTTACTGCTCTTAACACGCTGTATTCATTATGTTAATAACAATATGCTCTAACTTACTCTTTTTTTAAAATTTCTGAACTAAACTAATATTTACACAGAATAAGATATAGACTTCTCATGTAGAATTAGATGATTGCTGACAAATGTATACATACCCTAATCCAGACAGATCACCATTCCATGACTCAAGAAAGTTCCCTCTTGTGCTTTTCCATATTTTAATTCCCATCCTTCTGTAAGGGACTCTATTCCAGTTTCTATCATTCTCAGTTAGTTTTACCTAGCCTTAAACTTCATCTTGGTGGAATTATACAGTAAATACTGTTCGTGTCTGGCATCTTTTTTGCTCAACAAAATGTTTTTGAGATTCATCTGTCTTGTAGGATGATGTATCTGTAGTTCTTCCTTTTTTATTGTTGAGTTGTATTCCACTGTCCGTTGTATGGATATGTCACAGTATGTTTCTCCATTCTCCTATTGATGGACTTTTGGGCGGGCTTCCCTGATAGCTCAGTTGATAAAGAATCTGCCTGCAATGCAGGGGACCCTGGTTTGATTCCTGGGTCAGGAAGATCCCCTGGAGAAGGGATAGACTACCCACTCCAATATTCTTGGGCTTCGTTTGTGGCTTAGCTGGTAAAGAATCCACCTGCAATGCGGGAGACCTGGGTTTGACCCCTGGGTTGGGAAGAACCCTTGGAGAAGGGGAAGTCTATCCACTCCAGTATTCTGGCCTAGAGAACTAAATTAAATTAAATACTAAATTAAATTCTAGTCATGGGGTCGCAAAAAGTCGGACATGACTCATTTTCACTTCCTTTCACTTTGGGTTGTTTTCCATTTTTAGCTGTTATAAATAAAACCACTGTCCACATGTTTGTACAAGAAGTCTGGTGACCTTTGTTGGGGTTTCTCTTGGATAAAGCCTGTAAGCTCAATAGCTTGAGTATAGGGTGGATACATGCTTAACTTTATAAAAGAACAGTCAAACACTTTTTGAAAGTGTTACATACTTCACTCTTTGAAAACTATTTTACACTTCCACAGACACTGGTGAGAGATCTAGTTATGGCACATCCTTGCCAACAATTGGTGTTTTCAGACTATTCAATTGTAGTTATCCTAGGTGATAATGAATTGGTATCTGACTATGGTTTTGGCCATTCATGTGTCTTCTTTGGTGAGATGTCTGGCCAAGACTTTTGTCCAAGTTTTTTAGCGTGTTGTCTTTTAATTCTCGATCTGCAGATAGTTTTTTGATTTATTTGTTGTTGTTGTTGTTCTGGTAAGAGCTTGTTCTCTCTCTCTCTCTCTTTTTTAATGTTGACAGATTTGTCTTTTTTTCTTTTTGGTTGTGCTGGGTCTTGGTTGCTGGAAGGGGGCTTTCTCTAGTTGCAGTGAGCAGGCTTCTCATTGTGGTGGCTTCTCTTGTGGAGCACAGGCTCTGGGTGTGCAGGCTCAGTAGTTGTGGCACTTGGGCTTAGTTGCTCTGCAACTTGCAGAATCTTCCCGGACTAGGGGTTGAACCCACGTCCCCTGCATTGACAGCTGATTTCTTAACCAGTGGACCACAAGGGAAGCACATGGGTACAAGCTTTCTGTCAGATACATAGATTGTGAATATTTTCTCTCATTCTCTGGTTTGCTTTTTTGTGTTTTTAACCATGTCTTTCGAAGAGCAGAGGTTTTAAATTTTGTTGAAATCTAGCTTATCAATTTTTTCTTTAATGGTTAGTCTTTTGGAGTCCTATATAAGACATCTGCTTACCCTAAGGTCAAAAAAATATTTTCCTTATTTTCCTCTCCAGAAGTCTTAGCTTTTCCATTAGGATTATAATCCTTCTGAAATTAATTTTTGTGTTGTGGTAGGAGAAAGGGATTGAAATTCATTTTTTCCCCATAAATTCCAATATCACTGAAAATGCTTTTCAACGAATTGCTCCAGTCCCTTCGCTGAGAATCAGTTTACTGTATGTGTTCCTTTTATGTACCTGTATGTTGTTGTTAGTCGCTCAGTTGTGTCCGACTCTTTGCGACCCCATGGACTGTAGCCCACCAGACTCTTCCGTCACTGGAATTCTCCAGGCAAAATACTGGAGTGGGTTGCCATTCTCTTCTCCAATGTATCTGTATATACCCACTCTTACGTTAGTATCATGCTGTCCTGTTGCTGTAGATTTATGGTACGTCTAGAAATCAGGCAGTGTTAGGCTATGACTTTGTTTCAGACTTGTTTTAGCTCTTCTAGGTTTTTTGCATACCCATATAAAAATTTTAGAATCATCCTGTCAGTTTCTATAAAATCTTGTTGCACTGAATCTATAGATCATTTTTTTAATAGATCATTTTAGAAAGATTTGATATCTTAGCAATAATTTGTCTTAAAATCTCTGAACATGATATATCTGTCCATTTGCTTGGGTCTTATTTACATCATAATGGTTTGTACATATCTTTCATGTCTTTTAAAAATATTTGTAAGGAAATTATTATTTTTGATGTATTATGAAGATTTTTTTTTATTTCAGTTTTGAATTTTAGTTGTTGCTAGTATATAGAAGTACATTTGCTTTTTGCACATTGGCACTGTATCTTGAAATCTTATTATTTATTGATTCTAATTGCATCATGTTCTTAATTCCTTTATTGTATTTAAAATACTATAAACGTATCCAAAAAATCCTTTTTGTTGGATATTTAGATTGTTATTATTTATTTATTAAATAATTTATTATTTTTATTTTTGGTTGCCCTGGGTCTTTGTTGCTCACGAGGGCTGTCTCTAGTTGCAGTGACCAGGGGCTACTCTTCATTGTGGTGCACGAGCCTCTCGTGGTGGTTTCTCTTGTTGTGGAGCACAGGCTCTAGGCACACGGGCTTCAGTAGTTTCAGCACTTAGGCTCTAGAGTGTGGGCTCAACAGTTGTACACGGGCTTTCGTTGTTCCACAGCATGTGGAACATTCTCAGACCAGAGATAGAACCCATGTCCCCTGCGTTGGCAGGCAGATTCTTAACTACTGTACCACCAGGGAAGTCCAGGGCATTTAGATTTTTTAAAACCTTTTTGATATGCAGTGATGAAAGTGCTAAGATTTTAATCTTCATTTGTCTGCCCAAATGTTTTCTTAGGAGCAATTCCTACAGAAAGAATTGCTGGATTAGACTATGCATTTAACCAGAGATTTCATAGAGATGCCGTCAGGGTGCATGTCCATCAGTGACGCTCAGAGGTTTCCATTTTCCCTATGTGTGGTGCCACTGTATTTTCTGTGCATGGTATGATCCAAGCATAATCATGGTGTTTAAGCAAAATTTTATGGTACAGTGTCTTTAAGTGTAGAAAGTTAAGTTGTCCACAGATGAAGCCCATAAGTGTAAACTGCTTGGGATTATAACTGCCTTTCATGCTGATCAGCCCAGTAATTCTGGTGAAGGTGCTAGAATAGCTATAATAATCTCAGCAAGGACTTCCCTGGTGGTCTAATGGTGAAGAATCCACCTTCCAATGAAGGGGACATGGGTTCAATCCCTGGTCAGGGAACTAAGATCCCACCTGACACAGGGCAACTAAGCCCATGTGCCACAACTAGAGAAGCCAGTGTGTTGCAACCAAGACCCGAGGCAGCCACAAAATTAAAAAAGAAAAAATAGAATTATCTCAGGAAATGCAATTTGAAGCCTAAGGACTCATCTCTTTTAACCTGAAATGCTTCTCTTTAAAGACAACAAGGCAAGGGTATCTTTAGAGGGAGCTGAAGTTGCAGGTCCTCCTGTAAATGTCAGAGCGTGAAAATGCAAGATCAGTGCTCTACCTGCAGCAAACAGGAAGACACCCCAGGCCTCTTTTTGCTCCAAAAACTTCAAACAGAACCTCCACCACGTACTCCATTCCATTCCCTTGAAAAGAAGAAATTTTCAAGCATTTGATGAGAAATAATTTTCCAAGTGTTTTACATCAATCTTGGCTACAGTGGCAGAGCTGTTGTCAGCATTACAAATGAACCCATGTGGTCGGATTGCTTTATCATGTCAGGAAGTGTAAGCCGTTATTCAGAACCTGGGGGCCTGTTTTAAATCGCCTGCTGTAAGGTTATTCCATCATCTATATATCACAGGGCATTGTTGTGGGGTAACTAAGATTCATAATTTCCAAAAAGAGGGTGATTTGTCATCCAGCTCTGTAGCCTGATGTTTGCTTGTTTCATCGGTCTTACTGTTGGGTGATTAACGGAACAGCCAGGAGATTTTAAATACTCCTTAGACAACATTCCCTCTGGAGACCTGTTCGGCTGCAGTCCATTCTTAATGTGTGCAATTAGAAGCTGTAAATGTATTCAGAATAGATGGGCTTAGGGGAGCTGCAGTTGTGGCTGCGGGAGCTGACTGTTGGATAATGGCTTAAGGATAAGATGGAGAGTTCAGCAGCGACTCTGGGTTTTATGATCAGGTGTCTGTTCTCATTTGTATGGTCATTCATCTTTGTCAGTTCTGGAGTTCAGACTCCAGAGATGGACCGTCTTTCTCACCCATCTTCTGTGTTAACGCTGTCCTCTGGAGAATTCGAAATCTGTGATTGTGTTTTGTCACTTCCACCCAGAGACAGTGAAAACAGAAGTTACAGTGAGGGACTTCTCTGGTGTCCAATGATGAGGGCGCTACACTTCCACTGCAGGGGACGTAGGTTCGATTCCTGGTCGGGGAACTAAGATCCCGTATGCTGTGCAGTGCTGCCATTGAAAAAAGGTTGTAATGAATTCAATGAAGACTGTTAGTGATCAGTTACTCATCTTCTGGATTCCTATGAACTATTAACCTTGAAATCAAGGGTTTTTTTTTTTTTAACTCTTAATTCTATGCGGGAGCATAACTGATTAACAATGTTGTGATAGTTTCAGGTGGACACCTAAAGGACTCAGCCATACATATACATGTATCCATTCTCCCCCAAACTCCCCTCTCATCCAGGCTGACATATAACATTGAGCAGAGTTTCCTGTGCTATACAGTAGGTCCTTGTTGGTTATCCATTTTGAATATAGCAGTGTGTACATGTCCATCCCAAACTCTCGATCTCTTCCTCCCATTCTTCCCTGCTGGCAACCACAAGTTTCTTCACTAAGTCCGTGAGTCTCTTTCTGTTTTGTAAATAAGTTCATTCGTGCCATTTCTTTTCAGATTCCTCACATACAGGATATCGTATTTCTCCTTCTCTGACTTACTTCACTCAGTATGGGTGGGTTGGGAAGGGTCTCAATGAATACTTGGTATAAAGAGGCAGATAGCTGATTAATCCCCAGGGTTTATAGTCACCTTCTTAAACATCTGATGTCAATTTCAGGATGCCTTCTCCTTTAAGGTACACCTTAGGTTTGCTGAGAATGTTCAGTTATATTTCTAAATCTCCTTGGTTTAAAACATTAAATCAGTTATATGCCAACCAGATTCCATGTTCAAACAGGTCAACTAGGAACAAATAGAGAATAAAATAGATTAAAGGCACTAAAGAAAGTGAAATGCTAATCGCTTAGTTGTGTCCAACTCTGCTACCCTCATGGACTGTAGCCTGCCAGGCTCCTCTGTCCATGGGATTCTCCAGGCAAGAATACTGCTGTGGGTTGCCATTCCCTTCTCCAGTGATCTTTCCAACCCAGGGATCAAAACCAGGTCTCCTGAATTACAGTCGTATTCTTTACTGTCTGAGCCACCAGGAGAGCCCCCAAAATGCACTAAGTGGCATTGTTATAATTTTTCACGTGACAGTCACAATAGCACTTCTGATCCAGAGGTATGTGTTTAGACATCAAGTTAGTGACCTGGTCTTTGACTTCTCAGGTACGTCTTAAATGTTGTTATGGTTCCATCATCCATGATTTTTGCTTTTATGTTTATTTATTTGTTTGGCTGCACCAGGTCTTAGTTGCAGCATGTGGGATCTAGTTCTTTGACTAGGGATCGAACCCAGGCCCCTCTGCATTGGGTGTGCAGTCTTAAGCACTGGATCATGGGGGAAGTTCTAATTTTTGTTTCTAAATACCAGTAACTAATGCATGTAGAGTAATGGTGCCTCGAAGGCCATCAACCCTGAAACTGTAAAAACTTAAACTTGACCTGGCCACACCATCTTAGGTTTTAAATTCTCACTTTATTTCTATTTTCATTGTTTATTTGATTTTCTCTCTCCTTTAAAACTCAGTATTCCTATATGGATACTCTAATATGCCAGCTCAGATGGTCATATTTTCCTTCCTCGGGCTGTTCTGAGGAAAAATCACTTTTTCAGATGGAAAATTCCTGTTATTAGATCTCTTTCTGCATTCACAGCCCCCCAAAACAGATTTTTCAAGTTAACATTCACTAAGTCTGATCACTCAGCAGAAGTTCTTGAATTTTTTTTCTCCTTACAATAACACACAAAAAAACCAACGGAACAAGAGCTGCTGGAATAGGAAGCAGCAAAGAAAGTGACTTTCAGGAGGACTGGGTTTCTATTCTAGAACAGACTTGGAGGACTTGGAGTGTGGTGCTTAGTCTGTCACGACCGATGTGGTGTCAGACCATGAAAATGACACATTTTGTTTAGAAGATAAAAATACCATTCTCTAGGAAATGGTAATATCGGAAAGGCACGTAAATGGGTGTTTAAAGGATGAGTTCAAACCTTGGTTCATGTGAATCCTGGATCTTAGAGGAAAAGTCAAGAGAAGAAAAATAAGTTTTGGGTTAAAATGAAGAGAGGAAATCCACTAAAAATGTTTAGGTGGGTCTGTGCCCGACCTCCAAGCCTCTACAATCCAGTCTGTTTTGTTCTTTTTTAAAATCTGAGACTGAACATAGTACATTTCCCCAGGAGAGGCTGAAATGGAATTATTCCAGATTGATGCATTCCCGACATGGGCCTGAGACCTTGGTTGTTTGATCAGGACTTTTGAACTTCATTTCCTGAAAATGATATTGGTATATCTGAAAAATGCACATAAGCTCTCAAACCCAGGTGCTGTCTCTGCATTTAATTTAAAATTTGTTTTTTAAAAATTCCTAAAATAAGACAAAGCATTTGGTTCTTTGTTTGATCCTGTTCTAATGTCCTTTTCTAAATTCCTGTGACATTTAATCTCCAGGCCAGGAAGAAGTGGGGGAAGAGAGGCAAGGGGATATGGGATTAACTCTTGTCTCCTTCTAGAGTCTAGTAGGTCGGGGAGGAGAAGGGCAAGGAGGATCTCAAACTCAGTTTAGTGAGTTGGGCACCAGCTCTTTTAATAAAAAATGAAGTGAAATGGAATAGAAAACATCAGAGTGCCTGGTATGTGATAAGTCTAAGTTATTCTTTGAGACTGTCCTGTGTATGTGTGTATCTGTGTGTGTGTGTAAGCAGTTATATCTCATGTGGCAATATAAGTCACAAAACATTCTAAAGATCAGTGTTATCGATTATGGATTATTTTCTTACAAGGTTATCTTTCCTAGGGATCCTGGGGTGCAGATATGTCAAAGATCACTTTTCTCCAAGGATCTTCCGAACCTGCTTTTCTTAGGAGGTTTAAGGGTTTTCTAAGAGGACATCTGAATCTTAACATTTCAGTAAAGATTTTCTCCAGAGCTAGTTATGCATTATTATTATTATTAGCTTTTGTGATTGTGTCAGAATACTCTCAATGTATTATATTACATTTATTCTAATTATGTTACTAAAAAAGCACAGAGGAGGAATTTCCCTGGCAGTGCAGTGGTTAAGACTCTAAACTTCCAGTGCAGGGAAAGCGAGCTCAATCCCTAGCTGGCTAACTAAGATCCCACGTGCTTCAAGGCGTGACCAAAAGATTTAAAAAAAAAAAAAGAAAAAAGTCATAGAGGAAATGAACTTGTTTCCATTGAGAATTGGATGAATGAGGGGACTTCCCTGGCAGTCTAGTGGTTAGGACTCGGTGCTTCCACTGCAGGGGACCCAAGTTTAGTCCCTGGTTGGGGAGACCCCAGCCATACCCACACATACCCATACCGTACCCAGCCATACCCACATACCCACATACCATGCAGTGTGGTCAACAAAGCAAAACCAGAAGAATACCACAAAAAAAGAACTGGACGAAAGAAATAAAATGTGTGAATGAACACTTTCTCCTTGCATGGTTTTATGTCCAGCTATATGCATTTGGAAGGACTGATGCTGAAGCTGAAATGCCAGTACTTTGGCCACCTGATGTGAAGAGTTGACTCATTGGAAAAGACCCTGATGCTTGGAGGGATTGGGGGCAGGAGGAGAAGGGGATGACAGAGGATGAGATGGCTGGATAGCATCACCGACTCGATAGGCATGAGTTTGAGTAAACTCTGGGAGTTGGTGATGGACAGGGAGGCCTGGCGTGCTGTGATTCATGGGGTTGCAAAGAGTCAGACATGACTGAGCGACTGAACTGACTGAACTGATATGCATTTGCAAATGATGAAGTTTTAGGTTCACTTGGGTTAATGATATTAATACTGTCTATTGACCCTGTGATAACGGCTGTATAACAAACCACCTCAGCATATGATGACTTAAAACAACCACAATGTATTTTCTCATGATTTTGTGGGTCAGCAGTTTAGACTTGGGGCTTCCCTGGTGGCTAAGATGATAAAGAATCTGCTTGCAATGCAAAAGACCTGGGTTTGATCCCTGGGTTGGGAAGATCCCCTGGAGAAGGGCATGGCAACCCACTCCAGTATTCTTGACTGGAAAATCCCATGGATGGAGGAGCCTGGTGGGCTCCAATCCAAGGGGTCACAAAGAGTTGGACATGACTGAGCGACTTCACTTTCACTTTCTTTCCACTTTCCAGTACTTTTGCCTGGAGAATTCCATGGACAGAGGAACCTGGTGGGCCACAGTCCATAGGGTCTCAGAGTCAGACATGACTGAAGTGACTTAGCACACACGCATGGTTTGGACTTGGCTCATCTCTGCTTCCTCTGTGTGTGTTGGGCTCACTTGTAAGTTAAGCTGAGGCCTGAGGGGTCCTGCATGAGTGGCTGAGTCTCTCTCCATCAAGTATACTCTTAAGGAGGCAGCCCAGCCTGACTATGAGGCAGCAGTATCCCAATGGGTGGGGGCTTCCCAGGTGGCTCAGTGGGTAAAACATCTGCCTGCAACACAGGAGATGCAGGTTCAGTTCTTGGGTCGGGAAGATCCCCTGGAGGAGAGCGTGGCAACCCACTCCAGGATTCTCACCTGGAGAATACTATGGACAAGAGGAGCCTAGCCGGTTACCATCTCTAGGGTCACAAATTTGACACAACTGAAGCGACTTAACATGCATGCACACATGTCCCAGTGGGTGAGGGCCCTGGACACCAGCCTTCAAGACCAAGGCTTGGGAATCACTTTCACTTGCTTTGTTATTTTTTGTTTAATATTATTTCTTTATTTGGCTGCACTGAGTCTTAGTTGCAGCTTGTGGGATCTAGTTCCCTGACCAAGGATCAAACCCTGGCCCCCTGTACTGGGAGCTCAGAGTCTTAGCCACTGGACCACTAGGGAAGTCCCTCCTTGCTATGTAATTAATGCATGTCACCAGGTGAGCCCAGCATCTAGGGGTGGGGAAATGGGTTCCACCTTTTGTTGAAAGGGACCACAAAGAATGTTTGTGTTTTACTTGTGTGTGTGTGTGTGTGTGTGTGTGTGTCTGTGTGCTCAGTTGTGTTTGACTCTTTGTGGCCCCATGGACTGTGGCCCTAGGAACCTGGTGGGCTACAGTCCATGGCGTTTTCCAGGTAAGAATACCAGAGTGGGTGGCCATTCGCTTCTCCAGGGGATCTTCCTGATCCAGGGACTGAACCCACATCTCTTAAGTCTTCTGCATTGGCAGGCTGGTTCTTTACCACTAGCACCACCTGGGAAGCCCCAGTCTTACATGACAGCTTTCAAATGGCAAACCAAAACTTTTCTCTATCTATGGGTGTGTATGTGTACTAATATATGAACTTAAGAGGACATTCCTATATAAACCATCTTTCTGGTTTTATAAAGAAGACATTCGTCTCAACTGGAATTTCACTGAAATACTTTCTATGACCGATGGCTGACATTTCAGTAATAGCTGAGTCAGTTCTCTGTTGCCCCCTCCCCCTGCATTGCAGTGGGAAGTACCTTTATGTTTATTAGGCCGGGCTCAGCTCAGGTTGAGCCATCAGAGCTGTTAGTTCATGCAGGGAAATGAAAATAAAGGTTTGGTGTGGGCACAGCTGGTTGAAAGTTCAGAGCCGAGTAGCCTCTGAGCTCTGTGGGGTCATTTTCGTGGAGCCGTGTCCTCTCCTTTCAATACACCCGGAACTCTTCTGTTGCAGAGATTAACCAAAGTGCTGACAATCTACACATGTTTCTCCTGATCTGTGGACTCAGACAAGTGAAAGACCCTCTCTATTTGGTGGATGCATTCTCCGGTATGTATTCTTGGGTGACCCCTCGCCTGCGGGATTCCAGTGCGGTTCCCATCTTCAAAGGTCTCTCCTTAGGACTTTGAGATTTCTCATTTTTTTTTGCCCACCAGCAGAACTGTTTCTAGATTGTTGCTTTGGAAACAACCAGAAAAATAATCATGCTGTTAGTCATTTCAGTTGTTTTTCCTGTGCCCTCAGCTTCTGTTTTGCTGCTGTTGTTTAGTCGCCCAGTCATGTCTGACTTTTTTGCAATCCCATGGGTTCCTGTAGCCCACCAGGCTCCTCTGTCCATGGGATTTCCCAGTCAAGAATACCGGAATGGGTTCCCATTTCTTTTCTCCAAGGGATCGTCTCAGCTTCTGAGAAAATCATAAAAAATAGCCAATAATGATAAGGCTAAAATAATTTTACCTGGAAATAATTTACACATACCAATTTGTATGATACATTTGGAGTTTTGTTGCACTGCTTAAGTTAGTCTGTAGACTCCAGTGTATACTGAAGTCCATATTGAGTTACGATGGCATATGCATCCTAACTACATAATAAATTAAATATCTGAATAATGTGCAATAGTCTAGAAAAAAAGTTTTCCTTAAAACCATAAAAAGTTCAATACTTACATTTCAAATAATTGTAAGTTGACTAATATGAAAACGAAATGATATGAAAGAATTTATATAATTAGCACAACTAATACTGAACTGATGTATGTTTTCAGCTGTGACTTAAAACCATTTTAAAAGTCTTTTTTTTTTTTTCTTTTTTCTCCTCAAGAATGGCATCAAGAAGAGCCCAACGTTTACATGGTTATTGTTGGTCCTGAAGTAAGTTGATTTGCCATGAGCCTTGATCTCATCTCTGTTTACCTCCATTCTTTTTAGACATTTTGTAAAAATTAGTTACTTTTCACACTCATATTTTATTTCTTTCCTAAGCAAATAATGCCTGTTTGCCTTTTAAAAAGTGAACACCAGGCTGAGGTTAGAGATGATGATGCTTTATAAGTCTTTACAATTAATTTAATGCTACAGAGGGTAAGTAATGGATTCTCTCAGGACTAGAGGCATACAAAGAGAGCTTATCTAAGTTGGTGTATAAGATAGATGTCACATGTGGTCCAGATCATCTTTGAAACTCGTTGAAAGTGCTCAGCAGACATGGAGCTGTTCATCCAAGCACTGGATTAGGTAATTGACATACATTTAGAAGCCAAGTGGGGTGGAAAATAAGTACCTATAAGCACGAGAAATAAAGTCGTCACTGGGGGATGTCCTTGGCTGACCATGGCCATTGTCTGGGGAACAGAGGTCAGTGGAAGGGCTTGGAGGTTCTGCCTCTCAGCTCCCTGGGACTCTGGACACCCCCGCTCCCCCTCGGCAGATATGGAGCAAGCAGGTGATCTGTTCCAGAGTCGATTCTTATTATTTTTTTTTCAATTGTTACCAAGGCTGTGTTTTTGTTTTTTTTTTGTTGTTGTTTTTTTATTTTTGGCTATGCTGGGTCTTTGTTAAGCTCTTCTTTCCTGCATGGACTTTCTCTAGTTACTGTGAATAGGGGCGCCTCTCTAGTTGCGGTGCAAGGGCTTCTCACTGCGGTGGCTTCCTTTGTTGCGGAGCACAGGCTTAGTTGCCTCATGGCGTGTGGGATCTTAGTTCTCGGACCAGGGATTGAACTCACGTCCCCTGCGGCAGCTGCACTTCCAACCACTGGACCACCAGAGAGGTCCCCCCCAGAGTCAATTCCAAGCACTCAGAGAGTCTGGGTGGCAACATTGGTCATCTCATGAAAGCAAACGCTGATTGGCTCTGTCCAAGCAGTTTAGAAAACAGAACCCTCGTCTCGCCAGTTGGGATGTAACCCAACACCAGTTGGGATGTAAGGATGTCTTGTCTTCTCTTCCTGGGGTGTCTGTATCAGGGCTGCATCTTCTGTTCCTTGAACGACATCTCCCACTGCCTTTCCCTTCTGCCCAGCAGGGATGGCTGAGTCTGGGCATGTTAAATGCCTTCATGACATCCTTGTTCTATTCTGTCATTTCTCATCTTGTCAGTTTCCTAGTTCCCTAGAAACCCATGAGGTATGCAATAGAAGTGGCAAGCTTTTCTCAGTATTCTAAAGACCTCTGGAAATACTACATTTACCTGGAGAAAGGCACCCTAGCCTAAAAAATATACCAGGAGCTAGAATTTGTGGGGCCACATTGGTTGTCACATGGTAGATGAATCACCCCACCATCCATGTTGTTTGTTGGTATAACAGGCCCTCACATATACACACTTGCATGCACATACACACATCATACCCAGGCTCAGGGCCAGCCTTTTGATGGTTAACAAGATAATTCCCAGTGCACTAATGAATGTTAAGTCACATAGGCAAAGCTATTACTATTATTTTAATTCTCTTTCTATCCTTCTGTTTGAGCAGCATGATTGAAAAAGTTTTAATTTGAAACTGAGATTCTTGCTAACCAAGAGAGAAAGCTGCAAGCTTAGAGCCGTGGCAGCAGCAGTTGTCTTGAAAAAATTTAGTAATGTGGCTTTCCTTTTCATTGCTTTTGTTTTTATGGTTTGGTTCCATTTATGATGCATGATACTGGTTTTCCAACTCTGAAAATTTCCTTTAAAGATCAGTTGATTAAAAAAATAAATTTATTTCACAAAAGTATTAAATAAACAATAGTAGAGAGGGGGCACAGATGTGATGAATTGCAAAAGTACGCAAATAGCCAGTTGGGGAAACAGTTTTTATGAAGACCCAGTGTGCCTAGGAGGTGCAGGTTTGAACCCTGGGTCAGGAAGATCCTCTGGAGGAGGAAACGGCAGCCCACTCTGGTATTTTTGCCTGAAAAAAATCTCGTGGATAAAGGAGCCTGGTGGGCTACAGTCCTTGGGGTTGCAAAGATTTGGATACGACTGAGTGCTTGTGTGCATGCGCGTGCGCACACACACACACACACACATATGCACACACAGTGTATTTGGAGGCAGAAATACCAAAGAACAATACTTGGTGGAGAAAAATGTTCACAAACAACTCTGGCCTAATGATGAGCTGATTTCTCTGTTTGACTTTTTCTGTCACGCTTCCTTTTAAGGAAACCTGGAGAGAGGTGGCAAACTTCAAAGTATAGCACTAAACATGTGCCAGAAACCCTTTTCCAGGAACATAAGGCCTGAAGCAGCATTTTAGCTGGTACTGGAGTCAGAGAAGAGGGAACGACTAGGGTACGTGGTGTTTTCCCACAGCCATTAGCACCTTCCTGCTTAACTCACTTGCCTACAAGTGAGGGAAGCCATTTGTTTCATAAAGACTTCCTAAGTCATGGTCTCTTAGAAGAGGCACTTCTTTTGTTTTTGCTTTCTTTTGGCTGTGCCTTTGTTATGGGTCTTTGTTATGGTGCTTGGCCTCTCAAATTGTAGTGCAGGTCTCCGTAGTTGTAGCGAGAGGGCTTAGTTGCTCCGAAGCATGTGGGATCTTAGATCCCTGACCAGGTATCAAACCCACGTCCTCTGCATTGGAAGGCAGATTCCTAACCACTGGATCACCAGGGAAGCCCCAGTTATTTTGTTTTCTAAACAATTAGGAAGGCTTTTCCGTCCCCAGGGGAAAGAAACTTATTTTCCCATTTGTTTTTGAAACATACAAGCTTCCCTCTAACTTTAGCTTGCCTACTTTTGAAAGAACAGCGATTGTAAAAACTGTGTTTCCTTCCTCCTAATTTCACTGCAAAGAAATTAGACTCTTGGGCTCTGGGTTGGGAGGCAATAGGGGAGGGTGGAGACTGTGGCAAACTGTGGCCAGCCTGACTGGGAGCATGATCAGCCACAGCAGGATTTGCATCCAGAGATGCAGGCTCCCTAATCAACCTTCCAAGAGAAGCCACAGCACAGAGGCCTTTTTTTTTTCACTTTTGAAAAAAAAAATGCATGCGTGCATGTGTGTGTGTGTGTGTGTGTGAAATTTTTAAGTGCTGGCAACTATCTAGACAAACATTCATGTGTGTCCTTGCTCTCTCTCTCTCTCTTTGCCTTGTCGGTCCAACAAAATGAATCTCTGTAGTTTCTTTTTTTTTAAAGTTGTATTTATATATTTATTTTGATCACGCGAGTCTTCATTGCTTCACATGGGCTTTCTCTAGTTGGAGCAAGCAGAGGCTACTCTCTTGTTGCGGGGCATGGACCCTAGGCCTGAGGGCTCAGTAGTTGTGGCTTGGGGGCTCAGTTGCCTTGTGGCGCGTGGAATCCTTCTGAACCAGGGATGGAGCCCATGTCCCCTGCATTGGCTGCGGATGCTTAACCCCTGGACCACCAGGGAAGGCTCTGTATTTCCTCTTTTGTAACTTCCAGAGGGAGGCAGTCCTAAGTGGTTTTGAGCAAGGTCTCTCATGACTTGGCCTGATGAGAATCAGGAAACAGAGGGAGACTTGAGCTGCGCCCCCGAGACAAAGCAGGCTTACAGGGACCCTGGGAAAGTTGTGCCTTGGGAAGCTTTGGTGCTTCCACAATTTCTAGTGGAATTTCTCCTTTCCCCTTTTCTCCTCCCCTTTTCCAAGCTGGTCTAATACATCTCTGACATACCTGAGGACATATTCCTGAGCCAATGCAGGTCCAGAACAAGTCTCATAGAATCCTCCACCCCTGAGGCCCCTGGAGGTCCCTTCTGAAGCTTCATCTTCAGCCACTGAGTTAGTCTGTGTGGGTGGAGCCTGAAAAGCAAAGTGGCAAGGGAATGAAAAAGAAAGAGGAGCCTGGAAAGGGAGCTCTTGAGTGAAGGACCGTGAAGGGTTATGATCTGAGAGTTGCTGGTCCTTAAGTTCATTGCCATGAATTAGTAATAATTCTCAAGCACTTCTTCCACACGGCCCTCCACTATCTGTAATTAAAAACCCTCTAGGAAACGGAGAAAGGCATCTTGGGTTGCAAATTTGCCACTTGCAAAAACCAGTTGTAAGCACCTGGCACTGTGCCAGGACCACACTCAGTCTGGAGATTTCCTGGGATCTGCTCACGTCTCTTCCATCCAGAGAGACTGGATCTTCCAGATCTAACTCTGCCTGCGGGGATGTGGCTGCCTTCTCAGGCTTGCACAGACCTGAATGCAGAAGCGAGCGTTTGGGACCTGACTCCTGTTTCTTTGTCTTGGTCCATCTGGGCAGCTGTAACCACGTACTGCAGACGAGGTGGCTAAGAAACAACAGATTTATTTCTGACGTTCTGGAGGCTCCGAGTCCAAGGTGAAAGTGCCAGCTGGGTCATTTTTTCTGAGGGTACTCTTCCTTTATCTTTTTTTTCCTTCAATTTTTGGCTATGCTGGATCTTCATTGCTGCATACAGACTTCTCTAGTATCAGCAGGCAGAGGCTACTCTCTAGTTGCGGTGCCCGGGTTTCTCATTGTGGTGGCTTTGCTTGTTGCAGAGCATGGGTTCTCAAGCGAGGGCTCAGTGGTTGTGGGGCACAGGCTTAGCTGTTGAGGCATGTGGAATCTTCCCAGACCAGGGATCGAACCCATGTCCCCTGCATTGCAGGCAGATCCCTTACCACTGGACCACCCAGGAAGTCCAGAGCGCTCTTGCTTGCTTGCTGAATCCTCGGAGCTCTCTGGGATCTTTTATCAGAACACCAATCACATTCATGAGGTTCCTGCATCACTTCCCAAAGACCTATGCTTCCAAATATCATCACCTTGGGGATTAAGATTTCAATGTGTGAATTTTAAGGGGGACACAAACATTCAGCCCCTAGCAATATTCCTGCCTTCTAATGGGTCTTTATCAAATCTAAAGAGAATCAGTAGCCACCATCACAAACACCTTAGTGTCATCTTAGTAGACAGAATAATTTGATTTTCTGAAATACTAAGGCAGCACTGAATATAATTTAATTAGTCACAACTTCAAACCACTTGTTTCCTTCTTGGCTCCCTCTTCCCTACAAAAGTAGTTGTTTTTTTTTTTTTTGGTTACACTGCCCTGTTTGTGGGATCTTAGTTCCTCAACCAGGGATTGAACCTGAACCCCTAGCAAGGAAAATGCAGACCACCAATGAGTTCCTCAGAAGATTTAAAACCAATATATTGATATGTAGACACACATTTCATATCCTCCAATAATTCAGATAAACTAGTGTCTCTTAAGTGTCATATGTTTGTTTGCTTTTTCTCCATAACCAGTGGTATGCTGGTCAGTGTTGAACAACTGGTTCTGTTGGGATGGGCAAGGTGGTAAACCCAATTTTTTAAATCTTTTTGATGTTGACCATTTTTAAAGTCTTTATTAAATCTGTTACAGTATTACTTCTGTTTTATGTTCTTTGTTTTTTTTTTTTTACGCTCCCTAACCAGGATCGAACCTGCACCCTCTGCTTTGGAAGGCGAAGTCTTAGCCATTGAACCAACAGGGAAATTCCAAACCCTATTTCCTAAAAGCCCTATTTGCTTATTTCTGTAAAAAACATTTTCCTATGGCCAGTTTCAAATTACCAGTCAGCAAGTAAAGCCAACTTCAGCACATTTTACATGGTGAACCACCACACACACACACACACACACACACACACACACCCCGGAAACAAGCTTAATTAAACAATCCTCTTGCTTCATGTATTTCACACACTCTGATCTTTTTTTAAAAACCTGTTCCATGCCTCTGCTTTGATATTTCATGTCATTAAAACAGTGCCTATTTTTATTCCAAGGTTGATTTCATGATGTGCTTCAAGATTCGAAGTCTGGAAAACACTGACTTGGACCACACTGAATGGTTGTGTGTGTGTGTGTGTGACCACTAAACATACTCCTTCTTGAAAGCCAGTGTGTTGGCTGCTTCCTTAATGAGATTCCCTCCCCAGATCTTGGCCTGGCTTTGATATGCTTCTTGACCACTCAACTTAAACAAGCTGTTCCTTATTATCCTTACAAGATTTCTAGGCATCTATCAGTTTTCAGTGTCAAGAATTCAATTTAACACCACTTTTGAATACAGAAGTAGGAGGAGACTAAAAGGGTTTTACACTTGACATTGAATCTTTGCTAAAATGTTATGGGTTAATACACTGATCTTTTGGAAATGGATTTGAGAAGTGGGTCAGAGGTCAAATCTTGGGACACATTACAATTCATCTTTTAACCATTATCTCCTAGAGCGGATTAAACACCCCAAGTACTATAATTATTTTTGACATCTGATGTGAATACACTCTTCTTCCATTCATTTTTTTTTTCTTTGTTAACTGCTAAGCTCAATGACTGAATAAACACTTTAAGTCTAAATTGCACCCTTTTGGAGGACTGTAGCCTTTCCAGGTCATGTGCAGGGCCTCTTAGAACAAAATTGCATTGACTCGGTTAGTGAATATGTCTTGAGAAAGAGCTCAGTCTGTTTTTAGGGTGTGCTCACAGTGCATACAGCAGTGATTCCTGCCGTCTTTGTCCCTGTCTCTGCATGGAGCCTGGTCAGATAGGAGACCCCAGTGAAGAAACGACACAGCTCAGCCTGTGCCTCTGGGCTGCAGCCTCAGACCAACTTCAACACAAGGACGTGTATTAGGAGATGATAAGAGCTTCTAAGAGAATTGCTGGGGAGGCTGAAGACCAGGTTTGACTGCATCCATTTCTTCGTCTCTGGGTCATTCCCTTCAAGGTCCATGGTCTGCTGTGGGTTACCTCTGCCATTTTTAAGGAGAGGACCAGGCACCTAATTCCACTTCCACCAGACCACACCCAGTGGGCAGAGGTGAGAAGATGCTCAGGGGAAGCAGAATAGGTGCAGTGGATGCCAGATATTCAAAGCAGAAAATTGATGATCATGGCATGTGTGAACTACTGATTTGTTTGTATGAACGATCAGACAAGAACCAACGATCAGACAAGAACCGAATACTTTTGTAGGTCACTTAATGGATATCAATGTGGCCCTTATGTTTAGTCCCAGAGAACAGAATAGACTTGGCCCCTGCCTGAGTGGACATGAGGTCTGGTTAGGAAGAGAGACAAAGACAGGTAACTCTAGACTTGAGGTGTGTCTGCCAGGACAGGGGAGCCCAGGGGCTGGGCTGCAAACATGCAGCGTTCATGTTTGTTCCTACTGTGTTCCATGGTCCAGCTCAGAAGGCAGTTATCACCCTCCTCTTTGGAATATTATTGCTCTCGTTTTTAATCAACACTCATCTCTCTACCAACCATTTATAAAATAGTAGAGAGAATGGTGGGCTTCCCAGGTGGCACTAGTGGCAAAGAACCCACCTGCCATTGTAGAAGACATAAGAGACGCAGTTTCGATCCCTGGGTTGGGAATATCCCCTGGGGGAGGGCATGGTAACCCACTCCAGTATTCTTGCCTGGAGAATCCCACGAACAGAGAAGCCTGGCAGGCTACAGCCCACAGGGTCGCAAAGAGTCGTACATGACTGAAATGATTTAGCACACACGCAGAGAGAGTGTTCTTAGATTGCTTTTAAAAAAATGGTGGTGCTGTGTATGTTACACATCTAAAAAATAAAGTGATCATTCTTAGCAAGAACATTTCAAAAAGCGAGATCCCAGTCCCCTGTGAAATCTACTTAATCCTTCATTACTGCTTACTGCTGGCAAATCTGTTAACATCTTTAGAACAAGATCGAATCATCCCTGTCAGGCAAAGGGTAGTTCTGCATGGCTGTGGAATAGAGTGATTGCATGCTAGCTGGGTACCCTTCACTGCTCTGGGCCTCAGTTTCTCCATCTGTAAAGTGGGCATGACTCAGAAAATGCTACCCGCCTAATAGTTTCCTATGAGGTCAAAATAGGCGAATACTTGGCATAGCACCTGGTTCATAGGCAGCATCATGTGGGCGTTTAACTAAAGAATGAAAGAACTTTCTGTGCTAATGTTTCCTTTGTGTGTCGACAGGCTAAGATTCTGTTTTAGCTGCAGGATGGTTTGAGTTAGGCGCTGGTTTTCTATTAAAGCTTCTTTGATCTCTCGATCCAGCCATCTTGGCAAAGCATGTGGTTTCTGCTTGCAGGGGCGTATGGAGTGGGTGCATTTTATGGTTCTCTTTGATAAGCAATGTGGTAGGAACATTCGGCTCGTGCATAACAGCTTAATGACTTTCCACAATAATTTCTTATATCTAAGGTGATTTTCCTTCAGCCTGGGAGTTGAGACAATGTATTTTGCTAGAAAGTAAATAAACTTAGAAGGAGGAAATGAGAATTTTCTTTGCTGCTTGCCATGCTCTCGCTTTTTAAAGTTTCATAACATGCACTTTCATTAAATAAAAATATCTACCCTTCTTTTTTTTTTCTTTACCTTGTGTTTTGTTCCCCTTGGCTTCACTAAGAGATTTGAAAATGAACTGATGTGGAAGGCAAGCCCAGAAAAGTTTAATGCAGTTTGTACCTTCAGCTTGAAAGTTGCTGTTATACCTTCGGCTACATTTTAGTTAAAGCGTTATGTTAGTTGCTCAATCACGTCCAACTCTTTGTGATCTCATGGACCATAGTCTGCCAGGCTCCTCTGTCCATGGAATTCTCTAGGCAAGAATACTGGAATGGGTAGCCATTCTTTTCTCCAGTTAGGTATTTCAGCTGTCTTATAAAATTTTTTTTCCTTGATGAAATCTTTTCCCCTAATCATGAGAGAAGAAACATGTTTAAAAATTAAAAACAAAAGGAATTTCTGTTTTCCCCTTATAAGAAAAAAATTTTTTTGGCCACACCATGGAGCATGTGGAATCTTAGTTTCCTGACTAAGGATTGAACCGCCTCCCCTTGCATTTGAAGCACAGAGTGTTAACCACTGGGCCACCAGGGAAGTTCTGAGGAATTTGTAACTAAAAATTATCATAAGTAAAACTTGTATGTCAGAATTCATGGTGGTAGTTGTTTAGTTGCTTAGTCATGTCTGATTCTTACGACCTCAGGGACTGTAGACTGCCAGGCTCCTCTGTCCATGAGATTCCTCAGGCAAGAATACTGGAGTGGATTGCCATTTCCTCCTCCAAGGAACTGAACCTGGGTCTCCTGCATTGCAGTGGGATTCTTTCCGCTGAGCCACCAGGGAAGCCTCATCAGAATTCATAAGTAAGTGTTAGTCGCTCAATCATGCCCGACTCTGCGACCTCATGAACTGCAGCCCACCAGGCTCCTCTGTCCATGAGATTTTCCAGGCAAGGATACTGGAGTGGGTTGCCATTTCCTCCTCCAGGGGATCTTCCCAACCCAGGGATCGAATCCAGGTCTCCTGCACTGCAGGAAAATTATTTACCGACTGAGCTAGTCAAAATTTATATGTAATGCCAAAAGAAGGCTTTCATGAAATTGTTTACCTTTTCATGATGAGATATTAGGGTTATAATGTAATCAAACGGCTTAGGATAATTCAAGTGAAAAGAATCAAAAGTGAGAAACAGAAGGGTAGAACCAGTTGGAAATCATTCACTTAGCAAATATTATCCAGTACAGAACTAGCATGACCTTGGGAGGAAAATGAAGGTGTATAAGGAGAAGAGATGGACACATACCCAACAAGTACCAAAAAAAGTAGTTCCAAGTAGGAGGTGGTAGAAAAGTTTGGGAGGAGACTTTACTTCTTGTTTGGATGATCAGATGGTTTCTCAAAGAGGGAACATTTGCCTATGCAGTGGGGGATGAGAGGATTTTAGGAATCGGGGTTGGCCTTCCTGGTGGAGAAAAAGACATGTAATTAGGAGAGAGGTGACAAGTGGAAAGTAAATGTTACTGAGTTCAAGTTCATACTGCCTGCTGCAGGACAGGCCAATAAATCAAGAAATGAGTTGTTGGGGCAAGAAATAGCAACTTTATTTTGGGAGGCCAGCAGACTGAAAAGGTAGTGGATTAGTGTCCCAAAGACCCATCTTCCATACAGATCTGCACCTACGGAGCGCAACTATCCATGCTTGGCAAGAGACAAGTGAGGCATCTGGTTGTCTTTTTAGAAGACACCAGTCTGTGGGCGATTCATGCCAAATGTGTCACAGTTGTGCCAAAGGACATTCAGCCAGCATGTTGCATACACGGAGAATATCCCTAAGACCCTACTAGGACAGAAAACATTTCACTCTTTAAAAAAAAGAATTATCTTCTTGATTGATAGTTCTAAATGTTACGTTTTTACTCCATGGGGTCAAAAGCTACCTGTGTGATTTTGAGTGAAAAAATAGGGGGCAGCAATCAGGGGTCGACAATTTCTATTTCCATTTGTTTGAGAATAGTATTAAAAGCAGAGACACTAACACAGGTCAGAATGTTTCAGCAAGCAAGTTTAAGAAGTTGAATTTTATAACAATAAACCTGTTAAAATATTGCCAGCATTTGGACTTTCTTAAATGTCTTTAAAAAAATTTTTTATTGATATGGGTGTACCTATGGCTGATTCTTGCTGATGTATGACAGAAAACCACAAAATTCTGTAAAGCAATTATCCTTCAATTAAAAAAATAAAGTGGCAAAAAAAATTTTTATTGAGATATAGTTGATTTACAAAGTGGTATTTCAGGTATACAGAACAGTGATTCAGTTATATATATATACATATATATATTCTTTTTTAGGTTCTTTTACATAATAGATAAGTGATTCAGGTATACACACACACACACACACACACACACACACACACACACACACACATTTCCCTGGTGTCTCAGACACAGCGCTGCCTGTAGTGCAGGAGACCTGGGTTTGACCCCTGGCTCAGGAAGATGCCATGCAGAACGGAATGGCAATCCACTCCACTATTCTTGCCTGGAGAATTTCATGGACAGAGAAGCCTGGTAGGCTACAATCCATGGGCTTGCAAAGAGTTGGATACAGTTGAACAACTAACATACTCACACAAACACACATTAAACATATATTCTTTTTAAGGTTCTTTTCCATTATAGATTAAGTATTGTTACCTGTGCTACACAGTAAGACCTATTGTTTATCTATTTTATATATAGTAGTGTTTGTGTGTTGGGCTTCCCTGATAGCTCAGTTGGTAAAGAATCTGCCTGCAATGCAGGAGACCCTGCTTCTATTCCTGGGTTGGGAAGATCTGCTGGAGAAGGGAAAGGCTACCCACTTCAGTATTCTGGCCTAGAGAACTCCATGGACTGTATAGTCCATTGGGTTGCAAAGAGTCGGACACGACTGCTCTTACTCTATCCCTCTCTCCACGCCTTTCCCCTTTGGTAACCATCACTTTGTTTTTTTGTCAGTGAGTCTATTTCTGTCTTGTGAATAATTTCATTTACATCATTTTAAAAATTCCAAATATAAACAGTATCATATGATATTTAAAACAAGTCCGTTTCTTCTTGATGGCAACTAAATGGCCTTTGCAGTAGTTTAATCATATGGTAGGCTCCATCTGTTCAGTACACTTTTGAGTTGCTTTACATACATGTGTCTAGTGGTGTGTATCTTCTGTACTGTTCCTGCAAGTTTGCTATTAAAGTATATTAAGCTTTTTAAAAAATCTAGGAATAATTTCCACTTTGTTACGCACCTAGATTTACTGTGTCCACCATCAAAGTGATGTCATGACCTCAGGGAAATGAGTGAGCTTTGCGTTACTGGTTCTTTGGGATACATCTTCAGCATATGAATAGTTTAAAGGATCTGGGCTTCACCACACACACACACACACACACACACACACACACACACACACACACAGCATTTCCTCACCAGAGGAAACCAAAATGAAGTTTTTCGAAAACACAAAATTATTTCAGTATGACAAACTCTAGGGATATCATCATATTCATTAAGTCGACTTGGTTTGTAATTCCTGATACCTACTGGTGAGGTGTGAATGAGAATAGAAATTGAATCTGCCTTCATTTCTAAACTCATCTGCAGTAACAGGAAGAGCTGGCAGACACGTATTTATAAAATGTGCTTACACCCTCATCTACCTCTATCTCTGAAGACATGTTTAGAATTTTGTCTTACACTTGCCTAAGCTTAAGAATATTTTCTCAGTTATTTTAAAATTGTATTCATTGTTAATAAAACCTGGGAGAGATGCAGGGTAAAACCTGTCTACTGATTGTTTCATTTAATAGTTTGCAGTTGGATGAAACAGATGCGATAAGCATGCACTGCAGCTTCATCCTAATAGGCTTGTAGGGACCCTATGACAGGTGGAAAGTTATCCGTAAAGATCCTCTTGGTAGTTCAGGAAGTAAATTTACCTGAGAAGAGGTCATTGTGCATAAAGAGTACATTAGTTTGGCTTCTGATGGTCAGGAATAAGGTGTGTTTTCTGTGATGACCTTCAGGTGTAGGTGTCTTGCTGAGAACTATGGCAGTGTCACTGGGAAAGTACACATTTGAGATGAAGTGTATAGATATTTTTGTATTAGTGCTGCAATCTGCTGCTCTCATTCTTACTCATTCTAGCAAGGCTTTGATATTTAACTGTTTCTTCTACTCCTCATAGAGCAGTTACTGTGTTTCAGAAAAAGTTGTAAGCACTGAATGTCTTTTAACTATTTGATCCTCCCAACAATCCCACGGTGCTGTTGTCATTCTCTTCTTATGGATGAGGAGCCTGAAGCCCAGAGAGATCCATTAATGTGCACATGGCCATGTGGCTAGAGATTGATTTGGGAAGGATTTGGCCCAGGTGTTCTCTCTCCAGAGCCCCACTCAGTCTGGACATCTACATATGAGTTTTCTTAAAAGCATGTGGAGTCAAAAACGTTGGTGTAAGAGACCAGTTTAAGAGACATTGCTATTAATGTTTGCATTAATTCAGCAAACATACTGACTACCAGGGACATGATGGGACAAAACAGGGGGCCTGGGAGCTCCGCTAGTAGTCCAGTGGTTAAGAATTTGACTGGCAATGCAGGAGACACTGGTTCATTCCCTGGTCTGGGAACATCCCACATGTCACAGAGCAACTAAGCCCATGAGCCACAACTACTGAAGCTTGTATGTCTGGAGCCTGTACTCCTCAACAAGAGAAGCCACCTCAGTGAGAAGCCCATGCCCCACAACTAGACAGTAGCCCCCAATCTCTACAACTAGAGAAAGCCCACATACAGCAAAGGAGACCCACCACAACCAGTAAATAAATCTTTTAAAAAAAATAATATATATATATATATATATATATATATGGCACCTGTCTCAAGGGACATATTTCCTCTAGATATGAAATAGGAGTGAAGTGCAGACTTAAGAATATCACATTGCAACTAATTAAAAGGTTGGACTTGGCTTTTTAAAAATGGAAATATAATTTGTGTGTCATACAATGCACCATTTTAAAGTATTTAATACAAAGTTTTACAGTCATCACCCCTATCTAGTTTTGGGGCATTTTCATCATCTCCCCCAAATCCCATGCCCATTAGCAGTCACTCCCATTCTCCCCACCTCCCAGTGCCTAGCAACTAATCTACTCTCTTTCTTTATAGATTTGTCTGTTCTGGACATTTCATATAAAAAGAATCACAATTTAGGGCCTTTTGTGTCTGATTTCTTTCACTTAGCATCATGTTTTCAAGGTTCATCCGTACTGTAGCATAAATCATACTTCATTCCTTTTTTTTTTTTTTTTGGCTGAATAATATTTCATTGTATGGAGAAGACCCCATTTTGTTTTCCCAAGTATCAGCCCATGGATGTGCCTTTGCTTTAAAATTGTGTGTCTGGAAAGGCTCCCTGTTAAAAATAAAATTTTAATTCAGTCATCCACCACTGTAATCAACCAGGCAAAACTTTCATTGAAGTATTATGTTTTTGTCAGATTTTCCCTTGACTGTAAATGACTTCTGTTTTAGGACTTTGAGTTGAGTGGATAGCTCTTGGCCTCCCATACCTGGAGCCTCACCAAGCTCTTATCTTATAGACCAAACAGGAAATAGGAATGCAGTTGGCCCTGTGTATCATCAGGTTCTGTATTCTCAGATTCAACCAACCATGGACTGAAAATATTCAGGAAAAGAGATTCCAGAAAGTTCCAAAAAGCAAAACTTCAATTTGCTGTGCATTGGCACCTATTTACATTGCATTTATATTTTACTAGTACTGTAAATAATCCAGAAATGATTTAAAGTATACAGGAGGATGTGTTTAAGTTAGATGTAAATACTATACCATTTTATATAAAGGACTTGAGCATGCACAGATGTTGATATCTGAGGGGGTTGTGGAACGGTGGATACTGAAGGACAACTGTGTGTGTGTATGTGTTTGTGTCTTTAAATTTTCTCTCAAGTCCTTCTTTTCCTTATTACTTTGCAGTAGCTGGACTCAGGGGTATTCTTTTGCATTTGATTTACTTTTTCCCTTTCTCAGTTGTTACATCTGGCTCTGTTGCCATGATCTGCAATACTCTTGAGACTTAGATTCATTTCTGGCTTTTCCTAAAATTCATCTTTGTCAATTTTCAGGTTGATCCAGTCTTCACAAGGGAAGTAAAAGCCAAAGTAAAGAGGTAAGTATGGGACTTTCCTGGTGGTCTGGTGGTTAAAGCTCCAAGCTTCCAATGCAGAGGATTCGGTCTTGATCCCTGGTCAGGGAATGGTAAAGAACCTGCCTGCCAATGCAGGTTCAATCCCTGGGTCGGGAAGATGCCCTGGAGGAGGGCATGGCAACCCACTCCAGTATCCTTGCCTGGAGAATGCCATTGACAGAGGAGCCTGGTGGGCTACAGTCCACGGGGTCACAAAGAGTCGGACACGACTGAAGCAACAGAGAACTGAGGTCCCACATGCTGAGTGACATGGTGAAATACATTTAAAAAAGAGAGAGAGATGGGTAGGGAGTGAACAGGTGTTTTGCAGGAGAGGAAGTCTAGTGACTGATAAATAATCCCAGTTCCCAGCATTCACCGTGTCCCAGGCTTTGTTCCCAGCACTTCATTAATAATTCCTCCTTTAATCTCCTGATGATCCTGTGAGAATCTGGGCGCTATTCCTTTCCCCATTGACAAGCCAGGAAGCTGACATGCTGGGAGCATCAGCAGTTCCCTAGAGAGCAGTCGCATGGATGCATTTGTGAAGACAACCTCACTAGGTCAGGAAATGCCCAGGAAACCCACTTTGAGGTTATAATTGTCCCTGACCTCATGGGTCAAAACCGAAAAAAAACTAAAAAGTCTGCTGGTGAGAGTGAAAATTGCAGCCATTCCCCTGGAAAGCAATTTGCCAGGGTCTTTGGTGTCAATTGCATTTGTCTGCCCGTAACAGAGACCAAGGCTTCCCTGGTGGCTCAGTGGTAAAGAATCTTCCTGCCAGTGCAGGAGATGCAGGTTCCATCCCTGGGCCAGGAAGATCCCCTGGAGGAGGAAATGGCAACCCCCTCCAGCATTCTTGCCTGAAAAATCCCATGGACAGGGGAGGAGCCTGGTGGGCTACAGTCCACGAGGTCGAAAAACAGTCAGACGCGACTCAGCGGCTCAGCAGCAACAACAGAGACCCAACAATGCTGGCTTACACACCCGAAGGCTTTAACAGCTCCCATCAAAAAATCTGAGGACCAAGTAAGACTTCAGAGACATTGTCTCCTGTCTCTCTGTCCTGTGCTCCCTACCTGTGACTTCCATTTCTAAGATGAGTGTAGCTGTAGAACTCACACGTCACTTTCCGTGTTCTAAGTGGGGAGATGGGGCAGGACAAGAGCCAGAAGTTTCCTCTCCCATGTGGGTCGTCCCCCTTTTATGTGTATATCCTCACCCTCCCAGGATCCCAGCTCCTCCTCCACCACCCCGGAGGACTGGGAAACACTGATTTCACCCCCATATGCAATCAGGTGTCTTTATATTGTTCATAGATACAGAATGCATGTATGTAAAAGTATAACCAGTTTTGTGAAAGGATAACCTCAAAACCATGAGACTGGAGAGGGTTGGGGGAATGGGGAAGAATGTCCGTACTGTTGGGTGAGAAAAATAAAACAAGGCAAAACCTCTGTGACAAAGTGTTGGGCACAGGGTATTTGTTGTGTTACACTCTTAGTTTCACTACTTCTAGTTCTCTCTGTTTATGATACGTCTATGCTTATCTCTTTGAGTATCTTTTCTAACATTTCTCTTTATTTATTTATTTGACTGAACTGGGTCTTAGTTGCAGCATGTGGGATCTAGTTCCCTGACCAGGGGTTGAACTCAGGCCCCCTGCATTGGGAGCACAGAATCTTAGCCACTGGACCACCAGGGGTACTTACCCTCTCTGAGTATCTTTTAAAAACAGCATTGGGGAAAAGGCTGCATTATTAGCAAAGGTCTGTTTTCTAAATCATTCAGAGAAAAATGGCAAGAGCCACATCTCTGATGTCCGGTATCTGAGAATCATGTGTCTCATTGGTCAGAAGGATTCAGGATGGAAGCAGGTGTGTTCACAGGCTTCCTCCTTCCCTTATCAGGGATGGAAATAGGATAGATTCTCACTCCAGTATGGTTTTCTGTACTGAACCCTTTATCAATCATGCTTCCCCGGTGATCTAAGATATTTCTCCAAAATTGTCATCTCTCCTCCCAGCCTCTCCCTGGTAAGATTCCCAGCCACAGATGCTCTCTGCCCCCTGTTGTTTCAGGACCCCTGGGGTACGGCTGATCAGGGAGATGGCTCAGGAGGACCTCCATGCGGTCATGAAGAATTGCTTCGCAGTGGTGAATAGCTCTGTCTCTGAAGGCATGTCAGCCGCAATCCTGGAGGTAATGATCTAACGAGTCCTGAAAGTGGAAATATGAAATTGTCGATCACCCCTTTTCTTAGTTATGGAGGTGATGCATTTGTCAATAAAGCTGTGTGCTGCTTAAAGCTAACAAGCACAGCGGCGTCTCTTCGGGAGTTCTAAAGTAGTTTTGAAGTTCTAGCTGAGCCTTAAAAATACTATTTTCTTTCTCCTTGCCATTTTTCCTTGCCAGTGACAAAATGAAATAAAACTAGGATAGTGTCGCCTCTCTGACTCACCTAGTAGCTTCAGTGGGAAGGTGACGGAGACTATGAAGGGCTGGGACAGGATGTGGATAAAGGTGTGTTTTGCAGGAAGCCTTCTTTTGTCTGGATTTCTTCTCCCTCTTTTCGGTTTGTGCAATGATCCCAGATTTTAGGGGATAAGAAAGGGATGGGCTTGTGCACGTGACGGGGTGGGTGTGGTAACGCAGAGAGGAGTGGTTACAGATGCACAGGAGGACGGGGATGGGGGTGGACCGAATCTCTCCATCTAGTGCTCAGCTCTGAAAAATTGCTTCCTGGACCTTCCTAGTTGTCCAGTGGTAAGACTCCACCTTCCACTGCAGGGGGCGAGGGTTCGAACCCTGGTTGGGGAACTAAGATTGCACACGCCGCTGTGCTACGCAGCCAAAAAGAAAAGAAAAGAAAAATTGCGTACTCTACTTGGGCTAAATATGCACATCCCAGCCCAACCTTGCAGTCCATTGCTCGAGTTTTCTGCACTGAAATAAAAACCCACTGCTCTTGAAATCCTTGCAGGCTCTAGTTTGACTGTATCAACTCTTGGGTGGAGGACTTAATCCAACCTTGAAGCCCTTTGCAACCTCTTCTTACTGAACATTTTCCACAGTTGGGTGTTTACCTAGGATTTCTTTTTTTTTTATTTTTGGGATCTTTAAAAAAATTTTTTTGGCTGTGCAGCATGGCATGTGGGATCTTAGTTCTCTGACCAGGGATTGAAACTGTGTTCCCTGCATTGATAAAATGGAGTCTTAACCACTGGACTGCCAGGGAAGTCCCAACCTGGATATCTTTTAAAACTTTTTTTTTTTGGCCATGCCCTAGAACTTCAGGGATCTTAGTTCCCTGACCAGGGATTAAACCCCGGTCCCACAGTAGTGAAAGTGTGGAGTCCCAGCCGCTGGACCACCAGGGAATTCCCTTCCCCGGATTTCTTAATGGCGTTGTGCCAGTGACTTGAGGTCATCACCAGTGTGCCCTTAATACAGAATGGTTTTTCTTTTCTCTTATTTTGCTGTTGGTTCATGGCATGCTGAGTTCCTTTAAGAGTGATATTAGTAAAGAGGACATGCCATCCATCCTGTCATAACCAGCTTTTGGTGCTGAGGGGAGCAGCACCATTGAATTTCCAACGAATGTGTAGAATTTCCTATAGTTCTCTACACAAGCCTTGCAGACAATGGATGCTGCAGAAGTCCTGTGGATTAGCACTTGATAAAACCCCCTGTTCAGTTCAGTTCAGTCGCTCAGTCACGTCCAGCTGTTTGCAATCCCCTGGGCTGCAGCACGCCAGGCCTCCCTGTCCATCACCCACTCCTGGAGTTCACTCAAACTCATGTCCGTTGAGTCGGTGATGCCATCCAACCATCTCGTCCTCTGTCATCCTCTTCTCCTCCCACCTTCAATCTTTCCCAGCATCAGGGTCTTTTCTAATGAGTCAGTTCTTCACATCACGTGGCCAAAGTATTGGAGCTACAGCTTCAACATCAGTCCTTCCAGTGAACACCCAGGACTGATCTCCTTTAGGATGGACTGGCTGGATCTCCTTGCAGTCCAAGGGACTCTCAAGAGTCTGTCTCCTCCAACACCATAGTTCAAAAGCATCAATTCTTTAGCCTCAGCTTTCTTTACAGTCCAATTCTCACATCCATACATGACTACTGGAAAAACCATAACTTTGACTAGATTGACCTGTGTTGGCAAAGTAATGTCTCTGTTTTTTAACATGCTCTCTAAGTTGGTCATAGCTTTTCTTCCAAGAAATAAGCATCTTTTAATTTCATGGCTGCACTCACCATCTGCAGTAATTTTGGAGTCCCTCAAAATAAAGTCTCTCACTGTTTCCATTGTTTCCCCATCTATTTGCCATGAAGTGATGGGACCAGATGCCATGATCTAGTTTTCTGAATGTTGAGTTTTAAGCCAACTTTTTCACTCTCTTCTTTCACTTTCATCAAGAGGCTCTTTAGTTCTTCTCTTTCTGCCATAAGGGTGGTGTCATCTGCATATCTGAGGTTATTGATATTGCTCCCAGCAATCTTGATTCCAGCTTGTGCTTCATCCAGTCCAGCATTTTGCATGATGTACTCTGCATACAAGTTAAATAAGCAGGGTGGCAATATACAGCCTTGACATATTCCTTTCCCAATTTGGAACCAGTCTGTTGTTCCATGTCCAGTTCTCACTGTTGCGTCTTGACCTGCATACAGATTTTTCAAGACGTAGGTCAGGTGGTCTGGCATTCCCATCACTTGAAGAATTTTCCACAGTTTGTTGTGATCCACACTGTCAAAGGCTTTGGCATAATCAATAAAGCAGAAGTAGATGTTTTTCTGGAACTCTTTCACTTTTTCGGATGATCCAGCGGATGTTGGCAATTTGATCTCTGATTCGTCTGCCTTTTCTAAATCCAGCTTGACTATCTGGAAGTTCATGGTTCATATACTGTTAAAACCTAGCTTGGAGAATTTTGAGCATCACTTTGCTAGCATGTGAGATGAGTGCGATTGTGCAGTAGTGTGAACACTCTTTGGCATTGCTTTTCTTTAGGATTGGAATGAAAACTGACCTCTTCCAGTCCTGTGGCCACTGCTGAGTTTTCCAAATTTGCTGGCATATTGAGTACAGCACTTTCACAGCTTCATCTTTTAGGATTTGAAACAGCTCAATTGGAATTCCATCACCTCTACTAGCTTTGTTTGTGGTGATGCTTCCTAAGGCCCACTTTTCTTTGAATTCCAGGATGTCTGGTTTTAGGTGAGTGATCACACCATTGTGATTATCTGGGTCATGAAGATCCTTTTTGTATAGTTCTTCTGTGTATTCTTGCCACCTCCACTTAATATCTTCTGCTTCTGTTAGGTCCATACCATTTCTGTCCTTTATTGAGCCCTTCTTTGCATGAAATGTTCCCTTGGTATCTCTAGTTTTCTTGAAGAGATCTCTAGTCTTTCCCATCCTGTTGTTTTCCTCTACTTCTTTGCACTGATCACTGAGGAAGGCTTTCTTATCTCTCCTTGCTATTCTTTGGAACTCTGCATTCAAATGGGTGTATCTTTCCTTTTCCCCTTTGCCTTTTGCTTCTCTTCTTGTCACAGCTATTTGTAAGACCTCCTCAGACAACCATTTGGCCTTTTTGCATTTCTTTTTCTTGGGTATGGTCTTGATCACTGCCTCCTGTACAATGTCATGAACCTCTGTCCATAGTTCTTCAGGCACTCTGTCAGGTCTAATCCCTTGAATCTATTCCCTTTGAATCTAATCCCTTGAATCCCTTGAATCTATTTTTACCCCCTGCAGAAAAGGAAATGTTTGGCCATTGGTCCTTCAAGTCTTTGAATCACATTTCACATCTCTGTTCTCATAACCCCAGTTTTTTACTTCAGGGTCTGCTTACTTAGAGTGATGCTATTATTGTATCATAAGTATTTGTAACATCCATTTATTCCTTTGGGCACTAGTTGAATTTACTGACCAAAGGTACAGTTTGTGAATTTTGATGTTTCAGAAGTCATGGTAAATAATTAAAGCAGGAAAAAAAAAATCATGCTCCATAAACTTAAGAAATGACTGATGGTGTATGCCTAATATTTTCTTTGAATGTGGCAGCATTTAAAAAAGCAAACAAAGAAAACCAAAAATAAAATACCATGGGCTGGGGTAGAAACTATATACCGATGCCTGAAATTCTCGTGTATGGAAGCTATTAGAGCACAGAGCCTGGATTTGTGACATGTTCTTCTTCAGCCAGATGTTGAATGCCTCAATATCTCAATCTGAGCTTAATGATTAGCATTAATCTCAATTGTGGTTTAAAATCAGCTTTCAACTAGAGTCACTGGAGTAGTATATTGTACTCTTCATATTAGCTTTAAAAATGTACATTCTTAGAGTACCAGTCCTTAAGCCTTGCTGAATCGCTCCTTTGTATGTAAATACACATTTCCTCTCCCCCACCTTCTTAAGAAAAGGTAAAGTGGATTTCGGGAATGATTTTGTAGCCAGCACATACAGCATTTCATTGCAGATGAATTGCTGTCAGATCTCATTTACTTCAAAGGAAAGGCAGCTCTGAGTAATTCTGTCTGCTTTCAGATCCCGACACTGTGTTCCTTTTGAAAACTCCAAAATAACCTTTGGGATGAGGGTTTTGAATGAAACTGATTTTAGAGGAGCCGCCGTGGAGGGTGGATTGCATTAGAATCAATTCAAAGACCCAAAGTGGTTAATCACAGAATAAGTGCATCTCACTTTGGAGGGAGGGGATCTTCTGACCTTTCAGAATTAGCATTGTTTTGTCATGCATGGGTGCATGCTAAGTCGCTTCAGTTGTGTCCCACTCTTTGCGGCCTTGTGGACTGTAGCCTGCCAGCCTCCCCTGTCAATGGGATTCTTCAGGCAAAAAGTCTGGAGTGGGTTGCCATAACCTCCTCCAGGGAATCTTCCCAGTATCAAGCCCAGTTCTCTTATGTATTCTCCTTTGGCCGGCAGGTTCTTTACCACTAGTGCCTCCTGGGAAGCCCTTGTTTTGTCGCAGAGACATGTAAAAATCCCATTTGATAAGACACTTTTTTTTTTAAACATGGACTGTCACCCACCAGGCTCTTCTGCCCATGGGATTGCCCAGGCAAGAATATTGGTAAGGGTTGCGTTTCCTCCTCCAGAGGATCTTCCTGACCCAGGAATAGAACCCACGTCTCCTGCATTGGTAGGCTGATTCTTTACCACTGAGCTACCTGGGAAACCCAATATCAACACCTATATAAGACACCCTTCAAAAGCTCACTTAGTGTGTTGATATAGAACCCTGTTGGCCGTGTTTCCAAAGACTGTTCTGCAGTGTTAGACTGGGGGATCATATCTCTGAAAACCCTTATCAGCCCTGCTGAGGATGGTGCACCAGAGACAGAGCATTTAAATCTATTTTTATTTATTCATTTTTAATTTATTCATTATTCAGTGCCCAGCAAGTAGAATCTTAGTTCCCCAACCGGGGATCAAACCCATATCCCCTGCAGTGGAAGGTGGAGTCTTAACCACTGGACCACCAGGGGAAGCCCCAACAAAGCTTTTTTAGAAGTTCAAATGTGAAGCTTCCACCTACTTGCTGGATGCTTGAAGAGCTCATGGTGGGCAAGAGAAATCCAGTGACTGCAAACGTGACTAAGTGTTTGGTACCCTTGAGCTCTGATGTTTCCTGTTCTTAGTCCCCAGATGGGGCCCCAGATACCAGATTTGAGCTGATTTCTGCTCCAAGTGCCCCTCCCCAACACTGCCCCTTTCCCGGATCATGACCTGACGGGGTTCAGAGGGTAAGCTAGCTCATTTCCAAACACCATCTCCCCAAGACATGCCCAGGCACTGTGCTCATCAGGACCAGCATCACAGCACAGTCATATTCTGAGACTTTGCCTTTTTGAAGAGGTAACTTTACACCTAAAGAAAGTGACTTGAGAATCAACCATCCTTAATGTCACATCTTGGCTGAATGAAAATAGCATTTCCACATGCTTTTTAAATGACATTTTTTTTTTCTTTCTCTTTTATTGAAGTATAGTTGATGTACAATATAATATTAGTTTCAGTGTACAGCAAAGCGATCCTGTTATATGTATGCATCTATATTCTTTTTTTCCAATTCTTTTCTATTATAGGTTATTATAAGATATTGAATATACAGTTGCTTGTGCTAAACCGTAAATCCTTGCTGTTTAAGATGAACTTTGTCTCCCCAAAATGATGGTAATGAGCAATGGATTTGAGACCCCCTGTGTTAGTTGAGAGCAAAGCCCCCACCAGGGCAAGACCACAGTTTTGCAATTCCTGGCCTGTGATCTTTTCCAAAATGCCAGATGGTGCTCACTGAAGGTCAGAGCCCACGGCCCAAACACTGGGCTCATAAGGTGCCTGTGACCCTAGTGTTGACATGTTAGAGTTACTTTCTGCTTATGCTGCTGAGTTTTCCCAAGTGCAGTGACAATTGTTGTTCAGTCGCTAAGTTGTGTCCAACTCTTTGTGACCCCGTGTACTGCAGCATGCCAGGCTTCCCTGTCCTTCACTATCTCCTGGAGCTTGCTCAAACTCATGTCTTGAGTCAGTGGTGCCATCCAACCATCTCATCCTCTGCCGCCCTCTTCTCCTCCTGCCCTCAATCTTTCTCAGCATCAGGATCTTTTCCAATGAGTTGGCTCTTAGCATCAGGTAGCCAGTGTATTGGAGCTTCAGCATCAGTCCTTCCAAGGAATATTCTGGGTTGATTTCCTTTAGGATTGACTGGTTTGATCCCCTTGCAGCCCAAGGGACTTTCAAAAGTCTTCTCCAGCACCACAGGTTCAAAAGCATCAATTCTTCGGCACTCAGCCTTCTTTATGATCCAGCTCTCACTTCCATACATGACCACTGGAAAAACCATAGCTTTGACTCTAATGACAGTGGAGGGTCCCAATCTTTACCCTACAAGATGAGCCTGGAAATTCATGACTTGGAGACTTTTATCATCATGAGGACCCCCATGCTGGCTGATCCCAGCCCTTTGGGACTGGAAAGGTGGTTTAGTGGGTAATCAGGTGATAAATCTTGTTCCTCCTTATCTCTGTGTCCATGCCAAAGGGATGTGTATGGACCTGGTGGCATTCATATGACTGGTGCTGAAAGAATATTACCCATCAGGGAAAGTGAGAATAATGGTAATTAAAATGTATACTCCAGGGACTTCCCTGCTGGTCCAGTGGCAAAGTCTCCATGCTCCCAATATAGGGGCTGGGTTTTGATCCATTGTCGGGGAACTAGATTCCACATGCCACAGCTAAGAGTTCACATGCCACCATGGAGATCCTGCGTGCAGCAACTAAAACCCGGTGCAGCCAAATAAATAGGTAAATATTTTCAAGAAGTGTACCCCAGGCTGCCACTGAAGAAGTGTGAACTGAACACTGGAGAGAGAGAAGGTTTCTTTGTGACACTGCAATAAGACAGACCATTACAGCATATAGTTTCCCAGCACTTGCAAATACAGTCAGTCATTAAGATTCAGTGTGTAGTTGGAAAATCCGGGGTTTGTGTTGGGAAACCACTGTGGGCAAAGTTTTGGGGTGATGCCAGAGCTCCAGTGAAACTAAAGAGTCATTCTGTCACAACTTGGCTCATCTCACCACACAGACTCTGACAGTGATCGCCCACCCGTCTCCTTTGCTCTTTACATCCTTTCAGGCAATGGATTTGGAAGTCCCGGTGTTGGCGAGGAACATCCCCGGAAACTCCGCGGTGGTGAAGCATGAAGTTACAGGATTGCTGTTTTCAGACCCTCAGGTAAAGGAGAGCGATTTCCCTGTGTTCACCTGGTCTGAGTCGTTTTCACCCGCCTATGGTTCAGAGAGTCTGTAATTTGCATCTTTGTGATGAGCTCTCAGTGTTCCCTTTTTACAGTAAGTCCCCTACATACAAACAAGCCCAATTCCGAGAGCACGTTCATAAGTCCAGTTTGTTTGCAAGTCCAGCAAAATTAGCTTAGGTACCCAACTAACACAGTTGGCTATATGGTACTGTACTGTAATAGGGTTATAACACTTTTCATACAAATACTACATAAAAAGCAAACAATTAAGAAAAATTTTTAATCTTACAATAGAGGACCTCGAAAAATACAGTAAGACAAGGGACATATATTGAGTGGACAAGCGGGAAGAGTCGCCGGCGAGAGAAGGGGGAGGAGGTGGAGATGGTAGAGCTGAACGATCGTCAGCAACAGGAGACGGAGGGCAAGCCGCAGCTTCACTCATGCCTGGTGTTGATGGCTCAGGTTCTGCTTCCTTGCTGGATTTAATTCTATCGACCCTCTTGTAAAAACAGTCCAGTGATGTCTGGGTAGCAGCTCTTTTTTTCTCGTCATAGATGACACAGTAGCACTGGATTGCTTTCTGAACGGCTGCTGCAGCCTTCATGTACCAGTTTATGTTAGGGTCCTATGCCTCAAAACCTACCAGTGCCTCCCCCAGTAAAGGAAATCTGCGCTCCTGTTCTCTATATATTGTGCAGTCAGGGACACAGGAGCACAGCCTCGGGTAGAGGATGCAGGCACGTGACAATGTGCGCCAGTGGTGCTGGTTTAGTTGCTAAGTCCTGTCTCGCTCTTGCGACCCCAGGGACTGTAGCCCACCAGGCTCCCCTGTCCTTGTGGTTTTCCAGGCAAGAATACTGAAGCGGGTTGCCAATCCCTGCATGACTGGACTTGCGAATGTGAATTAGCATCTTTGAAAGCTAGCAACTTGAAGGTTTACATGTAGGGGACTTACTGTAATCAGTAGAAGAGTATATGGAACACAGGGTCACTTCGTCACATGGGCAAGCCTCCTGGACATGTGACTCAAAGAAACCTAGGGACTTTCCAGAAACATGAGATCTGAGTTCTATTTCTGATGTTGCTGGTGTTGATTACCGTGACCCTGAGCAAGTCACTTCCCCTCTTAGATGTTTGAATTTCTAGTTTTTTTTTTTTTAGTTTATTTTATTGAAGTATAGTTGATTTACAATATGTTAGTTTCTGCTGTATAGCAGAGTGATTCAGTGATATATGTATATACGTGTGTGCATTCTCTTTCATATTCTTTGCCATCATGGTTTATCACAGGATATTTAATATAGTTCCCTGTGTTCTACAGTAGGATCTTGTTGTTTATCCATGCTATATATAGTAGTTTGTGTCTACTAACCCCAAACTCCCAAATAGATTTCTGGTTTCTGAAGCAGGTACTCTTCAGGTATAATCCTGTGCTTCTGGAATATCCCCTGGTGTTCAGAAGATTGCCATATATCTGATCCCTTGCAGTTCTTCAAAACAATGTACAGAATAGGCAGCATAGTTGTGTTCATACATGTATGTGTCTGATACATGTGTGCATCTGAAATTAAAATTAAGGCCAGTGCAGCTGACAGTGGGCACGGATGATGGGCACAGTGTCATCTGGGGCACACGTGTGTACCAGGACCTTCCTGGACATGCGTGAGGGGGTCCCAGTCCCAAGGTCTGAAGTTCCAAGGATGTGCCTGCCTTTAAACCTCCAGGACCCTGTGCAGGGTTGTAGCCTTGACCTGAGTCTCCAAGCTCCGCCTTCTCCTCCATACAAGTGGAACTAATTAGAACAGCACATAGAGGTGTGTGGTGGGCTAAAGGGGCTGATGTACAGGGCTGAGCCGTGGGTACAGCACACAGCCCGGGGCTCTGGGTACACTTATCAACAAAAGAAGAGCCCTTGATGCCCTACAGCTCGTGGTGTTGTTGTTTAGCCAGTAAGTTGTGTCTGACTCTTTGTTACCCCTTGAACTGTAGTCCGCCAGGTTCCTCCGTCTATGGGATTCTCCAGGGAAGAATACTGGAGTGGGTTGCCATTGCCTTCTCCATTGGCTCGTGTTAGGTGGCAGTAAAAAAAAAAACAACTCAAGTCTTTAGATTTAAGAATTAGGTTCTACCTAGCATCATCTTTATGAAAGCATATGTTATATGCAGAAATAAAGGCAGAAATAAAGGGATTTATACTTAAAAGCATGGGTCAACTCCAATATTTGAAAATTCAGTCTTTCAGCTATCATACAGCAGATGTTTAATCCCCAATCGCTTTTCCTTTCCCTTAGAAGAATTACAGGTGACCTGGTTTCACTGCCTACTGACATAGAGTCACACAAACAAGATGGGACCAGCTTCCCTGGGGGAGTGGTGGGGTTGCAGGTAGTCTGGCATCACCAGGTACTGTGTGGGTGCAGCTGCTCACCTGGGAAGCCACCTGAAAAAGCAATGGTTGGGTCCAGGGCTTATTTGTTATGGTCTAACAAAAGGCATGTCTCAACTAACGCCTTTCCTTTGAATGTTGTTGTTGGTTAGTTGCTCAGTCGTGTCTGATTCTTTGCAACCCCATGGACTGTAGCCCTGCAGAATCTTCTGTCCATGGAATTCTCCAGGCCACAATACTGGAGTGGGTTGCCATTTCCTCCTCCAGCAGACTTCCAGATCCAGGGATCAAACCCACATCTCCTGCGTTGCAGGCGGTTTCTTTATCACTGAGCCACTGGGGAAGCCCTTTCCTTTGAATGTTGTTGTTTGAGGAGGGCATGGCAACCCACTCAGTATTCTTGCCTGGAAAATCCCATGGACAGAGGAGCCAGGTGGGCTACAGTCCACGGGGTCAAAAAAAGTTGGACACAACTGATGCAACTTAGCACGCACGCAGTGCACGTGTTATTTTTTAGTTGCTAAGTCTTGTCTGACTCTTTTGTGACCCTATGGACAGTAGCCTGCCAGACTCCTCTGTCCATGGGGTTCTCCAGGCAAGAAACTGGTGAGGGTTGCCATTTCCTTCTCCAGCAGATCTTCCCGACCCAGGGATCGAACCTGCGTCTGCCTGCATTGCAGGCAGGTACTTTACTGCTGAACCACCGGGGAAGCTGAGCCGTCGGGGAAGCCCTTTCCTTTGAATAGTAACCCCTAAAAGCCAAAACAATACCAGGAAATGAAGAGTGTGTAGTAGTTCCCTGCTGATTCTCTAGACTAAAGCCTATTGCTTTTTACCACGTTCTGCATCTCTCTGCATCAGCACCAGCCATGCCGGAGGTCATAGGATATTATCTCCCCGTGGGCAAAGAGATTTTGTTTTCATCTTCCCAAACACACTGTCTATTTATTTTATAGCTCAATTTCAAACCACTGCAGTTTTATCAGCAAGTGTCTGAATAGCCATCACTTATAAATGGGTGTATCAAGTCCAATGTTAGAACAAGAGCAGTTTGGCTCTCCTGACTTCATTTCATGTTCCTTGTAAGACATTCCTTTTAATATTTGCAAATAACGATCCCATTGCTGACACATCCAAGTTATTTCTGCTGGTTACCGGCTTCCTGTGAGTTATCAGACACAGCCCCACAGCACTGACAAAGTTAAGGCTTGGGCTTATTTTGATTCCAACCCTTTAAAGTTACTTTTACAAAGGATGTTAAAAAAAAAAATAGAACTGCTCTATGTTTCATACAGGGGGAGGCTGTGTTATTTTTTTTTTCCTTTTTAATATCACATTTTGAAACATGTGCTAGACACAGATATCACACGTGGCTTTATTTCATAGTCGTGATCAGACTCGACCTAGCAAGGAGTGGGAGCTGTTGCTTTAAAAACAAATGTGCCTTTTCCACAAGTCAGTGGCTGTGGTTGCTGTCATCTCGGTTCAGGAGCTCAGATGAAGTTAACCACTGATTGATTGTCAGTGTTTGTGAGATTTATTTCGAATGTGTATTCAAATATGTCCCCGAAGCTCCATCTCACTTATTAAGAAGGGACTTCCATGCAAGGGTGTCAGCCTCATAAAGTTAATATAGATAGATATATACATAGAAACATAGATAGATACATAGTTACATATATACATAGATACATACATACACACACACATGTGCATTTGCTCTGTCCTGTCCAACTCTTTGCAATCCCAGGCTGCAAAGGCTCCTCTGTCCATGGGATTTTCCAGGCAAAAATACTGAAGAGGGCTGCTATTTCCTACTCTAGGGGATCTTCCTGACCCAGGGATCAAACCCTCGTCTCGTGTGTCTCCTGCATTGGCAGGCGAGCGGATTCTTTACCACTGAGCCACCTGGGAAGCCCACATATGTACATATAAAATGCAAAAAGTCATATTTTGGATTTTTAACAAAATGATGATTAAAAATATTCAGCTGTGGTAGGAACAAAATAACCTCTGTTTTTATACTCCTCAGCCACGGAAAACCTTAATTTACGTGAAGCTTTCCAAACCTACTAAACATTGATTTTGTTGTTGTTGTTACCACGACAGTCTCATTCTTTTTCTTTTTAGGAAGAAAAGAGCTGAGCTATTGTATGGCACCATTTTATAGCTTCAGAATTAAAATCCATTTGACATTTAGTAGAAACTGTGAATCCATATTCTTTCTCAAGGACAAACTTTTGAAGTGTGGTCCAAACTAATTTTGCTGGGAGGTTCTGTTTGTTTTTTAGGCAACTGTAAAGAAAATCATAACATTTGGAATAATGATGATGACAGCTCACATTTATCGTGTGTGTACTTTGTTCTGGCCTCTCTTCTTTGTGTTCACCATACACTTTTACTAAGAATGTTTGATCAAACTTTGATAGTCAATCAAAAGTTTCAGGTTTGGAATAAGTGAAGCATGTTGGAGACATAGCAGCCTCCTTCAGGCTGTGTTTGAAACTTGTTTTCGGCTCGAAAGATGAGTGATCCTGGACACATTTCTTCTTCCTGGGCTCATCCCTTGATCCGTAAAATGGAGATAATGATGCTGGTCTTTGGGGAACAACAGAAAGCATGCGGGGTTGAGTTCCGTCCTTGGTCACAGAGGAGAGCTGTGTGGATACAGAGTTAAATTGTATTCAGGGTGCTGACCGCTGGGTGAGGTTATTGGCTGCCCCCTGGGAGATATATAGTCTGCAGAGCTCTTAGACTTAAGCACTGGAATTAGGCTCAATACAGCGAGATGTTCTCCTTGTGAGATCTGGCCAGCGTCATGCAAAATATCATTTCTCTTTTTATTCAAAACAAGTTTTTAACTTTTTAATTCTATTTATCTATTTTTGATTGATGGTTGCTTTACAGTATTGGTTTGACATCTGTCATACATCAGCATGAATTAGCCATAGGTGTACATGTGTACCTAGGTGTACATATTAGCCATAGGTGTCCCCTTGCTCTTGAACCTCCCTCCCACCTTCCACTATTTCCCACCCCTCTCGGTTGTTACAGAGCCCCGGGTTGAGTTCCCTGAGTCATACGGCAAATTTCCGTTGGCTAGCTATTTTTCATGTGTTCATGTATATGCTTCTGTGCTATTCTCTCCATTCATCTCACCCTCTCCTTCCTCTCCCCACCTTGTCCACAAGCCTGTTCTCTATGTCTGTGTCTCCATTGCTGCCCTGTGAATAGCTTGTCAGTACCATCTTTCTAGATTCCATATATGTGCGTCAATATATGATATTTGTAAAGCAAAATTTTAACTTTTTAGTCAAACATTTAGGATTCTTGGATATTAAATAAGCGGCACTGGTGGTAAAGAACCCACCTGCCAATGTAGGAGACGTAAGAGATGTGGTTCAATCCCTGGGTTGGGAAGATCCGCTGGAGGAGGGATCCCACTCCAACAGTATTCTTGCCTGGAAAAATCCCGTGGACAGAGGAGCCTGGAGGGCTAGAGCCCATGGAATTGAAAAGAGTCAGACACGACTGATTGAACCTAGCACTAACACATGATGTATAAGCCCCCAACCAGTCCTTCAAAATGCAAAATCACAGATGACTGTTCAGTGTTGATTGGATTTCCACTGAAACCCAGAGGAAACTTAGGGCACACTCAGTTCAGTTCAGTTGCTCAGTCGTGTCCGACTCTTTGTGACCCCATACAGTGCAGCACGCCAGGCCACCCTGTCCATCACCAGCTCCAGCAGTTTACTTAAACTCATGTCCACTGAGTCGGTGATGCCATCCAACCATCTCATCCTCTCTTGTCCTCTTCTCCTCCTGCCTTCAGTCTTTCATCAGGGTCTTTTCAAATGAGTCGGTTCTTCACATCAGATGGCCAAAGTATTGGAGTTTCAGCTTCAGCATCAGTCCTTCCAATGAATATTCAGGACTGATTTCCTTTAGGATTGACTGGTTTGATCTCCTTGCAGTCCAAGGGACTCTCAAGAGTCTTCTTCAGTACCACAGTTTAAAAGCATCAATTCTTCAGCGCTCAGATTTCTTTATAGTCCAACTCTCATCCATACATGACTACTGGAAAAACCATAGCTTTGCAAGATGAACCTTCGTTGGCAAAGTAATGTCTCTGCTTTTTAATATGCTGTCTAGGTTGGTCATAGCTTTTCTTCCAAGGAGCAAGCATCTTTTAATTTCATGGCTGCTGTCACCATCTGCAGTGATTTTGGAGCCCCCCCAAAATAAAGTCTGTCACTGTTTCCCCATCTATTTGCCATGAAGTGATGGGACCAGATGCCATGATCTTAGTTTTCTTAATGCTGAGTTTTAAGCCAACTTTTCCACTTTCCTCTTTTCACTTTCATTAAGAGACTCTTTAGTTCTTGCTTGTTTTCTGCCATAAGGGTGGAGTCATCTGCATATCTGAGGTTATTGGTATTTCTCCCAGCAATCTTGATTCCAACTTGTGCTTCATCCAGCCCAGAGTTTCTCATGATGTACTCTGCATGTAAGTTAAATAAGCAGGATGACAATATATAGCCTTGAAGTACTCCTTTCCCTATTTGGAACCAGTCTGTTGTTCCATGTTCAGTTCTAACTGTTGCTTCCTGACTAGCATACAGATTTCTCAAGAGGCAGGTCACGTGGTCTGGTACTCCCATCTTTTAAAAAATTTTCCAGAGTTTGTTGTGGTCCCTATAGTCAAAGGCTAGGGCAAACTTTGGGTGAACTAAATTGCCAGTCAATACATTTATTTACATGGATTTGCCCTTTAGGGTAACCATATTGTTCATTGTGCAAAACCAGGATACCTTTGAGAGTCAAAATGGTGTTATTATTAATTGTGTTTAATCTTTTGGCCAAACTTTGCAGCATATGTGATCTTATTTCCCTGACCAGGGATTAAACCCATATCCCCTGTATTGGAAGTGCAGAGGCTTAAAACTGGACTGCCAGTGAAATCTCAAAGCGGGTGCTATTGATAATTATGCTGAGATGACAGCTTTGAACCTGAACCAAATGATGCAGATAAGGACTGTCTGCTTGAAAATCTGGGATCAGGTGCATGGGTGGTATTTGACCTGGGACCAGGGTGAGTCCAACCACGTGTGGGAGTTATAATTTTCTAATAGTCATGTTCAAAGAAAATAAAAAGAAACAGATGAAATTCATATCAATAATACAATGTGTTTTATTTAGCTCCATCTAGCCAAACTTATAGGGCTTCCCTGGTGGCTCAGAGGTTAAAGCATCTACCTGCAATGTGGGAGACCTGGGTTCGATCCCTGGGTCAGGAAGATCCCCTGGAGAAGGAAATGGCAACCCACTCCAGTATTCTTGCCTGGAGAATCCCATGGACGGAGGAGCCTGGTGGGCTACAGTCCACAGGGTCGCAAAGAACAAACTTGCATCCTCTTAACATGTAATCAATGTAAATATTTTTTTAAAGATTTATTTGTGGTCACTCTGGTTCCTCGTTGTTGCGTCTGTACTTTCTCCAGTTTCAGTGAACAGGGGCTTCTCTTTGTTGCAGTGAGCAGGCTTCTCATTGCAGTGGCTTCTCGTGTTGCAGAGCATCGGCTCTACGCATGTGGACCTCAGTGGTTGTGGCTCGCAGGCTTAGTCGCTCAGCACCATGTGGGATCTTCCTGGACCGGAGATCACACCCGTGTCCCTGCATTGACCAGTGGACTCCCAACCACTCGACCAGTAGGGAAGCCCGGTTTGAATCATGTTTAATGAGATCTTTACATTCTTTTTTTTTTTTTAAAGTCACTGAAATCTTGTGTGTATTTTACACACCAGCTCATCTCCATCTGGAGATTAAATTTGGATTGAACTACTTGGTTTGCATCGAGACTCTATACCATTTGCAGTTGGGAAAGTAGATACACGTATGCAGGCTGTTGAAAGGCTTTGCAATACTTGACTTGAGCACCAGTTTTATAATTTAAATGTAAGTCCACTCAAGTGAATAATTAAAAATGCGGCTCCTCGGCCGCACTGGCCACACTTCCAGAGCACAGAGTGGGTGGTGGGGCTGCGGGCCTGGTGGGACTGCTCTCAGGAGAGGGAGTGAGTGATGGGGCAGGTGGTCCCTGCCTGACCTCCTCTGTGTGCTGGGTGCCCTTGGAGGGACTTTGCCCATTTCTGTTATTATTTCTCGTGAGCACCCCACACAGGCGCTACCATGATGCACCCAGAGAGGGTAAGTTGTTTGCCTTAGAAGTTCAGCTGGAGGTGGTGGGGGGGGGACTCAAACCCGCAGCCTGATGGCAGAGTCTGCTCAGCCGGTCCTGAGGGCCTTTGCACAGGATTCCTCCTGCGGCCGCCTCTCCCCCTGTCTCTCTCTCCTTGTCTGTCTCCACGTCTCTCTTTGCCTTTCCCTCCCCGGTCTCTCCTTTCTGTCTCTGTATGTCCTTGTCTCTCCCTTCGTCTCTGTCTTTCCCTCTCTGACCCCCCTTCTTCTGTCTGTGTGTCTCTCTGTCTCTGGGTCTGTGTCTGTCTCTCCTTCATCGCTGTTTCTGACGTTGCCTCTGTTTCTCTCTCCCTCTGTGTCTCGGTCTCCCTGACACCTGTCCGTATCTCTCTTTCTGTCTCTGTCTCACTCTCCACCTCTCTCTCCCCCTCCCTCCCCTTCTCTCATTTGGGGAGAGAAGGGACACTTTTCCACTTGACCGTCCTCTAAAAGGATTCTGCTCACGATTTTGTCCAAGTCCCTGGGGAGAACGGACATCTTTCTATGTCCCCGTCCTCCTTGGCTTCTCCGCTTGTGGCTGGTGTGTGCGATCAGAAAGACACAGATGGCAAGGGATGCCCTGGGTGGGCACAGCGCTGAGCGGTGCCGCAGAGAGCCAGACTTGGCCGGGTGAAGACGAGCACAGAGCCAGCAGGTGGGGCTCACTGCTCAGGAAAGACCCGGCCCGGCAGCGGATCAGGGATGGAGCGCAGGGCCCTTCCTGGCTCTGGTCCGGGGGCTTGCACTTCAGACCAGCAGGCAAAGTCTGACATTCCCGTAAAATCGGAGGAAGACAGGACAGTTTTTGTTTTTGTTTTTTTCCAGCTGTAGAGTCTTCACTCACCTTTCCAGGGCAGGAGAAAGCATCTCGGACTTGACCTTCTGGCTTGACCTCTGCCAGTGGCCCGCTTCTCACAGGCTATCTGTGTGCTTCTGGGACCCGCCCACTGTGCAGGTCCTCTGCTTGTGAACAAGCACATTATAGTGTGGGGCTTTTTTGTTTTTTGAAAGTGAGAGGTTTTAGATACTTCATTAAATATGAATATATTCAATTTCAAGGCTTTGACCATCCTTAGTCACCATGAGGTAGAATATGTGTCCTTGTGTAAAAAAAACCCATTCAGCGTGCTTTAAGAGGAATAAGTGTTTTGCAATCTATGTGACATGCAATAGAATTTGATATTTTTTTTTAAAAAGCAAGTAACTGGGGACTTCTCTGGTGGTCCGGTGGCTAAGACTCCATATATATAGGATATATATTGGGATAGGCTCCCAATATAGGGGTTCGATCCCTGGTCAGGGAACTAGATCCCACATGCTGCAGCTAAGAGCTTGCATATCAGAACTAAAGATCCAGTGTGCCCCAACTAAGACCTAGCACAGCCAAATAAATATATATTTTTTAAAGTCACTGTAATTAGGGGGCTCGCAATTAGGAGAGTGGCCTTTGTGACCTGGCCTGACCACATCGAAGGGACCCTCTGTCCCCACTGAGTGAAGTGAAAGTCACTCAGTTGTGTTCAACTCTTTGTGACCTCATGGACTATACAGACCATGGACTTCTCCAGGCCAGAATCCTGGAGTGGGTAGCCTTTCCCTTCTCCAGGGAAGCTTCCCAACCCAGAGATCAAACCTAAGTCTTCCACATTGAAGTCGGATTCTTTACCAGCTGAGCCACAAGGGAAGCCCAAGAATACTGGAGTGGGTAGGGTAGCCTATCCTTTCTCCAGCGGATCTTCCCCACCCAGGAATCAGACCGGGGCTCCTGCATTACAGGTGGATTCTTTACCAACTGAGCTATCAGGGAAGCCCATCTGTCCCCAGAGCTGCCAGCCAATTCCCTGCCCGTGACTCTGTGAGTTCTTCTTACCAGGGGCCTCATGGACTCTTCTAGTGACTAGATGTCAGGACAGAAAATGCAGTGCACAGCTTGCTCTAGCAATCAGCCTTGTAGGTGCCTTTGAAGTTGATCCTGGAGTTCAGAGCAAAGAGGTGCCGGTGACTTCTTAGCACTTGCAGAATTCAGGCGGGTGGCCTGTTTAGGATCGTTGGGGACTGCAGCCACGAGGGGTGATGCTATAGGAGAAGGAAGGGGGGCCCTGGTAGCCGACTCAAGCCCCCTTCCCAGGGGCTTCCGCCCTTGCGGCAAGTGAGGCAGTGCACACTGGGAGCCCTGCACCTCCATTCTGGACTCTGGATCTGTGTGCTGCTTCTGTCTGTCTCTCAGGGGCTTTGTCCCCAGAGTACTGCTCAACCGGGACTCTTCGGAGGCATGACTGGGTCTTGTCTGGATGGTTATAACAGCCTCCACCATTCCACCCATGCACTCTCTTCCTGGCCGCCAAACGGACCTTTATACAGTGCAGATCTTGGGACTTTCCAGGTGGTCCAGTGGTTAAGAATCTGCCTTCCAATGCAGGGAACATAGGTTCCATCCCTGGTCTGGGAAGATCCTACATGCCGCAGAGCAATGAAACCCGTGGGCCACAACTACTGAAGCCAGCACATCTAGCGTCCGTGCTTCGCAACAAGAGAAGCTACCGCAATGAGAAACCTGCATACCACAGCTAAATAGCCCCCTCTCGCTGCAACTAGAGAAAGCCAGTGTTCAGCAATGAAGACCTACCATGGCCAAAATATAAAATAAATCTTTAAGAAAAGAAATTAAGAAAAAAACACGGATCCTGTCCATCCATTCCAGTAGAAAAGCCCTGGGTGACTTCCCGTGGCTGCAGAGAAAATGCAGCTCCCGTCTCAGTTCCCCGGGCCCCCATCAGCCCCCTCATTCCCCTGCTCTGATATCCCTGCCCCTTTCTCCTGCCTGGTTCCACCCACATCCAGCCCCCCAGGAGCATCCTTCCCCCTCAACTTCACTGTCTCTTTCTCGAGAGGCTTTTGGTGGCCTCCAATCTATCACCCCATTCCCCACCCCATATTCTGTATCCCCCCACCCTGTGTTTTTCCTCCATAACCCTCTGCACAGTTCAGACATGTGCACTTGCTTTTATTGTCCACAGCCTCACTCCCTCACCCCCACCCCAGACTGGATGCCCCCTAGAGTGGCAGTCATGTTGGCTTTTTCATGCAGCCCCCTCGTGATGGTCCTGGCACAGATGGGTGCCCGGTAACTAGTGGGAGATGTACTTAGACCAGGGCATTAAAGGGATCCTCTTTCTGGTAACCACCTTTGGTTATTTAAGTGTGATGTGACCCTACGCTGCGTGCTGTCCAGGTATGACTGAACTGCTGTCTTTCCCTTTTATTTTTTGCAAAGTAGCCGATGACAGCCTCAGCCCCGGAGCTCTGCCTGGACTTCGAGGTGTCCCTCCTTAGGTGGTTCTTTCCATGTCCTCACTGAAGGCAGCGATCCTTGGGTGACACTGTCAATGTCATGCTCACAGCATCTCCCCAAAGCATGACCAGGATGACTTAATTGCAGACTTGCACATTTATTCTGAGTTTTGCTCTTTCCCTCTGACTTTCGACTGCTGGTAACGTGTCCACCAGGACCATCTCCCGAGCCCACCTCTTCTCTCCAAAGCTGTGCCTCATTTTCTTCCCTTCCCTTCCTGCCATCCTCCTCTTCCCTGCCTCCGGAGCTGCCAGCATAGCACGGGCAATGTTCTGCCAGCTCGTATATTGGAGCTGATGCTCTGAGAGGAATCTGGGAGGCAAGAGAGAGAGAGAATGTCCACCATCATTGCCTTTAGCTTCATCAGTAGGTCCCAAGTCCCGTGGATCCATGCGATAGCTTTATGGACTTACTCCATCCTGCTGTGAAGCAGCCTTGGCTCTGGGGCTACACGGCCCGAGGTTAATTGCCGTTTCTGATACTCCCTGCTGTGTTACTTCGGGCAGGTTCCTTGACCTCTCTGTGCCCCTTGTTTTTGTGAAAGGAGTTGTAGTCGTAGCACAGAGTTCGTGCCCTTTTTCTGCAATTCCAAAATCCTAAAAAGACGTGAAAAAACAATTTTATTTTTAGTCAATTGGGTGCCAAAACTCCCTTGGCAGCAAACTCGTATCTGAGCTGATGTGAAGTCATTCGTGGCTTTGTTTGTCCTACTGGGTGGGACTATTCATAGTTTGAGTTGGAAGTTTCATCGTGCTGTTTACGGGGCTCTGTCTTAGACCTACTGGAGGGTATATGCTAATAAAAGGGTACTTAAGCATCTTATTGGGCTTCACGGGTAGCTCAGTAGGTAAAGAAGTTGCCTTCAATGCATTAGGTGCAGGAGACAAGGGTTCAATCCCTGGGCCAGGAAGATCCCCTGGAGGAGGGCATGGCAACCCACTCCAGTATTCTTGCCTGGAGAGTCCCAATAGACAGAGGAGCCTAGAAGGCTACAGTCCTTAGGGTTTCAAAGAGTTGGTTATGACTGAAGCAACTGGGCGCATATGCACGTAACCCAAAATCCTGAAAGCTGAAACATGATCAATGTTGGCTGTTGTCATTGTCAAATTCTGCCTGACTCGGGCCCCCATGGAAGGCTTTTGGCCACAGACATCAGGAGTCATCGTTGAGAAATTAGAGAACAGGCTGGCACCTCACTAAGGTTTTCTGCCTGACTCAATCAGGCACTGGAGAAGGCAATGGCACCCCACTCCAGTACTCTTGCCTGGAAAATCCCATGGACGGAGGAGCCTGGTGGGCTGCAGTCCATGGGGTCGTGAAGAGTAGGACACAACTGAGCGACTTCACTTTCACTTTTCACTTTCATGCATTGGAGAAGGAAATGGCAACCCACTCCAGTGTTCTTGCCTGGAGAATCCCAGGGATGGAGGAGCCTGGTGGGCTGCCGTCTATGGGGTCACACAGAGTCAGACACGACTGAAGTGACTTAGCAGCAGCAGCAGCAACCAGGCACAGAAGAGAATCGAAAGGCGGTTCACTTTCTCACCAAGTGGTCCATGACACTCATGTATTTGAAAAGAAACATGTACCCCAATATTCATAGCAGCAGTATTCACAATAGCCAGGACATAAAAGCAACATGTGTCCATCAACAAATGAATGGATGAAGATGTGGGTACATATATACAATGGAATACTACCCAGCCATAAAAAATATTGAAACAATGCCATTTGCAGCAACATGGATGGACCTAGAGATCGTCATAATAAATGAAAAGTAAGTCAGACCAGGACAAATACCATGTGATATTGCTTATATGTGGAATCTAAAATATGGCACAGATGAACTTCTTTATGAAACAGAAATAGACTCACAGACATAGGAAACAAATTTACGGTTACCAAAGGGGAAAGGGTGGGGTAAATTAGGAGTTTGGGATTAACAGATCCACAGGACTATATCTAAAGTAGATAAACAATAAAATCTTGCTGTATGACACAGGTAACTAGATTCAGTGTCTTATAATAAGCCATAATGGAAAAGTATATAAAAAAGAATATGTATATATATGTATAACTGAATCATTTTGCTGTACACCAGAAATGAATGCAAGATTGTAAACTAGCTACACTTCAATGAAAAAAAGATAAAGCTGGAGGTTTGGGCTTCCCAGGTGGCACTAGTGGTAAAGAACCTGCCTGCCAATGCAGGAGAAATAAGAGATGCGAGTTTGATTCCTGGGTCAGGAAGATCCCCTGGAGGAGGGCATGGCAACCCACTCCACTATTCTTGCCTGGAGAATCTCATGGACAAAGGAGCCTGGCGGGCTACAGTCCATGGAGTCGAAAAGAGTCGGACACGACTGAAGCTCCTTAGCACGCACACAGGCTGGAGGTTTATGATGAGTGATTCCAAGACTATTTGTATGTTCTTATGAGTGGCCCTCACTTTACTTAATGGCAGGAGTAGAGAGAATAGCTAATATACACAGATAGTTGGGAGTATCATGTGGCCATGTTTACATACCCATCATTGCAAAATGGCATTTAGCTAGAGCTTAACACTAGACCAATGAATGGTGTTGCACATAAGAAAAATAGAATAGACTTTTCTAGATGGATCTTGAAGTGGGATTCTCACTACTGGCAGTTTCCAATAAGATCAATCTATTCTGTGGCCTAAAAACTTGTGTAAAGTAATTTAAGCACAGTGGTCCATCTTAGGTCAGAATCACCTGGGGTGGGGGGAGAACTATTAGAAAATACATGTGTATTATGGACCAAATGTTTGTGCCTCCACACACTCACCCCCAAATCCAGATGTTGACATTCTAACCTCTCCTGTGATGGTGTTAGGAGGCAAGGCCTCCAATGGTCCACTAGGACGTGAAGGTGGGGTCCTCATGAATGGAGTTAAGAGCCCTGATAAAAAGGACCATACATGGACTTCCCTGGTGGTCCAGTGGTTAAGAATCTGCCTGCCAATGCAGGGGACACAGGTTCAGTCCCTGCTCTGGGAAGATTCCACATGCCGTGGGGCAGCTGAGCCCATGCGCTGCAACCACTGAGCCCTTGCTCTCTAGATCCCACAAGCTGCAACTCCTGAAGCACATGTGCCTATAGCCTGTGCTTGGCAACAGGAGAAGCCACCTCAAGGAGAAGCTCTCACACTGCAGCAAAGAATAGCCCTGCTCGATGCAACTAGAGAAAGCCTGGGTGCAGCAATGAAGACCCATCGCAGCCAAAAATTAACCAATTTTTTAAAAAGAACCCCACAAAGGTCTCTCTGATTCCTTCTGCCACAGGAGATTATAGTGAGAAAACGACCATCTATGAATCAAGAAGCAAATCCTTTCAGCCTCCAGAAGTGTGCGAAGTAAATGTTTGCTGTTTATGAGCTCCCCACCCCAGATTCTGGTATTCTATTGTTGTTGTTTAATCATGTCCCATTTGAGACCCCATGCACTGCAATATGCCAGGCTTCCCTGTTCTTCACTGTCTCCCAGAGTTTTCTCAAACTCATGTTCATTGAGTCAATGATGCCATCCAAACATCTCATCCTCTGTTGCCCCCTTCTCCTGCCCTCAGTCTTTCCCAGCATCAGGTTCTTTTCCAGTGAGTCAACTCTTTGCATCCGGTGGCCAAAGTATTGGAGCTTCAGCTTCAGCATCAGTCCCTCCAATGAATATTCAGGGTTCATTTCCTTTAGTTTGAACTGGTTTGATCTCCTTGAAGTTCAAAGGACTCGCAAGAGTCTTCTTGAGCACCACAGTTCAGAAGCATCAATTCTTTGGGCACTCAACCTTCTTTATGGCCCAACTCTCAGATCCATACATGACTACTGGAAAAACCATAGCTTTGACTGGATGGACCTTTGTCAGCAAAGTGATGTCTCTGCTCAAACAGACTAAGACAACATTCTTGGACCTCACCCCCAACCTATCCAGTCAGAATCTTACAGCAAAGTTTGAGAACCAGAGGTACAGACAAAACCTTAATTAACTGCAGGATTCCATGCAAGAAAGCCCAGGGGAAAACCGCAGTCTCAATGACAGCACATCTGTCAGTCTTCAGAAAGCTCCTTGTCAATTTCTCCCATCAGTGAGTTGTTTTCAAAGCATCTGCGGAAGCAGCTTTGGGGCTGTTTAATTGAACATACACCCTGAGCCTGAAATGCAGAGTTTTTATGTGATTGACTTTTGCTCTTCCAGTAAGAATTAGAATGTATCACTCACAGAGGTTGCCAGAATGCAATGTTCTTTAAACCCATCCCATGTTCAGCCTGCCAGCTCTCATGTTCTCTCCCATGTGGGTCATTTGTTTCCTGTTGAGGGGTTTTCCTCTGCCCCGTGGCTTTCAGCTGACATGGTTACGTGAAGGCTCCCAACAGAGGTCTAACTATCCATCCTGTGAAATGGACAGCTTCTCTTGCCCTGGATCTGGTTGTTGCCTCAGGGCAACAAGGCAGGTTGAAAGTGAGAAAAAAAAAATTTAATTGAAATATAGTTGATTTACAATATTACATTAGTCTCAAGTGTACAATGTAGTGATTCATTATTTTTACACATTATATTCTATTTAAAATTACTATAAAATATTGGTTGTATTTCCCATGCTGTACAATATATCCTTGTAGCTTGTTTATTTTGTAACAGCTTGTACCTGTTAATCCCATACCCCTATCTCACCTCTCCCCATTTACCTCTCCTCTCTGGTTACCACTGGTTTGGTCTCTGTGAGTCTGTTTTGTTATATTCATTCCTTCGCTTTATTTTTTTATATTCCACTTGTAACTTTTAACATACAGTATTTATTGTCCTCTCTCTGACTTATTTCTCAGTGAGAAGTTTTTCCACGAGTTTTTCCATCACTCAGAAAGGAAGAAAACTCTGAAAATGGTCAACAACTAATTGAATAATCATGAAAGCAAAACTCTACTCATTTGCATGATTTTTTAAAATAACTTTTGAAACTTATAACCTATGCTAGAGTTTGCACAGTGCTGGGCCTGGGGTGGATCTAGTCTGCGAACATGTTTTGTTTAGTTTTGCTGTATACTTAAGATTTTGAATTAGCTGTTGATATTTAACATGGAGTGCTTTTACATAAATATTCAGAATTTCGACTTCTCTTGAAGTCGTAGGAAATGTGGAGACAAGCAGAGGCCTCTATTCACCCAGGCAGCTGGGGTTTGACTTCCCTGCCAGGGCCCAGGAGGCAGGCACCTGAGTCTCCAACTCTGATTTTAAGATGTGGGATCCTGATACTTGGTTTCTATTTTACTTGTTTTAGTGTTACAGTTTCAGTTCAGTTGCTCAGTGGTGTCCGACTCTCTGACCCCATGGACTGCAGCATGCCAGGCTTCCCTGTCCATCACCAACTCCTGGAGCTTTCCCAAACTCATGTCCATCGATCCGGTGATGCCATCCAACCATCTCATCCTCTGTTGTCCCCTTCTCCTCCTGCTTCAGTCCTTCCCAGCATCAGGGTCTTTTCCAATGAGTCAGTTCTTCCCATCAGGTGGCCAAAGTATTGGGGTTTCAGCTTCAGCATCAGTCCTTCCAATGAATATTCAGGATTAATTTCCTTTAGGATGGACTAGTTTGGTCTCCTTGCAGTCCAAGGGACTCTCAAGAGTCTTCTCCAACACCACAGTTCAAAAGCATCAGTTCTTTGGTACTCAGTTTTCTTTATAGTTCAACTCTCACATCCATACATGGCTACTAGAAAACCTATAGCTTTGACAAGATGAACTTTTGTCAGCAAAGTAATTTCTCTTCTTTTTAATATGCTGTCTAGGTTGGTCATAGCTTTTCTTCCAAGGAGTAAGCGTCTTTTAATTTTATGGCTGCAGTCACCATCTGCAGTGATTTTGGAGCCCAGGAAAATAAAGTCTGTCACTTTCCATTGTTTCCTCATCTATTTGCCATGAAGTGATGGGACCGGATGCCACAATCTTAGCTTTTTGAATGTTGAGTTTTAAGCCAACGTTTTCACTCTTCTCTTTCTCTTTCATCAAGAGGCTCTTTAGTTATTCTCTATGCATCTTTTAATACCTCATAACTTATTATCATGAATAATTTTCAAGACTAGATCATTGCATGAGTGATGAACACTCCCCTTCCTAACCAGGATTTGGCAGTCAGATGGTGCGTGTTCTGGCGAGTTCTGCAGGTGACAGTTATATAGCAGCTATGGGGCTTTGGTTGGGATGATGATACATTGGCATTTATACTTGTTTCCTGGAATTTTTTGGAAAATATTTATTTATTTACTTTTGGCTGCACTGAGTCTTTGTTGCTGCCCTTGGGCTTTCTCAGGTTGTGGCCAAGAGGGTCTACTCTCTAGTTGTGGCTCACGGACTCCTCACTTGTGACGGCTTCTCTTGTTGCCGAGCGCAGGCGCTAGCCGTGAGGACTCAGTAGTTGTGGTGCATGGCCTTAGTTGCTCCCCTGCATGTGGGATCCTCCTGCACCAGGGATCGAACCTGTGTCCCCTGCATTGGCAGGCAGACTCCTAACCCCTGGACTACCAGGGAAGACCCTGGAAGTTTTGCTACAGCTCTTATAGCACGGTTCTTTGGTCCACTGGATGAGTGACTGGTTGTGATGCAGATGGTAGCCAGGCATCTCTGTCGAAGTGGTCTTTTGTCTTCAGGAGGCTGTCTCAGGCTTCTTTGTGGGTGACCTCAGGGTCCCGTGATGGCAAGGTTGGGAGCTTGTAGGGCCTCTTGAAGCTTTGCTTGCAAGTCAGACAATATTACTTCTGACCTAGTCTGTTAGTCAAAGCAAACTCCAGGACCAGCCTAGATTCAGGAGATGGGGAAATAGACCTCCTCCCCACTTCATGGGAGGAGTGGGCAGGTCCTATTGCAAAGAGACGTTCATGAAAGGGATGGAAGGGCTGCGGCCGCCCTCTTGCACATAGTGAATGACAAAGTGTGTCAATATACTTTTCTCACTGTCCACACGAGTGTGTTCAGAATATTGCCTTAGTTGTTATGGGGGAGCTGTTTCAGCCCAGAAGAAAATAATTTCAGGGCCTCAGAGAGTGATTCTCAACATTCCAGAGTGCGATTTTCTTCTTCTTTCTTTTCTTTCAGCCAGTGCCCAGGGTTCTATGCCAGCAGTGAAGATGTTTCTCACTCCTCACCCGATTCTCTCTTGCTTTATTTCAGTCTGTGGCTTTTTTTTTGTTGTTCAGTCTCACATGCAGAGAGGAATAAACAGTGTGCTTTATCACATCCTATTCCTAGAAACTCTATCATTCAGGACTCTGTTGTAAAACGGTTATAGATTCTATAGAAATCATAACCAGGGGGGTTGAGTTTTAGCCAAAGTCTCTGTATCAGGTAAATCAAAGATACGACCAGCATCTTAAAATAATGTACCAAAGCTATAAGCCTCTAGAATAACTTTAATAAGGATGTTGTTATCCTGTGAGATGAGAATAAATATGTTGTATTTTTATTATAAAAAGAACACCAATTTACCATAAAGTGTATGCATACTGCTTAAAAATATAATTCTACTCTATTGTAAATATTGCTATTTATATTGCTAGCTATAAAAATCATCCAACGTTTAATTAACAATAATTTTGAGAGTACGTGGATGTTCCTTGCAAACAGCAAAGCATTGTGTATTAATCTCTGTTGTTTTATTGGAATTTACACAAGTTGGTGAATCATAATAATAATGATAGCTGAATCTGTGCTAGGCTCTGCCCTGAATTCTTTGTATTAACTCATTAAATCCTCTCAACATGCTACAAAGCAGGTACTGTTTGTTTTAGTTGTTTAGTTGCTAAGTCGTGTCCAACTTTTTACCACTCCATGGATCGTAGCCCTGCCAGGCTCCTCTGTCCATGGGAGTCTCCAGGCAAGAATACTGGAGTCATTCCATTCTCCAGGGGATCTTCCGGACCCAAGGATCGAACCCACATCTCCTGCATTGGCAGGCAGATTCTTTATCATTGAACCCCCTGGGAAGCCCTAGGTCTTGTTATTATTCCTATTTTAAAGATGAAGAAACTGAGGCTTAGGTTACAAAATGCATCCAGCATCATTTCTGTGATTTTTTTTTCATTAATTTTTTTGGAGTCCAGTTGCTTTGCAATGTGTTGTTAGTTTCTGCTGTACAGCAAAGGGAATCAGCTGTATGTACACATATATCCCCTCTTTTTTGGATTTCCTTTCATTGAGGTCACCACAGAGCACCGTGCACGGTTCCCTGGGTATACAGTAGGTTCTCATTAGTTACCTATTTTAACCACATACGGTATATATGTCAATCCCAATCTCCCAATTTATCCCACCCCTCTTCCCCAACTTGGTATCCATACATTTGTCCTGAACATCTGTGACTCTGTTCCTGCTTTGCAGATAGGTTCATCTGTATAATTTTTCTAGATTCCACATACACATTATATTATATGATACTTGTTTTTCTCTTTCTGACTTACTTCATTCTGTATGATAACCTCTGGGTCCATCCACATCTCTGCAAATGGCACAATTTTGTTCCTTTTTAGGGCCGAGTAATATTCCATTGTATATACGTACCACATCTTCTTTATCCATCTCCTCTTGGACATAAATCACAGCAAGATCTTTTTTTGACCCACCTCCTAGAGTAACGAAAATTAAAAAAAAAAATTAAACAAATGGGACCAAATTAAACTTAAAGATTTTTGCACAGCAAAGGAAGCCATAAGATGAAAAGACAACTCTCTGAATGGGAGAAAATATTTGCAAGCAAGTTAACTGATGGTGCAGATGGTAAAGTGTCTGCACCATGTGGGAGACCCAGGTTCAATCCCTAGGTCAGGAAGATCTCCTGGAGAAGGAAATGGCAACCCACTCCAGTATTCTTGCCTGGAAAATCCCATGGATGGAGGAATCTGGTGGGTTACAGTCCATGGGGTTGCAAAGAATTGGTTTCACTTTCACTTTCTTTAACTGACAAGGGATTATTCTCCAAAATATACAAATAGCTCATGCATCTCAGTGTCAAAAAAAACAACCAACCCAACCAGAAAATGGTAGGGTATGAATTTAAATGCAGGCCTCCTGGCTTATGAGCACTGCTTTGACTTATGTGCAAGCATAATAAATAATGCATATTCCCTTCCTTTCTCTGAATACTCTTTAGCAATCAAAACAATTCTAATTCTTTCCAATTATGAAGGGTTTTGATTAGCCTCTTAACCCTTAAACCCTTTAAATCCTTATTAAAAAGTGGCCACTTTGGGATTTCTCTGGCAGTCTTACTTTATTTTGGGCTTCTTTGGTCACTCAGGTGGTAAAGAATCTGCCTGCAAAGCAGAAGACCTGGGTTCAATCCCTGGGTTGGGAAGATCCCCTGGAGAAGGGAATGGCAACCCACTTCAGTATTCTTGCCTGGACATGGACAGAGGAGCCTGGTGGGCTACAGTCCATGGGGTTGCAAAGAGTCAGACACAACTGAAACAAGCAAGCGTGCACTTGGGGACTTCTCTGGCAGTCCACTGGTTAAGACTCTGTACTTCAAATCCAGGGAGTACAGGTTTGATCCCTGATCAGGGAACTAAGATCCCACCTGCTCACAGTGAACTCCAAACAAAAAAAAATTATTTTTAATTATTAAAGGAGGTGGCCACTTTTTCATTGCATCAGTGTCTACAAAAAGTATGGGTTAACATAGAGCCATGTAGACTTCCTTGCTCTGAAGCCAAGCACCAGAAGCAAAGTCTAGAAAATTGAACCTGGTTAAATCCCTTCTCCCCTATGGAGTCAGGAGCAGGGCAGGGCTTATCTGTCAAGTGCCCACTGCCCTTTGGGAGATGATCAGCGTGGGACTCAGAGAGGTTAACTAGCTTGCCCAAAGCTGCATAGCTAAGTTACGTGTTTCAAAGAGGATTTGCACCCAGATCTGTGCCAGTAGAAGCCTGACCTTTTCCACTCCGTCAGATGATGTCCATGATTTGAAGACATCCTCTGTGCCCAGGAAAGATGAAGGAATATAACGAGAAAACAAAACTGGGCAGAGGTACCATTGTCTACAATATAGGAGCTCAGATCCTGGAGTAAGACCTGACTTCATCTCCCAGCTGAGTACAAAGGAGGGGAGAAATTGTGGATCTAAGAGTCACTGTAAGGACTCAGTTACTATAAGAAACAGCAAGTTTGGGCAATCGAGAAAAGAAAGGTGGAGGAAGCATAATTGATGGCTCCAGTATTTTTCTACGATGTTCACCCTAGCGTGTGTGTGTGTGTGTGTGTGTGTGTGTGTGCGTGGTTTGTGTATGTAATTTCTTACTCAGTCCCAATGTTTGCACTAACTTGCATCCCTCTGAAGGGCTATTTTTTTTTTCCAGAATAAGGGAGGTGGGCAAGAGGGACCAGGAGCAAAGGCCGATCTGGGCTTTCAGATGTGTTTGCATCCCCCGTTTCACCAATTACTTACCTCTCTTTCTCCTCCACCTCCTTCTTTGCAGGAGTTTGTTCATCTGGCAAAGAGACTGGTGAGCGATCCGGCATTAGAAAAAAAAATCGTGGCCAACGGAAGGGAGTACGTGAGAAAGTATCATTCATGGCAGGAGGAGAGACAGACCTACAGGCAGCTGGTCAGGACACTGGAGAGAAACACTGGGGACTAAGAGTACCTGTCTGATGCTGTGAGATGCTCAGCCGTGGGCGGATACCCTTGCACAGAGCTCTGGGTGGGGGGCCTGGCCAGTACAAACCAAGCCTGGTTCACTGGAATCGTAGATCTATCAGTCATAAGACAATTCATCCAAAACCTTTCTGCTTCCAAGTAACATCCCAGATGTGCTTCTGGATCATACCTCATGGAGATGCAGTCCTCACTGGGGTGGGGGCAGGGCCACTGGTTTTAAGGGGAGTCAGGGAGAGAGTTGGAGTAGCTGCTTTAGGACGTTCCTAGGGACAACAAGGACTTATTTTGTAAGCCCTCACAGGGTAGACATCGCTCTCCTGTCTTCTGATGACCTGTAGCCCATCCCTGCCTGCTCAAGGAGCAAAAGTAAACATCTGACACGTCGGCTGAGAGGCTCCTGGCAGCGATTTTTGACATGGTACAGACCCTGTAGCCAATCTGGGGCTGACAGATGTCTGGCTGCGCCCCCAGGCCCTGCAGGTTTGCTTCCCTGAACACCGGAAGCAGGGCTGTGTGTAATCAGTCGTGTAACTGTAAGATAGCCCGGACCTCTCTAGATAAGCAGGCAGCACCACCCCCACTCCCCCACCCTCTAGGCTCCACCTACCTCTGGTCAAATTGGGGTGGAAAATCAGTTGGCACTAAGGCCGCATCACCCATGGCCTGCAAGATGCTGGGACTGACTCTGGGTTCAGCATCATGCAGTCAGCCTCAGAGACCCAGCAGTGAGTGGAGATGAAGTCACCAGCCTCCAGCCCATCTCAGGACCGGCATGTGGGTCCCAGTGACCTCATCCAGCACGGGGCTAGTTTAACCAAATGTCGCCATCACTGACCACACCAGGGGCACCCCCAAACCCAGTGCTTCTTTTCCTCAGTGGCGGCATTTGCCTCTGTTGGATCCTGAAACCCCCTCTTTCCAGTGGACATTCCGTGATGACTGGGGGTGACACGCCCCGTTTCTTGTGTAAAGTTGGAAGCCACAGGATCCAAAGGAGGAGAGGAAGCCAGATCTGAGTCCATCCAAGAAAGTGTTTCCTTAGGGCTTGTTCTGATGCCTGCAGACCCTGGAGGGGGCAGGAAGACCCATGCCATCTTTGCTTCAAACTTCGAACATCTTGGGCTTTTTTCTTTCCAACCATCCTGTTTAATAAACAGCCAAACCTAAAAGAGGAAGGCTCTGACTGAACACCTTAAACTCTGGTGCTGATGACATGGAGATGAGAACAGCATATTTATAGATTCTGTCCCATGTCATTTCCAGTTTAATTATACGCCTCAATCTCACAACAGAGTACCTTCCCAAAGGCAGTTATCTGGTAAACCTGCTCCTCATGCCCAGGATTCTCTAAAAATACCCATCACCATCCTCCTCCTTTTTTTTTTTTTTGGTGGCATCTGAGGGTCACAAGAGTTGGGGCTTCCCTATGGCCATAGAGAAGAGAGGAAGGGAGAAACAGAGTCCAAACCCCTAGTGGACAGATCCATCTGAATCTGGAATCAGTGATGTTAACCTAAGAAAAGGCCAAGTGTTGTCGTGGGCACTGACCAGGGATGCTGCTGTTGATAAAATACTGGTCACTGGGAGTCTCTGCTCTCATCCTGGTTGAATGATATTATATGTGCTTGGCTCTACTGAACCTCAGCGTTGTTGTTCATCCACCTCTTTATAGAAACATACACACATGCCTCATGCCCTTTGGAGAAGGGCATGTTTTTAAATGAATAAAGTGTCACCATCCGCTGTCCAGCAAGAGTCCCTGTGTGTTCCTTTTGTGAGCCTGGTTCGGCAAGAACCAGACCCACCCCACCCTCCAGTTCCTGCACTTTAAAAGCAGATATTAATCCACTGACGCATCTCATTAAGAGGGGTTTAAGATGCAGTTGCTATTTTAATACCAAAGTATAGACGTAAAAAGAATGCTTTTCTTTAAATGTTCTGGATGCTCTCAGTTTCATACTCCGTTAACTTTATGTTTAAACATTTTGCATATTGTTTCCAATTTGCTGATGTACAGGTTTGGATGACTCAATGAGTCAATTTCCAGATAGAACTAAGATACTGTAACCTTCACACACAGAGGGAAATTGCATTTAACGCAGCACAGTGCTTTAGCACAGTTCTTTAGCAAAGAGGCACTGCTCGTACCTGACTTGCAATCGGTGTGATGAGCTGGCTGGCGCTCACCGCTTCTGCCAGAAGAGCCCTCCACACCCCTTCCCCACACTTTTGCAATGAGCTTAAATAGGATAGCTTTGTTTTGATCTGAAAGGTTCATCAGGTATCTTCAGGTTTCCAAAGGCAGACTGTGCAGGCTCTCCATGCAGATGGGAATGGGTGGTCCACACGGTGCCTTGAGCACCCTTCAAACTGGAATGTGCCACTAGCTGGTCTCTGTTCTGATGGCTTCCCTTACTGTGGCTCAGATGCTAAAGAGTCCGCCTGCAATGCAGGAGACTGGGTTCGATCCCTGGGTCAGAAAGATCCCCTGAGAAGGCAATGGCCACTCACTCCAGTGTTCTTGCCTGAGGAATGCTGTGGACAGAGGAGCACGACAGAGTGACTCACACACTCACACACACTGTCAGTTAGGGATGGGATTTGGAAATCCTTTGTACTCTCAGCCAGCACGTGGCTTCAAGTGTTCGTTACATTTCTGTGTCATCTTCAGTAACTATACTTGGCACAGCTGCATCAACTCTTCCCTAGAAGTTTCCTAGTGCTTGACCTTGCACTTCGTTAATTGCAACCTGTTAGGAGATGGAGAGAGCCAGCTCTGGTCCTCTTCCTCCTCCCACCTCTCTCCCCTCCCCCTTTCACGTGCATCTCCCATACCCCACCCTCCCACCTCCCTTCCCCTTTCTGATCCGGTCTCCTCTTGGAGAGTCAGGAGCCTGATGTGGGAATGACACACAGGAAGTCCTCCCCAGCCAAAGCCAGCCCTCACCAGGGAGGCCAGGTAGTAAAAGCAGCAGTTCCCCAGCTTCAGCTTTTATTTTTAATTTAATTTAATTTTTTAAAGTAATTTCATTTATTTATTTTTGGCTCTTGCTGCACAGGCTTTTCTCTAGTTGCAGAGTGTGGGCTTCTCATTGTGATGGCTTCTCTTATTGCGGAGCACAGATGCTAGGGCATGCGGGCTTCAGTAGCTGTGGCTTCCAGGCTCTAGAGCACAGGCTCAGTAGTTGCAACGCATGGGCTTAGTTGCCCTGCAGAATGTGGAATCTTTCCAGGGCAGGGATCGAACCTGTGTCCCCTGCATTGGCAGGCAAATTCTTAACCACTGGACCACCAGAGAAGTCCCCTTGTTTCACTTGGAAAACTCTTGATGCTTGGGCTGCCTCTCAGACTGATTACATCAGAGTCTTGAGGACGGAAGCACCCAGGCCCGAAGTTTCCCTGATCCAATGTGCAACCACAAGGGACAAGGACTGACTGAAAACATCCGCTTGAATATGGACCAGAATTTCAGGGAAAACAAGGACCATCGAAGTAAATGGTGTTTGTGACTTTGTATTCAAAAACTGAATCTCAACATTAAGAACATAGAGTACATTTGTCTAATGTTTACTAAGATTTATTTCTGCAGATAGAATTGAAACTCTCAGCGCAGTGCCAAGAAATATTTCACACAAACAAATAAACAAAACCCATCCACTGGGACTTCATCAATATTCCTCTGAGCTTCTTTTCTTCCTTTGATGTTGTGGTTTTCTTTTGCAATGCCTGCCCTGTCATCATCCTTAAGTCACTCATTACCTGGTTCCATCCTGCCAGAGCCTCCTTTTCCTGGGTTTTAGGTAATTTTCCAGCATCCATTTCATCCATTTCAGGAAAATATTGCATCTTCTGCAAGGTTTGCTATTTCACTTTTTAGCTGACTTACACTGTGTTGACATTTAAACATGTTGAATGTGGAACCATCATTAAGAGGGGCCAACTCTATCCTGGGTATGTGGAGTGGAAGGGTATTATTTAGAATTAACATTTGGGTATGACTGACAGAAAATCCAAAATAATAGTGGCTTAAGCAGAAGAGAAATATATTTTTATCTATCAAGTAAAGAGAGTAGTTCAGCTCAGATTGTGCTTCCCAGGGTCAGGGACCTTCCATCCTCAGTAGGTGTTCATTTCCACCCCCATGGTGTAAGGTGGCTGCCCAAGCACTGCCATCATGCCTGAATTCCAAGCTGCAGGAAGATGGAAAGTGGGAGCAAAGATTTATCTCTTCCCTGTCAGGAAAATTCCTGTTTCTAATTATACTATGCCCACATCCCATTTTAAGGGGAGCTTAGCATTGCAGTCTTTTCTCCCAGCAACTGTGTGCCCAGGTAAAAACCAAGGGTCTACTATTGAGACTTCCCTGGTTGTCCAATGACTAAGACTCTGTGCTCCCAATGTAGGGGGTTCAGGTTCGATCCTGGTTCCGGGACTAGAACCCACACGCTGCAACTAAGACTCAGGGCAGCCAAATAACTAAATAAAGTTAAAAACAAAACAAAATAAAACAATGATCTACAATCAAAAGAGAAGGGGATGAACAACCAGAGCAGACTATCCTAGAGCTATGGGACAATTTCAAAAAGTGTAACATGCATAATGAGAATGCCAGAAGGAAAAGAGAGAAACGGAAGAAATATTTGAAACAATAACTCCGATAGTTCTCCAAGATCAAGGTCAGACACCAAACCACAGATTCAGTAAACTCAGAAATCATCAAGAAAGATAAATGCCAGAAAAATACACATGTAAGCTTAATACATTCAAACTACAGAAGGTCAAAAATAAAGAAAAGAAACCTTGAAAGAAGTCATAGGGGGAAAAACCCCCACTTATATAGAGAGGAAAAAGTTTATAAGAATTATATCTGACTTCTATGGAACCAGAAAACAAGATGAGAGTGGAGTGAAATATTTAAAGTTTTTTAAAAAGAAAGAGGGACTTCCCTGGTGGTGCAGTGGTTAAGAATCCACCTTCCATCTAGAAAGATGGCACTGATTAACCTATTTGAAGGGCAGCAAATGGGCATCCCAAGTGACGCAAGTGGTAAAGAACCCACCTGCCAATGCAGGAGACATAAAAGACGTGGGTTTCATCCCTGGCTCGGGAAGATCCCCTGGAGGAGGGCACGCCAACCCACTCCAGTATTCTTGCCTAGATAATCCCATGGACAGAGGAATCTGGCGGGCTACAGTCCATGGGTTCGCACAGTTAGACACAACTGAATCGACTTAGCACAATGGAGATGCAGACGTAGAGAACAGACCTATGGACGGGAGTTTGGGGGAGGAGTTTGGGGGAGGAGGAGAGGGTGGGACGAAAGGAGAGACTCACATGGGAACATATACACTACCATATTTAAAATAGATAGCCAATGGGAAATTGCTGCATGGCTCAGAGCTCAAACCAGTGCTCTGTGACAACTTAGGGAGGTGGGATGGGATGGAGTGGGAAGTGGGAGGGGAGTTTACGAGTGAGGGGTCATGTGTTACCTATGGCTGATTCATGCTGATGTATGGCAGAAACCAACATCATATTGTAAAGCAATTATCCTTCAATTAAAAATAAATAAAAATTTTTAAAAATCCATCTTCCAGTGCAGGGGCACAAGTTCAATCTCTGGTGGAGGAACAAAGATCCCACATGCCAGGGGGCAAAAGCTCATGCGCTGCAACTACTGACCCTGTGCACCATATTTACAGAGAAACCCACAGCCTGCAATGAAAAATACTGCACTTTGCGCTGAAGATCCTGTGTGCCATAACTAAGACTCGACACAGCCAAATAAATATTAAACAATAAATAAATAGAGAGAGGAGGGGAAAATGCCTGTTTGGGACAGCTTGCAGTACAGTAGCCATTGTGAAAAACTGGTTTTAAATTCTGTGGTCTTACTAATCACTGAAGACCTTTTAATGCCAAGGAAAGTGTTTCCCACAAGGTTTCGGTTGAGCTTTGAAGGCCATCCCAACACAGTTCACCTTTTCTTCCCAAGATCTCATTTGTATACAAACCCTCAGCTGGGGCCATATATCGATTATCACCTCAAACCCTGAGTACAAGAGTCTCCATCTGAATCTCCTACAATGTGTCTTTGTGTCAGGCAAGACACAGTTCTGGAAGACATAATAAAATGAAATGTATTGACTCGATATGTAATCCCAGTCTTTCCACTGGTTGTTCTCCTGGTTCCCCTTAAATGAGAAAGCATGGCAATGCTCATATTGGAAGGCCTTGGGAAATAGAAATAGTTTCTGAAATGATCCATGAGTCAGTTTGACTGAGACAAAACAAAAATTTGGACTAAAAAATAAGATATCATGCAGTATTTGTCTTTCTCTGACTTATTTTGCTTAGCCTGATGCCCTCCAAGTCCATCCATGTTGTTGCCAACGGCAACGTTTCATTCTTTTAGAGAGTAGTAGTCCATTGCATAGGAGAAGGCAATGGCGACCCACTCCGGTACTCTTGCTTGGAAAATCCCATGGATGAAGGAGCCTGGTAGGCTGCAGTCCATGGGGTCGCGAAGCATTGGACGCAACTGAGTGATTTCACTTTCACTTTTCACTTTCATGCATTGGAGAAGGAAATGGCAACCCATTCCAGTGTTCTTGCCTGGAGAATCCCAGGGATGGTAGAGCCTGGTGGGCTGTCGTCTATGGGGTCGCACAGAGTTGGACACGATTGAAGCGACTTAGCAGCAGCAGGAGCAGTCCATTGCATGAGTTAGTGATGGACAGGGAGGCCTGGCATGCTTCGATTCATGGGGTCGCAAAGAGTCGGACACGACTGAGTGACTGAATTGAACTGAACTGAAGTCCATTGCATATGTGTATCATGTCTTTATCCATTTGTCTATAGATGGACACTCAAGTGGTTTCCATATCTTTGGTCAGTATTTCTTTCTTTTTTAAAATTAAAAAAAAAAAAACTTTTTGGCCATGTCAATCGTGGCATGTGGGATCTTAGTTACAGAACCAGGAATCAAAACCATATCCACTGCGTTGGAAGCATGGAGCCTTAATCACTGGACTGCCAGGGGAATCCCCTCAGCCAGTATTTCTTATAGCAGTTGAGACAGACACTACTCTCTGGTATGGATACCATAATGAATACTCCTTACCCTTATCAGAGGGGTCACTTCCTAGCTCAATCATTCACACAGACATGGATGGATGATTACAACAGTCAATGAACATGCAGCCAACACTCAGGAAGGGATCAGATAAAAGTCTGTGAGAATATGATCCATAAGGCAGTTATGCCTCCAAAGTTAGGATGAAAACCCCAACCAAGGCACTACAGGTAATTGCCAAGAGAATTATATTAGGCTCTAAAGGAACTTCTGCTAAAAATGAATACAAAAAAAAGTCTGTTGAGGGGAGGGTGTCAATTTGAAAAAAATAAAAATGACTTCATCTTTATCTGTGGCCACAATCTATTTTAAACAGATTTTTTACAATCTACTTCTTTCTTCAGACTCATTAGTAGTCCTTAAAAATCCAGGCTGAAAGAAATATCTTCCCTCCAAATTACATAATTCTGCTAAATTACAAAATCTTTCTTCTTAGAGGAAAAAAAAAAAACTTCATGGTGCCATTCTCAGTAGAAGCCTTCGAACTCTTTCTACAATCTTTAGAAAGCCCCAGCTATTAGGAGAGTCATGCTTCATTTAAAGTGGATTTTCTTCTTTAGCATCTAATATAAAAATATGCTAAGTATTTCCTCCAGATCAGAAAGGTTAATAACCAGGCATTTGCAAGAAGGCAGAGCATGAGGAACCAAGTAACACTAGGAGACTAGCTTTCCGACTTGGTATTTGGTGCAAATTCCCCCATTTTAGAAACAGTTGGAAAAACAACTCACAGAGTCTAAAGATTTTTTAGATTTCTGCTTGCTAAGAAGGGTTTCTTCTCTGTATTACAGAGTCTAGGCTCATATTGCTCACTGTACAACAGGTCAGTATATCAAGAGGGGTGATGCTGGGGCAAAAGATAGCGACTTCATTTAAAAAACCAGCAGATTGAGAAGATGGTGGGTGAGTGTCCCAAAGAACCGCCTTCCTGAAGTTAGAATTCTTTGATACTAGAAGGGGAGAGGGTGTGGCTGGCTGTTGCAAACTTCTTGGTGCAGGAATCTTTTGTTCTTGCAGCTGTCCATGTAGGTCAGGTTATCATGTTCCTATAAAAGTCTAACAAGACAGACATTATTCTCTGTTCTGAAACATTTTATCTCTGTATGGATGGAAAAGTTTTATACCTTTAAAGGTCAGAGCCTTGAGAAGGGCTCTCCTGTATATTTCAGGCTCTAGGGAACATTCTTTTACAAAAGGTGCAGGGCCAGCATGACTTAGCCCAGGCAGAAGAGCACAAGAGTTAGAGCTAAAGGAATAGATCCAACATGGAGTCAGATTTGCTCTTCTCTGTTGTATTGTTCCTTTCCTATCCTGTCTCTCCCAGTGTCTAAATGAGTTTAGAGGCTCCGTGGGCACATAAAAAATGATAATACACAATGTGATTGAAAAAGCATCTGTGTTTATAACTTAAAATAGTGTCGTTACTCCAATTTTGTCAGTTATCACAAACATTAATTGGACTCTGTGTGACGGGCAGGGTGCTCAATGCTGATGACCTTGAACTTTACCTGGAGCTCTGTGTTCCTGGAAAACAGCGAACGTTAAGAAATGCATTCCCCACGTTTATGTTCAGGGAAATGGTTTACTGCAAACGACTTCCCCACATGGCTTACATGAACTCACAGATTGCCTACTCCCCCCACTTCCCATGCACCTCTCCTTCCTCAGGTTCTGGTCCAGCCTTAGTTGGAAGCAGCAGAGAGCTCATCCATCACAGCCCTCCACCCCCACCCCCAAAAGCCTACTTTCAGGACACAGACATCTCCCACACATCCCACTTCCCCATACCCGGCTCTTTCTAAGCCTTGTTTCCTCTTCCTAGATTTAATAAAAAAAGTCCACTTTGCAAAACACAGGAGATGCTTGCAAATTTTATTGTCAGAGAGTCCTCTCTATTGCAAGAAATCCTCACAAATCCACTCCAATAAAATCTCTCTTTACTAACTCAGGATTTGCTTCTTTTTTGACAGTGCCTTATCTGCAGTGTCTTGATCCTCACACCAACCCCATGACTTAACGGATGAGGAAACTGAGGCTCTGAAACTGGTTCTGAGTCATGGGGGTGGAAAGAGATGGAGCCAGGAAGCAGACTCAGGGGGCTGCTTAGGCTGTTTTCTCATCTCTCTCATTCTCTCTTGTTCCCCACCCTCCCACATTCTCTCTCTCTCTCTGTCTCATATTCTCTCTCTCATTCTCTCCTTGTCTCTCTCTCACCAACCCTATGTGCGATTGTCTCCTTATCCCATGCACTTAGTTGTCAGCTAGACTCTAAGGAATTTAGTTTGCACATGAACTAGACAACTGTTCACCCCAAGTCAAAGGGAACTGAAAAGGATCAGAGTATGTGACACCCAAATATGCCTCTTGGTCATACAGATTATTTTGAACCAAAGTCGGTGCCAAGATGAGTGACTGAACGTGGCAAAGTTGTGTCCAACTCTGTAACCCCATCAGCTACAGCCCGCCAGGCTCCCTAGTCCATGGAATTTTCCCAGGCAAGAATACTGGAGTGGGTTGCCATTTCCATCTCCAGGGGATCTTCCCAACCCAGGAATTAAAACCATGTCTCCTATCTTTCAGGCAGTTTCTTTACCATCTGAGCCATCAGACAAACAAACTTTACTAAGTAACATTCATCTTCCATTAGTTTCCCTATCTGTTTATCGTCCCACAACTGATTGCCCTTAGAATCTCAAATCCCTTTTCCATTTGAGGAGGTAGATGCCCACCTGCCATTCCAGGGTAAAGCAATTGGAGATTCAATCCTTGTGGACTGAAACTCCAAGACGAGAATACCAGAACAATTAAGAGAAGGCTAGACCCTGCCCAGATCACATGTTTCTCATTCTTGAAGTCAGGAGACTTCACTGACAACACGTGTGCAGAAAGTCTCCTTGAAGGTCAAAGGGGAGTGACGCTAACTAATGCCAGGCTACCCATAGGCCTTTGCAGTAGAATCCATCTTGGCTAAGAGATGCATGCACACACATGGGAGGATCTGGAGAGATACCAAAAATGGACCGTGAATCAGGCAAATCAAAATGATTGGCCAAAGGAAACCAGAAGAAATGCCCTGTATAAGTGATTTAAACACGACTCAGGGACTCTCCCTCGGAGTCTAACACATCCTATGCTCTTTTCTTCCTAATGAATACTTGCTTCTCTACTTTCCATCCTTGTGGAAATTCTCCGCAGAGCTGAAAGGCCAGGGCCCTTGTCATTGACCACTGGTCTAGTGGCTAGGATCTGGTGCTCTCGCTGTGTGACCTGGCCTCTGTCTCTGGCTGGGAATCCGAGCCTTGCTTCTAGCCGCTGCAGGCTGAGGATACCAAAGATCATTTTGTCTTTTCACGTCTCCACATATATCTTGCCCTTTGTAGAAATTGTATGTTAGTCTCTGCCTCTGTAGGATTTTCACTTCTGTGAGCCTTCATATGCATGTGAATAAACTTGTTTCTCCTATTCATCTGTCTTTTGTCAGATTTGCAGTATTCCAGCCACTGAACCAACAGAGTAGAGGAAAGAGAGGTTTTCCCTCATGTAAGTTTTAGTATCAATATGTTTATTTTGAATGAATCACACAGTTAGGAGTATTGTTCTTTGTTGATCAGTAGAACCGAGATAGAATTTTGATCAATAGGTCTTAAATATGTGTGAAAGCATGCTGAGTTCCTTCAGCTGTGTCTGATTCTTTGCAACTCTATGGACTGTTGCCCATCAGGCTCCTCTGTCCTTGGGATTCTCTAGGCAAGCATACTGGAGTGGGTTGCCATGCCCTCCTCCAGGGGGATCTTCCCAACCCAGGGATCCAACCCACGTCTCTTATGTCTCCTGCACTGGCAGGCAGGTTCTTTACCACTAATGCCATCTGGGAAGCCTAGGTCTTAAATATAATAAGACTTTATTGTTTTTAGAATGTTTTTAGCAGCCTGAAAACAATTGTTCTCATAAACTACGATATTGCCTTTATTCAAAATTTTTCCTACTTTGTGGTGGCAGAATACTATACCAATATATTAACTAAGCATATATTTTTTGCACGCACCCATACAGGTACACACTTACATTAATTCTTTGTGAAAATTAGACCATTTTGAGCTTATTGTATTTGGGTAGGCGTTGCCAGAGCAGGTTCAGATACAAAAGAGTCAGATTCTTGGCGTTGAGTTGTTAAGAAGCCTTTGGACTTTCCAGAGGGAGAGAGAACAAGAGTCTTGAAAACCAAGGCTTTTGAATTGCAAAGCAGAGGTTTTTGAGAGAGACAGAAAGGTTCTGTTGGTTCAAAACAGAAGGTCTAGACAGTTATCAGAAGCAAAGTTCTGAAGGACTCAAGGCATGATGCCTGTGCTTTAATGATCAGATTAGAAAGAAAACAGATGAGGACTTGGGTCACCTGAGCCTTGAAAATTGGAGGTGTAGCAAGGCAACAAATCAGCTGCCATTCAAAATAGACTCACTGCTGCCAGGAGGAGGGGGTCATTGTGCCCTGAGGACCACACAGGAAGCACCAGGGCCCATCAGGAGGCAGAGGGAGCTGGTGAAGGGGATATGTGCATTAAGCCCACATTTTGGCCAGTTATGAGGAGCAGAAACCTCCATTAATGATTTTTTTTTAATTGGACTATAGTTTTTTAAAAAATATTTATTTTAATTATTTATTTGCCTGCTGCGGGTCTTAGTTGCAGCACACAGAATCTTTAGTTTCGACATGTGGGATGTCTCAACCACTGGACCATCAGGGAAGCCCTGGAACACAGTTGATTTACAATGTGGTGTTAGTTTCAGATGTACAGCAAAGTGATTCAGTGATATGTGTATATATTCATTTTCAGATTCATTCCCCTTACAGGCTTTTACATATTGAGTGCAGTTCCCTGGGCTATACAGTGGGTCCTTGTTGGTTACCTATTTTATATTTAGTAGTGTGTTTATGTTCATCCCAAGCTCCCAATTTATCCCTCCCTACTCTCTGTTAATGATTTTGGTGCTTTTCTAAGTATGAGAAGATGTAAAAAACTGGGCTTAGAAAATCTCCTGAAAAGGTCTAATTATCTGAAGGCATGTTCTGCCAGTATTTTCCAGAGCACAGAGGGCCTCCTTCCTGACTTCTGCTCTGAATTCCTTTCAGGGTGTGTTGAAGATCAATGGCTGCTGAGGCCAGCGACTTTGTCTTTGTAGAATCAGAGGGTGAGTGACAGCTTTCAACCATCAGATCTAGGACTTGGAACTCAGGAATACTTCTTATTCAGTGTCTATTCTCCAAACTAAGGCAGTCCTATGCCCCATTTTGACATGAAGTTATCACAGTTATAGTTGCCTAGTTCCCTAAATTAAAACCGAGCAGGTTTCTGTGGGGCTATGGAGTACAGATCTGTTCTGTGTTCTGCATTTCTTGTCTGCAGGATATAGGCTTCATTCAGCCTCCTTGACCTTCCCTGAGTTCCAAAGGGTGGATTCAAACAATTGCTAATCAGGGAAGGGAGGGGATACAGAAACAGAGGAGAAACAATCAAATGGTGGTACAGCCTTGAGACAGCGTCCTGGTTCCTATTAAAAAAACATGCATAACAATATCTTTGAGTTCTTTTACAGAGCTGGGGCCCCCACCTAGGTGGAGGATGGTAACTTCAGGCTGAGCACAAGATTCCCGGAGCACAGCTCTGTTGCCTCACCACCAACCCATCAAAGTTACCGACTCTGCAGCCCTCACCCCAAATGTTGCCTTCTGTTTCTGGGGACCAGTGATGACCATCCTGTTAGGTCTCCTGTTTGACCCCTGTCTATTTCATCTCTGAGAGGAGCCAACAGTTTCAAACTAAATCGCTGTTATTACAAGGGTGAATGCTGGTTTCAGACAAAAAATACCTTCACTTAGATCAGGTAGACAGAGACTTCTGCTCTGCTAGGCAGGCCTACGCCCATGCACAGCAGGAAGAAGTTATAGAAAAAAAGAGACCTTCGCCTCAATTCCCAAGAAGTATCTTGAGTATGAAGTCTCTTAGTGGGGAGTTGTTAAGAGGAAGCACACTGACTGAAACCGCCCACCCTGGCCCGGCACCATAGTAACTATTTGCATGAGCTGTTTTACGACAGGAGGTCCTGGTGAGGAACATGGAACCAACCGGAAGAGTTTGGGAAAGGTCAAAAGGAGACACCGCATGTCTGACCACCTCCCAGAATCCTTCTCTCTGGCATCCATCTTGGCTGAACGAGGCATGCGCCACCATGAAGGACTCTGAGTCAGAATGATTGGCTAAAGACAACCAGTTAGGATTAGTTTTAATCCCATCACCATAAAACCTGGGACTACAAGCCATGTGACAGAGCAGTTCTCCTGGGTTCCCTTACCCCACTGCTCTCCACCCGGGTGCCCTTTCCCAATAAAATCTCTTGCTTTGTCAGCACATGTGTCTCCTCAGACAATTCATTTCTGAGTATTAGAAAAGGGCCCAGTTTCAGGTCCTGGAAGGGGGTCCCCCTTCCTGCAACATTTCACATTTAGTGGTGTATATATGTTCATCCCAAGCTCCCAAATTGTCTCTCCCTACTCTCTATTAATGATTTTGGTGCTTTTCTAAGTATTAGAAGATGTAAAAAATTTGGCTTATAAAATCTTCTCCTGAAAAGGTCTAAATATCTGAAGGCATGTTCTGCTATTATCTCCCAGAGGACAGAGGGCCTCCTTCCTGACTTCCGCTCTGAATTCCTTTCAGGGTGTGTTGAAGATCAGTGGCCAGTGACTTTGTCTTTGTAGAATCAGAGGGTGAATGACAGCTTTCAGCCATCAGAGTAAAGTCAGGTCCCTGCTATTGGGCCCGCCTGTGCAGGTAATGAGAAAGAATTCCCCAGGTGTCACCTCATATCTTTTTTTTTTTTTTTTTGCATCTTTTAAAAAATTATTTATTTCTTTTTGGATGTGTTGGGTCTCCACTGTTGCACGTGGCCTTCCTCTAGTTGAGGCAAGTGGGGCTACTCCCTACTTGCAGTGCTTCGGTTTCTCACTATGATGACTTCTCTTGTTGCGAAGCACGGCTCTAGGCTGTAAGGACACAGTAGCTGTGCCGCACGGGCTGAGTTGCTCTTCAGCATGTGGGATCTCCCCAGATGAGGGATCGAACCCATGCTCCCTGCATTGGCAGGCAAATTCTTAACACTGGAACACCAGGGAAGTGCCACCTCATCTCTTTGCTCTCTCTGTTGGGGTTTCCTTTCTTACATTTATTTGTGATGACCCAACACATGCAGGTGAATTTGTACTGAGATGGGTGTTTTGCAGTTACCCACTCTCCATCTTCACAACTCTCTAATAATTGTCCTACTCTTGTGACCTCCAATCCACGGGCACGGGTAATATCACAAATAGAATTTTCAAGGTGTTGAAAACATAAATCTACGAATGAGACTATGTCAGGTTTCATTTAACACATTAGTGAGGGAACCAGTGGGAAATCAAAACCAGTTTAAAGGACATGAGAAACTGATGTCTGTGCATCAATAAAATTCTAAAAGTTATAAAATAGGATCATGTCACATGGTAGGTATAGTGGTTGGCTTCTCTAAATCATTTGCGTTGCACTTTGGCAAAAATTATTTTTAATATCTAAATATTGAAACTTGTAACATGTCTGACTCCTAATCTATTACACACACACGCACACATACACACACACACACAGAGTCTCTTAACGCTGGCTGTGCTTAGCTGGCCTAGGAATGAACATTCAGTCCAAGATAGGCAATCAATCTTTCTCTGAGAATTTTGAGCTGGAAAGAGAGAAAACTGCAACAAATGTTACAGAAAAGAGCAGAAAGTGAAATGAAAGGGAGAGAGAAAGAGTTTTAAAGAATTCAATTACCAGAATTTGGTTGTTCAGGCTGTATTTCTTGTCCTTTGTTTTAAAGGGACACCTCTTATCTTTAAAATAAATTCTCTGTTTTGCTTACCTTAGTTTGGGTTGAATGGAAATGGCATTCTTGTAACTACCTGAGTGCTATTGCTGAATGAGGCTGCTTGGGTGGCTGCAGAATCATTGGTACAGGACCCCAAAAGGTCAAACTGAAAAGCACAAAGCTGGGTCCAGCCTTTGCGGCTCCTGGCATTGCTTGGCTTTTAGCAGCATCACTTCAGTCTCTGCCTCTTGCTTCACAGGACACCCTCTGTTTGTCTGGATGTTAGGAACTGAAATGTATCAAATCCGTATGTTGAAGCCACAGCTCTGAATGTGACTGTATTCAAAGATAAGGCTTTTGTGTGTGTGCTCAGTTGCTTCAACTGCATCCAACTCTCTGCAACCCCACGGACTGCAGCCCGCCAGGCTCCTCTCTCCATGGGATTCTCCAGACAAGAATACTGGAGTGGGTTGCCATTTCCTCCTCCAGGGCATCTCCCTGACCCAGGGATTGAACCTGAGTCTCTTGTGCCTCCTGCATTGGCAGGTGGGTTCTCTACCGCTGAGCCACGGGTGAAGTCCTTTCATAGATAAGGCCTCTAGGGAGAGAGTTACGAATAAATAGAATCATTGGAACGGGTCCCTACTCCAGTAGGACCAGAATGAAAGATGAAGGAGGAGGGGACACAGTAGGGGAGGAGGAGCAGAAGCCAGAGGAAATATCAGAGACCTCTTTTGCTCCCACATGATCAGAGGAAAGGCCGCCTGAGGACACAGCAAGGAAACCGTGTGTAAGCCAGAAGATGGGTCTCGCTAGAGACCAATCTTGGTGTCTCCTTCATCTTGGACTCCCAGGCTCCAGAACCTTGAAAATAAAGGTCCATCGTGTAAGCCACCCCATTTTGTATTTTACCGTGGCACTTGAACTGATACACTATGTCTTCTTTTCTCTCTTCTAAAAGGACATTCACTCTTGGATTTCCCCCTCACCTTTATCCAGGGTGATCTCATCTTGAGATCCTCATCTTATTTACATTTGCAGAGATGCTTTGTCCAACAGAATCATGTTCCTAGTTTCCAGGTGAACATACCTCCTGGGAGCCTGATTCAGCCTGTTTTACCAGCACATATCATTTTTTAGCCAATTTAAGACCACTTATATATATGGCAACCTACTCCAGTGTTCTTGCCTGGAGAATCCCAGGGATGGGGGAGCCTGATGAGCTGCTGTCTATGGGGTCGCACAGAGTCAGACATGACTGAAGCGACTTAACAGCAGCATATATAATCCAAGGCAGGGCCTCACTGTTTATAGAATGCAATGTGCATGGCACACTTCTGCATTTATGCAGGGCAGTAGCCTCCTTCATAGACACATGCAGCCACTGTGAATGTGGGTTATTTAGGCAGCAGGCCACAGCGTGGCTAGGAGGACAGCTCTGGGAAAGGGTGGAGAGTGGGGCTGTTTGACATCAAGTCCCGTGAGATCAATCAGAGCACTTGTTAGCTGCCTCATGGAATTGGGAGGCGGGTGCCACGGAAGAAAGGAGAACATCAAAGCTCTGGCTAGAGATGTGAGCACTTTAAAAATCATCAAATTCTTGAGTGCTTATCCTGGAAGTGTAATGGGTGTAAACTTTCTTTAGGACTATTTGGTTATATATATGTGTGTAAAAATACTGGAGTGAGTTGCTCTGCCCTCCTCTAGGGGATCTTTCTGACCCAGGGATCAAACCCATGTCTCATGTGTCTCCTGAATTGGTAGGCAGATTCTTTATCACTGTGCTACCTGGGAAGATCCATATATAAATATATGTACATAAATATATGCACATATAGTGCAGCATGGAGCATGGAGAATGTTTCACCAAAATAAGACTCTAATGATGTCATCCTGTAGCTAGCACTAAGTCTATATGTAGTTTGAATATATGCATATTTAAATATTTATCTAAATCCATATGTGAATATATATTTAATGAATTTGTTTTGATTTGTAAATTATTTTCTAACTTTATAATTATTTACAAAATTATAAATATGTATTTATGAATGCATAAAGAAAATAACAAAATGAACTATAAAAATAAAATTAACTTAGTTTTATTGATTATAATTTATAATGACCTATATTAAAGATAAAATAGTATCTATAATTACTTATACATAACCAAATACACAAAAATAATTTTTATGTATTTTATTGATTGTAATAAAAATTGTTTATAGTTAAGAATAAAATTACCTATGTGAAAGTGAAAGTTGCTCAGTTGGGTCTGACTCTTTGCGACCCCATGGACTAAACAGTCCATGGAATTCTCCAGGCCAGAATACTGGAGTGAGTAGCCTTTTCCTTCTCCAGGGGAATCTTCCCAACCCAGGGATTGAACCCAGGTCTCCGGCATTGCAGGCAGATTCTTTACCAGCTGAGCCACAAGGGAAGCCCCAAATTATCTACAATTATACATAAAATATTGGATTGTTAAAAAGTTCATTCAAGTTTTCCCATAAGATGTTATGGAAAAATTGGAATGAACCATTGGACCAACCAAATATATCTTGTTTATAAAATACATGATGTTTATATATATATATATAAACCATATATACACACATATATATGTGCGTGTATATATATACACGCACATATATATGTATATATATATATTTATATATATATATAAAACCAAATTATACATATAATTTGTTTTGACCTAGAAATTTTGACCTAGAATTTTGACCTAGGTCAAATTTCTTTGACCTAGAAATTTCACTTTCAGAAATTTATCCCAAAGACGAAATCAGGGGTGATTAAAAGTTTATATGAAAGGTAAATACATCACAGTGTTAATTATAGTGATCAACAATTCCAACAATGCAAATATCCAGAAATAGCAAATTGGTTGTTGCTGTATAGTTTTAATATGGAATAATGTGCAGCTTTTAGAATTTAAAATATAAATGATATGACTGGACAAGGAAACATAGGCTGCCTAGTATGTAAAGTATGGTCTCAGTTTTATTGAAACTTACACCTCTAGGTGTATAAATCAGAACTCGTAATGGTTCACAGGTGTGTATTTGGGTGATGAGGTTATGGGTAGCAATTATTTTCTTGTGTGTTTTTTCTGTGGCTTTTAAGCTTCCCAAAGTGAACATATTTTATTTTCGTAGGTTAAAAATGATATTTTAAAAATTATTCTGAAACAATAATAATGATTATAAAATAATAAATGAAGAAGGAAAAATAATCACAAAGCCCCGAAATCTCCATCTGTTAGTGACTAGTCTCGAGTTCCATTAAATCAAAATGCTGATGTGAAATGCTAGCACATGTTTTCTGGAACAGACTAGCCGAGGCCGCTACATAAAATGAAGGACATCGTTCCCTCTTATTCCTAAATGTCTCACTGGAGCTATCTCTTCGAAAAAGAGTCTTAAATATCTTCGTTGAGAACAAAAACCATGCTTTGTTTAAGCATTTCATTGGCTTTGGCTTAAGACTATATTTCAGTTTTCTTGGAAGTGGTTAATAAAAATGTTGTGAAGCAGAAGTTGGATATAGACATAGGGCACATTTCAGATACACTGCCATAGCCTTGACGTAGAAATGCTCATTTCATCCCTAGACCAGCACCTGACTTTTATCTGAGAGGATAAAAGGAGATTTGGAGTCTCTTTCTAGTAAACTATGGCATGATGGGTAAAGGATCAATATGACCAGTGTTGAAATTAACCTAATTGAAAGTAATGGTTCTGTGACTGTCGCCGTCAGGCGTGTCAAGTCCACATAGAGCCTTCCTGGTGAAATCCTGGCATTTGTACCAACTGCGCTCCGTGGATTCTTCCCAGGCATTTGGGATGCTGGCTTCAATTCAAAGACAGCTTTGAGTGCCCTCAAAGGAAAATTCTACCAGTTGCTAAGCCTACTTTGTTTTGGCTTCCCTGGTGGCTCAGAGGGTGAGCCACTATATACTTTTTTCATATGTTAATAATCAAGATAAATTAGAATGTGACCATTTTGTCAAACTTAAGAGACTTGCAGTTCTGAATTTTTGGTCAAAGGTTTTGGCTGATGAAGAAATGTTATTTTAAATATATTTTGAATTATAAGAGCAGAAACTTTTTTATAGTTTTTCCCCCCATTTAATTGGAATGATTTCCAAGTTTCTGCAAATAAGGTAATTGTAAGTTTAAAGAATTAAGCATTTATTGGTGAATAATGTATATCTTCTCATTCTGAGAAATATAAGTGGGTCAAGTCAAAATAAATCCTTTAAAGTTTACCATGCTGCCAGTAGTTTCACAGCCATTCTCTTGTATTTATTTTTCAGTTAAGTGAAATAAAAATGATTAAGACTGAAAAAAAAGTGGTAGGCAGAGTCACCTAAGATTTAAGGGCCAGTCCAAGAGTACTGAATTAACCAAATGTGGGTGATTTCTGAGCTCTCAGAACTCATCTCTCATTACCTCATAACCTCAGTTATTCAAATTTGAAAATCTCCAAAGAAGATGCTTTATTTTTTCTGGTGGAAGTCAGGGTGGTGAATGACACTGGAAAAGAAGAAACAAGCCCTATTTCTATATGAGCAATTTATAACGCAAGTCCCCTCAAAAAAAAAAAAAAACAAAAAAACCCACAGGATTAATACTTCATTATCACTGGATGGGAAAGTGTCATCTATCATTGGACTTTCTGGTCCTGCCTCTGGCTGTGTTGTGATTGGTGAGCAGTGAAGCTCAGAAAACAAGACTGCAGCTGGGGAAAACCTTTTTGGTTAATCTTTCTCGTCCATAACATTCCCATGAAAAAATAAAGAAATGGTTTGTCAAGAGCTTGTCACAAGCCATGGAGGCTTCCATGTGGAAACCAACCATTTAATGCCTCAGTGGCAGCCGAGAATTTTTCATTAAGTTGTCCAGTATAATTTCATCATTCTGGGAAGTATTCCGCTCTCTTCTGTTCCTTTGGGTTGGAGAGAAGCCAGTCATTGGAAAGTCAACAGCTCTATCTAGGTGCATGGTCAGGGTGAAATTCTTGAAGCATGCTCTTAAAATCCATTATTTACCACTTTGCTCTTAATTGATATGTGAGTATACATTTTCATAATTTGTTCTTTCATGATGGACACTTGGTTATTATCTCCATGTCTCCAATGACAATCCATTCTGATCTCTTCCAGCTTTGCCTTGAATGGGGTTCACCCATTTACCCATTATCTGTTCACTCCATGAGTAATCTTTGATCATTTCTTATGGATCAGACAACTGGTGTAGACATTGGGGAAGGTGGCCGTGAACCAAGGAGGGCAAGACTCCTACCGTCACAGTGGGGTGTATTCTAGAGCAGGGGTCCCCAACTTCCAAAATCTAATGCCTAATGATCTGAGGTGGAGTTGATGCAATAATAATAGAAATATAGTGCACAATAAATATAATGCACTTTAATCATCCTGAAACTATCTCCCCCTCGTCCGTGGAAAAATTATCTCCCTTGAAGCTGGTCCCTGGTGGCAAAAAAGGTTGGGGACCACTATAGAGGTCTGTGCTCCTCCCACTCCTGGGCACAAAGACCTATTTCTAGACATTACAAGGCTTTAGGGAGATGTGAACCAATGTCACATTTATCTCTTTACATGACACATCTTTGATTTGTGCAATCACCCTTCTACATAAAGGTTATTTATAGTTTAAGCTTAATTGAATCAAGCATTAGCAGATATCTGATGGGATCTGAACAATTTTCAGAGATTACTTGTACTGCAGAATGGCCCAGGTTATTACTGGGGCCCTGGGGAAATAAAATGAGAAGCAGTAATTTTAACATAAGAGATCCATCAACATTACATGTGCAAACGGGCCCATACATGCACACACATGCATGTATATCTCTAAGAATTTCCTAGAGAAACATTGCAAATAGCTTCTTCTACAAAGAAGCTATTGTTTCTTCCCCTGTCTTTGGATTCATTATGAAATGGAAATATGTTATATGGACACCAGCTATTGTGGCTTTTACTTTTTAATATATTTTAAAAATATATTTTTTTATTTATTTGGCTACATCGGGTCTTAGTTGCAGCATTCGGGGTCTTTAGTTGTGGCGTGTGGAATCTAGTTCCCTCACCAGGGATCAAACCCAGGCCCCCTGCATTGTGAGCTTAGAGTCTCAGCCACTGGACCATCAGGGAAGTCCCTACTATGTCTTTTAAATGTATGTCTTTAAAACATATGTTTAAAAGTTCCTAGGAATCAAGGCTTTTTGGTTAAATTTTTAATACTTTATTGAGGTAACATTTTTTATAACGCTATTTGTTCCCCAGGTACTGACTTCTGTATACAGGGCAGAGCGCTCACCACCTAAAGTTTAGGTTCCTGGAGTTTCCCGGTGGGCCAGTGTTGAGGACTCTGCATTTTCACTGCAGCCGGCTGGAGTTCAATGCCTGGTAAGGGAGCTAAAATCCCACAAGAGAGAAACTAAGGAGTTATCCAACAGACCAACAGCTCATAGTTTTCATCTGCCACAATACAGTTGAGCCCCTGTACCCATTTCACTGCCCCCAACCCCTTCCCCTTTGATAACCATTTGTCTTCCTCCATCTGACTTATTTCACTTAGTACAATACTCTCAAGGTCCAGGCTGTTCCAAGAGGTAAGATTTCATCTTTTGGTATTCTATTCTGCGTGTGTGTGTGTGAGTATGTATCTCACATATTCTTTATCTATTCACCTATTAATAGAAACTTAGGTTTCTTGCATGGGATTCCCTGATAGCTCAGCTGGTAAAGAATCCACCAGCAATGCAGGAGACCTGGGTTCAATCCCTGGGTTGGGAAGATCCCCTGGAGAAGGAAATGGCAACCCACTCCAGTATTCTTGCCTGGAGAATCCCATGGACAGGGGAGCCTGGCAGGCTACAGTTCATGGGGTCACAAGGAGTCAGACACAACTGAGCAACTAAGCACAGCACAGCACAGGTTGCTTGCATATCTTGGCTGTTGTAAATATTGTTGTAATAAACATGGGGGCTGTGTATACAGCATGAGGGGGTTCATGGTCCCTTCTTTCATCCTCAAGTTCAGTTCAGTTCAGTCACTCAGTCGTGTCCGACTCTTTGCGACCCCATGGACTGCAGCACGCCAGGCCTCCCTGTCCAACACCAACTCCTGGAGTCCACCCAAACTCATGTCCATCGAGTCAGTGATGCAATCCAACCATCTCATCCTCTGTTGTCCCCTTCTCCTCCTGCCTTCAATCTTTCCCAGCATCAGGGTCTTTTCCAATGAGTCAGCTCTTTGCATCAGGTGGCCAAAGTATTGGAGTTTCAGCTTTAACATCAGTCCGTCCAATGAATATTCAGGACTGATTCATTTAGGATGGACTAGTTGGATCTCCTTGCAGTCCAGGGGACTCTCAAGAGTCTTCTCCAACACCACAGTTCAAAAGCATCAATTCTGCGCTCAGCTTTCTTTATAGTCCAACTCTCACATCCATACATGACTACTGGAAAAACCACAGCTTTGACTAGACAGACCTTTGTTGGCAAAGCAATGCTTCTGCTTTTTAATATGCTGTCTAGGTTGGGCATAACTTTCCTTCCAAGGAGTAAGTGTCTTTTAATTTCATGGCTGCAGTCACCATCTGCAGTGATTTTGGAGCCCCCCAAAATAAAGTCTGTCTCTTATCTTCTTTTCATAGCTATTTGTAAGGCCTCCTCAGACAGCCATTTTGGATTTCTTTTTCTTGGGGATGATCTTGCTCCCTGTCTCCTATACAATGTCACAAACCTCCATCCATAGTTCATCAGGCACTCTATCAGATCTAATCCCTTGAATCTATTTGTCACTTCCACTGTATAATCATAAGGGATTTGATGAATCAAATCATACCTGAATGGTCTACTGGTTTTCCCTACTTTCTTCAATTTAAGTCTGAATTTGGCAATAAGGAGTTCATGATCTGAGCCACAGTCAGCTCCCAGTCTTGTTTTAGCTGACTGTATAGAGCTTTTCCATCTTTGGTTGCAAAGAATATAATCAATTTGATTTTAGTGTTGCCCATCTGGTGGTATCCATGTGTAGACTCTTCTCTTGTGTTATTGGAAGAGGGCATTTGCTATGACCAGTGTGTTCTCTTGGCAAAACTCTATTAGCCTTTGCCCTGCTTCATTCTGTACTCTAAGACCAAATTTGCCTGTTACTCCAGGTGTTTCTTGACTTCCTACTTTTGCATTCCAGTCCCCTATAATGGAAAAAACATCTTTTTTTGGTGTTAATTCTAGAAGGTCTTGTAGGTCTTCATAGAACCATTCGACTTCAGCTTCTTCAGCATTACTGGTCGGGGCATAGACTTGGATTACCGTGATAATGGTTTGCCTTGGAAAACGAACAGATCATTCTGTCATTTTTGAGACTGCATCCAAGTACTGCATTTTGGACTCTTTTGTTGACTATGATGGCTACTCCATTTCTTCTAAGGGATTCTTGCCCACAGTAGTAGATATAATGGTCATCTGAGTTAAATTCACCCATTCCAGTCCATTTTAATTCACTGATTCTTAAAATGTCAACATTCACTCTTGCCATCTCCTGTTTGATCACTTCCTATTTGCCCATGGACCTAATATTCCAGGTTCCTATGTAATATTGCTCTTTATTGCATCGGACCTTGCTTCCATCACCAGTCACATCCACAGCTGGGTGTTGTTTTTGCTTTGACTCCATCTTTTCATTCTTTTTTCCCATCCTCAAAGCTCACAGCATATCTTCAGACCTCGCTCTCTGCCCTCTGCTTCTGGCTTCACATCTCTTGCTATGACCCTCTGTTTCCTCTGATAAGAACTTTTGATGACACTGCGCCTACCTGAATGATCCAGGGGCATCTCTCCATGTTAGGATCTTTCACTGAACCACACCGGCAAAGTGCCCTTTGCTATAAAAGGTAACAAATCTACAGGGTCCATGGATTAAGACATGGGCATCCTTTTAGGGGAGGTCATATTCTATTAACCACGCTGTCTAAATCAAGAGTTAGGAGGGTAGAAACACAGAACTAATTTGGTTAGCCCACATTCCTGGCTTTTGCAAATCCATTTATTCTAGGTCCATCCTAAGAATGTGTCATCTTGAAAACTGAATGGCAACGTGATCAGCTAATTTCTGCTCAAAGTTGTGGTTCAGTTGCTAAGTCGTGTCTTACTCTTTGCAATCCCATGAACTGCAGCTCTCCAGGCTTCCCTGTCCTTCACCATCTCCAGGAGTTTGCTCAAACTCATGTCCAATGAATATTTATCAAATCTTACTGATACCTACCAGGGTTCTTGACCTTCTCCAATCAATAGAAACTGATACAAAGCCAGACAAGAAAATCAGGCAAAGTTTTATTGGGGCTCCTGCTACAGTAGAGAGGAGTGAGAATAAGTAAGAGGTTCCTTTGTTCATTTGCTCCCTGAATGGGTGGCAAGCTTGTTCCTTATATGTGGCATGTTCAGAAGTCAGATTGAAGAGGCGGCTTAGGTGGTTTGCCCACTTCTCTGGTGGTGTTGAGTGTGGTGAACATGTGCTGGACCCTGTTTTTGCTCCCTTCTCTTCAGAAGTGGCAGTTGCATTTTTGGTCCTTTCGTATCTTTTGTCCAGAATTTGTCCCAACTACGGGTACTTGCAGTTATTTTTAGTCCTTTAGGCTTTCTATTTTGTTGCTCAAGGGGACATTTGTCCAGGTTCAAGTACCGCAGCAAAGGGTCCCAGGTCCCAGCCTGTCCCACTACAATGCACATTAGTGACATCTTGCACTAAGTAGGTTCTTAGTAAGATTTTTGCAGAATTTATAAGTGATAATAGTGGTAGCTTGCACTCACAGTGTTCTTCCTTTGTTTCAGGCCCTGTTCTATTCTGTTAATATATACCTGCGCATTCTAGGCAGAAGGTAGTAAAAGCTCTCTCTGGAGGGTTACAGTGTTAATGTATTACTGACCTTTTATTTTAGCTAAGCCTATTCACTTTTTCCATTATTTTCGACGAGTGCAATCTATAGAATTAACTCCCAGTGGTGTTGGGCTTCTAATTGCAAATTCCTTAGGTGACTATTTCCCTGGGAAGGGGAGCAAAGATTAAAATTGGGCCAGGACAGTGGGAATTTATTAGATGGCAATAAATCATTTTACTTAATAGTTCTTCTGGAAGCCTACTTGTTGTTTTTCCACACTTTATCTTCCCTTAAAACAATCAGCAATGATTTGAGAGAGGAGCCCAGGAAGAGGAGGCAGGAGGGCTACAAAAAGGACCCTAGTGTCTTGTCAGTAGACTCATCAGGAGTCTCATTTTCTGGACTTCTGTCATGGCGCAGTGGTTAAGAATCTGCTGGCCAGCGCAGGGTACACAGGTTTGATCCCTGGTCTGGGAAGTTCCCACATGCCGTGGGGCAGCAAGGCCTGTGAGCCACAGCTGCTGAGCCTGTGCCCCCGGAGCCTGTGCTCTGAAACAAGAGAAGCTTCAGAGAAGCCACCTGAATGAGAAGCCCATGCACAGCGACTAAAGAAAGCCTGCTCAGAGCCACGAAGACCCAGCCCGGTGAGAAGAAACAAAAGCCTGTTTTCCTACTCCTGGGTGGGAAACAGCCTGGCCTTTTCATCTGTCTTGGAGAAAACAACGCAACAGAGCCAATGTCTTATGAGTCCTGAGTCTGGACCCAAGAAGTGTGACATGCTCTTAATCATTTTCTTAGAAACCTGCAGAACCACTACATAAATAAGCCCAGGCTAGCTGGCTGGAAGATGAGCGCCTTGGTGGGGCTTAGAGAAGTCATGCCAGCTAAGGCCTCCTTACACCATCCAGGCCACCGCTGACCAGACACCTGACCACATAAACATGGGCGATCCCAGTCATAATCAGCCAGCGTGGCTTAGATCAGTGGGACCACAGATTCCTGAGAAATAATCATAATAATTAACAAATCATTACATGCTTAGTCGATTAGTCATGTCTGACTCTTTGCGACCCCATGGACTGTAGCCCACCAGGCTCCTCTGTCCATGGGGATTTTCCAGGCAAGAATACTGGAGTGAGTTGCCATGCCCTTCTCCAGGGGATCTTCCCAACCCAGGGATCAAACCCAGGTAAATCATTATAATACATTATAAATCATAAACCATATCATATTACAGTTAATAACAACAAAACATGATAATGAAAAATAAGCTTTCCATTTTCATTCTAGGTCACTGACATTTGGTGTGTGTGTGTGTTTTATGCAAAAATAAAAAGCACAGAGTAAACTTGGGTGAGCTCTTCAAGCTGGATCTGAAAGAATCACAGAGACTTCCCTGACCCAGTGGTTAGGATGCTACACTTCCACTGAGGGAGGCCCAAGTTCAATCCCTGGTTGGGGAACTAACATCTTGCATGCCTCACAGCCAAAATAATAAGAATAAAAAATATAAAAGAATCACAAATATGCTGGTCATGTTTGGGTTAACCTTTTCAAGCATCATATTGTCATAGCAAGTTCTAACTCAGAAGTTGTAATGTGATCTGTACAGTTATTAAAAATCAAACTGAGACAATACTTTAGTATTGAGACTTTTTATAAAGAAATCCTAATTTTGGTCTCTTTCCAGAAAACAAAACATCTGCTGATGCTGAGTGTGCCTTCCGCAAAGGCAGCAACTGACTCTTGACCATTGCTTCTGGGGGATGCAAGCTTGCATCCTCACCACCTGGTTCTGACTCCTGTTGTCAGTTGTAGTGTTGAAAACCAAACTGGATCGTGGTGAGATGTCAGGATTCCAGCTCCTGACTGATTTCACGCATGTAAGGTCATGCCTTTTGCAGCCAGACTGCTCTGTACTGAGCCCCAGACCTGCTGTTTTCTAGCTGTGATAGCAGGTACACTGTTCAAGCCCTTTCTGCCTCGGTTTCCTCATCTATAAAATGGGGCTATAAAGGTAACCTACTTTCTGGAATTGTTGTGAGAATCCAATAACTTATGACATGCAAAGTGATTGTCCAGTCCCTGGCACCTTGGCAGTACTGTGCAAGTGTTTACTATTCTTATCATTATGATCTTTATTAATTTCTATTCCCTGCTATGCCCTGTAGGTATGTGAGGGTTTTTGAAAGTATTTATTTATTTATTTGGCTGCACTGGGTCTTAGCTGTGGCACTCAAGATCTCTGATCTTTGTTGCAGTATGCAGGATCTTTAGCTGCATCATGGGGGATCTAGTTCCTGACTAGGAACTGAACTCAGTCCCCATGCATTGGAAGCATGGAATCTTAGTCACTGGACCAGCCAGGAAAGTCCCACTATGTGAGTTCTAAAACTTCTGCTTGAATTCACCTTCGCTGCTTTATTTCCTACCCTGCTCTTGTGCTGTTAATCTACAAAAGTGAAAAGAAAGGACAGCAGTCTAGAATATAGATTTGGGATATTGTAAGATTCTTAGGATATAGATTTTCAATTTTGTGTGAAGTTTTTCCATCGATTCCATGGTAGGAAACCTCCTTAAGGCTATGTTGCTTTTAAGAAAACTGCGTAAGTGTAGCCACTTTGAAGGGCAGTCTGGCAGAAAATATTAAAAGTAAAGATGTGATACCTTGTGACTGGGAAATTCCTCTTCTTAAAGGCCACTGCAACTCCCCTCCCATGGTGCATGTACCCAGTCAGGATAGCAATTGTGCAAGAGGAATAAAGTTTCAAATTAATTTAATTAAAAATTAGCAAACAATAAAATCAGCTTTCTTTGTGTATAGAGTTTCATGAATTTCAGATGTATGGATTCATGGAATTAACACCAGGATCAGGATACAGAAAATCCTTTGTGCCTTCCTTTATTTTTACAAGTCAAATAAATGGTTTTTATTTCTAAATTGGATTTCTTTTCTAGATCTTTGCCTCCTTTATTTTTAACAAGTTTTTTTATTGGAGTGTAGTTGATTTACAATGTTGTGTTAGTTTCAGGTGTATAGTAAAGTGAGTCAGTTCTATACATACATATATCCACTCTTTTTTAGATTCTGTTCCCATATCGGTCATTACAGAGTGTTCAGTAGGGTTTCCTGTGCTCTGCGGTAGGTTCTCACTAGTTGTCTATCCTATATGTAGTAGTGTGTATGTATCAATCCCAATCTTTCAATTTACCCCTTCCCCCTTTTCCCCCTTGCACCTCCCTTTATACACCTCCCTTTGTATACCCTCCCTCCCCACCCCTTACCTCTGATGACCACAATATCTTCTCCATAGGTGCAACATTTTTGAGGCTATCACAGAAATGGAATTGTACATATGTCGTTTAAGCTTTTGGGATTTGGCTATCAATATTTATAATAGTGCAAAACTGAAACTAACCTAAACGCATACCAATAGGGGAATGATTTAATAAACATCACATATATTCTATGAAATACTATACAGCAGTTAAAAAAATTAGGTAACTCTATATATGCCAACCAGGATAGAATTCCATGACATATACTGTTGGGTAAAACATTGCCAATGGATATATGTGACATATTATCCATTTATGCTAATTTGCTCCCTCATATATGGGTTCTACATAAATGCACAGAGAGGGGCTTCCCTGGTGGTCCAGTGGTTCAGACTCCATGCTCTCAAAGCAGGGCCACGGATTCGATCCCTGGTTGGGGAACTAAAATCCTGCATGTCTCACAGCTCGACCTTAAAAAAACATGCATAGACGAAGGACTAAAAGGAAGAGCACCGAGTAGATAAGAGTGGGTATCTTTCCTTTTTAACCTCCCCAGATGATGTTGACGTCCATCCAGTATTAAGAATCATTGCACTAGTTCAGTAGTTCTTCACCTTGACTGTACATTAGCATCATCTGTGGGGTTTTTATTTCTTTATTACTATATTTGGGGGGCATGCTGCAGGGCATGCAAGATCTTAGTTCTCTGACCAGAGGTCCAACTCGCAGCCCCTAAGTTGGAAGCATGGAGTCTCAACCACTGAACCACCCAGGAAGTCCCAATAGTGGGTATCTTATAAGACTGAAGTTCTTTACCTGTTTCCCATCCTGTCTGTCTTCCTCGCCCCCAACTGCCCTCACCTCCATCCTCTAGCCCTGGGGCTGTGCTGAATATTTCCAGTTCTATTACAAATGTTGTGAAAACAGTTTCCAGCATGGTGTCCAGTGATCCCTTATTTCCATCGCTATGTAATTCCCCTCCTGTGTAGACTAAACCTGATCGGTGTAAGTCTCAAGGCTCCAGTTGGAGAAGAGGGAGATGCTTCTAAGTCCACCCACGTGGCTGCTGGTCATCCTCACTGCTTTGCAACACAGACTTCCCATGGGGCTGCCGCCAGAGCCAGCAACCCAAGAGAGAATCTTTTTTTCTCTTTCTCTTTAAAGAGAGTCTCTTTGAAGACTGTAGCTTTTTTTATAACCCATCTCTTCTGCCACATTGTTTTAGTTAGAATTGGGTTGATAAGTCCAGATCACATGTAATGGGACAGGATGGCCCAGGGTGTGAACATCAGAAGCCTAGGGTCACGGATTGGGGCGGGATAAGCTTTAGAGACTGTGGCTACAACATCTGTAGACACCAACATAAATGACACGAAGCAACTTTCTGAAGACATTTCACTTCCATCTTTTAGAAGCATTCAAACTATACCGGGATTTAGAAAACAGTATTTTTGTTTTGTTTTTAAAAATCTAACCCCTTGGGACTTCCATGGCTTTCCAATAGTTGCGACTGTGCTTCCACTTCAGGGGACACAGATTTGATCTCTGGTCAAGGAACTAAGATCCCACATGCTGTGTGGCATGCTCCCCACCCCCAAATCTAGCCCCTTAAATAAGCAACACATCTACATGGTTCAAAAATAATATCCCCATTGCCCTTCCTCCTTATACCCCCAACAGGTCATTATTTTAATTACTTGTGTTTTATTACAGAGCAGCTTCATGCAAGCAGAAGCAAATAAAAATACATTCAAATTTTCCCCATTTTTTTATATAGCTAGTTGTAGCTCTATGCATACTATTCTGTAACCTTATTTTTTTCCCTTTCTAAAATGTGTCTCTGTCTACATCAGTACGCATTTTCCTCTTTCCTTTTTTTTTTCAGATGCACTCTTTTCGATTATATATTCTGTTGGATATAATGCAATTTATCCAACCAGTTCCTTGATGATGGACGTGTGGGTTGTTCTCAATCTTTTGCTCTCACTACAAAAATGCAACAGTGAATCCTTTTATGGACATGTATTCCTGCATTTCATATATATGGGTGGGATACATTCACAGCCAAAGAGTAGATGGGTCAAAGGTATGTGTATTTCTGATTTGATGAACACTGCCAAATTAATCCATATGGAGCTTGTATCAGCTTACATTTCCACCATCTACATAGGAGCGTCTGCTCTCCCTCAGCTTTACCAGCACAGCGTGTTGCCAGGCTTTGGGATCTGTGCCAAGCTGCTAGGTTAAAAACATAATATTTCAATCTGCTTCTAGTCTATACTTATGATACTATGGAGTCAAGTTGAACCTTTTCCCATATGTTTGAGAGTAATTTTTTTCCATGTCTGTTCACAAATGGCATTTTGAAGTCTCTGTATTTTGCCATACCAAATTTTTAAATTAGAATACCTTTGCTTCCCTACAACTGGGGAGTTCCTTAATCCCACCCTCGAGTTCACGACTCACTAGCACTCCCAGAGCTCAGCAAAGCTATTATACTCCTATTGTTGTTGTTCAGTCGCTAAATTGTGTCCTACTCTTTGCAACCCCATGGACTGCAGCACACCAGGCTCCTCTATCCTTCACTATCTCAAGTTTGCTTGAACTTATGTCCATTGTGTTGGTGATGCTATCTAACCGTCTCATCCTCTGCCGTCCCCTTCTCCTCCTGCCCTCAGTCTTTCCCAACATCAGGGTCTTTTCCAATAAGTCAGCTCTTCGCCTCAGGTGGCCAAAATATTGGAGCTTCAGCTTCAGCATCACTCCTTCCAGTGAATATTCAGGGTTGATTTCCTTTAGGATTGACTGGTTTGATCTCCTTGCTGTCCAAGGGATATACTCATGATTATGTTTTATTATAGCAAAAGGATACAGGATAGAATTAGCCAGTGGAAGACATATATAAGGACGATAATGAGTGAAGTACATTGTGGGTAGCTAGCTCAGCTTAGTGGAGAAGGCAATGGCACCCCACTCCAGTATTCTTGCCTGGAAAATCCTATGGACAGAGGAGCCTGGTAGGCTGCAGTCTATGAGGTCGCTAAGAGCCAGACATGACTGAGCGACTTGACTTTCACTTTCCACTTTCATGCATTGGAGAAGGAAATGGCAACCCACTCCAGTGTTCTTGCCTGGAGAGTCCCAGGGATGGGGGAGCCTGGTGGGTTGCCATCTATGGGGTCACACGGAGTTGGACACGACTGACGTGACTTAGCAGCAGCAGCAGCTTGGCTGAGAGTGTAATATTCCAGCGTGGGCTCTCCCAGGGATTCCTGGACGACCCAGTTGAATTTGGGAATAGAGCTGGACATGACTTAGCAACTGAACAACAGAATTTGAGTACAAGGAACACTGGGTCAGGAATTCTGTATTAGTCAGGATGGGTTATCTGACATAAACAGTGGCTAACACAGTTTGTTCCTTGTTCATTTAACAGTTTTGGGCATGTGTATAGTTGGCATCTTCCACATGGTGACTCAGGAATTCAGATTCTTTTCATCTTGTGGCTCTGCCCCCCTCTAGGGCTTCACCATTTAGCTGGTAGATGGGGGAAAGACAGAGATCATACCCACAGGCTTTCTTTGCTCCGTGCTTTAATTGGCAGGTATCATTTTCTCCCATATTTCTATTGACCATGCCTCAGGCATTTGCTTTCTCCCACCACAAGGAACCCTGAGAAATTTAGTTTAGCTGTGTTCCCAAGTGGAAAGGAAACTGGGATTTGGTGAACCCTTAGCAGCATCTGCCAGAGTCCCTGAACTAAACAGCTTTATCTCCTTGCTTCCCCCTCACTGTTGGGTAGGATAGAGTTCACCTAAGCTCTCTAGTGTCAGAAGCAGAAGTATAAGGTCAAGGAGGAGGATGATGCAGGAGGAATGGAAGCACATCAGATGGGGAGGCAGCCAGGCAGCCAGGGGAGTTCCCTGATGAATTAGCAAACGCCGGCTCCAGAGTCTTCCCTGGGTCACCTGTAAGTGCCTTCCTTGCCATGCAAACCGTTGCTAAGTATTTTTAGCAAGGCCAAAAGTTCCCTTAAGCACCATAATTATCTCTGTTGGAGATGTCAGGAGAGTTTACTGTTAAAGCAGGAGTTGGCTTTCCGCCAGCATGATAAGAAAGTACGCTTTGTGCTGTGTTACATCTTTGGGACAGAGCGCTCCTGCAGAGATATTACATATGGACTGGGGACTCACTTGTCCTTTGGGGGAGCCAAAGAGGCATCATTTGTCTTTAGTGGAGTAGGGTGGGGTAGGTTATTCTGACCTACACGCCTCCCACCTCGGGAGGGAAGAAAATTAGTCGACACTCTGTGCAAAAGCTTCCCTCGTTAGACCCAGCTTTGATGAGAACCCCTGGGGCTCTTGCTGGTCTGAAGGCAGCACCCAGGCTGGATTCCACAGAAAAAAAAACCAAAACACCTGAGGTTATGCAGAGCTCTCTTGGGAAACTGGGGACGATGTAAAGAGAACTAGAAGGTGAGTATTTGGATCCACCAGGAGAGAAGTCATCTCTTGGAATAAATGGGCTGAGAGAGAGGAGGTTGATTGTGAGGATCAAAGAGTAAGTCTAGGGGAGTCAACCTCCCCAAGATCTGAGGTCAGGCTCTGCCAATGACCAGTTCTGTGACAGTGGGCAGGTCCTCTGTTACCTCATACGTATAAATGGGAGCCTGCAAGGTAAGTCCATGACTGGCCAGCTGAGGCTGATTATTTTCCAGTAACAAACAACCCCCAGATCCAGAGACCTACAAACCCTGAGATTCATTTCAGGCTCATATTATATGTCTACTATGACAGAATGGCTCCCATTCACAAGGTTTCCAATCTTGTGGCAAAAGGAAAAGAAGAGTGGGGATCAGTCAGTGATGCTCTGTCTGGGAAATAGTGAAAGACATGTCTATTCACATCCCATTGCCTAAAGCAAGTCAGTGGTGATGCCTGATTGCATGGTTCTCCCATAGAAACTGGACCTTAGGAGAGGAGCAGGAGTGACTGTTTTAAACAATAACCCACAGCACATGGGCTTAGTTGCCCAGTGGCACTTGAAATCTTAGTTCCCAGACCAGGGATTGAACTCGTGTTCCCTGCATTGGCAGATGGATTCTTAACCACTGGACCTCCAGGGAAGTCCCCCTCTAGTAACTTTTTTCTTTAACTTATTTTTGATTAGAGGATAATTGCTTTACAATATTGTGTTGGCTTCTGCCGTACAGCCATAAGTATACTTATGTCCCCTCCTTCTTAAACCTCCCCCTCCACCCCTTACCCCATCCCACCCCTCTAGGTGGTCACAGAGCACTGCACTGTGCTCCCTACGTTATACATATGTTGGTTTTATTCCTAGTTTTTAGGGAATCTCTGTAGTGGCTGTATCAATGTATTCTACTTTCTGTCTCTGTGAATTTGAATTCTAGTACCTTGTATAAGTGGAATGATGCAGTGTTTGTCCTTTGTATCATTTGTGCTACCCAGCATAGTATTTTCGAGGTTCACCTGTGTAGTAGCATGATATCAAATTCTCATTCCTTTTAATGGCCAAACAATGTTCCACTGTAGATAGACACCACATTTTGCTTAACCACTCATCTCTAGATGGACACTTCGATTGTCTCTACCCTTTAAATATTGTGAATAATGCTTTCAGAAATGTGCTTTACAAATAACCTTGAGTCCCTACTTTTAATTCTTCAAAATTATTCTTTTTTTAAAAAAATATTTATTTGGCTGTGCTGGGTCTTAGTTGCAACATGAGGGATCTTCAGTCTTTGTTGTGGTATGTGGGTTCTTTAGTTGCAGCATGCAAATAGTTGCAGCATGTGGGATCTTGTTTCCTGATCATGGATTGGACCGTGGTCCCCTGCATTGGACGCACAGAGCCTTAGCTACTGGACCATCAGGGATGTTCCTTTCAAAATTATTCTTGCTAATTCATTACCATGCTGGAAAACTTCATAGCACACTCTCAGAAAACCAACACACATATCTTCATATTTCTCTTACTGAACAAGTGTTGATGAACTTGCTCAATTTAATTGTCTCTACTTTACTTTGGGGTTCTTCTGAATCATTAGTTTTCAGCAAATCTCTGTCACTATTTCCAGAAATTTATATGCTTATCTGCAACTGGGGACCTGAACGAAGCCATTCTCTTCCTGCTATTTTCCCCTATCTTTACTAAAAACTTTCCAGTCTGCTGTGCCGTCTCTCCAAGTTTTGCTAAATAATGACAGCCAATTTTACTGAATCGTGTCAAAAATAGTGGATTAAAATCACTCCTCCCTGGGAACATGTTTGCATATGCCTAGGATCTAAAGCATCTTAACTTAGGGCAATTTAGGGATTGCAGGGAGTTTTGGCATCCAGCTACCATGATGGAGGGAAGGATAATTGGTGTTTGAGGACTTTTCTAGGTTAGGAAGCCCCCTCATCACAACAATTGACTATCAATTAGGCTATCAGCTTTGTATCAAGAAAGATGTGCAGTCAGCCCCAAAGTATGCCCCTGCTCCCAGCCCTGGCTGGCTGCTTGCATCTGCTTTGATAGGGAACCCTGCGGATCCTGAGAGAGAAGTTGTTTTTCGCAGCCCGTCTCTCCCACTAACAGCCAGGAAATCCACTCAAAGGTCAGTTCTGTTTTTGAGAGATGTGACATTTTTTCAGTCAGTTAATGACAAACTGGGGAATTGGAGTGTGTTGGTCCGTGATGCTCAGATCAGGGGAAGACAGATGGCTCATATTTGAACTTCAGACTTTGGGTGAAAGAGTAGGAATCTGCTTCTGCACACACACACACACAGGGTCTCCCCAGCTGGCCTCCATGAGTCACAGCTGGTGACACACACGTGCTAGCTGGTCCTCTCAGGGGAGTGCTTTGCCTTCCTCTAGAGATATAAGTTCACTTTGTCGCTTTCATGGAGACCAGCGCATTCCAGAAGCACTGCTTACATTCTTCATCTGTAAGGGGGTGGAGAGGTGAAATGGGAAATGCCTCTTTATCTTATGGGTCCATCCTGACTCACCGCTCTCCAGCCCATGGTGCACACAGCACTCAGAGGCATCTTGTCTTAATACAAGTTGCAAACAAGATGATGGCCCAGTTAAGAGCTTCTCATTGCATTGAGAAGAAAAATCTTACCTCCCATCACAGCCACAGAAAGTGAAAAAGTGTCAGTTGCTAGTCGTGTCCAACTCTTTGTGATCCCATGGAGTGTAGCATACCAGGCTGCCCTGCCCATGGGATTCCTCAGGCAAAAACACTGGAATGGACAGTTGTTCCCTTCTCCAGGAGCTCTTCCTTACTCAGGGATCGAACTCAGGTCTCTCGCACTGTGCGCAGATTCTTTATTAGCTGAGCCACCAGGGAAGCCTCTAGGATGGCCCTGCCCCTCCTGTCCCTCGGGCACGCTGCCCCTTGACCCCGATAAGCCCTCCCCCCTTGCTCAGACGGCTGACTCGAAGGTCACATCCTGTGCAGAGACCTCATTGTTCACCTTCTCCAAAGAGCTGTCTGCTTAGGACTTCACTGTATCACCCAGTTTTGTTTTCAAATTTTATTTATTGTTTTTGTCTGTGCTAAGTCATTGTTGCTATGCAGGCTCTTCTCTAGTTGCATCGAGTGAAGACCGCTCTTTTTCTGCATGTATCACCCAGTTTTATCTTCTGTATGGCGCCAGTCAGTGTCTGAAATGACCTTGTCCATTGATGGCTTTCTTTGCTAACCGTTTGCCCCACCTCCGCCTGCTCTGCCAGACCCCACGCTGTTAATGCTACCCACCGGCAGGGTCGCTCCAGAGAGAGGTGAAAAATGAATGAATCCTTCAGTTGAGTTCAGTCGCTCAGTTGTGTCCAACTCTTTGTGACCCCCATGGACTGCAGAACGCCAGGCCTCCCTGTCCATTGCCAACTCCCGGTGTTTACCCAAACTCATGTCCATTGAGTCCACTGATGGCCATCCAGCCGTCTCATCCTCTGTCATCCCCTTCTCCTCATACCTTCAATCTTTCCCAGTCTTTTCCAATGAGTCAGCTCTTCTCATCAGGTGGCCAAAGTATTGGAGCATCAATCCTTCCAATGAATATTCAGGACTGATTTCCTTTCGGATGGACTGGTTGGATCTTCTTGCAGTTCAAGGGACCCTCAAGAGTCTTCTCCAACAACACAGTTCAAAAGCATCAGTACTTCGGCACTCACCTTTCTTTATAGTCTAACTCTCACACCCATACATGACTACTGGAAAAAACACAGCTTTGACTAGATGGATCTTTGTTAGCAAAGTAATGTCTCTGCTTTTTAATATGCTGTCTAGGTTGATCATAACTTTTCTTCCAAGCAGCAAGCATCTTTTAATTTCATGGCTGCAGTCACCATCTGCAGTGATTTTGGAGCCCCCCAAAGTAAAGTCTCTCACTGTTTCCATTGTTTCCTCATCTATTTGCCATGAAGTGATGGGACCAGATTCCATAATCTTAGTTTTCTGAATGTTGAGTTTTAAGCCAACTTTTTCACTCTCCTCTTTCACTTTCATTAAGAGGCTCTTTAGTTCTTCTTCACTTTCTGCCATAAGGGTGGTATCATCTGCATATCTGAGTTTATTGATATTTCTCCCAACAATCTTGATTCCAGCTTGTGCTTCATCCAGCCCAGAGTTTCTCATGAGGTACTCTGCATAGAAGTTAAATAAGCAGGGTGATAATATACAGACTTGACATATTTCTTTCCCAATTTGGAACCAGTCTGTGGTTCCATGTCCAGTTCTAACAGTTGCTGCACACAGATTTCTGACAGATTCCTGACCTGCACACAGATTTCTCAGGAGGCAGGCCAGGTGGTCTGGTGTTCCCATCTCCTTCAGAATTTTCCACAGCTTGTTGTGGTCCACACAGTCAAAGGCTTTGACGTAGTCAATAAAGCAGAAGTAGATGTTTTTCTGGAATTCTGTTGCTTTTTTGATGATTCAGCAGATGGCAATTTGATCTCTGGTTCCTCTGCCTTTTCTAAATCCAGCTTGAATATCTGGAAGTTCATGGTTCACGTAGTGTTGAAGCTTGGCTTGGAGAATTTTGAGCATTACTTTACTAGCATGTGAAATGATTGCAATTGTGCAGTAGTTTGAGCATTCTTTGGCATTGCCTTTCTTTGGAAATCCTTGTACATCTTTAATTGTATTATATACTATTGTACATCAATTTTTTTTCCATTTATTTTTATTAGTTGGAGGCTAATTACTTTACATCATTGCAGTGGTTTCTGTCATACGTTGAAGTGAATTAGCCATGGATTTACATGTATTCCCCATCCCGGTCCCCCCTCCCACCTCCCTCTCCACCCGATCCCTCTGGGTCTTCCCAGTGCACCAGGCCCGAGCACTTGTCTCATGCACCCGACCTGGGCTGGTGATCTGTTTCACCCTAGATAATATACATGTTTCGATGCTGTTCTCTTGAAACATCCCACCCTCGCCTTCTCCCAGAGTCCACAAGTCTGTTCTATACATCTGAGTCTCTTTTTCTGTTTTGCATATAGGGTTATCGTTACCATCTTTCTAAATTCCATATATATGTGTTAGTATACTGTAATGGTCTTTATCTTTCTGGCTTACTTCGCTCTGTATAATGGGCTCCAGTTTCATCCATCTCATTAGAACTGATTCAAATGAATTCTTTTTAATGGCTGAGTAATATTCCATGGTGTATATGTACCACAGCTTCCTCATCAATTCATCTGCGGATGGGCATCTAGGTTGCTTCCATGTGTACATCAATTTTAAGAAGTAGTTTATCAGTTTAAATCTCAACATTTAACCAAAGAAAGATTAATGGTAAATAAGACCATGAATATGAATACAAAAAAAATGAATGAATGAATGGATAAGCACCAATTTCTGATGTTGCCAGAAACCTAAGCAACATAAGGTATATGAAGCTCTCAGCACAAGGACTGGTCATGCAGTTGGTGTCACATTAATGTTATCTATCACTATTACCATCAAGAAGTTTCACTGGAAGGTAGAGCTCACAGCCTGGACCACAGGCTGACTTGGTGTAATTTTTTTTTTTTTTTAATGTTTATATATTTATTTATTTGGCTGCACTTGGTCTTAGCTGCACCATGCAGGAGCTTCAATCTTCATTGCACATGCAGGATCTTTAGTTGTGCAAACTTTTAGTTGCTATGTGTGGGAACTAGTTCCCAGACCAGGGATTGAACCCAAGCCCCCTGCATTGGATCACCAGGGAAGTCCCCTTGGAATGCTTTTTTAAAATTGCATTTTAAAACCCTCCTCACAAAATGTTGGAGGGTTTACGTTAAATTCTTTTCCACTCTCTATCATCACCCTCCAAATATCAGAAAATCTGGTGACACCAGACTCACATCTCTCATGGCACCAATGGCTGGCTGATGCTGGGCAGCACAGGATGCTTTCCCTGGGGGTGTCTGGCCAGGTTGCCAGACACTGTCTCCACTGCCACTGGGACTGTTCAACTGGCCCCTGGCTGTATCTGAGTTTGCAGGGTGAATAGGGACCTTGTGATCACAGTAGAAACCTTGATTCCTGTGGATCTACTTCTTGGAACCAAGGGCTGGGTTGAGGTGGGGGAACCGTAAAAAGCCTAAGCTCCCTCTTCTGACCCTCCAGGTCCACAGATGTCTCCTCGGCCCCTTCATGGCTGTGTGGTGTGGGCCTCAAAGTTGCGATGTTTGGGTTTCCCTCTGCTGGAAGCAAGTCCCCCAGGGTCTCAGATCTGGCTGACCCGGCCCTGGATGATCCCCCTCAAGCCCCCAGCACTCTACATTCATCTTATCAGGGAGAGTGATTCCTCGATTCCCATAAACTGCAACCTCCTTCCAGATCTCAGATGTTGGGGAGTTTTACTGCCGGTAAGGGGGCAGCATCCCACCATCTAGCTCAGCATGCAGCAGAAGAAGGGCAGAGACACATGTGGGTCTGACTGCTGGACAGAATTAATAATCAGATGCTCTGGGAGAGGCCCTGTTGCTCCCAATTATCATCTCTGGGGAGGACCCACCACCCGTTCAAATCAGCAAATAATAAAGAGCCCCATCCCTAATGTCCAGCCCCCACCCTCCCTCCCCACAAGGCTCTACACACAGCAAACCAGCTGTGACAAACCAGCCTCTAACAACCAATAATCAAGTGGCCTTTCTGAGCATAGGAAACTTACCAGCCCTTCCATAACTCAGGTAGGATCTCTTCTGACACAGGAGTGGTCCACGGAGCACGTAGGATGAAAAAGTGGTCTGCTGCTGGTGGTTAGGAAGCTTTCCACGCTGTCACCCTGGAAATGTATGTTGCTGCAAAATGTTATGCTAGGGTTGCCAGTGCCAGGAGCTCTTTGAAATTGCCAGAGTTGAACACATTTCTCCCCATTCCGTGAAAAGGGGACAGGAAGAATGACCCCACACATGCTTGTTCTTTTATTAAGGGCTAATGGCTATAGTTTGTCAGCATAACTAGGATAAGTTATGTCTTTCCGGGTATCTCAGGATAAAGCATTGATTGCTAAGATGCTTTCTCTGGAGCAGATAAAACTCTTTCCTGGAACTTCCCAGGTGGTCCAGTGATGAAGAATCTGCCTCGCAATGCAGGGAACACAGGTTCCACCCCTGATCCGGGAATTATGATCCCATATGCCCCAGAGCAACTATGCCTGTGCATGGCAACTACTGAGCTTGTCTGCTCTGGAGCCCTTGCATTGCAACTAGAGAATCCGTGCATGTCAGTGAAAGATCCTGCAGGATGCAGAAAAGATCGTCTCTTGAGGTTCACACTGGTCACAGTAAATATTTTATTTTCAACAGGCTTTTTATAACATCTTAAGAGTCTCACAGTTACAGAATTTCTCCCTAGTTGATGCTTCCTGATGAGAAATCAAGAGGCATTTTAATCTCATCCATAACTTGTCTCCAGGCTGTATTTTCAGGAAGATTTGCTTCAGGGAGGCATCCATACACAGAGCTAATTCCATCTGTAGAGTGTGACTCCTTGTTACAACCTCATGGATTCATTTATATCATCGCTAGTAGATTAGGGGACTCATCATTTGGGGTTCACTTGTTACGGAGTCTAAGCTCACTCTGCTTGCCCCATGAGAGACCAATGAATCAGAGAGACCAGGTGTTGCGGCGAAGACTACGACTTTATTTGGAAAGACAGCTGACCAAGAATACAGCAGACTAATGTCTCAAAATAACCCTCTTGTGGGGGTCTGGATGCCAGATTCCTTTATGAATCAGAGATAGAAGGAGGTGAGGAAGCAAAATAAAAAGGTCATTTAGTCTTGCCAGTACCTCCTAGAATGGCAAGCTTCGGGCAGGGGGATGTATTCATTTCTTCCTTTCTGCCATCTACAGGTGGACAGGGTTCTGTAGAAAGGCTTTAGCTTGAGTGGCTCAGACAGTAAAGAACTCGCCTGCAGTGCAGGAGACCTGGGTTTGATCCCTGGGTCAGGAAGATCCCCTGGAGGAAGGCACGGCAACCCACTCCAATATTCTTGCCTGGAGAATCCCCTTGGGCAGAGAGGCCTGGCGGGCTACATTCCATAGGGTCGCAAAGAGTTGGACATGACTGAGTCACTTAGCACCGCAAGCACACAGGCAGAGGGCAGGACTCTCTGAGACAGGCCATAATGTCTGATTATAATGTAAAAGTGGCCCAAAACACAGGTCTAGCATGGAAGAATCAAAACTGACCCTTTCCTGTTAGAATCTAGCATTCTTTTGTTGTGAGTAACAGAAAATGATTTTGACTAATCACCCCCCCCAGGTCAGCTTTTTTTTTTTTTTTTTTCTATTGGAGTATGTGTGTGAGCTCAGTTGCTAAGTCATGTCTGACTCTTGTGACCCCAAGGACTGTAGCTCCCCAGGTCCTCTGTCCATGGGATTTTCCAGGCAAGAATATCAGAGTGGGTTGCCATTTTCTCCTCCAGGGGGTCTTCCCCCGCCCCCGCCCCACCCCCGGCCAGGGATTGAATCTGCATCTCCTGTATCTCCTGCGTTGGGAGGCAGATTCTTTACCTCTGAGCCAGCTGGGAAGCCCCTTATTGGGTGAATAGTTGATTTACAATGTTATGTTAGTTTCAGGCGTACAGCAAAGTGGTTCAGTTATACATACAAATATACCTATCTTTTATGATTTTGAATAATTTAAAGAAAAATAGCCTTTATTAGAAGGTAATAGAAAATTGGGGGAGGGATAAATTAGGAGTTTAGGATTAACAGATGCACATTACTTTAAATAAAATAATCAACAGGGACCTAGTCTAGAGCACAGAGTACTCTCTCCAATGGTCTGTGTTGACTGAAAAATTAGTCACAACCTGAAAGTAGAGAGTTATTTTATTTGGTGGGAATATTTAGGACCTGAAGCCCTGAAGAGAACATCTCAAGTAGCTCTGAGAAAACTGCTCCAAGGAGGCAGGAGGGGGAGTCATGCTCTATATTGGCTTGCAACAAAGGAGGGTAGGCAGTCTGAACATCAAAGGCTATTGTTAAGTAGTAAGAAAACCTACTACTTCCTAAGTAAGGAATTTAGCACTCTGTTTATGGGAAGCTACAAGTCTCTGGGCTCACTGAATTCATTCCTTTCATATGCACCTCAGCTATCTGGGGCCAAATCCTGTTTTTTGTTTTTATTTTAACTTCTCACGAGCCCCTCGCCCCCCACCCCGGAGCTCTTCAGCAATCACTGCTGGATTTCAGGCATTCTGTTCCCTTTTGGGAGCCCTCAGTCACATTTGGAGGCTTGAAGTCACTGATGACTGTTACATCCTTGTTTATTGATATGGCTGGAGATGTTCCATTTCACACCTATAGAATGGATACATGTATATGTATAACTAAATGACTTTGTTGTACACTTTAGCACAGCATTGTAAATCAACTATACCACAATATAAAATAAAAATTAAATTAATAAAAATAAAAAAGATAATAATAGATTTCTTTAAAAAAGGAAATCAGGCTGAAACCTATACTTAAAATGGACAGGAAAGGACCAAGGGCTCAGAACATCAGTATAATGCAGAAACGGAGGGCACCTGGGTGGACATCCTTTGAATGCAGGTGGTCCAGGCAGCTCGACTGAGAGTTTCGCCAGACTGCATCCAACTGGGCTCAGCTGGTAAAGAATCTCAATGCAATGCGGGAGACCCAGTATCCATCCCTGGGTCAGAAGAAGGGAATGGCTACCCACGCCAGTATTCTTGCCAGGAGAATTCCACGGGAAGAGGATCCTGACGGGTCACAGTCCATGAGGTTGCAAGGAATCGGACATGATTGAGTGGCTAACACTTGCGCTTTCAGCTTCCTTAAAGCAAATTTGAGATGCTATCACCAGAGAAAGAGTGATACTAAAACTGCAAAACAACATCGGGTGGAGTGGGAGGTGGGAGGGGGGACCGGGATGGGGAATACATGTAAATCCATGGCTAATTCATTTCAATGTATGACAAAAACCACTGCAATGTTGTAAAGTAATTAGCTTCCAACTAATAAAAATAAATGAAAACAACAACAACAACAACAACATGTGACCATGATGTCCTGTTTTATCATTTTTTTTACTTTGTAATTTTTTGGATATAATGCAGTGCCTTTCAAAAGGCAATTTTTAAAAATAAACTTAATATTAATAATGCCAAGTTTTGCTATCTAAAACTTACTGTTGCAAGTTGATACACTTCATGCAGGCATTCCCAATTTAGAAAAATGTGTTTTGCAAGCTTCATAGAAAAACATTTGAACACATTAAATATAGTGCCGCAATGAACAGAGATCTCATATTCCTTTGATTTCCTCCTTTTCTGATTTCTACATCTTTTATTTATCTATTTATTTGGTTGTGGCATGCAGCATCTTTTGTTGCATGCTCTTGGACTCTCTAGCTGTGGTATGTGGGCTGTTGTTGCGAGTGGCCTTGCTTGTTCTGAGGCATGTGGGGTCTTAGTTCCCCAACAAGAAATCAAATCCACATCCCCTGCATCGCAAGGCAGATTTTTAACCACTGGACCACCAGGGAAGTCTCTCTACATCTATTATATTATGAGCAGACATTGCCAAAGAAAAGGCAATAAATTACCATAGAAGACAACATTGATTCTTAGGGAGAAAGGACAGCAAAAAATCAGCTCTTTTATGTGACCAAAGAATCTCTTTATTTAATGTTCTTATTAATGTGAACTGAACCTAAAAATGTGAACATATAGATATGTATATATTGCTTAATTCCAGTTTTACCTGCATTAGATAAACTGCCTGTAACTTCTTTTCTTAAGGAATAATTGTGTATGTTTCTTTTCCTCAATTTCTCACTAAACTTCAAATCATTTTGGAGTAGATAGTACAGCAAGGTATTATATAAATATGAAAAAGTTAAATCCTACATAAGACATTGTAAGATGCCTTCTTTTACATTTATTTTTTTATTGAAGTGTAGTTGATTTACAATGTTGTGTTAATTTCTGCTGTGGAGCAAAGTGACTCAGTTACACACCTATATTATACATTCTTTTAAAATAATATCCTCTTCCATTATGGTTTATCCCAGGAGATTGGATATCGTTCCCTGTGCTATGCAGTAGGACCTTGCTGTTTATCCACTCTGTATATAATAGTTTGCATCTACTAACCTTAAACTCCCAGTCCATCCCTCTCCCTCCCTGCCCCCTTGGCAACTACAGGTCTGTTCTCTAAGTCCATTATTCTATTTCACAGATAAGTTCATTTGTGCCATATTTTAGATTCCACATATAAGTGAAATATGGTATTTGTCTTTCTCTGACTTAGTTCACTTAGTATGATAATCTCGAGTTGCATCCATGTTGCAGCAAATGGCATTATTTCATTCATTTTTAGTATTCCAGTATTTATACTTAACACATCTTTATTCATTCATCTGTCGATAGACATTTAGGTTATTTCCATGTCTCGACTATTGTGAATGATGCTGCTATAAACATTGGCAGGGCGTGTATTTTTTGGAATTACGGTCATGTTTGGGTATATGTCCAGGAGTGGGATTGTTGGATTCTATGGTCATTTTATTTTTAGTTTTTTAAGGAGCCTCCATACTGTTCTCCATAGTGGCCTCACCGACCTACATTCCCGCCAACAGTGTAGGAGGGGTCCCTTTTTTCTACACCCTCTCCAGCACTGGTAATTTGTAGACATTTTGATGATGACCATTCTGACCACTGTAGATGATACCTCACTGTAGTTTTGATTTGCATTTCTCTAATGATTGGCGATATTGAGCATCTTTTCACTATGCCTTCCTTTTTAAACTGATCCTCTCGATAGATGCTGTGACTGTATTCAAAATATTTAATGAGTCGTGCGAACCCTGACCAATCAGAGTGGACATGGGATAGTCCTGCCGTGGTAAGGCAGGGAGCACCAGTCCCACTGCAGCTACACAATTATATTCTTATAGAAGTTTTCCCCTCTCCTGAAAGCTGGAGAAGTAAAAATAAACACACACTGGCTTCTTGTTTGTATCATCTTCCTTTTCTGTATATTCATCTCTGGATAATTTTGGAGCCAGTGTGCCTAATGGGAGGAGCATTGGGTTAGGAATTCTGACATTCTGTCATTTCGACTCATCTTCTTAAATCAGTCTTGTGGTTTTACCAGGGGTCTCAGGGTTCCCACTGTGAAACTGGGGCAAGGGACCTTTAAATCCAATTGACCTCAACAAGTTTCTTAAAACCCTGTTCACCGATCATCTCTTAGCAACAGTTGACAGTCATTAACTGTAGAAAAGCAACACTTTCTGATTGAGTGGGCCACTCAGATTCTGTTTCTTTAGACTGATCAGCAAGATAGCCTAGACCTTGAAGATTTCTGTCTCTCATACGGATAAAAGTTAAAACTGCACACACACTATGCCTGTTTGGCATCTCTGCTGTCAAGAGTCAGCTTCACCTGGAGAAACCTTCCCCTCCAAAAAAAAAAAAAAGAGAAAACAATGCCAAAACAGGGTCTCTCTTCATCTTGAAAAACAGCAGCTTAATTGGCTCAGCCATTTACAAGCCAAATCACCGATATGTTCACTAATGACATGTTTCATGCTCTTTGGAGCCTTTGAGGGGAAGAAAGAAAAACGTTCATGCTGATCTATAAATCACATTAAATAATTTCTATTCGCTTCCAAGGAAACTTTTTTCACTCTCTCTGTGTTATATTATCTGCATGAAACAGACACTGGCAGAGGGGAAAATGACAGGACATTCTAAGCAAATTTAATGAAGTAGCTCCAAATATTGTATCAAAATAAATGAAGTGAATAATGCAAGAACTCATTCCTGGGTCTCTTTTCACAACAATAACCATTGTGCGAAGCACACACCAGAGGGGATTCAGATGGATGGCTGAGTCTGAAGGCGTCACTGTGATGTATTACATACCAGGACACAATAGGCAGCTTCAATTGCTATATTTAATTTCAGTAATTCTTTGAGCCTGGTAATTGGGAAGAAGTAGGAAGGGAGGGGAGAATGAGAATAACAGCCCTTTCGAGCTGTCTACAAACAGTGTTTGCTTTGGCTTCCATCAAATAACCTGGATGGGTTCTTGAGTTTTTATTATTATTATTATTATTTTAAATTCTATTGAAGTCTAGTTGATTATAATGATGTACAACAAGGTGACTCCATTATACGTTTGTTGTTAGTGGTGGTGTTTAATTGCTAGTCATGTCCAACTCTTTTACAACACCATGGACTGTAGCCCACCAGGCTCTCTGTCCATGGGATTTCCCAGGCAAGAATATTGGAGCAGGTTACTGATTCCTTCTCCAGGGGATCTTCCCGATCCAGGGATCAAACCTGCACCTCCTTCTTGGCAGGTGGATTCTTTACCACCAAGCCACCTGGGAATACCCCAGTACACATTTATATGTTCTTTTTCATATTCTTTTCAATTCTGACTTATCAGTTCAGTTCAGTTCAGTTCAGTCACTCAGTCGTGTCCGACTCTTTGTGACCCCATGAATTGCAGCATGCCAGGCCTCCTTGTCCATCACAAACTCCTGGAGTTTACTCAAACACATGTCCATCGAGTCGGTGATGCCATCCAGCCATCTCATCCTCTGTCGTCCCCTTCTCCTCCTGCCCCCAATCCTTCCCAGCATCAGGGTCTTTCCCAATGAGTCAACTCTTCCTATGAGGTGGCCAAAGTATTGGAGTTTCAGCTTCAGCATCAGTCCTTCCAATGAACACCCAGGACTTATCCTCTTTCAGGATGGACTGGTTGGATCTCCTTGCAGTCCAAGGGACTCTCAAGAGTCTTCTCCAACACCACTCAAAAGCATCAATTCTTCGGCGCTCAGCTTTCTTCACAGTCCAACTCTCACATCCATACATGACCACTGGAAAAACATAGCCTTGACTAGATGGACCTTTGTTGGCAAAGTAATGTCTCTGCTTTTTAATATGCTATCTAGGTTGGTCATAACTTTCCTTCCAAGGAGTAAGTGTCTTTTAATTTCATGGCTGCAATCACCATCTGTAGTGATTTTGGAGCCCCCAAAAATAAAGTCTGACACTGTTTCTACTGATCACAAGATGTTAATATAGTTCCTTGTGCTGTATAGTAGGACCTTGTTGTTTATTCATCCTGTACGTGCTAGTTCGCATCTGCCAACCCCCAACTCCCAATCCTTCCTTCTCCTCCCAACTTTTGGCAACCACAAGTCTATCCTCCCTGTGATTCTGTTTCTGTCTCGTAGATACGTTCATTTGTATTGTATTTTAGATTCCACATATAAATGGTATCATACGATATTTGTTTTTTTCCTAATTACTTGGCTTAGCATGATATTCTCTAGGTCTATTCATGTTGCTGCATGGGTTCTTCAGTTTTTTAAAGATGTTTACTTAAATTTTTTTTTATTTATCTGTTGTTTTGACTGCACCACCCAGCATGTGGGATCTTATTTCCCCAACCAGGGATCAAATCCGTGTCCCTGCAATGGAAGTGCATATTCTTAACCATTGGACTGCCAGGGTTTGGACTCTCTAGATCTCTTGGTGGGACTCCCTCTTTTGTCTGAAGGAGAATTGCTTAGAAATTAGTGGCTCCCACTAGGGTGGACCTTTGTCAACTTTTGGTTGTCTAACACTGGCGATTTCCTTAAGGAAGCCCTCACTGTTCTCGCTGCAGAAGCTGAAAGAGTGAGATTCCATCTCTGACAGTGAGGGGGTCAGCACATGGCCTGGACTTGGCCAACCTCATACTTTTTCCAAGAATTCTGATTCTTGAGTAACGGGTGCAGGGACTCGGGAAATATAGGAGGTCATACAATATTGTGACATATAGAGGTCACATATAGAGGTGATCACTATAGGTCCTATAGCTTGGATGTAAGTGGCTTTTGTCACCTTTTCTGCGGTCCTCAATAGCTGGTTCTCTTGGTTTCTGCTCATTTCTCAGGTTTTTAATCCCCGCCTCTGATATCCTTCTAATAATGGGTCACTTTCTGTTGCTTGCAACCAAGAAAACCAACTCTCTTCAACAAGCTTCTTAGAAGAACATGGCCCTTTTTTTTTTTGCCTTGGGGGGAAAAAGAGGTGTGAGGTATTTTGAAAATATCCTGAGGCTGAAGATAAGAAGATAATATGCCGCAAACTCATTAGAATTGTGCTATGTGTCAGAAGTGGTTCTAATTAGTTTGTGTCTATGAACTCAATCCTCACTATTATATTTTAAAGAAATTTATTATTCTTCCCATTTTAAAGATTAGAAAATGAAAGTAGAGAGATGATAAATAAATCGCTTATGTGCATCAAGGTAAAAAGTGGAAGGGCCAGAAATTGAACTCAGGGAGTCTGGGTCTAGCTCTTGTTTTTAAGGATATTCTGTTGCCTCTCTCAAATGATAACACTGTCCAACTTTTTCCAAGATAGATTCTGGCCCAGAGGCCTCTGGGGTCATGTATTAGCATCACATATTATGGGTTGGTGCCCTCTCCCTTTTGACCCCCACAGAGCCTTTCTGCACATGTGCAGTGTCTCCCTTGCCCCACGGCTGGGAAATATGTGACCTCCTGATCTTTTACTCAGACCAGGTTTAGCCCGTCTGTTCCTGCCATGACCATTATCCTACACTGTCCACAGGAGGCAAAGCCTAGCTGCCCTGTTTCAGTCGTTACCTCCATTCTGGAGAGCAAACAGCAAGCTGGTTATAAATGCCTAACCTGGAGCTGATCTACCTCCTGCTCCAGGAAGGGCAAACAGGGAGTCCAGTTGTAAATGCCTCGGTTGGAACCCATCTAACTCCTGCTTAAATACCATTCAGATAGCACAGTAGGCTAGAAATATTATACTTTGGATATAATGGAGGTGGGTTTTGCTGCTTTTAGCAATTATCTGGCAGCTGTGTGCCCTCTGTTTAGGTCTTGGCTAAATTTGCTATACCTGGTCCTTCCTAAACCTTGTAGAATTAAGATTCCTGTATCTGAGGACATCATTATGCAGTTCCATCACAGTCTCGCACATGTGTTACTTTGTTGCTTTTATACTGCCAGTGGGCAACATAGCACGAGGCCTAAAATTTTACTCAAAATGGCATGTGAGGTTTAGGAGTTGTGGCTCACTCAAAGTTGTCTTTGAGGGGACTTCCCTGGCAGTCCAGTGGTTAAGACTCCACACTCCCACTGCAGAGGGCATGGGTTGGATCCTCAGGGAACTATGATCCCACAAGCTGCTTGCTGCAGACAAAGTATTAAGCAGGTTTTGTTTTTGTTTGTTTTTGTTTTTGTTTTTTTTACTTTTGTCTGAAATCAGGAAAGATGGTTTTGGGGTAGTTTCAGAGTAGCACAGCTGGGGATGTAAGAGGCTTGAAAACCTTTCCTTGGGGTTTTCTGCAATGCTGGACAGACAGAATGCCACTGCCACCATTTTCCTTGGGGAAAGAGAAGGTTTTATTGATTATTACCCCTCCCAGGCCTCTAGAATCCATTAATAAAGATTTATCCTCTGCATTGACCGCAGAAATTGTTGCTTGTGTAGGATTTATGCATCAAATTACTCCTTCCCTCTTGTACCCCAGGCTTCTGTTCTTCATGGGATTACTTAAGCTTTACCTGGGGGCTTTCCAGATGGTACTAGGGGTAAAGAGTCCACTTGAAATACAGGAAAACTGGGTTCGATCCCTGGGTCAGGAAGATCCCCTGGAGGCGGAAATGGCAACCCACTCCAGCATTATTGCCTGAAAAATCCCATGGACAGAGGAACCTGATGGGCTACAGTCCATAGGGCTGCACAGAGTTGGACATGACTGAAGTGACTTAGCAAGCGTGCAAACTTTACCTAGCTACTTTTTCTCTAGGTATAGCTTTTCTGGCTTGGCCAACCTCCCTCTAATCTTGCAGATATGGAAATACAATCCAATTACTCTCAATTTCTCCCAATTACTGTCCAGGTCTTGCATCTGGATAAGCACGTATTTTTATTCTTTTTTATTTTCCATTAAGTTGACAAGCACCATGGACAGGTCTGCTCATCTACTACTACACTTTGTAGTAATGTCCAAGCTGAGTGAGTTTTGGGCTCAGCCTTGGTTATCATAAATGCATTATCACCAACCTAATCCTGTTAACAGATTGAGAAGCTGTAATTAATATGATAACTTTTCACACAGGACATTTCATCTACAGAAATAAATCACAAGAAACATGAACTGCTTTCAGTTAAGGTGAACTCAACTGAATTACTGAGAAGTTATGGCCTCACTGGGAGAACTGAATGCCTTGAAAACAAAAGCAGAAAATGAATTAAAGTGAGTCTTAAGTAGACATACACAAATTTAAGTTGGGATTGTCACCTTGAGTTGCTCTGTGTGTGTCTGTGTGTATCTACATGCCACATGTATCTATAGAACAGGGATTAAGAACACAGGCTTTGGAGGCAGCCTGTCTAGTTTCATATTGTGGGCCTGCTAATTATGAGCTGTATGATCTGGGGCCTGTACCAGTGAGCTCAGAATCTGAGCCCAGGCATTCTGGCTCCAAGTCCACACCTTAAGCTACCATGTTCTACTGCTTCTCCAGCATGATAATAAATAATAAGTCAAGAAGACAAACCAAGTGTCCTTCCCACATCCCCTTTGGTCTTCTGATTCTTTTCAAACAAACTTACTAGTTTCTTATTTTTTTAAATTTATTATTGCTTTTAATTTTTTAATTGAAATGTTTCAGGTGTGCTGAAACATTTTTGATTTGATATTTGCATAATTATGAAATGATCACCATGATAAGTCTAGTAACCATCTGTCCTCATACAAAGTTATTACAATATTGTTGACCATATTCCTTATGCTGTACAGCCCCATGACTTATTTAATATATGAATGGAGTTTGGTACCTCTTAATCCCCTTCACCTGTTTTGCTCCCTACTCTCTCTTCTCTGGCAACCCTCTATTTGTTCTCCGTTTCTGTGCATCTGATTTTTTTGTGTGTGTGTGTGTGCATCTGATTTTTGTTTGATTTGTTTTTAAGGTTCTACATATAAGGGAGACTGTGGTATTTGTCTTTCTCTGACTTATTTCGTTCAGCACAGTACCCTCTAGATTCATCCACGTTGCCACAAATGGAAAGATTTTATTCTTTTTTTTCCATTTATTTTTATTAGTTGGAGGCTAATTACTTTACAATATTGTAGTGGTTTTTGTCATACATTGACATGAATCAGCCATGGAGATTTTATTCTTCTTTATGGCTGAGTAATATTTCATGTGTGTGTGTGTGTGTGTGTGTGTGTGTGTGCTGTACTGTGCTCAGACGCTCAGTCATGTCCAATTCTTTGCAACCCCATGGTGTAGCCTGTCAGGCTCCTCTATCCATGGAGATTCTCCAGGCAAGAATACTGGAGTGGGTTGCCATGCCATCCTCCAGGGAATCTTCCCAACCCAAGGATAGAACCCAGGTCTCCCACACTGCAGGTGGATTATTTCCCACCTGGACCACCAGAGAAGCCCATATATAAGTATGTATATCATCTAAGTCAAAACATTTTGTGTTTATTTTTGTATAAGATGTGAGAAATTAGTCCAATTTTATTCTTTTGTATATAGCTGTCCATTTTTCCCAGCACCATTTATTAAAGAGGTTGTCCTTTTTCCATTGTATATTCTTTCTCCTTTTGACATAGATTAATTGACCATATAAGTATGGGTTGAGTTACTGGTTTCTTATGTACTGCTCCAGGAATCTAGGTTTTAATTAAGCATGACCTAGTCCTCACATCTACATGTTTGGCTTAACAACAGAACAGAGTGTTCATGTTATGTAAAGACATCCTTCATTCCTCTTAGTATGCTTTATTTAAACTCCACTGAATAGAGCTGGCTCTGATGTGAGACAGGATGTGGGCACTCCTGCTAGAGTGGCATCATGTTTGTGAAGAGAGGATGAGCAGCTCAGCCAACACCCAGGTTGACTTTTCCAAAGCCTCTCACAATGACAAGACCCCCTAGATGGCTGTGGTGGCCCCGTGGCCAACATCTTCCTCAGAGACATCTATTTCAATGATGATGGAAAGGACTTCCTGGAAGCCTGTGGTGTCTTCATATGTCCAGGGAGACCTTATTGACCCTCTATTACTATGAAACCTATAGGTTCTATGTGGCAAGAGGAAGCCACACTGACTCTGCAAACTAAGGAATCATCATGGTCTTACCAAGGAGTATCAGTCAGCTATTGCTGTGTAATATCCAAGCACAAAAAATCCTATTGCTTAAATTAACAAACATTCTTTAGCTCCTGAGTCTGTGCATTGGCTGGACATTTCTTCTGGTCTTGGCTGGGTTTACTGATATTCCTATGTCAGTTGGTGAGTCAACAGTTAGATTGATATTGCTGATTTTGGCTGGGCTCTCGGGTGTTTGGAGTTTTGACAGGACAACTGCATTTCCTCTCCTGTTATATATGACTCATTCTTCAGCAGGCTACCCCCGGCTCACTGATGTGGAGGCAGAAAGTTCCAAGGAGTGAGCAGGAGCAGGGCTCTTGAGACCTAGGTGTGGAAAGGCCACAATATCATTTCCACTATACTTTGTGGGCTAAGGCAAGTAACAAGACTAGCTCAAATTTGAAGGGTGAGGAAATAAACTGGAAATATACTTTACCTCTTTTTTATCTTTTTAAAATCCTAATTGTTTACCTTAATTTTCCCATAAGCTCAGTTCTTTTTTGAAAAAAAATATTATTTGTTTCTTTATTTATTTTTGGCTGTGCTTGGTCCTGATTGCCGCACAGACTTTTCTCTAGTTGCGTTAAGCAGAGGCCACTCTCCAGTTGTGGTGTGGAGGCTTCTCATTGCAGTGGCTTCTCTTGTGGAGCAGGGGCTCCAGGGTGTGTGCGGGCTTCAGCAGTTGTGGCACGAGGACTCAGCAGCTGCAGCGCTAGTCGTGGCACATGGGCCCAATTGCTCTGCAGCATGTGGGATCCACCTGGGTCAGGGGACCCATGTCCCTTCACTGGCAGGCAGAGTCTCCACCTCTGAGCCACCAAGAAGCCCTCTACCTCTTAATAGAGGGAGCGTCAAAGTTACATTGAAAATGGTGTGCACCTGGGGAAAAGAATTGGAGCCCTTTTTTGCAATCAATGCATCACACAACTAGAATATCCTGTCCCAGAAGCTTGGAGACACTCACAGGTTGAAAAAAGACCTTGGAAGCCTCTACTGACCGTTAGTAGAAGTTCATGTGTCTGACACAATGAGGCCAAGCGAACTGAAATGACAGAGTTTGGAGCAGAGAAATGTTGACTGGAGGACCACGCAAGGAGGCGGGTGGCTCATGCCCTAAAAAATCCCGAGCTCCCGAAGGGTTTTGACAAAGCGCTTTAAAAATCCAAGTTAGAGGGTGGGGAGTCACAGGATATAGAATCAGCCTGTGCACAATTCTCTGATTGGTGAGGCAGCAGGGTGGTGTCACAGGAGTTGACCTTATCAGTCCTTAGGCTCCAGGAGGGCTGAGGCTATGAGCTCATGAATGTCAACTAGTTAACATCTTTCATTTGGTGAGAGGTTTTCATATCTGCAAAACAATTCAGGAAATGTGCATCAAATACTGTTATCTAGGTACTTGGGAGAGGAACTAAAGCAGAGGATGTGGAGGAGGGCCTGTTCCCCCACCCTGAGGAAGGCCCCAAGGGGTCCTGCTTGGTTACATGACCACTTGGGGCCTGAGAAGCTAGTTATAACCCAGAGAGCCAGAGGTGCCCCTTGCATTGTGCAGCCAGTTCCCTTTTGATGGTTCCCAGTATTTGTCACTCCAAAGAGCTGAGCGAGCAATATCCTGTCTCCATCTGTCTTTGTGCAAAAGTTCAGGTCCGGCTGTAGGATAACTCCCATGGACAGAGGAGCCTGGTGGGCTACAGTCCATGGGGCTGGAAAGGAGTCAAATATGACTCAGTGACTGAACCAGAAAAGGGGGCCCCTGAAGAGAGAATCCTTCTTGAGGGGAGGAGTGTTTGGTAAGGTATCTAAATTACTCCATGCAGCCAGGGGCTTCCCAGATGGCTTAAGAATACTCTTGCCAATGTAGGAGACACAGGTTCACTCTCTGGGGTCGGGAAGATCCCCTGGAGGTGGAAATGGCAACTGGTCCCAGTATTCTTGCCTGAAAAATCCCATGGACAAAGGAGCCTGGTGGGTTCCTCAGTCCATGGGGGTCACAGAGAGTTGGACCCAACTGAGTGACTGAGCGTGCACACACACTGGCTCCAGGCAAAACAGTTCTCCTTGAAACCTGTTCCTAGAGGCTGATTCATCATCAGAGGCACCAGTGTCTAGGAGCAGTGGTCATTCTCTGCGTCCAACCTCTGCTATCCATCCCCGCCAGCATTCAGCATCAGTCTTCCAGACAACGTTCCATGGAGTGCCTCTCCCCTCTGCCAGGCACACAGAACCAAGGACTGTTTTAAACCAGATCTTGGATGAATGGCTCAGTATTGCAGGGCATCCTGATTTTAGCCCTGCAGGCCAGTGCTGTTGTTTAAAGAGAGGTTCTTTGCCCATCTCTGACCTTGGGAACTCACCCAAGGCTTGCAGGTGAATGCCAAATACTAAGAGGAATGCTATTGATCAGGACTGGAAGGAGGAAGGAAAGCTGAGTCATAAATGCTTATTAATGGCTAGAAAAGGGACTGACGCTGGGACTTTTTGGAATGAAGATAAAAGGGCAGAGAGTGAAGTTAAAGAATTGGAATTAAAAATCTCTGCCTTGGGGGTGCCAGTACTCAGACCAGGTTTACATCAGAATCAACTGGGGAAGCTTTTAAAAATACAAATTCCCAGCCTGGACCCAGCCTTATCAACTCAAAATTTCTTGGGGGAGAGGGCGTAGATTTTTCAAGTCATATTTTGCAAAAGCTCTCCACGTAGATTTTAGGAACTGCTGACGTGGTCCAATGCTGTGATCCACTCCTCATCACCCTTGAAGGATGAACCCAGTGATATTTACAACCATGGTGAGTCTTGTTTATGAGGCTGACTGTGGCCAGGCAAAGTGCATTATTTCATCATGTTTCCTCCCAACTCTATCTATCTGTGTGTTGTTTAGTCACTAAGTTATGTCCAGCTCTTTGCAACCGCATGGACTGTAGCCTATCAGGCTCCTCTGTCCATGGAATCTCCATCAGGGATTCTCCAGGCAAGAATAGTGGAGTGGGTTGTCATTTCCTTCTTCAGGGGATCTTCCTGACCCAGGAATCAAACCCACATCTCTTGCATTGGCAGGCGGATTCTTTACCACTGAGCCACCAGAGAAGCTCCAATCCTATCTGTAGGTACAGTATAATCATTATTCCCATTTTCCATGTAAAATAATTGAGGACTAGAGGGATGCAATAAACAAAGGTACAAAGATGGGGAGTGGCAGAAAGTGGAAATGTTACTCTCTCAGTCGTATCCCATTCTTTGTGCCCCCAAAGACTGTAACCCACCAAAGAGTATATACATATATATTGGGCTAACCAAAAAGTTCATTAGGGTTTTCTGCAATACATCTTCTTTTTTTTTTTTTTTAGTTGTTTATTCATTTATGGCTGCGCTGGGTCTCTCTTGCTGTGTGCAGGCTTTCTCTAGATGCGGCTAGTGGGAATTACTCTTCATCGCAGTGCGTGGGCTTCTCACTGCAGTGGCGTCTCTTGTTGCAAATCATGGGTTCTAGGTGTGCTGGCTTCAGTAGCTGTAGTTGCAGTACCCAGGCTTAGTTGCCCCTTGGCATGTGGGATCCTCCCAGACCAGGATCGAACCTGTGTCCTCTGCGTTGACAGGCACACTTTTAACCACTGGACCACCAGGGAAGTCCTTTTCCAGAAGATCTTATGATAAAAAAACAAATGAGCTTTATGGCTAACCCTACATATAATATTTATATGTATTTATACTTATATATACTGAAACTGAAGCTCCAATACGTTGACCACCTGATGAGAAGAGTCAATTTATTGGAAAAGACCCTGATGCTGGGAAAGATAGAAGGCAGGAGGAGAAGGGGATGACAGAGGATGAGATGGTTGGATGGCATCACCAACTCAATGGATATGAGTTTGAGCAAGATCCAGCAGCTGGTGATAGACAGGGAAGCATGGCATGCTGCAGTCCATGGGGTCACAAAGAGTCAGACATGACTGAACAACTGAACAACAAAATGCATATATAATAAAGTGTGATATGTATACACACAGATGTGTATACAAATGTGTGTATATATGTATGTATGTGCATAAACATTTCTGTATCTGTATGTGGATACGTATGCATGTATAAATGTATGTATCAATGTGCATAAAGGTATATGTGTTTATATATGTATAAATGTACATATATGTGTATATGTCTATATATCATCTCCACACATAGCTAGCCAAGGAAACTGGAATCTGTGTGCCTTCTTTGTATCATGTCTGGGAGATCTCGTGAGATGGCCTTTCAGGTCCTGGGGCAGAGCTTCCCCATTGTCCCCAGAATCCATTCTTCCTATATCCCCTTTAGAGAAAGGATCCCCAGTCTTTGAGCCAGGCATAGGGCAGCCTAGGTGGTGACATTTCCCGGCAGCCCTTGCAGCCCTGGGTGGACCTGAGACAAGTTCAGGCCAGCGGGATGTGAGTGAAAGAGAGGTGAGCAAAGTCAGAGTCACGTCCTTCTGAAAGGAGGTTACTCTCTGTCTACTGCTTTTCGTTTCTCCCTTTCCTCCCTGAAGGCTGGAATGAGAACCCGGTGGTGGTGATGCAGCTATGAGTGGTTCTCACCCAGAAGCAATTCTGCCCACCCCCACCACTGGCACCTGGGAATATCTGGAGACTCATTCTCTTGTCCCACGACAGAGGGGATTGCTGCTGACATCTCATGGGTAGAGATACTGTAAAATATCCTGTGATACACAGGAACCCCCCTCTCCCAAATAAAGAATTGTTGCTGTTGTTGTTAAGTCGCTCAGTCACATCCGGTTCTTTGCGACCTCATGGACTGTAGCCTGCCAGGCTCCCCTGTCCATGGGACTCTCCAGGCAAGAATACTGGAGTGGGTTGCCATGCCCTCCTCCAGGGGATCTTCCTGACCCAGGGATTGAATTTGCCTCTCCTGCATTGGCAGGTAGATTCTTTACCCCTGAACCACCAGTCCAAATAAAGAATCATCCAGCATTAAAACGTCAACTGTGTGGAAGCTGAGAAAGGTTGTAATAAATGTCTCTAAATAAATATTTCCTTTTTCTTACAAGCTTAGCTTGTACCACGATATGGGACTTTACTAAAGCATAGGGCATCAGAGATCCCCAAGTGATTGTGGACCAGATACCATTCTGGGAGAACAGAGAAGCCCTTTTATTATCAGGAAGCATAATAGAAAGACCAGTTTTTAGAGATAAGATGTCTGATGGAAGGCAGGAAACTGACATGCTCATTAATACAAGCAAAATATAATTTCCTAAAAGGCCACTGAGAACTGTCAGAATCACTGGGGAGACTGGAAACTACCAGGGAGCAGGATACTAGGATAGCTGGGAGGTAGAAACTACAAAAATGTTCACAAACAGGAACAAACTGGATGAGTGGGTCCAGATTGGGTGGATGCAATTTCATCTGCTTCTTCTGTCCTTGGGTTGCTTGTTGGAGAGTTAATGGCTCTAGTTAGCATCTACCTGGTTCAGTTCATTTCAGTTCAGTCACTCAGTCATGTATGACTCTTTGCGACCCCATGAACTGCAGCACGCCAGGCCTCCCTGTCCATCACCAACTCCCAGAGTCTACCCAAACTCATGTCCACTGAGTCCGTGATGCCATCCAACCATCTCATCCTCTTTCGCCCTCTTCTTCTCCTGCCCTCAGTCTTTTCCAGCATCAGGGTCTTTTCCAATGAGTCAGCTCTTCTCATCAGGTGGCCAAAGTATTGGAGTTTCAGCTTCAACATCAGTCCTTCCAATGAACACCCAGGACTGATCTCCTTTGAGATGGACTGGTTGGATCTCCTTGCAGTCCAAGGGACTCTCAAGAGTCTTCTCCAACACCACAGTTCAAAAGCATCAATTCTTCAGTGCTCAGCTTTCTTTATAGTCCAACTCTCACATCCATATATGACTACTGGAAAAACCACAGCCTTGACTAGACGGACCTTTGTTGACAAAGTAATGTTTCTGCTTTGTAATATGCTGTCTAGGTTGGTCATAACTTTCCTTCCAAGGAGTAAGCGTCTTTTAATTTCATGGCTGCAGACACCATCTGCAGTGATTCTGGAGCGCCCCAAAATAAAGTCTGACACTGTTTCCACTGTTTCCCATCTATTTCCCATGAAGTGATGGGACCAGATGCCATGCTTAGTTTTCTGAATGTTGAGCTTTAAAGCAACTTTTTCACTCTCCTCTTTCACTTTCATCAAGAGGCTCTTTAGTTCTTCTTCACTTTCTGCCTTAAAGGTGGTATCATCTGCATCTCTGAGGTTATTGATATTTCTCCCAGCAATCTTGATTCCAGCCTGTGCTTCATCCAACCCAGTGTTTCTCATGTTGTACTCTGCATATAAGTTAAATAAGCAGGGTGACAATATACAACCTTGATGTACTCCTTTTCCTATTTGGAGCCAGTCTGTTGTTCCATATCCAGTTCCAACTGTTGCTTCCTGATCTGCATACAGGTTTCTCAAGAGGCAGGTCAGGTGCTCTGGTATACCCATCTCTTTCAGAATTTTCCACAGTTTGTTGTGATCCACACAGTCAAAGGCTTTGGTATAGTTAATAAATCAGAAATAGATGTTTTTTTGGAACTCTCTTGCTTTTTCGATGATCCAGCAGATATTGGCAATTTGATCTCTGGTTCCTCTGCTTTTTCTACCTGGTTAACCAAGCTTAGACTCTGAGCCCACCTGCTGGCTGGGTGCCCAGTAGAGACAGGAGGGCGGTCACTCAAGAACTCTCCAGGTGACCTCTGGCCTCTGTGGCAGAAGATCCTCCACCTCCCTATACTGTCTGACCAAGAATGCACACAATGGGACATCCCTGGTGGTTCAAAGGTTACAAATGTGTCTTACAATGCAAGGGACATGGGTTTGATTCCTGGTCAGGGACCTAAGATCACACATGCTGCCAGGTAGCTAAGCCCTCTCACCACAGCTGGAGTGTCTATGTGTTGCAACAAAAAATCTACACAGTGCAGTGTAGATCCTGTGTGCCACAACTGAGACCTGATGCAGCCAAATAAGTAAACTAAAAAAAATAATAATGAAATAAAACTAAAAAGGATATTAAAGAAAAAATGCCCACAATGGAGTAAGATAATTGCAAAGGAATTTGGAGTCACAGTGAGAAATGGGGTTGAATGCTATTGTAGCCCTAAACAATGATTCATGTTAGGAAGTCAAGAGAGGAGCTTCAACCACTGGCTTTGCCACTTACTAGCCATGTGACTCCGAGAAAATTCCTTTGATTTTTGGGGGGCCTGATGATCAAGACTAGAGTCTCAAATGATCCGCATCCTCCAACTTGAAGTATCTCAGATCCACTCAAGCAAGTGCAAAAGATGATTAATAGCTGCTGGTAATAGATTACCCTGCTTGCCAAGATCTATATATTGACAGCTACAGCTCAGGCTATTTGTCTGTCCAATTACACATCCAAAAAAAGGGAACATTTTAATTGCACATATTGATTTTGTCTCAGGGACTTGAGGGGCATGGAGATGGACTGGGAATTCTCTTCAAAGCCTTCATGTACTTGAAAGCATCTCAGAAGATGGGAAGAAGCAGAGCAAGGCCTACTGTGCTGTGAGTGAGCCATCTAGACGTAGAGAGGCAGTGAGGGATTCTCATCATCCCACTCTTCTGCTTAGGGGCTTCCCTTGTAGCTCAGTTGGTAAAGAATCTCTCTGCAATGCAGGAGACCCGGGTTCGATCCTTGGGTCAGGAAGATCCCTGGGAGAAGGAAATGGCAACCCGCTCCAGTAGTCTTGCCTGGGGAATCCCATGGACAGAGGAGCCTGGTGGGTTACAGTCCATGGGGTCACAAAGAGTTGGACATGTTTATCCTACTCTAAATCTCCTGAGTTTGAACCACAGATGCTCATTATCACCTTGGACTGTGTCTAATCATACAGCCCCGAGAAATGTGGACTTTCGAATGCTTCTCTATGACACAGTTCTTCCAAACGAGATTGTCTAAGATGAATCTTGGCCCATCCAGTTCTCATTAAAACCTTTCTTCCTGGCATGGTGATTTGGTGTCTGTTTCCATGGAGGGGGCAGTCAAGCCATAGACTCATTATTGAACTCATGCTTTCTCTCTCTCTCTCTCCTCTCTCCGTCTCTCTCCCAACCACAGTTATTTTCAAACACCTTTTTTTGAGAACACTGAGTTTTGCATATTCCTTGAGGCTTTTTTAAACTGGGAGGATTGAGATTTTGTTTACTTATCCATGGAGAAAAGTACAATTTGGGAAATCTTCTCATTTGTGCCTGAGCTCTGCCCCAGGGGCCCCTCCAGGCTCGGCGTAGAGCTCTCCTCCATGTGGTAAATCATAGGTGACAGTCATGTCTGGGAGAACAGCCCTCGGGAACACAGAGATTCACACCGAGAGTGGCAAGAGCTGCCTGCTGTAGTGTCAGAGGCAGCCACGGGTGCCAGGGGGAGCAATGGCAGGGGTCCAGCCAAAGATGATCAGGAAGTTACTCCCTTCAGAACAGAGGGGGCCCAGAATCATCCCAAACAGTGGAAATGGATGGCTCCATTCAGAGAAATGAAGATTTTGAAAAATTTGAAATATCAGTGGGATATTAAGCTTAACCTGGTGACTTGATAGATATTCTTGGGTCTGTGTTTTCCTAAGATGGTGGGGGGAAAAGATAGGGCTAAAAGAAAAGCAAGGATCTCATCTTCTAGGACTTCCATCAATCTACTGGGAAGTTACAAAACTCCCCTTCCACCAGGGTCCAGGTTCCCTGGGCTGCAGCACTCTCTCACTGTTCTAAGGCTGAAAAAACCCATATCTCTTTTGGTAGATGGATACAAGATTCAAATAGGTGGTTGGTTGGAGACCATAACCTTTTATAACTTCAGCTCCTGAAATATCTGGGGCTAGAGTGGTCAAAGGACGAAAGAATTGGTGCCAAGTTCATGGTCAGTCAAAGAGGACGCTACCTTGCAGCGTCCCCAAGGATACTCGTGTCCCGTTCAAGACACTCACCTTCATCAAGGGCTATTGATATCCTTGTTTTAACAGCTCTTTCTGCATCCACATCAAGAAGAGCTTGCTACTTGGCAGGGATGTCATGGATAACCTTACAAGGTCACCCCAATCATCTTAATGGGGCAGCTGTGGTCTTCTCACGATAGCCTTGCTTGTTACAGCAAACCTTTGCATCATGGAGCAGGAAGCACAGAATAGGAAGTGGAGAAATAGGAAGCCTCCCACACTGTTGGTGGGAGTGGAAATTGGTGCAGCCACTATGGAGACAGTATGTGAATTCCTTAAAAAACTAAAAATAGAGTTACCATATGATCCAGCACTCCCACTTCAAGGCGTGTAACTGGAGAAAATACTAATTTATGGGAGGGGGGACTGGGATGGGGAATACATGTAAATCCATGGCTAATTCATTTCAATGTATAACAAAAACTACTGTAATGATGTAAAGTAATTAGCCTCCAACTAATAAAAATAAATGGAAAATTAAAATAAAGTAAAATAAAAAAAAAAAGAAAAGATATGTTCACCCCTATGTTCCTAGTAGCACTATTTACAATAGCCAAGATATGGAAAAAACCTAAATGTCTATTGACAGATGAATGGATAAGGAAGATGTGGTACATACATACAGTGGAATATTACTCAGCCATAAAAAGAGTGGAATGATACCATTTGTAGCTACATGGATGAACCTAGAGATCATCATACTAAATGAAATCAGATAGAGAAAGCCAAGTATCATATGATACTGCTTATGTGTGGAATCTAAGAAAATGATTACAAATGAACATATTTATATAAAACAGACATGGCTTCCCTGGTGGCTCAGTGGTAAAGAAACCACCTGCAGTGTGGGAGACATGAGTTCTGTTTCTGGGTCAGGAAGATCCCCTGGAGGTGGGCATGGCAACCCACTCCAGCATTCTTGCCTGGGAAATCCCATGGACAGAGGAGCCTGGTGGGCTGCAGTCCATGGGATCACTAGAGTTGAACACAACTTACAGACTCAACCACCAACCACCATAAAACAGATATAGACTCACAGACAGAGGAAACAACTTATGGTTATCAAAGGGGAAAGTGGGGAGGGGGATAAACAAGGAGTTTGGGATTAACGGATCACACTGTGTGCATGTGCGTGCTCAGTGGCTCAGTCATGTCCACTCTTTGCGGCCTTATGGAATAAATTAGATAACCAACCAGGACATACCGTATAGCACAAGACACTCAGTATCTTGTAATAACATAATGAAAAAGAATCTAAAAAGGAAAAAAAATATATCATATTCACACATTCACACACACATTGTGTGTTGTGCCTAGTTGCTCAGTCATGTCTGACTCTTTGTAACCCCACCGGGATCCTCTGTCCATGAGGATTCTCCAGGCAAGAATGCTGGAGTGGGTTGCCATGCCCACCTCCAGGGAATCTTCCCAACTCAGGGACTGAATCCAGGTCTCCTGCATAGAAAGGCAGATTCTTAACCATCTGAGGCACCTAGGAAGCCCATGCATACACACACATATATGTAAAAAAACCAAATCCTAATTTTTAAAAATACAATTAAAAATTTTTTAAAAAGTGAATCACTTTACTGTCCACCTGAAACTTTATAAATCAACTATATTTCAATAAAATTTTTTAAAAAATAAATAAAAACTAAATATAAGCAGAAAGTATAGATGCCAATCAACTAAATGGGGTCAGCTGAGGTCAGTAGGCATGGAGTGAGAGTTTCTGTGGCTCCGCTATGAAAAGGGGGATCCCTCAGAAAGCAGCAGTGGCCACCAAGCAACGCACAGGCGTGGGGTCCATAGAGACTCTTTCAGGCAGGACCACCGCTATGTTGTCAAAGAGACAGTGGTGCAGGTGGACAAGTGTCACTCAGCCAGGTGACATTCTCTCAGTATCGCAGGTGATGCATTTGAGGCTGGTTTGTGTCGGTTTCCGGCTACCTTACAGAACCTGATTTTAGCAGCACGAAATGCTTCAAACAGGTCGTTTCCCTGGTGATCCAGCAGCTAAGACTCTGCGCCAATGTAGGGGCCTGGATTCCATCCTTGGTCAGGGAACTAGATCCCACATACTACACATAAGAGTTCACCTAAAGATCCTGCATGCTGTAACTAAGACCCAGCACAGACAAATACATTGAAACAGACAAACCAGCATCCACACGGGAACACAGGAGATTTCAGGCAACCTCAGCTTTCCTCCCAGCAACTGAGGCCACGTGGAGGTCCAAGCCTGGACGTCGGCCCACATCTGCCTCTCACAGGAGTGGGAGTTGGACCCAAGCTGCCTCCTGCTGTTTCCTGACCTTCAGCTGCTTGGCGGGTCTGAGAAGCTGGGACAGGAGCTGGAAGGCATGGCTGAGCGGAACTTGCCTCCTTAGAACTGTGGTACCCACATCCCCAGGTATCATCAGTACGTGTGCTTCAAAGAGTAGCTTGGGAGCAGGGCCAGCAGCGGAGCTGGGATGATCAACCAGGATAGAGGCCTTTGGGGAAGGTCGGGCTGTTGAGTGGCATTGTCACAGGCAGAGCAAAGCAGAGACGCTCCTTTCTCAGCCGCCTAATTAGTTCACGCCAGCCACAAGACATCAGCGAGAAAGTCCCCGGTCTTTTCCCTCGAGTTGGTAATAAGAAGCCCAATTAGGCCTCGAGAGACAGCGTCCCTCTCAAGACGCCATGCTCGTTCGGCTCCTTCAGGCCAAGCTGGCATGAGCATCCAAGTCACGTGGATCCTCAAAGGGGAGAAAGAACCCGCTTTGGCATGAATCCAGTCCCCCTCCCTCTGCGCTCCCATCTTTACAGGAAGATCAGTTCCCCGGAATCCAGCCACTTATATAAGCCAAGAAGCTTCTTCTGAACGGCTAGTGCATTAATCAGGCAGGAGTAGGCGTTGCGGTAAATAAACCAGAACAGAAGACAGCGAGACAGAATAAAGGACTGTTTCTGGTCAAGAAGGGTCTGGGAGGGTCCGATCCTCTCTAAGACCATGAACCCCGCACATGCCCCTGGATCCTTGGGGACCTGGGCTCCCTCCAACGGGTGGCGCTACGTATCAGCATGTGTCTTCCCCAAATACCATAGGATACCACTTACATATGGAATCTTAAATATGATGAACCTACCTAGGAAACAGAAACAGAATCGTGGCCATAGAGAAAGACTGGTGGTTGCCAAGGGGTGGGGCTGTAGGGGGAAGGACTGGGAGTTTGGGGTTAGCAGATGCAAACTACTACATTTAGGATGGATAAGCAATAAGGTCCTACCATAGGGCACAGGAACTATATTCAATATCCTGTGATAAACCACCATGGAAAAGAATATGAAAAAGGATATACATACATACATACATATATATATATATATATATATATATATATATATATATCTGAATCACTTTGCTGTATAGCAGAAATTAACATTAGAAGTCAACTATATTTTAATAAAGAGAAAGTCCCCAAACGTGTCTTCCCAGTCACCGAGGCAGGATAAGAGACAGTATGCACAGGTCACTCACCCTGGCTCCTGACTGCCCCTGCTGGGAGTGGCTTGTCATCACTATTCACAGTGATGCCAGCACTGCTAGTCATGCAGACCCAACTGAACGGCAAGGCTGGTTGGGAAATGTATTGAGCAGGTATCCAAGCATGCCCCAAGGATGTGGGGGCTCCAGACAAAAAAGGGAACTCCCTTCCTTTCCTGGGGGATGTGAAAAAAACAGAGAGATGTCTATTTTTTTTTTTTTTCAGTAGATTCTGGAAATTCTGATTGAATGGAACATGACTGGCAAGATTTTGACTCAAGTGAAAACCTCCTCATGATGAGGTTGATCTGGGAAGAGGGGGGATGTTTAATTCTTACCATGCTCCACTCGCAGAGGGTTAGGCCTGATGGCAAGCCAGCAAGGTCTGTATAGAAACAGAGGACAAGGAGTATTGTCTTCTGTGCCCCTCTTGAGGGCAGGAGTTGCATCTAACTAATTTTGCTGCCCCCAGAGTGGCCAAATCTACAGACTCAGGGGAAGATGTTGGTGTTACATCCAAGCGGAAGCACACCTACACTGTATTAAAAAAGCCTCTGGCAGCAGTTTAGTTCCTGGTTCCCACTAGGTGCCTAGCTTAATTTATCAGACTGAGCTGATGTCATTCATGCTCTGCAAACCATTCATTGTCTGTTTGCCCATCCATCCATTCATTCAAATACCCATCCATACATCCAAACATTTGTCTATCCTTTCAAGCATCTAATCATCCATCTATTCATGTGTTTATTTATTCAAACATCCACTCACTCAACCAACCATCAATCCATCCATCCACTCACCCATCCAAATATCCACTCATCTATCCAAACATCCATCCATCTCTTTTCATCCATCCAGCCAAGCATTCACTCATGCACCCATTCATCAGTCCATCCAAGAAACTAATTATCCATCTGTCCATCCATCCATTCATCCATCCAAACATTTGTCCATCTGTTCAAACCTATAATCGCCCATCTATCCAACTGTCCATCCATTCAAACAACCACTGGTTCAACCATCCATCAATTCATTCATCCATTCACTCATCATCCAAACATCCATCCATCCAAACACCCATCCATTCTTCCAAACATTCATCCATCCCAGTATTCATCCATCTATCCAAACATTCATCTATCCATTCAAGCATCTAATCATCCACCCGTCCATCCATCTGTCCAAGCAAATGTTTACTGATTGCTGACTCTTGCTAGGCATGGCTCTAGTCATGGGGTATATAGTAGAAGACAGGTAGGATTAGATCCTTATTCTTCTGGAACTTACCTTCTATGAGGAAATACACATAGCGAACAAGAAAGCAAATACTTGGAAAGGACAAAGCCAGAGTTGTCTAGGAGATACAAAGACTGTAAGATGGGATGATAACTGGGGGCGGGGGCGGTGAGGGGAGGGACTTAAGTGGAGGGGAAGTGAAGCTATTCTCAGGTGGCTAGAGAAAGCCTCACTGAAGAAGCAATTTATGAGCTAAGACCTGAATGGTGATGAGGAGTCCAGCCTGTGACAATCTGGGAGAATAGAGTTCCGGAAAGAAGAGGGGAAAGGGCCATAAGCTCCGAAGTGGGGATGGGCTTGTTTTGCCAGAAAAATAGACAAAAGGGAACCAGTGGGACTAGAGTTAGTGACCAAGTGTGGCTGTGATGGGAATTGAAGGTGGGGTGATGGGCAGCGCTGGTAACAAAGTCCAGACTTCAATCTTGGATTTATGAGCATCTGTTGGAGGGTTTTAAGCCAGGGAGTGACCTGATGTGAATTACGTCTTTAAAAGGTCACTCCGTTAATTTTCATTTAGCAAACATTGACTGTCTGTTTAGTAGATTCATTTAAGAGGCATGAAATGTTCTGGAGGTAGGGGAAGCAGAGAAGAGCAAGACAGAAGCTTTTAAAGTCATAAAACAAACATTGGCCATTGTGCTTTGCGTCCATTAGCATCACTGGCGGGCCTGATTGAACATCTCAAAATCTGAAAGTTCTGGACAGAGGAGGTGACCCAGAGCCTGATGCTCCCAGGACTCTCTATTGGGAACCCCGCCAAGAGTGACAGGTGGGTTTCAACCGTGGATCCACACAGTTTGCTTGTGAAGGCTGTTTGCTGTCTCTTCTTCAGCTTGGACCTCAATCTTCTGGGGTCCTGTACATGTGGTTCCAGAGTCTCCCCCAATGTCCAGAAAGCAAAGCTCATGGGAATGGAATTGGGGGTGGAGAAGCCAGGAAAAGGCAGTGAAAGGGGGGAGGGGATCCATTGCTTTGCAGGACAAACATCCATTTTTATTGCAAAAATATCTTTTCCCTTGGAAGTTAGTCCTTTCTTACTTTACTTTTTTTTAACCAAGATTTAATGTACATTTATTCTGTTTATTTAAAGTTGAAGTTTATTTATTTATTTTTAAATTTTGTCTGTGTTGGGTCTTCGTTGTGGCATTCAAGTTTCTCTAGTTGCTTCACTTGGGCTTAGTTGTGCCAAGACAAGTGGGATCTTAGTTCCTTGACCAAGGATGGAACCCGCTTCCTCTGTATTGGAAGGCAGATTCTTAACTCCTGGACCACCAGGGAAGTCCCTTGTAAATTTATTCTCAATGTGTGGAACATATCATATAAAGGTTTCATACTGAATAAAAGATATTCTTTAAGCCAAAAAGGGAGGAATTCACATCAAGTTTTAGTTACCTTGTTTGCAGTACAAATATGCAGATTTTATCACTGAAAAAAAATCTCACTTGTATTTCTTCATCAGAAACTTCAACTGAACCTAGAACTTTTTCACACCTCGATCAGAGACAAAATAAAACAAAAATACAGGAAATAAAAAAAATGTAAGTTGATTGATTGTTGAGACAGCAAGGCACTACTCTCTGCCCCCGGCTCCAGGGTTGGAGGGAGATGCCTGTGATGGAGGCCTGGACATTGCATCTTGCAGGTGACCGATTGGACTTCTGTTCAGCTTGTGACTCCAGTTGGCCAATAGGGATCAATTGAAGGACTTCATCTGAAAGTGGCAGGAGACTTACTGTCTTTAACTCAGAATTTCTTTCATGGGAAATTACCAAGGCTAGAGTTTCCGGAGGCCACCGTATGCAAGAGCTTTGCCTGAGGCTGAAGTCAAATAAGCAAAGACTGGACCAAGAGTGGGAGAGGAGAAGAGATGAAAGCCTGGGTCCAACCATTCCTGAAGCCAGCTTCACCTCTGCTGTCCAGTCCTACGCTGCGTGTGCTTAGTCACACACAGTTCTTTGAGGCCTCACGGACTGTAGGTAGCCTTCCAGGCTTCTCTGCCCATGGAACTTTCCAGGCAGGAACACTGGAATGGGGTGACATTTCCTTCTCCAGGAGATCTTCCTGACCCAGGGATCAAACCTGCGTCTCCTGCCCTGGCAGGCGGATTCATTACCAGAGGTGCCACCTGGGAAGCCCATTGTCCAGTCCTCAGTTCAGTTCAGTTCAGTCGCTCAGTCGTGTCCGACTGCAATCATCATCTGCAGTGATTTTGGAGCCCAAAAAAATAAAGTCTGACACTGCTTCCACTGTTTCCCCATCTATTCCTAGGGAGCACTAAATTCTGTCCACCACCCCTATCATTCTTCCTGAAGTTTGGTTAAAAAATAATGTTTAAAATCACTTGCTGCATAGATTTTCTCCAAAGCAAACATCAAAACAGGACTTCTTTCCTTCTGAGGGGACTACTTCCTCCCTGGAGTGGGTAGAATTGTCTTCCTGAAAAGATATGTTGAAATCCTAACCCTCAGAACCTGGGACTGCAGCCTTATCTGGAAAGACCATCTTTGGAAAGAGCTAAAGGATTCCAAAGATAGCTAGTGACCAGCAAAACTCAGGGAAGAAGCATGAGACAGATTCTCTCTTTCACAGCCAAGAACCAAGTCGATTAACACCTTGATTCTGGGCTCTAGAATGGGGAGTAAATACATTACTGTTGTCTTAAACCCCTAGTTGGTGATACTTTATGATGGTCACTCCAGGAAAAAAAAAACACACCTCTCAGAGGACATGTAGCCTTAGTCCTTTCAATTCTCTTATCTACAGGAGGCTAGATACACAGCTCAGCTCTTTCCCCCACAGGTCTTGTGATAGACACATCAACTGGGGCCAGATGTAGGCAAAGTGTACCACAGAGAACTTAAGAGGAAGGCCTTTGGGGGTTAGGCAGGGGTCAAACTTGCATCTGGACCTCTGGTCAGAGCATGCTCTTCACTCCGAACCCCCTGTCCATCACCCCTCAGGTCATCAATGACGGCTGGGTTTGAGGACCTGGTCCACCCTGTCAGAACATCCTTGCTTCACGGAACCACATTTCTGCCAGAATCGCCATGGCTGCAGCCACAGCAAAGAGGGGGAGTGGTCCCCAGTGAGGAGCTAATGACTGCTAATGACTGTGTCTTGGGAAGCAACACATGGGGTAATTCATTCACAGTTCTCCCAGAGGGAAACAGATAACCGGGTCCCCTGCTCTCCCAGGGCGTCCTTGCACAGCCTCATTTGTAAAGTGGGTGTGAAATTGAGGACGAGGTGAGGCTTTTCAAAATGAGACACTTTCCTGGAAGCCCAGTGCCCTGGTTGGCCCACGGAGCAGTCAATTGCTCTCAGTCTGCTCACGAGTTTAGCTGCCTTAGACCTCTGGCCAGAGGCCAGGGTTATGACTTTATCTGTGCCCCTCACATTAATGGATTGAAGTCCTAACTGCCCAGTAACTAGACGTGACCTTGTTTGGAAATAGGGTCTTTGTGGATGTAGTTAGTTAAGACGTGTCTTCCTGGAGCAGGGCAGGCTCAACTCCAACTTGCCTGGTATTAATTTATAAGGGGAAATTTGGGGACCGCCCTGGCAGTCTAGTGGTTAAAACTCTGCACTTCCAGTGCAGCAGAAGCAAGTTTGATCCTGGTTAGGGAACTAAAGGGGTTTCCCCGGTGCCTCAGATGGTCAAGAATCTGCTTGCGATGCAGGAGACACAGGTTTGATTTCTGGGTTGGGAAGATCCCCAGCAGGAGGGCCTGTAACCCACTCCAGTATTCTTGCCTGGAGAATCCCATGGACAGAGAAACCTGGCGGACTACAGCCCATAGTGTGGCAAAGAGTAGGACAGGACTGAGAGACTAACACTTTCACTTTCAGGGAACTAAGATCCCACGTGCCTCGTGGCCAAAACAAACAAACAAAAAAAAACCTGATGACCAAAGAACCCGCAGAGCAGCTCTGAATGCAGACCTTAGTCCTCTTCCCTATAGAGGGAAATAAAATACAAATAAAAAATAAAATGAGGAAATTTGAACACGCACAAACGCACATCACGTGGAAAATGCCATGTGAGCATGGAGGGAGAGACGGGGTGAAGCCTCTGCAGGACAAGAGCCACCACCAGGAGGCAGAGAGGGGCTGGATCAGAGCCCCGTAGAGCCTCAGAAGGAACCGACCCTGTGGACACCTGATCTCGGACTTCCGGCCTCAAGACTGTGAGCAAATGTCTGTTGTTCAGGTCTCCGAGTGTGTGGAACTCTGTTAAGGGAATGGGTTGCTCAACTCTGGGCACTAAACGCTGCAGGAAGCCATGGCGTCCACCAGGGGGCGCTGACGATCCTGTTTTTTGGGGGCTTGGCGTCTACTACTGGGTCGGAGCTCACCACTTGGCGAGATGGGGGCCCACGAGGGGTGCCAATGAGCGAGCAGGTCAGGCCAGAAGAAACTGCGCGGCATCCCTTATTTTATTCGCACCCCAAAGACACCTTGTTGAAAAGTCAATTCTTTAAGATGTTCATATCATTTCTTTCTCCGACTCTGGGCACACAGATCACATTATGAACTGTGTGAGCTGTGTTTTTTAAACCAGCGGTTCCCAGCCTTTTTGACACTAGGGGCCTGTTTCGAGGAAGACAGTTTTTCCATGGAAAGGGTGGGGATGGTTTTGGGATGTGTCAAGCACATTAACATTTACTGTGCACTTTTCTATTATTATTATTATATCAGCTCCATTTTAGATCATCGGGCATTAGACCTCTGAGACTGGGGATCCCTTTAGACAACAATCTCTATTTTCCTACGAGACACCGAGGGTACTCTCTTTAACATAACAATATACTTCTCCTAATTTTGTCTAGAGAACACACAGCTCCCTCCATTTATTTTTGTTTTCAGCACTTCTGGGTAGAGACACAGCTGGGGAGAAATACTTTCTTATTAGAAGAAAAATGGTGAAATAGATGGCAAATGAAATTTGCCCTCTGGGTCAGGGAGACAATCTGGGTGTGGAGGGACCTGCAAGGGTGTGGGGGCGTCCTGCCTGGAGGCGACAGCAGTAAATTCAGGATGTCCAATTAGGGCCAAGGTGGATTCTAAGACCCAGCTCGCCAGAGTCTGAATTTTCAAGAGAAGACAGAAATTCAGATTTTTTTTAGGTGCAATGGCCAAAGTCTTAAGCTTTGACCCAGTCTTTTTCTATACCATAATCTATTTTATTATCCTTCATACAATGTATGAAAATTACATTGTTTGTTGTTAATCTCCTCCACCTCACACTAGAGGTCTTTGAGAGTAGGCATGAGTCTATTTACCACTCATCCTTGGCCTGCAAGGAGATCAAACCAGTCAGTCCTAAAGGAAAACCACCCTGACTATTCATTGAAAGGACTGATGCTGAAGTTGAAGCTCCAAAACTTTGGCCACCTAATGTGAAGAACCGTCTCATTGGAAAAGACCCTGATGCTGGGAAAGATTGAGGGCAGGAGGAGAAGGGGGTGACAGAGGATGAGATGGTTGGATGGCATCACTGACTCAGTGGACATAGTTTGAGAAAGCTCTGGGAGATGGTGAAGGATAGGGAAGCCTGGTGTGCTGCAGTCCATGGGATCACAAAGAGCTGGACATGACTGAGCAACTGAACAACAACTAGCATATAGTAGGTGCTCAATAAATACCAGTTGAATAAGAGAATGATACATCACTTGATATTGCTTGCATGAAGACACAGATTTCATGCACCTTTTTCTGTGGAATCATCTTGGGACTGCAACTGATTATCAGAGGAATCTGAAAATCAACCTTAAAAAATTATTTATTTGGCTACATTAGGTCTTAGTTGCAGCACGTGGAATCTTCGCTCTGGCAGGCACACTTCTCTCTAGTTGAGGTGCAAGAGTTCAGTAGTATGGCATGCAGGCTTAGTGGCCTGCGGCATGTGGGATCTTAGTTCCCCGAGCAGTTACTGACCCCATGTCCCCTGCGCTGGAAGGCAGATTCCTAACTACTGGGCCGCCAGGAAATTCCCTGAAAAATCAACCTTTAAAAAACATCCCAAAAATCCCAGCGTACAGTCACTGTAGGTGCACATACATGATTCAGGAAATTGACCTCTGAATGTACATGAGCGATCCAAAGAGAGGACAGAGCCCGTTTGTTCCCTCACTCCAGCCCAAAGGGAGGCTAGGATACACGCTTGCCTGCCGGGGTTCTCACTTACCGCCATCAGTCAACAGGCTTTTAGCAGAGAATTGCATGTGTGATTGATTTCCAAATCCTTTCAGGTCCTGAAGGAGAGATACTTAGTACACAACGTACTTTGTCATCATGTGTCAACATCGCCTCAATGCAGAGAGCGGCATTACACGATGTAAGCGTGTAATTGGATTGTTGCTGGGATCTTTCCATCTGCATTTTCATTTACCCAAAGCCGCAGTTTTGGAGGGTCATTTGCTGAGGATGCCAGCCACTGGGGTGGGGGAGGGGGTGGTGTGAGTGCGTAGAAAGACAAAGGACAGCCATAAGCCGCAGAAGGCAAACTTTATATTTACAGTCGGTAAGTTTATAAATATATATTACATTCTTATAATCTACAATACATTCTGCACGCAGACGGATTGGAGAGAGGGCATCGACAGTGGTATGAAAACGAGGGAAAGGCTGAAAGGAACAGGAGTGGGTTACTGAAAGCAAAGGATTATCATTGAAAAGAGGTGACCATTTAGTCCCCCAGCCAGACAATGTAAGTCAACTTGGGGACAGGAGCAGGTGGCTGATGGCTCCTGGACTCTCAGTCCTAGGGCAAATGGACAGCACCTTAGTTTGAGAGAGAGTGCTGAGGTTGAGAGGATGAACTGGTGGAATTACACACTTGATCTCAGGAGAATTCAATTATATGCACAGAGAGAGAGAGACAGAGACACAGAGAGAGAGGAAGCAGAGAGATCGGTTCAGAGAGACACAGAGACAGACACACAGAGAAAGGGAAATTGACCTTAGAACCCAATGCTCGAATAACCCAGCTCTCTACCCCATAGGCAGGTGCCATGGGTCCCTCCATCCCTCCAAGGTGAAGCAGAAACAGCCTCATATTCCCCCACACATGTGAGTGGGACCAGATTTCCTGCCCGACCCTTCTCGTCACACACACTGAGTCCCAACTCTCCTTACCCTGTACCCCGCTATGGGCATGCCCAGGTATATCTCAGCCTTGGGCAGAGATATTTATCAGCAGCCTTGGGCAGCAGACCAGATGGGACTGTCGAAAGACCCATCACAGACCATCCCTCCCTTCCTTCCAGAAAAGTCAGGAGAATGAGCATCCTTGGGTGTTAGCCTTTTCAAAGCAAGACACGTGTGAAGGTGGCCCCATGGGGCTTCAGTGTAGCCTGTCACTGGGTGATTGACAGGCCACAGGGGAAGAGACTCAGCAAACAGTGACACAGCTCCCCACTGCCCACGCGTGATCAATGACTTTTGGAAAGGTGGCGATGCAAGGAAGGGTACAAATGTGAACAGAGTGAATTTGCTTTTAAAAAAGCCTGGTTCTTTGAACCTGATTGAAACTCTATGCCCAGGACCCCTAGTTTACCAATAAAGGGATGCTCTGAATGGCTCAGAGGGTTTGTTTCCTGGGTGTTTGATCTTGACATCTAGTTACAAAGGTATTGGTGACCTGTTTGCCCTCCTGTTCCCTTTCAACCATTGTCAAGGATTGCCTTGGTTTGTCAATAACCCGGGGTTTACCCTGACCCAGCCTTTGGGAGATAACTGGAAATCATGCTTCCCAAGAGCTGACTCTAGGCGGCGCTAGACTCCGCTTCTGCTCAGGCTCACAGTCAGGTGAGTTTCCATGACGCACTTCCTCCCATCCATCCCGCCCCACCTGAGTCCCCTTTTTCTCCTGTGGTCCGCAGCACTGAATATTGCAGCCGTGTAGCTTTGGCAATACCCAAATTGCTTCAATTAAAGAAAGAGAGATGGCAAGAGAGAGACAGTTCTTTCCTGCAAGCTGTCGGAAGCTCAGTGACTCAGAACTCATTTTTCTTGCAAGTTGAAAAAAAAATCTCGCCATGCGTGATAAACCTCTTTTCATCGACTGAGACATCAGACCCTGGAAAGTGGACATCGATTCCAACTCGGGGCCTCACTGGGGGAGCCAGGGTCGTTTTCTGAGGCTCTGTGGATAGTGTCAGCCTGATCGTGTCCTTTTTTTTTTTTTTTTTTTTTGCCACGCCTGGAGGCATGGGAGACCATAGTTCCCTCGCCAGGATCAAACCCACGCCCCCTACAGTGGAAGCGTTGAATCCTAACCACTGGACCGCCAGGGAAGTCCCCCCTGTCTTTTCATTCCCCCCACTGCGGGTCCCCGTTGCCCCGAATCCCCAAGTTAAAGGCCGAAAGGTGAGTGAGAACCAATGTCTGCGAATGCCCAGCTTACACATCTTCACGTAATCCTTCCCTGTAGCCACGTGACTCTTGGCCTCCCCCAGGGTCCAGATCCTGGCCAACCCAGTTCACGGTATCCTCGCCGCTGGCCGGTAGGGAGTTCACGGCGGGGCATCCATCCTCTGGAGAGAGGGTGGCGAAAGTGGTGAATTTGACTCTTTTTCTTTTTGAGGTAGGGGACGTTGGGGGCTCGCTTTTCTGATCTTTCCCGTCCGCGAGGGTGGGTACTGAAGATCTGAACAGCTGTCCGTTGATGCTCTTTTGGGAGTCTGTGCAGAGCAGATACTTGCTCTCCTCGAAATCCATGCCCCTGTCGATGGCGGTGATCTGCTCCTCTTGGGAGGAGGAAAAGTGGAGCTGGTTCTCCAGCAGTTCGGTCCGGTGGCTCAGGCCGACCCAGTCGTGGGAGTGAGTCATCCCTTCCTGTTCTTCGAAGGGGACCTGTTTGTGCCTGTACTTTAATGCAAAGGTCACGCAGTTGATGAGGAAGACCAAAATGGCCAGGCAGAAGACCCCCAGCAGGGCATACATTCCGATCTCCAGGTCGCTCAGCCCTTTGGAGGACTGGGGGTCGCTCTCCTCCGTTTCCCCGTGGCTTCTGGGCAGGTCCACCTGGGCCGGGAAGCTGGTGAGGTCGATGGAGATGGTCTGCAAATGGCCGCCATCATCCAGAAGGCTTTCCTGGCCCCTATTTTTCTGGAAGGTGGACCGCTCCGTCGTGGAGCCCCTGCCTTCCATGAGGCCCACGGAGGAGCTGCCGTAGTACTCTCCCTCCTGACTCCCCCATTGCTGCAAGGGCTTTTTGGGTCTCCTGTCACTGATGCTATTATCCAGGGGACCTCCTGCCCCCCTGTGTCTGCTGTCACTGGTGTTGGGGGTGGCGTCGTTTTGGCCAAACTTCACTTTGATGTTGGCTGTCCCCACCGCCAGCACGCTCTTCCGCTTGGATTTCTGGCACGATTCGCAAATGACCATTTCGACCTTGACCAGGGCCCCCTGTCCTTCAGCTTCAGCGGCGATTATAGGCCACTTGAATTTGGGGTCTTGGTGGATGGAGACCACCTTCTCATCCAGGGATGTGGCCATCAGGGAGAAGTCTTTTGCATCATAAATATCCAAGGGGGTGACGGAGCCATCACTGAATTGGACCCAGCAACTGATGGCTGCTTCCTGTTGAAAAGAATAAGTAAGTTCATCAAAGATGGACACAGAGGGGGCAAGGGGAGGGTGGAATAAACTGGAAGAGCAGCATTGACATATACACACTGCCATGTGTAAGAGAGACAGCTAGTGGGAAGGCGCTCTATAGCAGAGGGACTCAGCTCGGAGTTCTGTGATGACCTAGAGGGGTGGGATGCAGTCGGGGGGAGGGCCCAGCGGGAAGGGATATATGTGCACTTATCGCTGATTCATGTCGTTCTACAGCAGAGACTAACACGGCATTAACATTGTAAAGCAATTATACTCCAATTAAAAAATAAGTTTAAAAAAATGGGTCTCAAAGCTCATTGCCCACAAAGACAATCTGTAGCAAAGAGAATGCTACCAGAACAAAGGGAAACCTGTTACACAGTATAGAAGTAAGAAGTACAAAGGGTATAAAATAGAAGGAGTTCTTGTAAAGACAAGAGAACCTAAAGAAAAACCACAAGAGTAAAATGACAACCATGAAACAGGACCAGGAGTAAACACCTCCTAATAAATGTGCTTTCTTTCCTGAGGTGTTGAAAGATGTTTTTTTTTTTTTTCCCTTCTCTGCAAGATCTACTTCTGCATAATAATAGATTGCATGTCAAAGGAGATTTACTGGCTAGTGGGTCATTCACAAGTGTTACACGTTTAAATGAAACATATTTATTACATTACTTTTAAGTTGCTTTAACAGCCAGTCTCTGAACATTACTCACAACACAGATGAATGCCCCTGATCTAGACAAGGGCGCCTCAGAGGTGCTGCGAGCTTTAGGCTTTAGTTGTGTTGGGTCCTGCCATGTATGCATCTAAGGATAGGCTTGTATTGGCTTGTGGACACAGTCCTGGCTTGGAGGTGAGGGGTAATGCCGTCCAGGCAGAGAGAGGGGTTGGGGTGAAGATTAAGGTTAGGAAGCTCTCTATTGGGAGAATCTTTGTCCCCCATCCATCCTCCAACCCACCCATTGGGGGAAATTGGGAGACCAAAGAGTAGCCAGGGCCAAAGTTTGTATATATCTCAATTTCTTTTCTTTTTACTTTGTTGCTTTAGATCTGATTTCCTCGGGACTAGTCTGACCAGGGGGATTATAAGAGATGAGATAATCTCATCTCAGCCCCAAGAGGCTTGTGCCTCTGCCTACCTGGCCACAGCTGACCTAACCCGGAGAATGGCTGCTGTCAGAGCCATTCATCTCAGCAGCTCTGAGCCTGCCGGCATCTCCCCCTCCAGTTTGAAATAAGAAAGACAGTACTGAAGGACTTAGTTGTGGGCAGATGAGTGGTAGCTCGTATGAAACTGGGGAATGAAGCCTCACTTTGGAGCAACTACAACGGATCAAGTACAAGCACATGTCTGGGCTCAGCATTTATCTAATGAGATAATGCATGTGAGAGAGACTGTTGAACCCGTTTCACCAAGTTCTTACAGCTGGGCTTCCCTGGTGGCTCAGGCCGTGGGGGATATGTCTGCAAGGAGAGAGACCTGGGTTCGATCCCTGGGTCGGGAGGATCCCCTGGAGAAGGGAGTGGCTGCCCACTCCTGGAGTAAGCCAAGTGTCCTTGCCTGGAGAATTCCATGGACAGAGGAGCCTGGCAGGTTATACAGTCCATGGAGTTGCAAAGAATAAGACACAACTGAGCAACTAACACTTTGACAAAAGCCTTGCTAATCTTGTAATAAATCCAGTGTTATTTCAACTTGCTTGAGTGGATTTCTCTTTCTTGAAACCAAGGCACCCCCAACTACAACAGAGTGAGTTTTCCTCGTGGTATCTGGTCTTCGGAAGTGAGAAGGAAGCTTCTCACACGAGACTGGTGGCTTCTGCTCCTTCTTTGGCTCAGTCGGTAACTTTGGCTCAGTTGTTAGACATTGGCTTGGACTGGCTGCTAGGTGGGAAACACCACCAAGAGACTGTGCAAAAGCCACTGGGCATAACCCTGATTTACAGGGTCTATTTTTTTTTTTTTTTTAAGCTGTGCCAGGTCTTAGTTGGGGCATGTGAACTTCTTAGTTGCAGCATGTGGGATCTTGTTCCCTGACCAGAGGTCAAACCCCGGCCCCATGCATTGGGAGCACAAAATCTCAGCCACTGGATCACTAGGGAAGTCCTCTACTAGGGTCTTCCGATTGGCCATAAAATCACGGCAGGTAATTCAAATGCATACTGGATTTCTTGAAACTGAAATGTCAGAGCCAAGTTGCAGGCAGAAGCCAAGCTCCATCCAAACCAAGCACAGAGCAAACCTCAGGGTCACATGGTTTGCTCTGCATGTGGGGAATGGATCAGCTCTGTGGCCTTCTTCTAACTGTGTCTTATCGCTTCCGAAACTCCTCATTGGCCATCACCTGATTGGATCACCCCAGGAAGACAGCCTCGGGTTACTTCTCCTCTGCTACCTGGAACTTGCATCCTGGCTGGCATCATGCCCTGAGAAGTGGGAGGTTTGCCTTTGGCAAGAATTCGTATCCATTTCTGAGATCACCCACTTTCAAGCGCTTTGTAGTCCAAAGCCTTGCACACAGAAACCACAGTGAAAGGGCAAGGGATTAGCTAACACCCGACGGAGGAGCATTCAGGGATGGATCCGGGCTGGGAAACTGCAAGACTCTGTGCTTCCAGGGGACGGTCTGGCTTAGTCACAGCCTCAGCGGGTGCACAAGGGGGCCCATCGTAAGGCACCTGCTGAGCATAGAGCTGCCGGGAAAAGGGCTCTTGACTGACAAGGGAAATTGCCTGAAAACCCCCTACAAGGACTGGAGGCCTCCCAGCATCCCCTCTGGAGGACAGTCTGTCTCATGGGGCACAGAGAATCAGCAGCCTGAGACCACTGTCCTTGGGTGTTTGGTAAACAAGGCCCCCCAGAGTCACAACCCAGGTTCTCTCTAAGAAATAATGTTTCTCCACCTCTGATGAGGGAGGAGACCAGATAACATTTCCAAGTGCCCTGTTTGTTTGGCAACCGTGGTATGGACACACAAACATGTGCTGCATGATACACACAGCATATACACAACACTCAGGACACACACACACAGTACAAACACACACACACATTCTATTAGCACATGCTGTTCTCCAACAAAGAGAAAGAATACCAGGTGCAACCTAACCACCAGTTTGCTATTTCTCCTGGGAGTTAAACAATAGATGTGGAAGCAACTCCTCCAATCTCCTTCTGACCCTGCAGATCTGTGACCCCAGACAGGAGCAGGGACTTCACAGACGTTTGGATACCTCCTTAGGGTCTCGCCTTCACCCCACCGCTCGGGGAGGTCAGCGGGGGGACGAGCCAGGACCATCTTGAAGGTGGAAAAACAGCACACGCAATGTCCAATGGGATGTGGAGCCTGCCCTGAGCTCCTCTGGCTCCTGGTACCTAGAATCCATCACTCATGGCAACCTTGTTGTTCAGCATCTCCCTTTAGGGGGGTAGGAAGCCTGAAGCTGAGCAGTCACTCGTTCACAGACCCTTTTCAAGACTAACAAGGACCTATTGGATAGCACAAGGAGCCCGACTCAGCACTCCGTAGTGACCTATATGGGGAAAGAATCTAAAGAAAAGAGTAGACATGTACATACATGTAGCTGATTGACACTTCTATACACCTGAAACTAACACTGCATCGCGAATTAACTATAGTCCAATAAAATAAAATAAAAAAAAGACTGAGGAACACCCAGGGTGCAATCCCACTCTTTTGTGGGACCCCCCCCCCAAACTGGTGACTCCATAAGACAGGCAACCTCACCTGCTATGTGACCTCAGCTGGTGTGCGACCTCACTTGATGTGTGTGTGTGACCTGCTCAGGGCAGGACCCCACTCGATGAATAAACCCACCGGTGTGTGACCCAACCCCACATGTGGCTCCAAGACACGTAGGATCCCCGCCGGTGTGTGGCCCCCCCAGCCGTGTGACCTCCCCGGTAGGAGACCCCGCCCCACAGCGTGCCACCCCCGCTCCCACACCTGTTTGGGCCTTTGCAGAAGCTCTTGAGCCACCGCAGTGGCGAAGATGGCCCTGTTGCTCCCTGGGCTGAGCTGCAGGGAGAGCGACAGTCCCGTCACCAGCTGGACCCCGAGGTCCGTGATCGTCACCTTCTCGTCCAGCACGGTGACCGTCTTCTCAGCCAAGATAGCGTCTGACAGAGGCGACAGGATCTGAAAGGCAGAAATGACATAGCTCTCTGTGGTTTCAGAAAGCCCCCCTTTGGTGTAAAGGATGCTCCATGTGGGGGAGGGAGAGAGGCAGACAGAAGAGTGGGTCAACTGCAGGAATTCAGATCTTTTGAGCAAAAGTTGGCTGTGAAGATTCCAAGTGCTTGTCTATGGGGCAGGTATGTTTTGTTTGATGTAGTACTTTAAAATGGGATGAATGGCCATCCTTAAAAAAAATAGAGGATTTCATATTAAGGATAGCTTTCTAGCTTTTCTGAAAAACTGGCAATATCTCTCCATGCTGGGCTCCCATTTCCTCTTTGGCAGCTTTTGGAGAGGAAGAGCAGCCTCTCCATCACACTCCTCACCACTCCCTATTGTGCTCCTTACATTTAGGTTCCAAATCAGTCATTGTCTTTCATCTGACACCCATCCTGCTTTTCTCACTGACGGCTCTTTCTCAGCTTTTAGAGAGCATTAGAACATGTGACTCCTGGGTCCCAGTTCAAAGAAATCTGTTTTCCTCCTTGATAAAATGATCTCTTTAATTTTCACTTTTTTTTCCACTGGTAAAAGTACTTTATTAAATTATGTCATTTGCAAGTGGTTTCATAAGAATATCTAAAAGGAAAGTTATAAAACATTTTCAAAAAAGTATAGGGTTAACAGCAAAATTAGATTTTCTTGATCATATAAATAAAAACATTTTGTTTCAATAGGCTGTCTGAATATTTTATAATATATGCCCCAACTGACAGCTGCAATAAATCTATTTTAATGAGAACTCCCATAGTTAATTAAGTCATTTGTTAATAATGGGTTCAAAAATGATCTCTCTTAAATTCAAGCCCATTTCCCAGAGTGATTTACATTTTCCACAATCCAATATAGTTTCACTTATAAGTCTTTGCTATGCACAAATATTTTAGAAACCTCGCTTGTTGCTTAAGAGGATGATCGCCTCTCCTACAAATGGGGCAGCCACTGAGGAATAATATTTGGTCTCAGACAGGAGGAAAATGACTAAACCCTAGTGGCCCTCCTAGAACCACGGCTTGTGAAAGTGTTTGTTTCAAAACTCCCATTCTGCACACTGGTCTACCCCATCCATTCCCAGCAGGAGGTGCTCACAAGACCGGTGGAGTCACAATAACTTTGTTCCTTCCTTCAGCACATTTCTGGAATGTGTGGGAAATTGTGACCTGGTGAATGCAGCTGAGCATCACGGCAGGATGCAAAGCTTTCAGGTGACAATGGTCAGTGAGGTAGATTGACAGAGTGAGAAGCTGCTGACCATGCCCTGAATTCTAATGAGGTTAGTTCATCTCGAGAGTTTTCAAGTTTTTTTAATTTAAAAATTGTATTTTATATTGGGGTAGAGTTGATTTACAATGTTGTGTTAGTTTCAGGTGTACAACAAAGTGATTCAGTTACCCACACACATGTCTGTTCTTTTTCAGATTCTTTTCCCACATAGGTTCTTGCAGAGTATTGAGTAGAGATCCATGGCTGTACAGTAGGTCCTTGTTGATTGTCTATTTCATATATGTAGTGTGCATATTTTAATCTCAGATTTCTAATTTGTTCCTTCATCTCCCTTTCCCCTTTAATAACCATAAGTTTGTTTTCTATGTCTGTGAGGCTGTTTCTGTTTTGTGAATAAGTTCATTTGTATCATTTTTTTAGATGGTACAAATGAACTTAATATCATATGATATTTGTCTTTCTCTGACTGGCTTACTCCATTTAGTATGCTAATCTCTAGGTCCATCTATGTTGTTGCAACTGGCATGTATATATATATATATATATATATATATATATATATATACACACACACATACATACACACACCATATCTTTTTTATTCATTCATCTGTTGATGAACACTTAGGTTGCTTCCATATCTTTACTATTGTAAATAGTGCTGCTATGAACACTGGGGTGCATGTATCTTTTTGAATTAGAGTTTTTGTCTTTTCCAGATATATGCCCAGAAGTACATATATTAGTGACTCTATTTTTGGAGCTTTTGTCCCAAGATGGTAATGTCCACCATGTCTTACAGACAAGTAATGTCTTGAAGTTTCAGGCATGATTCAACCCAAGAAGTCAGGCCAGTGTTGCTCAAATGAAAGGAATCTGTGAGGAATTCAAAGACTTGTCACATTATTATATAATTTATTTTATTTACTTGACAGTTCCTTTCAACCTACTCATTCTGAAAATGGGCATTGTCAAACAGAGTTACCACATGATCCAGGGATAGCAGTCCTGGGCAAACATCTAGAGAAAACTCTAACTTGAAAAATTAAATATACCTCTATGTTCATTGCTGCACTATTTGCAGTAGCCGGGGCAGGGAAACAACCTGTCCATTGACAAATGACTGGATAAAGGAGATGTGGTACATATATGCAATAGAATACTACTTAGTCATAAAATAGAATGAAATAGTGCCATTTGCAGCAACATGGACAATCTAGACATTATCAAACTAAGTGAAGTAAGCCAGATCGAGAAAGACAAATAACATGATAGTCATATGTGGAATCTAAAATATGACACATACATATATACATACTACTACACACTACTATAAATAAAATTGATAAACAGCAAGGACCTACTGTGCAGCACAGGGAACTGTATTCAATATCTTATGATAATCTACAAGGGAAAAGAAAGAATAGATACATATGTATGTGTAACCGAATCACTTGGTTGCACACCTGAAACGAACACAATATTGTAAGTCAACTGCCCTTTAATTTAAAGACTGGATATTAGTCTAAGACACAAATAACAGAGCTCTCCTCTGAGATGTCTTACCTGAATGGTGGTCATCCCCAGTTCCTGGCCAATCAGGACCTGTGCCCCTTGCAGCTTGGCGATCCGGGGCTCCTCCACCTGCATGAAGTCATTCACCAGCTCCGTGATGTCCACCTGCCAATCGGAGCCCAGCAGGTGGGCCAGCTGCCCCCCGGGCTCAGCCGCTTCCGCCACAAACTGAGTCAAGACCCGCACCATGGCATGCTGGTACTGGAGCGTGCAGCCCCTGTTCCTCCTTTCGTCTTCATCCTCCTCCTCGCTGTCCTGAGCTGGCCTGTCAAAGGGGCAGTTCGCTTTAACAGAGGTTGATTTGTTGGGTCACCGGCCGGGGGGCTGGGTGTGAAATGTGGCGGGGGCTGCAGTGGTGAGTGGGCCTAAGTCCTGCCGTCATGGAGCTCATAGCCTGGGGTGGGCTTCGACAGACGTGAAGGGGTGATGCTCAGAATATTTGACCACTGCTGTGGCCTGAGGATGGGCTTCCCCACTGGCTCAGTGTAAAGAATTCGCCTGCAATGCAGGAGATGCAGGAGACTCGGGGTTGGTCTCTGGGTCGGTAAGATCCCCTGGAGGAGGGCATGGCAACCTGTTCCAGTATTCTTGCCTGGAGAATCCCATGGACAGAGGAGGCTCGTGGGCTACAGTCCATGGGGTCACAAAGAGATGTGACTGAGCACCCACCCACATGCTTAGGGCCTGAGTACACGCCTCCCTAGAGGCTTGGCTGTAAAGAACCCACCTGCCAATGTAGGAGACACAGATTAGATCCCTGGGTGGGGAAGATCCCCTGGAGAAGGAAATGGCAACACACTCCATTATTCTTGCCTGGGAAATCCCATGGACCAACGAGCCTCACATGGCTACAGTCCGTGGGTCACTAAGAGTTGGATGCGACTTGGTACTTTCTTGTTTGGCTCTCTTTCCTTGGTTCCTCTCTCTTGCTTGCCCTGAAGAAGCCAGCTGCCATGCTGTGGGCAGCTCTATGAGGACATCCCACAGCTATAAACTGAGCAGCCTCTGGCCAACATCCAGTGAGGAACTGTGGCCCTCAGCTCAGTAGCCTGTGAGGAGCTGAGACCAGCCAGCAACCACGTGAGCTTAGCTGCAGGTCCATCCCCACTGAGCCTCATGATGAGACCACAGCTCTGGCTGACAACTGGATGGCAGCCTGAGGGAGACCCAAGCCTTGCCTCGGTTCCTGATGCAGGAGAACTGTGAGATGACAGGTTTTTCCTTTAAGCCACTTGGTTTTGGGATAAGCCATTATATCATGTCATGGTAGTCAATACAATAAGGCTCTGGATGACCAGTGTAGCCTTGTAAACCAGTACACAAGGAAAGTGAGTGTTTCACCCAAGGTATTTGGTGATGATAACTGTTGAAAGAGCAAGGATGGTGGCCAGGAAGCAGATGTTAGTTGTTTCCTCAACATCTGATGCCTTATGCACCCTCAGCCCTTCCCAGCACCATCATGATTTCCATCAGGTCAGCTGTTGATTCCTTGAAATAGTTCAGTAGCTATATCTGAGCTGAAAGTTGTGACAGCATCTGGACTGTCCATAACGAGACTCAGCCAGTTCTTTCTTTTTCTTTTTTTTTTTTTTCAGCCAAACGGCATGTGGGATCTTAGTTCCCCAACCAGGGATTGAACCTGCACCCCCTGCATTGGAAACATGGCATCTTAATCACTGGATCACTAGGGAAGTCCCCAATTCCTTGGTGAGTCTCTCCCTGCAACTGCCTGCCCTCAGGAGCATCAGTAACCATGCTGAATTCCATTCTCCCAACTCAACATTAGAAACCCCTGTGGTTAAGAAAAAGATCATGGCTGAAACCATCTTCCAATTGCACATGGAACCCAAACCTCCATTCCTGAAGCCAGACCCTCTCCCAGGGGCCACAAGAACTCAAAGGGGTGGACTTCCAAGGGCAAGAATGTAAAATCTATCCCTCACATAAGTACCAATTCTCTCCTCTCTGTTGAGTACCCAGACTCCAGGAATATTTCCTTGTCTAATTCTGCACATGCTCACTTTTGCCTTTCTACAAGTCACTTGTAAATGATTCTTTAAGCATGGGTCTCTCTGAGATGACAAAGTTCTCTGAACAAAATTCTCTTTTTATCTGATGCCTACTTATTTGCCTCATGTGGACAGTGCAGACTTGTGATTCCATCAAACACCATCAGAGTGATACACCAGGCACACAGAAGACAAGCTTTGGACTTCATCTCCCCAAGGGAAAGCAATCTCAGAGTTTCTGGGCTGGGGGCACAAAGAGACTGCCCAGGTCAGGCAGCATCTGTTCAGACAGGTTTCTCGTGAACCTCTATGGCTTGGGTCCCTCCAGATCAATTCTCCCATCTCCTGATATTGATCCCTTGGTTTAGGCAGGGTTGACCTTTCTTTAGCTCCTCTGGCTCCAGCCAGAGGAACGTGGCTGCAGCCTAGCTGGCCAATCAGTGTATTCTATCTCCCCTCCTTCTCCTCCTCCTCGTCTACATGTGATTAGATCAGGCATGGACACACAACCCAAGTAAGAATAACACTTAACTCAAAGTCTCTAGTAGGAATTACTGGGGAAGAGAGGATGCACTTTTTGCAGAGTCGCAAAGAAGGTAGACTAGAAGTCTGGAACTTCAGGAGCAAAATTTGATAGGGAATGAAGCTGATATAAGCAAACGAGCTGAGAAGGGGCTAGAGACACACACCCTTAGGCTACCCCTGAACCCTTGGAATGAGACATGCCTGAAGTTAGCTATCCTGTAAATTTCCACTTTTAGCCTAAGCATACTTGACCTGGGTTTCTGCCTTGGAGCCTGACCAGCACACCCACCTCTTGTTGGAGACGATGGGGACTCTCCAGCCCTTGATCTGGTTGAGCTCAGTGTCCGAGATCTCGATCTGCAGGGGCAACCGGGGCACCCATACCGTCATCTCCAGAGGAGTGTTCAGGTGCTGGAAGGTGAAGTTCACCACCACGCCCACCTTGCCCTTCATTTCCTTCCCATTGACAAAGACATAGTCACATCTGTCAGAAACCTGGAAGAAGAGAGAGAGTGGTGGGGGACCCATGAGTGAATTTTTATCACACCCCAAAGTGGTGGTGGAGAAGACTCTCGAGAGTCCCTTGGACGGTGAGGAGATCAAACCAGTCAATCCTCGGGGAAATCAACTCTGAATATTCATTGGAAGGACTGATGCTGAAGCTGAAGCTCCAATACTTTGGCCACCTGATGCGAAGAGCCGACTGACTGGAAAGGATCCTGATGCTGGGAAAGGTTGAAGGCAGGAGAAGTGGGCAACAGAGGATGAGATGGTTGGATAGCATCACTGAATTAATGGACATGAGTTTGAGCAAGTTCCAGGAGATAGTGAAGGATAGGGAAGCCTGGCGTGCTGCAGTCCACGGGGTCACAGAGAGTCAGACATGACTTAGTGACTGAACAACAACATGGGAACAGCCAGAGAAAGCAGAGGAGAAAACTGAAGTGTCATAGCTCTTCTGGGGGCATGATCATGAGAAGTAAGTGGACACTGGTTTTTTTTTTTTTGGCCACACCACATAGCTTGTGGGATCTTAGTTCCAGACCAGGGATCAAACCCATGCCCTTGGCAGTTAAAATGCAGAGTCCCAACCACTGGGATGCCATGGAATTCCCTGGATACTGGCTTTTCCTTTCTGATACAGCAGAGGCTACAATGACAGATACCATGGGCCCCACCCACCTCTCCTTCGAGCTCTTTGATTAGTTGAGGTCACTCATCACCACTGGCTGTAGATGTTCTGCTGATACTTTATGCTACACCTCCTCTGGGAGACTGCCCTTAGGTGATGGAGCCGTACCTGCAGAGTTACTTGTGTGTTACATGCCACCCATCCCATCCCATCCCATCCCATCCCATCCCATCCCATCCCATCCCATCCCATCCCATCACCTCTCTTTGCCCAGTGATGACTTCCTGATTTGTCTGAAGGAGGAACAAACTGCCTGTTAACACATCCAGGCACATGTTAGCTCATTTCATCCTCAGAACAACCCCGAGATGGGTGTTAGTCCCATATTCCAGATGAGGAAACTGAGCACAGAGGAGTTTGACTCCCCTGCTGGGCGGGAGCAGCCATGAATCAGCCCTGGGGTCTGGTTTCGGAATTCACATTCCCACCTTGTGCTCGGGTATGGGAAGGCTTCTCTCTGCCACCATTTGAGAGAAGAGCCAAGTTCACAGCACCTTGTCCCCTCATCTTTGTGTCCCAGCTCTGCAGGGGATCCCATGCTCATCCTAAACAAGACTTGGGGCGAAGCTTTGGAGTCATGCAGTAGGATGAATGATGGCTCTCAAAGATACCAAATCCTAACTTCCGGGACTGGTACATTAGTTTATTTGACATAAATGACTTCTCGAGTGTGATGAAGTTAAGGGTCTTGAGATGAGCAGGTAGTCCGAGATTATCCAGGTGGTCCCTAAATGTAATCCGAGTGTCCTTACAGGAAAGAAGCAGAGGGAGATTTGGGAGCCTCGGGCAGAGGAAGGCTGTGTAGATGCTATGCAGCCAGCTTTGTGGATGGAAGAAAGGGCCAAGGAGCCCAAAGAAAGCATCTCTAGGAGCTTGGGAAGTCAGGGAAGTGTTCTCTCCTCTAGAGTCTCAGGGTTGGGATGGGAGGGAGTGCAGTCCCTGCTGACACCTTGTGAAGCTGATGAAGGGTTTCTTCTTTCAGAACATGTGGGAGAATACACGTGTGTGGTTTTCAGGAAATTTTTTTGTTTTTTTACTTGCAGGATCTCAGTACCCCAATGAGGGATTGAACCCACGCCTCCTACAATGGAAGTGTGGAATCTTAATCACTGAAGATCTTAATCTTAACCAGCGAAGTTCCTATATGTGGCTTTTTTTCCCCAAGATTTTTTGATGTGGACCATTTAAAAAATCTTTACTGAATTTGTTGCAATATTGCTTCCGCTTTTACCCCTCTGGCCACCAGGCATATGGCATCCCGGCTCCCTAACCAGGGCTCGAACCTGCATACCCTACATTGAAAGGTGAAGTCTTAACCCCTGGACCACCAGGGAAGTCTCACATGTATGGTTTTAAGTCACCAGATTTGTGGTCATTTGTCCCAGAAGCCACAAGAGATGGATACTGAGAGGGAGAGGAGGACAGAACCAGAGGCCATGAGGGTGTCTTCCCTGCTTGGGGCTTGACTGGTTGAGCTTGGAGCGGGATATGAACCGGAGTGAAGCCCTTGGTTTACTGAGCACCTAACACGTGCCCAGCCCAGCAGGTGACCACCTCCCATGTATGGTCCCAGTCACTAGTCAGTCACAAGAACCCAGGAGGCGGGGCCATTACTGTCATTTCACAGGTCCAAGAATTAAGTACCATTTCCTAAGGACACTTCCCACGTGGCACTAGTTGTAAAGAATTCGTCTGCTAATGCAGGAGATGCAAGAGACGCAGGTTCGATCCCTGGGTTGAGAAGATCCCCTGGAGTAGGAAATGTCAATCCACTCCAGTGTTCTTCCTGAGAAATCCCATGGACAGAGGAGCCTGGTGGGTCACGGTCCATGGGATCACAAAGAGTCAGACATGACTGAGCACACACACACACACACACACACACACACACACACACACAAAGGACGCACGACTGCAAAGTGGGAAGACCAGATTCAACCCAAGTCACCTCCCAGCTGCCTCCTGCTTCGGTACAGGCATCAGTCTTGCCTGGATGCTCTGTGGTGATCTGTTTTTTTTTTTTAAAGGATGCAAACCTCCCTCCAGCACTTAGAGGGGCATGAAGAAAGCAATGCAGAAATGACTAGGTTGTTCAAACATCTTAGAAACATCTTAGAAAGGATTGCTGATGATGGCTCCTTGATCTTCCCGGTGAGGCAACAAGGGGGCCAGGGAGCTCACAGGGGGCTCGTTATCCAGGGGGTGGTCAGTGACTTGGAGGGAAACGTGGGCCCGGGTCCATTACTGAGTGGAGCCGCTGGTCCTCCTAAATGTCCGCCAATGGTGGGAGTACTGAAATCTTATTGGGAAGTGCAATGGAACCAGTCCAGGTAGTTTTATTGTAATTTGTCCTGATCACTGACATTTCATCTTCAGGGCTGCTGAGTCTTGAATCTTAGGCATTTTCTTTCTTTAAACATTTTATTCTTTTTGATGCTTTTGTAAGTGGAAATATTTTCTTTTTAAATTTTATTTTGGCTGCACTGGATCTTTCTTACGGGTGCTCAGGCTTACTTGCCCTGAAGCAGGTGGAATCTTCACAGATCAGGGATCAAACCTGTGTGCCTTGCAATGGAAGGTGGATTCTTAACTATGGACCATCTGGGAATCCTAGCTTTTCATTTTTAAGCCTTTCAATTCTGAATGAGGCTGAATTGCCAGAGGTAAGCCAAGAAATAGAGACTGAGTGACAGAGGGAGCAAGAAAATACTGAGAAGACTTGCTTTCAGAAAAAGAAGCTGGGACTTCTATGGTGGGCCAGTGGTTAAGGATCTGCCGGCCAATGCAGGAGATGCAGGTTCGATGCCTGATCCAGGAAGATCCCATGTTCATTGGAGCAACTAAGCCTGTGTCCCACCACTACTGAGCCTGTGCTCCAAAGTCCGGGCACCGCAACTGCTGAGCCTTTGTGCCACAACTAGAGAAAAGCCCGTGCAGCAACAAAGACCTAGCGCAGCCAAAAATAAATAAATAAAAATGCAAACAGGCATTAAAAAAAACACAAAAAAGAAAAAGAAGCTGTTTCATGACTTTAATCTTATGGGCCCTTTTGTCAAATCAGGGGTTCTAAGAAAAGGTACGTGAAGCTCACTGTGGGCAAAAAGCCCTATATCCTCCTGTGGATGAGAGATGCTTGGTGTGTTAGCCAAAGCTGTGAGTGCAAAAAATGAAGTCTATGTGTTTTGTTCTTTTTTTTTTTTTAAACTCAGTGTTTCCCCCCAAAGCAATGAGGAAAAGTGGGAGTTAGACTTTGATACAAAGGATAGGAAGGTACGCAGAGGGAGAGCAGGGTCACTAGAAGGTCACTCTTAGTAGAGATGAGTGGACACAACTGATATTCAGGACTTGGAACAGTGCTAGGTAAGCTGGGCTGAGCCCTGAGATAGAGACGGGGTGTGTGTATGTGTGTGTGTGTGTGTGTGTGTGTGTGTTTACATCAACTAATAAGGACAGCACCCACATTTGATAAGAGGTTTGTAAGTTTGATTTAAGAGTAAACTCTAGTTATTAAGTACTTAAAAAAGAAATCCAGAAGCACTTTTTTTCCTCCCACTGCACAACCAAATTACAAAGTTCAAAAGTGTTTCTTATGCTTTACCACTCAGTTTTTAGATGACATGTACCCCAATGTGCCAGCTTCCCTGGGGGATCAGATAGTAAAAAAAAAAAAAAAAAACCTTCCTGCAATGCAGGAGACCCAGGTTCGATCCCTAGCTTGGGAAGATCCCCTGGAGAAGGGAATGGCAACCCACTCCAGTATTCTTGCCTGGGAAACTCCATGGACAGAGGAGCCTGGCAGGCTATGGGGTCTATGGGGTCACAAAGAGTTGGACATGACTGAGCGATTAACACACACCTGGGTGTGCATTGCAGCATTGTTTACAACAGCCAGGATATGGAAGCAACCTAGATGTCCATCAACAGATGAACGGATAAAGAAGATGTGGTGCATATATACAATGGAATACCACTCAGCCATAAAAAAGAATGAATTTGAGTCAGTTATAGTGAGGTGGATGAGCCTAGAGCCTGTTATATAGAGTGAAGTAAGTCAGAAAGAGAACAACAGATATAGTATATTAATACATGTATATGGAATTTAGAAAAATGATACGGATGAACCTGTGCAGGGAAGGAATGGAGACAGAGATATAGACAATGATCTTGAGGACACAGGACAGGAAGTAAGAGTGGGATGAACAGAGAAAGTAGCATCGACATACATGCACTCTCGTGTGTAAAGCAGATAGCTGGTGAGAAGTTGCTATATAACACAGGAAGCCCAGTCTGGTCCTCTGTGATGACATAGAGGGGTGGGGAGAGGGAGGCTCAAGAGGGAGGTGATATGTGTATACTTACGGCTGATCTGCATCATTGTACAGCAGAAACCCACACAACGTTGTAAAGCAATTTGCCTCCAATTAAAAAATAAAAAAGATAGTAACTAGAAAAAAAAACTCAGTTTTTAACTTTGTAAACCACATCTGTGAGGCTTGGCACCTCTGCATTATCATGTTTAATTTCTTTTTTTTTTTTTTTCTATTTTGGTTGAGGACAGGAGAAGATTTTCTGGCATTCTTGTTCAGTTGGTTACATTTGTCTAAACTTACGATTGCCAGTGGCTCAGATAGCAAGTGACAACGCAGAATTCTTTAAAGTGTTCAAATTCCTTTAACCTGAGGCTAAATCCTGAATACAGTATTGAATTCTTTAATATTCTGATGGCTAGCATTGACAGGTGCACATTTTGGCATGCTTTGGTGTTTGGTTCTTCTTGGACTTTATTTTTCATGGCAGGTTTATGTGGTAATGTACAGTAAATTTTGTAAACTTGCATCAGGTTTATGAATAAAGAATCGGTAAAAAAGCAAACGGCCCTTCTGGCTTTCCATATCCAGCCCCCATCCTTGCCCTGGGCGTGGAGGCATCACTAAAGTGTTTGCTAACCACACCTGGTTCTTCTTTGATGACACAGTAGGGGAGGGAGGGGGGAAAGGAAGGGGGAGGAAAGAACTGGGGGAGAGAGAACTTTGGAGAATTACTCTGGCTGGTGCGGGATGCCTGGTGGGGGTGGGGTCTTCCCACTCCTGCTTATCCCCTGGGCAGCCTGTGGCCAACCACTGGCTGTATGAACACACCTCAGGACAACGTCTCTAGTACATTTCAAACTCCAGAGCTGCTGTCGGGGAGCAGGGTCTCCTGAACCCTATCCATGGAAGGCTGAATAATGGTTCCCAAAGATGTCAGCTCCTGATCCTTAGAAACTGTAAATGTCACCTTTTATGGAAAAAGGATGTAATTAAGCCCAGGATTTGGGGATGAGAGCATCCTGGATTATGGGTCCTGAATGCAATCCCAGAGTCCTTATCTGGGAGAGGCAGAGGAGGCTGGACATGGACAGAATATCAGCCCATGTGGAGAGGAGCAGTGATGTGGCCACAAGCCAATGAAAGCTGTCTGCGCTGTCACAAGCAGTTGGAGCAACTTCTCCCCTGGGGCTCCCAGAGGGAGGCATGACTTCAGTCTTCTGGCCTCCAGGACTGTGAGAGAAGACTGTGTTTTTTTGGAGTCTTCTTTTTTTTCAAAGAGTTTTATTTATTTGTTTACTTATTTATTGGCTGCATTGTGAGGCATTTGAGATCTTAGTTCCCTTCAGTTCAGTTCAGTTCAGTCGCTCAGTCATGTCCCATTCTTTGCAACCCAATGGACTGCATGCATGCCAGGCTTCCCTGTCCATCACCAACTCCCATAGCTTGCTCAAAGTCATGTCCATCAAGTTGGTGATGCCATCCAACCATCTCATCCTCTGTTGTCCCCTTCTCCTCCTGCTTTGAATCTTTCCCAGCATCAGGGTCTTTTCCAATGAGTCAGTTCTTCACATCAGGTGGCCAAAGTATTGGAGTTTCAGCTTCAGCATCAGTCCCTCCAATGATCAAACCCATGCCCCCTGCATTGGAAGGCAGAGTCTTAACCACTGGACCACCAGGCAAGTCCCAAGGTGCAGTTTTAAGACTCCAAGCCTGTGGTCATTTGTGACAGTGGCCACAGGAATCCAATATACCATCCTGGCCCATCTCTTCTCTTGCCCTGTTCTGCCCCCTCACCCCTCACCCCCTTATTTCTCGGGGAGGGGGGCTTTCATCAATGGTTCTCATACACAGTGCCTCAGTTACAGGGAATCTGATCTAAGACTTGGTGACTGTCAGTTGGGAAGACACCAGTCTGGTTTCCCAAGGGCAGACCTGGTCCCTGACCATTTCTTTGGTGGCTGCTCAGGACAGATGAGCTGAACTGTGTTCTCACAGAGGCCGATGGGGCAGAACTGGTTCTTCTAGCTTGACATCCATCTTTTCCTCCATTTCCTTGGCCACTGAATTCTAGCATCAATTTCTCCTCCCTGAGGAGCTGAACCAGAGAAACAGGACAGTCTAGGTGAGCTGACAAGACTTATTCATTCCCTCTTGTTTAAATATGACTGTACATGTTCAATAATTCATTAACTACCACTTTACAATGCTGAAGGTTTGAAGGAAGGATCTGTTAAAACACTTCAATCCCTCTCATAATTCATTTCCAGCCAGCTGCACTGTTCCTTGATGGGAAAATGGTTAATATTTCTGACTCTGGGTGTGTACAATCTGGCACTTTCGTGAATTTAATGCCATTTGCTTCTTTTCTGTTTAAATGCTGTACAAATTTAAATCTTATTTAAATATCACCAACATTTGTGGTGAAACGTATGTTCTGATGTTTTTCTTTTTTTTTTAAGAGCGAGAGCTAAGAATATTAAAATTCCATCCCCCTTCCCTTTAAATTTGGCAAAAAGACACAGTCTGCAGGAGTATTTGTATCCAATTCTCAAGTTAGGCATTACCTTCCTGAGATTAGTGTTTATCTTGGACAAAAGTGGTACCATTAATAATAGCAGTAACAAGAAAAGCAGTGACTGATATTTATTGAATGCTTTCTGTATGCCAGGCACTGGGTTAAGCATCATTCCATTTAATCCTCATGATAAATCTATTAGGTAAATGCTATTATCCCATGTTTCAGAGAAGAAACTGAGGTGCTGTGTCCCATGGGCTTGAGGGACATGTAGTGAAGTGACAGTCACTCAGTCATGTCTGACTCTTTGTGATCCCCCTTGACTGTAGCCCACCAGGCTCCTCTGTCCATGGGATTCTCCAGGCAAGAATACTGGAGTGGGTTGTCATTTCCTTCTCTGAGGGACATGTAACACTGGGCTAATTAATGGGAAGAGAATTTCCCAAGCTTGTGGCACTGGTTGATTCCTTGGGAGACAACTTTGTCTACCTCAGCAGTGTCTATAAATGCATAACAGACCCTTTTCTGTCAAGAGAAAAGTTCTACATGAACACACTGGAGGAGGAGCCAAGGCAGGGAGTACATGCAGGTCCTGAGGCTGACACTCAGGTGGATGGAGGTGCCTGGTGTTGTTATTGTTTATTTAATAAGTAGAGTCTGACTCTTTGCAACCCCATGGACTGCAGCATGCCAGGCTTTCCTGTCTTGCACTATCTCCTGGAGTTTGCTCAGATTCATGTCCTTTGAGTTGGTGATGCCATCCAAGCATCTCATCCTCTGTCATCCCCTTCTCCTCCCGCCTTCAATCTTTCCCAGCATCAGGGTCTTTTCCAATGAGTTGGTTCTTCACATCAGGTGGCCAAAGTATTGGAATTTCAGCTTCAGCATCAGTCCTTCCAATGAATATTCAGGGTTGATTTCCTTTAGGATGGACTGGTTTGATCATCTTGATAGCTTGTAGGAAAAGGTTTTTAAAACAACATGAGGGGTGAAGGTTACAAGGGTAAACATCGGTTGGGTGGTTAGGTAACAGGGTGGTGTTTTAGGAATTTCATTCATCAATTTTATGGCTCTAGCAGGTCTGGGGTCTATGTGCTGGTGATTAGCATACAGTCAACTTTTTCCACCTGGTGGGGATTTTAGTAAGGATATGGCTCAAGGAAATGGCTCAAGATATTATCTGTAGCCCTTGAGAAGGAATAAAATGTCACTGACTTTGCTTTATGGATAAACCATTATTATTCTGTCTTGCTTGACTTCTTTCCTTAGTTTCTACATTTTTCTCACTTCTCTGATTAAATTTGCTCTTTGGAGATTGGGGAAAGACTAGGAGACTAAAGGTTTTCTACAAAGAGGCCAGGGATGTGGTGGAGTCTGCCCCCAGGAAGGTCCTGTTAGGGTCCTATTTGGTTCCAAGAACTCTATTTGGAAGGAGCATCCGAGGTCCCTTCCATGTCACCACAATGAACCTCTTCTTGAACAGGGATATTTTCACATTTTTGGAATCATTTATATTAGACTCTATTTTTCTTCCATTAATAAAACCCTAAATTTAAGTTCCCAAGAAGCTCTGCTATTTTTAACTCAAAACAGAACATTTTTACACAACGCTACATTCTCACTTTCCGTCTTTCCTGGGTCAGAAGGAATAACACATTCAGTGAACGTTCTCTTTTCTTTGTTCTTGAAATTATCCCATGTTGTCTGGGTCACTATTGTTTTCTCAGAGCTGCCAATAAGCGCTCTGATAGAAAACAATTTTCATATTAACCAACCCAAGCAGCTCTTCCCCTATGCCAGTCTCAGCACTGTCAACAACTGGGGATGGATACTTCTTTGTCACAAAGGGCTGTTTTGGGCGTGCTAGCATGTTGAGCAGCATCCCTGGTCTCCACATGCCAGGAGCAACCTCCCCTCCAGTTGTGACAATAATATTGTCTCCAGTTATTGTCAAATGCCCCCTGGACTGAAAAGTCACCCTCCGAGAAGAACTGTCATTTCAAGCACTTCTGAATGATTCCTTTGGGCATCACAAGACCCTAAGTCACAGATTGTACAATTGTGTACGGGGCAGGGGTGGGGGGAGGACTCTTTCAATTAAGAAACATTTACATGTTTCTACATTTTGCTTTTTAAACCATGTGATAACGAATATCCTCGTGCACACTCCCTGTGCCCCAGGGCATGCTTGACCAGTGCAAACTGAGAAGCTTGCCCTAGGGAATTCCACTAGGTCCTTCTGCTTTTCCCAGCAGTCCTGGGAGGTTGATGTGATGACACCGATTTTTTTTTCTGGGTAGAGAACTTTGAGACTCAGAGATGTGAGGGAATGTGGCAGATTGTATTTCCAAAGGTGGCCACAATTTCTCCCGGCTCACATGCTCTTCCCCATGGGGCCTGACTGTACCCCACAGAAGAGGTGGACCCAATTCCTCTCCTTGGGTTTGGGCTGGTCCTAGTGACTCTCTGGACTTACAGAAAGTGACACAAGTGGTAACCTGTGACTTCAAATGCCAGGTCATGAGAAGCCCTCCACCTATGGTTCCTGAAACACCTGCCCTTCAGGTGCTCCCCCTCAGAACTCATGTGCCAATATCCTAGGAAGCCTAGGCCAGGTGGAAGGCCACCTGTGGACTCTCCCATCTACAGCTCACACTGGGCTCCCAGCTAACCACCAGCACCAGTTGCTGTCTGCATGGGTGCTCCATCTTGGATGTTGGCCTGGTTCAACCTTCAGGTGGCTCCCTCCAGGAGCCGCTGGGCCACTGATAGCAACCACATGAGGCCATGAAAACCGCTCAGCTGTGCCCAGTCAACCCACAGAACTGTGGGCTGTTGTGCAGATAACCAGAAAAAGAAAGTATGTGTGGAAACCGAGAAGCTGGCCTTGAACCAAGATGTGCCTTCCAATTCTTTGTTCTCAGACACCCCAGGACAGCCATCAGCGTGGCTCCTATCCTGGTTGTATCACATGCCTAAGAGAGCCCGCTCTCCTGGCTCTTATGGATAATGTCTCAGGAGCACAGAATCTTTGTCCTGGCTTTCCATCCCCAGTGTGTTCAGCACGTTGCTTCACCACATCCCACTGTGTCAGAAATTCCAGGTTTCCCCTTATATGAGTGCTGCCCGGAGCCGTGGGTTCTTGTCAGCTCTGCCCCACTGCCCTGTCTGCCTCAGAGCTCGGTTCCTCAGCCTGGCCTCACCGGTCACAAGTCTTCACTGAGACTTCTGAAGCCAGAAGATCTAACATTGATATGTTCCAGCGTCACAGTCTCTGTAGACTGGGACCTGGGGACTGGAGTCAACGAGAAGAAGGATGCAGGGGACCCAAGCCTCGAGTGAGACAAGGGTGCTTTATTTGCAGAAATGCATGTTTGTATATCTTCATACATGGCAGCTTTAGGCAGTAAAAAAAAATTGAGCAAAAACAAATCCAAGTAAATACCAATCTTCAGAGGGCCAGAAAGCATTCCATATCCCGAGTAAGAGGGCATAACTAAGTAAAAGGTCACTGAAGGGAGTCACTGAAAGGAATCCAAGCAGGTGCCCTTTCTCATGATCTCAGTCCTGAGAACTGCGTGCAGCTCTGCTCGTTCCTGTTTTCCAGGAACTGATAAGGAATAGAGAGTCCTTGAGAAATGGCACACAAAGAAGAAAATAACATATTGGATCCCTTAAAGTTGAACGTCCCCTGACATTCCAGGCTTGGCATTAACCACCTTACATACATTCACTTACATCTTATGATAATCTTCTACCTAAACAGAGGAGCAGAAAGGGAGGCATCACTGCTGAAGAGTTGCAAATTAAGAATACAAAATTTCTATATACTTATGGTTACCAAAGGGAAAAGGGAGGGAACAGACAAATTAGGAGCTTGAGTTTAACTTATACACACTGGGCCTCCCTGCTGGCTCAGATGGTAAAGAATCCGCCTGCAACGCAGGAGACCTGCGTTTGATCCTTGGGTTGGGAAGCTCCCCTGGAGAAGGGAATGGCTACCAACTCCAGTATTCTGACCTGGAGAATCCCATGGACAGAGAGAGGAGCCTGGTGTGCTTCAGTCCACAGGATCGCAAAGAGTCGGACACGACTGAGTGACTAACACTGTTGAACTTTCAATATACACACTACTAAATATAAAATAGATAACCAACAAGGACTTATTGTATCGCACAGGGAACTATACTCAATATCTTATAATAACTAACTATGGAAAAGAATCTGAAAAGAATATACACACACAAATATACACACATATAAACAAAACTGGATTGCTTTGTTGTATGCCTGAAACTAATAAAAGATCGTAAATCAACTATACTTCCATAAAAATTAAAACAAAAAGAATACAAAATTTCTTTTTTTTCTTTTAAAAAATTTTTTATTGAAGTATAGTTTATTTACAATGATTCAGGATTACAGCAAAGTGATTTTGTTTTATATATTATATATATGTGTGTGTGTGTGTGTACATATATATACACATATATATTCCTTTTCAGATTCTTTTCCATTATAGGTTAATACAAGATATTGAATATAGTTTCCCGTACTTACAGACTTGTTTATCTGTCTTATATGTAGCAGTGTGTATCTGTTAATCCCAAATTCCTATGTGCATACATGCCAAGTCACTTCAGTTGTGTCCAACTCTTTGGGACCCCATGAACTGTAGCCCGCCAGACCCCTCTGTCCTTGGAATTCTCCAGGAAGGAATACTGAAGTAGGTTGCCATGCCCTGATCCAGGGGATCTTCCCAACCCAGGGATCAAACCCATGTCTTCTGTGACTGCTGCATTGCAGGTGTATTCTTTACTGCTGAGCCATTAATCCCAAACTCCTAGTTTATTCCTAGTTTATCCCTAGTTTATCCCTGTCCCTACTTTCACCTTTGGTAACCATAAACTTGTTTTTTATGTCTGTGGATCTACTTCTTTTTTTAGAAATAAATTAATTTGTATCATTTAATCTGTGCTGGGTCTTGGAAGAGAGCCTGGGTAAGGGAGGGGCTGTTAAGCTTAAGCTGCATTAGCTACACGGTAGATCTGTTTCTGGATAAAAATGATTATTATTCCCAGTTTACAGATGAGGAAACTGAGGCATGTATTGTTTATTTGCCTTGAAAATATTTATGTAAGCTAGAAAATGACGGAGTCAGAACTCTGTCCCTAGAAGACTAATAAGCTGTCAATACTGAGTCACACCCCCTCTAGGCAGTGGTCTTCTAAACAGTGTTTGTCCCCAGGCAATGGTGTGCTGATAAGTATAACAACCAGCTCTGTGAAAGAAAGACAAGCCTTATTTTTAGCATGTGATTTCCATGGTATAAATGCTCCTGATGCTATGCTATCAACCTAAAGTCACTGGATGCAGACTTGAGAAGAGATGAGCAAGGATGAGTTGTGCTAGATTTACATGCCAACTCCCATGCACCTCCGTCCCCAGCACTCTCCAGTTCATGGGGTCCCACCATCCCCTATTGTCTTGCCACCAGCATTGGATTGGCAATCCCTAAAACAGAGGCCATCACAAGAGGGAGACAATCCGCGATGCTACCAGACTCCAAACTCAGTTTTCCAGATGAGAGAACTGTCTGAAAGAGGAAGCCTTCAGGGCCATGAAGAATCACATACGTTTCCCAGTGTTACTCAGTCATTAAATTGTAGATGTGAGATCTGACCCAAAGGTTTCCCTGACCCTGGTGTCCTTGCTCATTTCATCATCTCATGCTGTTTTTCCCCTTAGCCCTACCAGTGCAGTCCTTCCATCCATTTATCAGGAAAGAGCTATTCCAGAGAGAACAGCATTTGTACTGATAGCGAGAAATCAGAGGAGAAATGCTGATGGCAGCCCAGATCCTTCGGCAACTTTCTGGTTATGAATGAGAACCAGTAAATACAAACAATGCTTACAAAAACACAGAGAAAGAGCTGGTCTTCTGGGCATGTCATTCATAAACCTCATGCAACCTCACCCTGTGCAAATGATGAAATCTGTGGATCAGTGAAGCTGCCTTCATTCCCCATAGAATGGAATGGACAGGGGAACAAGACAACTTCAGGGCAGTGGAGGCCTTGGATGTGAGACTAAGAAGGTGGCAGAAGAAGCTCTTGTCCAACTGGTGGAGCTCTTGACTCCATCCTCATCACCAAGGAAAAAAGGAAAGTAAACCGATGATGTATTTGTGAGTCAAACCAGTGAACTGTCTAGAGCCACGCACATAGAAAGACTCTGACCCATCTCTTTCTGGGGTATGTATAGAAACACATTCATCATTAATCACACACACACACACACAGATGAAAATATAAAGAGGGGAAATTGGAAACCTCAAATCTCTAAATGGACGAATGCTTCTTTTGCTACCAGCTGTTGAGTTTTGTTTCCCTCCCTTGCTAAACCTTTCCTTAAACACCGTTATAAAAAGATTATTCATGTATTTGACGTTGATGGATCTTAGCTGCGGCACTCGGGGCTCTGGAGCACACGGGCTCAGAAGTTGCCTTGCGGGCTGAGTTGCTCTGCCGCCTGTGGGATTCTAGTCCCCTGACTAAGGATTGAACCCACATCCCCTGCAGTGCAAGGCAGATTCTTAACCACTGGACCCCCAGGGAAGTTCCTAAATACCCTTTAATAGCCCTTGAGAACAAACACCGCAGCCCATTTCTGGAAACCACCGCTCCTTTCTTTTCTTTTGGATCACACAACGTCCTCGACACCGAAGGAGCAGCACAAGTGAACAGGGAGTTGATGGATGTTTCGTGTTTGGTCCAAGGGTCCGTTTTCTATTTATGGTCCCTGGAACTCTTGCGGAACCAAGGCCAGGTCTTGGGAGGACAGAGCCTGTGTCTCACAGCACATTCAGTAATCACAAGAGAGAACACGCAGCACAGGAGAGACCAGCAGGTGCTGAGTTCTGTTCTGTGAAAATGAGATACAGGAGGTTGTGAGGATCAGCGCATTGAGAAATGAAATGTTTTAGGAGGTGGTTATTGTTGCTGAGCGCAAGCTCACCCTGCCATGTCCTGTTCCGAGACTCTGTAAAGTCAGCTGTGCTCTTTCATAGGTTTAGCCAATAAGATGATGAGAAGGCAACTTCCAGGCTGTCCTTCCTATTTTCTTCCCAGGAGCCTGTCCTGTCTCCTGCTGGACCTGTGAGCATCACCGTAGCAATGCCTCAGGACACAACAGCTGTGCCTCCTGTGGGCCAGCAGCCCATCCAGCCCACAGCTCCTCTGACATCTCTGAACCAGCCTCATTGTACCTCTTCAAAGACAAGAATGGCAGCCAGCCAGCACGCCCTCCTCTGAGCTCTGGCTTTACAAATGAACTTATTTGCAAAACAGAAATAGACAGACAGACATAGAGAACATGCTTACGGTTACCAAAGGGGAAACAGAGGCAGGCATAAATTAGGAGTGTGGGTTTAACAGATACACACCACTGTACAGACTGTGGTCCACCAGGCTCCTCTGTCCATGGAATTTTCCAGGCAAGAATATTGGAATGGGTTGCCATGCCCTCCTCCAGGGGATCTTCCTGACCCATGGATCAAACTCGCATCTCTTATGTCTCCTACATTGGCAGGCAGGTTCTTTACCACTAGCAAGGAAGTGGAAAGGCCACTATATATAAAATAGATAGAAGTGGGAAGCTATTTTATATATAAAATTGATAATTGATAAGGACCTACTGTATAGCACAGGGACATCTACTTAGAACTCTGTAATGACCTATATGTAAAAGAATCTAAACGAGAGTGAATATATATGTACATGTATAACTTGGGCTTCCCTTGTGGCTCAGCTGGTAAAGAATCTGCCTGCAGTGTGGGAGACCTGGGTTCGATCCCTGGGTTGGGAAGATTCCCTGGAGAAGGGAAAAGCTACCTACTCCACTATCCTGGCCTGGAGAATTCCATGGACTGTATAGTCCATGGGGTCACAAAGAGTTGGACACAACTTAGCGACTTTCACTTCACTTCATAACTGATGCATGTTGCTGCACATCTGAAACTAACACAAACCTTAAAGCAACTACACCCCAATAAAATAAAAAAAAAATAGCATCTAAAAAGAGTTACAAGGAGTAGACAAGTCTGCACACAGTCAGGGACGGCTACGTCTCTGACCTCCTGTCTGGATATTAACTAAAAGCTTTCACGGCTGAGTAAAAGTTTCGAAGATGGTTTTTGGGGACACTGAGTCCACTCTCTCCCCAGATTTCTGGCTTTCTGATTAAAAGCATCTTTCGTTTCTACCAAAATTTGTTTCTCTTGAGTATTGATGTTTGAGCAGCAAGCAGCCAGACCTGAGTTTGGTAATACAGGTAGAGACCTTGTTTCCAGTGCTCATGTCTCTTGTCATTCCTGACACTCCCCACCTCCTTAAATTAAGTATGGCTGTGAGATTTACTTTGGCCAATAAGGCAGGAATGTGTTTCACTTCTGATCAGAAGCATTTAGGAACCAGTGTACATTCTTTGAGTCCTTTTCCCTGTCTGGGAGTCCCAAGATGCAAGTGTCCCCAGGGGAAGTGGTCTGGGAGGCTCTGCTGTTACTCCATGAAGGATACTTCCCTGGGGAGCTGCCAGCTGCTGCCTCTGAGCGAGAGGAAAAGTCAACAGTGGTGCTGTTTGTTATCTCAGCATCTTCTAACCTATTCTGACTAATTGCCTGTTCATCCATTGCATCCACTGTACCCAGAATTGGACCTGGCATGTAATAGTTACACAAGACAGAATTGTTGAATGAATAAATAAAAGAGAATCACTTTGGAAGAAAGTCTTAACTGCAGCTAAGATAAAGCACACACTTCCTAACACCGTGGTTTTCAACCTTATCAGACATAATACCGCCATTGTTCAATGAATATTTTATAACGCCTTCAAAATTCCAAAGTGGAATTCACAGATAAAGTAACCCATCCACAAGATCTTCTTATTAAGATAAATATAATGCCCTAGCTGGATATCAAGTAAAATAAAAATGAATTTATAATAGAATGATACATATTTCAACAAGTACCTTCTTAAGTATAATTCACTAGGAAATATAGTGAAGGCAGATTCTCCCTCTTCTCCCCCTCCTCAACAGAGCCATCATAAATGCTATAGCTATGAGGGTGCTGGTTCAGAAGGTGGAGTGGTTGTTGGGGAGATTTTCCCCTGGTGGGCACACTCTTGCTAAAGTTACAAACAAACACAAAATATTCTTTTTAAGAAATCTATTCATTTATTTTTGGCTGTACTGGGTCTTCAGTATCACATGCAGGGCTTTTGCTAGTTGCAGCGAGCAGGGGTTACTCTCGAGTTGTGGTGCTTCTCATTGCAGTGGCTTCCCTGTTGCAAAGCATGGGCTCTATACAGTATGTGGCCTTTAGTAATTGTGGTGCACGAGCTCAGTTGCCCCTTGGCATGTGGGATCTTCCCAGACCAGGGACTGAACCCATGTCCCCTTATTGGCAGGTGGATTCTTTATCACATGTACCACTAGGGAAGTCCAAGTATTCTTTTGATTTACCCTGAGTTTGCATTACTGAGAAATTTCTGCTTGTGTGTATTAAGCTACTGTACAGATAATAACTGTTTCCTACACCGCCCTAGTTTGGTGGGACATGTAAAAATCAAGAAGGTATGGAATAATTTTCTGTAGTGTGGGGCTGTCCTGGACATTACAGGACATTAGTACCTCTGATGTTTGCCTACTAACTACTGGTAATCCGTAATCCTTATGAACAACAACAAACTACTCTCACAAATGTGCCAAACACCCCTGGATCTCTATCACAATCCAGGGCTTCAGACTGAATATTTTAGCCTTGGAGCATGCCCAGTCACATGGACCCATGCTGGGTCCATGTCAGGCACTCCATGACCACGATGAATGTGGCTACTTCTACTGTCTGAGTCCCAGTGACCAAAAGGAAGAAATAAGTGATGTAAGGGGAAGAGGACCATCTCTTTGGGGTGCGCGGGCACAGGAGTTAACAACAGTGCCTTTTCATTCACCAAGTTCTGGGGGTGTGGAGGGATGAGCCAGGTGGAACACTCCATGTGCCTTATGTTTGGGTGGCAGGAAAAGAAAGAAAAAGAAGCTTCTGGGAACTGCAGAGAAAAAACACATCTCTCTTTCATGCAAACCGGAACAAGGCAAAGCTTTCCTATCAATGGCCATCCGCTCTCCATCACTCTCATCCTGACCTCCTCCTTTGCGATGTGATCGGCACAGAGCAACCATGAAATGCTCTCTCAAGAAGCCAGCTCGGTCCCCTTCTCTGGATGTCAGGAAGCGGCTGCTTCTGGCCCCTCTATGGCAGGGGGTGCCCGGGTGTGACCCAGGTCACTGCCTGAGCTTTTCTCCGGAAAGGAGAGGAGGGGGTGCTCCTCAAACCAAGGCATCCACGTGAACGACACCCTCCCACCAGAGTTCTGCAGTGCACAACCTATTCAAACATGCACTGCAATTCCAGAAGGCAGTTCTTGACTTTATAACACTGGGAAACAATATTAAGTCATCCCATCACTGGTCCTTTTGCCAAATGCATCATGGACTCTTGGTCAATTTCTTTCCCGGTGATGAGTCCTCCCACGCTGGACATTCCCTGTGGTCATTCTGGCAGCTGCAAAGCACAGGGTTTCTGGGGCTTCTGTGTAGGATGTGTTTTGGTTAATAGTTGCAAGCAAATAGAACTGCCCACTCTTGTTCCTGAAACCACACAGACTTATTATTTTTTTTAAATCAGTCAACCTTTATGAAATAATGCCATTTGCAGCAATGTGGAGGGATCTACAGATTGTCATACTGAGTGAAATAAGTCAGACAGAGAAGGAGAAATATCATAAGATACCCTTACATGTGAAACCTTAAAAGAAATGATACAAGTTAACTTCTTCACAAAACAGAAATAGACTCACAGACTTTAGAGAACAAAGTTATGGTTGGCAGGAGGGGTAAGAATGGTGGGAGGGGATAGTAAGGGAGTTTGGGATGGACATGTACACACTGCTGTACTTAAAATGGATAACCCACAAGGTCCTAGGGAAACTCTGCTCACTGCGATGTGGCAGCCTGGATGGGAGGGGGGTCTGGGGGGAGGATGGATACATGTATATGTATGGCTGAGTCCCTTTGCTGTCCACCTGAAACTATCACTACATTGTTAACTGGCTATACTCCAATATAAAATAAAAGTTTCTTTTTTAAAAGAAAAAAAAATTGTCCTTTGATGTTTAAAAGAGGTGTAGATGCAGAGCATAAGAGATGTTGAGGGGCAGGGTTCCAGGAGTGAGGGAGTAATCAACACAGACCAGACAGTTTTTACCCAGTCACAGAACAGGAAGACTTTCCTAGTTTTCCGGATGACTTTTCAGACTTTTAGGGGGAGAAATCCCACCAACATCCCAAAGAGGGCAGCAGTACAGAGAGGCAGAGTGGGGGCTCTGCACCCGCTCACAGATCTGGCATCACAAGCAAGTGCCCTCCCCTCTCTGAGCCTCATCTGAGCTGGTGTTCACTTCACAGGGATGGAGAGTCACATGGTGCCCTCATGGCCCTTAGAGCAGGTCCAGAAAACGGTGAAGCGCATACATTTATTAAAACTTAAAACTATGAAAACTCAGGCTGATCACCAACAAATCCAGAAGCCTCTGGCATCCTGTATGTCTTTGCCCCAGGTAAGGCAGCTTTTTCTGAAGCTGAAAGTCTAGCCTGAAGCCGTGTTGCTGCAGAATGTATTGATACCTACGTCCCATGCTTGGCCCTCATGTACCATCTGTGTTGGGCTTAATCACTCAGTCGTGCCTGACTCTTTACGACCGCATGGTCGGTAGCCACCAGGCTCCTCTGTCATTGGGATTCTCCAGGCAAGAATACTGGATGGGATGTCAGGCTCTCTTCCAGGGGATCTTCCCAACACAGGATCACACCTGGCTGGATCTCTCGCACTGCAGGTGGATTCTTTACCATCTGAGCCACCAGGGAAGCCCCATGTATCCTCTCCCACACAAAAATGCCACAAGCTCTCCGGGGGTCCTTCCTGCGACCCTGCGTTTGCCTTAGGCTGTGTGGCTTCTAGGAAACTTTCTGCGAGTTCATTTTGGCTCTGATTTTGGCAGGTGGGCGTGACTCAGGCTGCTTGTCCCACATCCTGATCTGGTTCTTGGCAGCATTACTGGGTTTGGGAAGATGGCTCAGATCTCAAAGCTTTGGATGGCCTGTTTGAGTGGCAGCTGTGATGTCCGCAGGAAGACGGGAACCACACTGGTCAGATCAATGCCCTCCCCTCCCCTCCCGCTGAAGCTGAAGCTCCCCTGCCCCCAGTCAGGTCCAGGAAACGCCTGAGCTGCTTGGTTCATGCAGACTTCTCCGTCTCCTCTACCATTTGGGGGAGGACCTCTATAGCCAACACTCACAACTGTACTATTTCCCAAACTCCAGCAATGCTCAATCCACCCACAGAATGACTACCAATCACACATCACCTACAGTTTAGGATTTTGATTAAACTGTTGCCCTGCTGTTTTCAACCATTTGTTATGACAAATTTTAAACAAAGAAGAATGAAATCATATAGCAAACACTCATACACCCACCATCAAGCTTCTATCATCAACACAATCTGGATGGGCTTTATCACACATCTATCCACTTTTCAGCCTGTAGTCCATCTCCTTTTATGATTCACTTCAAAAGAAGTTGCAAACAATTAGTTTTCCCTAAATGCTTCAACCTGCCTGTTAATAACTAAAGTTTAAGAATCAATTTTTTTTCACTTAAATAAACTTTGTACTATTGTCAGAGATGGAAAACTATTATCAGAATGCATAAATAGAATTAATTCCTCTTAAATAAGGATAATGAAAACACTGCAGGGCTAGAAGAAACAAGAATTTGTTCAGAACTTTTACATGATGGAAAGGTCTGTGCGAGTTTTTCCTTCTGGGTAAATCCCAAGGCAGTCTAGTATCACTAGGTTCTGGATCCAGATATTCCAGGTATTTTACATTAAACCAGCTCCTTCATTCACTGGCTGTGTGACCTCGGACAAATCACTTAACCTCTTTATGCCTTGTGAAAGAGGAAGGCATTTCACATTCCACTGTGAAATGGAAGTGGTGAAGGGTTCAAGCTTCATGCACAGTTTGAAGAGTAAATGAGTTAATATACATGCAGTTCTGAGGCTTCTGCATGCATACAGCAAACAATAAAACTATCGACCACTGTTTGCCTTAGGGTGTTCTCTGATGAGGGTGGCAGAAAAGATACTCAGCAGTTGTGAGGAGTGCCACTCAGATTTCCCTTCGGTGGGAGTCCACCATCAGGAGTGTTATTTGCTGACACCATCTGCCTGCAGGGCCCCCACCATCTGCCAGCCAGTGTCCAAACACGGTGATGGAACAAGGGTGACCACTCTGACCCAGCGTCAGTTTCCCGGGTCATCTGCTTAATGACCTGAGAATTTTGAGATTTGCTGTAGGCAGGCTCCTTCTCCTCTTTCTGTCCCTACCCCTCTCCTTTCATAGGGATCAGACCTCACTGCATTCTGAAGCTCACTCTGCTAACTTCCACTCCTTCCCCACTTTATCCTTCCCTCTGATGAATCTCTTGCACATCTAGCTCTGCCTGTTCTTGAAGAGGTATGGTGACCTTGGGGGTGACCCACATGTTGGGATCTGAAACCCAGAGCCAAGAGAGGAAAGAGGAACCTCTTCCACCCTTCCAGTCGCATTTAGAAAATTCACCATTAATGATTCATTCCTTTGGCTATGAGGCTTATGGCCCCTATTAACCACAGAGAGAGAGAGCCACACTTAAGTCTTAAGAAAAAATTTTTTACATTATTTTCTGTTTAGTTGTAAATATAAAATATACAAATGAACATTAAACACATAAATAAGGTTGCATGAATAATTATGATGCAAATTAGTATAATGCCAGGCCAAGAAGTAACTATTTGTATATAAACACCCTCATAATTTTCTCAGGTGGTGCAGCGGTAAAGAACCTGCCTGCCAATGCCGTAGATATAAGAGACACATTTCAATCCCTGGGTGGGGAAGATCCCCTGGAGAAGGAAACGGCAACCCACTCCAGTATTCTTGTCTGGGAAATTCCATGGACAGAGAAACCTGGTGGACTACAGTCCATGGGGTCACAAAGAGTCAGACACAACTGTGCTTGGACACATGCATCCTCAATGGTTTAATAACAATGCTCTTCCTTTTAGTCTTATCAGAGGTGCCTATGTAAGAGGAGAGAGGGAGGGAAATGCAGACAGAGGAATAGGAGCACCAAGGATATGCTCCACCTGCTTCCTGACTCTGCTCAGTATCTCCCTGTTGGCACAGGTAACATGAGGGCCACATTGCTCAAGTGGACCTGTGACCTTCTATGTAAATCACACAGGTGCTAGCTGGCATACACCTTGTAGGCTATGGACACAGCACTGGTAGAGCAAGGGGCAGGCTGGTCCTCTGCCCACTGAAGTGAAGGGATCCAGGATACATCTCGAAATGAAAAAAGCCAGTGCCCACACAGAGCCCATCTTGGCTGATAGATCATTGAAAATCTCAACTGGATTCTGGATCATCGCTGTCCTCAGTTTCCAGATCACCCCTGCCACCCCTGGGATTCCTGGGGCTTCTCCATGGCAGAGCAAGGAAGGGGTTCTCTGTCTTGAAGGAGTCTTGGGGGTGGGATAAGTTGGGAGATGAGGACTGACACATATACACTATTGATACTACGTATAAAATTGATAACTAATGAGGACCCACTGTGTGGCTCAGGGAACTCTACGCAATGCTCTGTGGTGGCCTGAATGGGAAGGAAATCCAAAGAAGAGAGGATATATGTATACATAGATGCATAAATACATAAATACATACATGATTCACTTTGCCGTACAGCAGAAGCTGACACAACATTGTAAAGTAACTATGTTCCAACAAAAAATTTTTTAAATGACCAAACGGGGTGGTGTATAAACAGCAGACATTTGTTTCTGACAGCTCTGGGGATGGAAGTCCAAGATCATGGCTCCATCAGATTTGGTGCCCACCCTTGTGGCTCAGATGGTAAAGTGCCTGCCTGCAATGCAGGAGACCCAGCTTTGATCCCTGGGTCAGGAAGTTCCCCTGGAGAAGGCAATAGCAACCCACTCCAGTACTCTTGCCTGGAAAATCCCATGGACGGAGGAGCCCGGTAGGCTACAGTCCATGGGGTCACAAGGAGTTGGACATGAGAACTGAGCGACTTCACTTCACTTTACTTCACCTGTTGCACAGATGAATACCTTGTCTGTGTCTTCATGTGGTGGAACAGGCCAGGGCACTCTCGGCGTCTCTTTCATAAGAGCACTAATCCCAAAGTAAGGGCCCCATCCACCTGACCTAATCACCCCGCCAAAGGCCCCACCTCCTGCCACCTTCACATTGGGCACCAGGTTTCAACATATGACTTTTGGGGAGGACACAGACCCTCAGTCTAGAGTACCACCTATGATAAGAGCTTATTTTTTAAAAAAATATTATTTATTTATTTATTTTTGGCTGCCCTGGGTCTTCATTGCTGGGTGTAGGCCTTCTCTAGTTTCAGAGAGCAGGGGCTTTCCTCTAGTTGTGGTGCATGGGCTTTTCATTGGCTCCTCTTGTGAAGCACAGGCTCTGGAGCATGGGGTTCAGCAGTTGCAGCTTGCAGCCTCAGTAGTTGCAACGTGCAGGTGCTAGGCATGCAGGCTTTAGTAGCTGCAGCACATGGGCTCAGTAGTTGTGGAGAATGGGTTTAGTTGCTCCATGGTATGTGAAATCTTCCCGGACCAGGCACCTATTTCCCCTGCATTGGCAGGCAGATTCTTATCCACTGCACCACCAGGCAAGCCCCGATAAAAGTTTCTTAGTGTGCCTTTTCCTCCAGGCAACCCTTGATTTGTCCTGCTTTAGTGGAGAAGAGTTCATATGGGCAGGTTCCTCACCTCAAATGGTTATGGACCAAGGTCATGGTTCTGACGGCTGAGTTTCCACTAACAGGGTACTACACAAGATGAGGACTGCCTGAATTTCACTGTTATTTGAAGTCATGTGGACATATACCAAAATAAGAAAAAAATATACAACAAATACAAATCCCTAGGGTCTTTTGCAGATCTATGGTAGTGGACTGAATCCTCCCAAATTCCTGTCTACCCGGCACCTCAGATTGTGACCTTATTTAGAAATAGGGTCCTTGCAGATGGAATTAGTTAAAATGCAGTCAGACTGGATTCTAAATCCAAGGAGAATGTCCCTGTAAGAGACAAACAAGGAGACACAGAGACTGAGGAAAGCAGGCCACATGAGGATGGAGGCAGAGACTGGAGGGATGTGGCCGCGGGTCAGAGAATGCCCAGAGATGCTGGGAGCTGGAAGAGGCAGGAAAGATCCTTCTCTGGACCCTCTGGAAGGAGCACAGCCCTGCCCACACCTTGATTTTGGAATTCAGACCTCCAGAATTGCGAGAGAGGGAATGAACTGATCCAGTTAGTGGCGATTTACTACAGTAGCCTCAGAAAATGAGCAGACTTCCTGGGCGAGCCTTCCCAGTTAAGCCAGTGAATCTGCATTTTGACAGATGCTGTGGCTGATTCTCATTTAGCTGACAGTTGAGAGCTACTGATGGGAGGGTGCCCTGTGACCAGAGAAGGGGCAGTGATATTACCCTCTCGCTCCACAAAGAATGGGCTAATACTAGTAACTTCTTTCACAGATGAAATCCACCCATCTGTTCTGAAAGGCATGGGCTTTGATTACAACTTCTATGGTGAATAAGAGCTGATGATGAAAACCTCCCTTCCTCTCAGTCCTTCAACAAAAGCTCAGTTTCCCTGGATGCTTTGAGCTGGAAGATTCTCTGCTTAATATCTAGTGATGTTGGACAATAATTCTTACAGAGCTAACATGAATGCCATCTAAAACATGCAATGCAAACGCAGTCTGACGATGCCTGTGTCAGCTCAGCGTTACCTACTTAATATGTTTACTCACTGCCTCTGTAAGTGATGTTACTGGTGGTACAGGGGCCCTGGACCAGCAGTTTTGGGGGGTCCCTAAAGCACCTTTTGTAGGTGGAGATGGTGGGGTGGCAGTGCTATGACTAGAAATGTCTGCTACGTCTCTGAAATCCTTCCATTCTTCCCTTGATCCATTCTTCCACCCCACCATCCCTGCCTCTATCCATTCATCCCTGCTTCCATCCATCCATCCATCCATCTCTCCTTCCATCTAATCATCTCTCCATCCCTCCCTCCAACTCCCTCCTTCAACCTATCCATTCATCCATTCATCCTTCCTTCCTCCCCACCCCCTTCCTTCTTTCCTCCCTTTATTATTTAAAAAATCTTGGGACCTCCCTGGTGGTCCAGTGGTTAAGGCTCACACTCCCAATGATCCTTGGTCAGCAAACTAGATCCCACATGCTGTGACTAAGAGCCCGCATACCACAATTAAGACCCAGCACAGCCAAAGAAACCAGTTAAAAAAAAATTTTTTTAGGGGCTCATTTTCTGTTGAACTTTATTATCTACAGATAAGCGTACACACCATGACTGCCCACTCAGTGACATTTCACAGTGCACAAACTCATAATCTGAGCCCGGCTCAAGAGCCGGAGCACTATGGTTCACACTGGAAGCCCCTTGCACCCTTCCAGTCCCGCTCCACCCCCGCCACTGGAGTAAAGGCAGACCTCTTTACTGATGGCATAGCTTAGTCTTCCTTGGTTTTAGTTAGGAATAACGAGTCAGCACTGGGGGGACGCCGGGAGCCTGTAGGCACGCCAACCTGGCAGGAAGGGTGAGCACTGCCTGCAGGCTTGTGGAAGCCAGAGCCCAGGACAGTCAGCATCACATGCACCAAGGTGGCACGTGAGCGCTACCTGGATGAGCAGGAGATACAGGTTTAAGAGATGCAGGTTTGATCCCTGGGTCAGGAAGATCCCCTGGAGGAGGCCATGGCAACCCACTGCAGTATTGTTGCCTGGAGAATCCCCATGGACAGAGGAGCCTGGTGGGCTAGAGTCCATAAGGTCACACAGAGTCAGACATGACTGAACAACCTTAGCATATAGCACAGTATAGCACATAGCTGATTGACAATGTGTGATAGTTTCAGGGGGACAGCAATAGGACTCAGCCATACATATCCCTGTATCCATTCTCCCCCAAATTTCCCTCCCATCAAGGCTACCATATAACATTGGGAAGATTTCCCTGTGCCATACAGTAGGTCCTTGTTGGTTATCCATTTTAAATACAGCCGTGTGGACATGCTGGTCCTGAACTCTCTAACAGCAAAAACCAACCCTTGTCATTTATTAGTGAGAAAGGTATTAGAACACAGCAAATCTAAATTTGCATGACTAATGGAGAATAATAGTAATAACAGCTAATGTTTAGACAAGCGACAGGCTGGGAGAAAATTTTTGCATGCATCTGATAAAGACTGGCATACACTCTTGAGAAATCTGTATGCAGGTCAAGAAGCAACAGTTAGAACTGGACATAACACACTGGTTGCACATTGGGAAAGGAGTAAGTCAAGGCTGTATATTGTCACCCTGCTTATTTAATTTATACGCAGAGTACATCATGAGAAATGCTGTACTGGATGAAGCACAAGCTGGAATCAGGATTGCTGGGAAAATATCAATAACCTCAGATATGAGGATGACACCCTTATGGCAGAAAGTGAAGAAGAACTAAAGAGCCTCTTGATGAAAGTGAAAGAGGAGAGTGAAAGGGTTGGCTTAAAATTCAGCATTCAGAAAACTAAGATCACGGCATCTGGTCCTATCACTTCATGGCAAATAGATGGGGAAACAGTTGAAACAGTGGTAGACTTTATTTTCTTGGGCTCCAAAATCACTGCAGATGGTGACTGCAGCCATGGAATTAAAAGACGCTTACTCCTTGGAAGAAAAGCTATGACCAACCTAGACAGCTTATTAAAAAGCAGAGACATTACTTTGCCAACAAAGATCAGTCTAGTCAAAGTTATGGTTTTTCCAATAGTCATGTATGGATGTGACAGTTGGGTTATATAGAAGGTTGACTGCTGAAAAATTGATGCTTTTGAACTGTGGTGTTGGAGAAGACTGTTGAGAGTCCTTGGACAGCAAGGAGATCAAACCAGTCCATCCAAAAGGAAATCAGTCCTGAATATTAACTGGAAGGACTGATGCTGAAGCTGAAGCTCCAATAATTTGGCCACCTGATGGGAAGAACTGACTCATTAGAAAAGAGCCTGATGCTGGGAAAGATTGAAGGCAGTAGGAGAAGGGGACGACAGAGGATGAGATGGTTGCATAGCATCACCGACTCAATGGACATGAATTTGAGCAAGCTTCAGGAGTTGGTGATGGACAAGGAAGCCTGGCGTGCTGCAGTCCATGGGGTTGCAAAGAATGGGACATGACTGAGTAACTGATATGACCAACGAACAACCCTAAATTCGAGTGGCTGTAATATCACAGCTTCAGGATTCACGAATCCAAAATGACAGAATTTAAAAGATAAATAGAAAATTCTTAGAATCCTAGGAGGAAATTTTTCTAATTCTCTCTCAGTAATTGTTATAGTAGTTAGAAAAATTCAGTAAGGACACAAAAGATTTGAGCATAATGTGCATTGTTTCTATATAGAGATAAGTGAGTATGCTAAAATAAAAAATCTAAATCTCTATTATATATAAAAAAGACTGGCATACAAAATATACAGAGGATCCTTAAAACTTAACAATAAGAAAAAAATTTAAGTCAGTGAACGATCTGAACAGATACCTCACCCAAGAAGGTATCCAGATGGCAAATAAGAATATGCAAAGATGCTCCATATGTCATCAGGGAACTGTGAATTGAAACAACAATGAGATGCCACCACACACCCATTAGAATGGCTAAAATCCAAAACATTAACAACACCAAATGCTGGCGAGGATGCAGAGCAAAGAAGACTCTCCTTCACTGCTGGTGGGAATACAAAACGGTACTCAGACACTTGGAAGACCGTTTGGCAGTGTCTTACAAAGCTGAGCACATTCTTACAATATGATCCAGCAATTGTGCTCCTTGGTATTTACCCAAGGGAGCTGAACAACATATGTCTACACGAAAACCTGCGCACAAATGTTTGTAGCAGTTTGATTCATCATTGCCAAAATGTGGAAGCAACTAAGATGTCCTTCACAGCAGGTGAATGGATGAATACACTATGGTCCATCCAGACAAAGGAGTATTTAGTGCTCAAAAGAAATGAGCTACCAAGTCATGCAAAGACATGGAGGAAACTTAAAAGCATACTGCTAAGTGAAAGAAGCCAAACTGAAAAGGCTAGGTACTGTATGATTCCAACTCTGTGTCACTCTGGGAAAAGCCAAACTGCAGACAATAAAAGGATGAAGGGCGAGGAGGGAGGGAGGAATAAGTAAGCAGAGGACTTCTAGGGCAGTGAAATTATTCTGTATGATACTGTGAAGGCAGATAGATGTCATATTGTTGTTGTTTAGTCGCTAAGTCATGTTCAACTCCTTGTGAACCCATGGACTGTAGCCCACCAGGGTCCTCTGTCCATGAGACCTCACAGGCAAGAATACTAGAGTGGGTTACCATTTCCTTTTCCAAGGGATCTTCCCAAACCCAGGGATCAGACTAGAGCTCCTGCATTGGCAGGCGGATTGTTTACCACTTAGCCACCAGGTAAGCCCACACATGTCATGTACATGTGGTCAAAATCCACAGAAGCCACAGTGTAGACATTTCACCAAAAATGCAGTCCAGAAAATGAAATAATGTGATACGCAGCTACATGGGTGGACCTGGAGACTATCATCCTGAGTGAAGTAAATCAGACAGAGAAACACGAGTATCACATGAGATCACGTAAATGTGGAATCTAAAATATGATACAAATGAACTATTTACAAAACACAGACTCACAGGCAGAGAAAACAAACTTATGTTTACTAAAGGGGCTGGAGGAGGGATAAATTAGGAGTTCAGGATTAGCAGATACACACTACTATATAGAAAATAAATAAACAACAAGGTCCTACTGCACAGGAAGCTACCTACATATTCAATATCCTGTAATAAACTATAATGGAAAATAATCTGGAAAAAAATGTGTATAAGTATATATAACATGAGTTTGGGTAAACTCCGGGAGTTGGTGATGGACAGGGAGGCCTGGCATGCTGCGATTCATGGGGTCTCAAAGAGTCGGACACGACTGAGTGACTGAACTGAACTGATATATAACTTGGCTGTATACCAGAAACTAACACAATGCTGTAAATCAACTATACTTCAATAAAAAAGAGTGGAAACTATGGACTTTGGTTATTAATAAGGTATCAAGATTGGTTCAAAAAGCCTGCTAATGTTTATTTTAGTATTTTCTATATTGCAGGCACTGTTTTAAGTGCTTTCCATGTTTTATTGAATCTTCATAACAACTCGGTGAGGTAAGTATTTTTATCAAGATTTTTTTTTCATAATTATTTTTTTGAGAGAGGAAACTAAAGCACTGAATGGCCCATTTCACAGCTGGCAAGAACCTATGCACTCTTGGTTCCTGGGGCTGCACTGTTAGGCTCTCTCCTATAACAGCCTCGGAACACACCAGTCAGTTCCCAAAGGACAGTCTGAGCTCAGACTCCATAGCCATGCAAAGAAACACTTCTATCCATGAGAACGGGTTTCCCTTCAATGATTTTTTAAAATTCATAAAACTTTGTCATATGTTCTAAACATTTCAGATTGGCTTTTCAAGTCTGAATACCTCATTGGAGATTTTCAACTGTTAATTATTTTTCAGTATAAAAATGGAAAGTTGACACAGGTTCACGGTTTAAAGTCAAATAGAACAGGAAGAAGCATTTGCAGTGAAACAAGCGTAAATCCCTTCCCCCTCCCAGCTGAAGCTCCCCCTGCTTTCCACCCTGAAAGGAACCATTGTCAGCAGTCTCTTGAGCCTCCTTCCAGAAGAGTCTATGCATGTACAGGCATTTAAGTATATACTTTTCTCATTTTTAAAAACATGGCAGCCAACATTCTAGGTTCTGAGCTTCTCCCTTAAAAATACAGTGTGTGGGTAGTTCTAAGTCCTTCTCAGTCTATTTCAGATTTCTAAAACACTCAGGAATCTAAGAATCAAAACCATACTTTTAAGTTGCCATATATCCCACTCCTGGGCATACATCCAGGCAAAACTACAATTCAAAAAGATACATGCAGCCTTATGTTCATAGAAGCACTATTCTCAACAGCTTAAGACATGGAAACAATCTAAATGTCCATCAACAGATGAATAAAGATGATATGGCATATAGACACAATGGAATACTACTCAGCCATAAAAAAGAATGAAATAGTACCATGTGCAGTAACATGGATAGATCTAGAGATTATCATCCTAAGTGAAGTAAGTCAGGGAAAGACAAATGTCATATGATATCACTTATATGTGCAATCTAAAATACAACACAAAATGAACTTATCTACAAAACAGAAGCAGAATCATGGACAAAGAGAATGGACTTGTGGTTGTCAAGGTTCTCTACTTGTGGGTAGAGAAGGATGGATTGGGAGTTTGGGGTTAGCAGATGCAAACTATACATATAGAATGGATAAACAGCAAGGTCCTACTGCATAGCACAGAGAACTACATTCGGTATCCTGATAAACCACAATGGAAAAGAACATTTAAAAAAAGAATGTATGTATTAATATATGTACAACTGAGCCACTTTGCCGTATTGCAGAAATGAACACACTGAAGACTAATTATACTTCCATCAAAGACTTCATCAAAATGATACTTTTGAAGGCGATGGTTAAATGGAAAATGGACACCAACTTTCTTTTAAACATAGGGGATGGAGACTGAAAAGCTGTCATGAATTATGAAGCATATGGTGCAGTTGGAGTACAAGGCAGCCACAGAGTGGCATCCCCAGAAACTCGGGGATGTGTGCTCTCAGTCAGCAATGAATACTCCTGGTGAACCCCCTAGCCATCTCACTCCCCTGGGGGAGGGCGCTGCACCCCCTTCATCACCTTTCCCTCCTGTAGCACTGGTTCCCAGTACCCTGACTGCTCTGGTTTCTAGGGATGCAGAGACGCAGGAAGGTCAGGCTGCCAATGGCCCGTTGGAATGGTGTGTGTTCTCTAATACCTTCTTTCTTTTTTATATTTAATTGGCGTATAATCACTTTACTATGTTGTGTTAGTTTTTGCTGTATAACAAAGTGAGTCAGCTATAAGCATACACATATCCCCTCCTTCTGGAGCCTTCCCCTGACCCATCCCAGCCCTTGAGGTCAGCACAGAGCACCGAGCTGAGTTCCCGTGTTATACGGCAGCTTCTCTGATAACTTCTGCATACAATGATCAACCTCAGGGCCTTTGAGAGGACAGGAAATTAAACAGTGCTGCTTGCAATGAATGTCAAAGCAAAGTGGACTTGGGTGCTGCTGTTTGGAGATCAAAAAAGATCTTTGGTGAGATGCTCTGGAATGTGACAGGCCATGGAGTATACTCAGTGATGTCCTGGCAACTCCAGGCAAGGGTCCATGTCTCACCAGCATCTCTCCTCTGTGGTGAGAGCTCTGATGTGGCATATACACAGCTCACATACAAGGGTGATGCAGAGAAAGGGACTTGGAGAGCCCAGCATGTACGTCTCATAAAAGATCCACTTCTCTTTCCTTCTGTCTGCAGAGGCAGCCTCGCTGCTCTGAAAAATGAGCTGTCCTGAAAGCAGGCTTCCTGAACTAACACTGTCCCCAGAGAAAAAGAATGCAAACCACATCATCCTTGCCTTTTTTTTTTAAACTTTTAATTAATTTTTATTGGAGTACGGTTGATTGACAGTGTTGTGTTAGTTTCAGATGTACAGCAAAGTGAATCAGTTATACACATATTCCCTCTTTCTTAGATTCTTTTCCCATATAGGTAATTATTTCCTGGTGGCTCAGAGGGTAAAGAATCTGTCTGCAATGTGGAAGACCCAGGTTTGATCCCTGGGTCAGGGAGATTCCCCTGGAGAAGGAAATGGCAACTCACTCCAGTACTCTTGCCTGGAGAATTCCATGGACAGAGCAGTTTGGCAGGCCACGGTCCATGAAGTCACAAAGAGTTGGACACGACTACTGAGCGACTCGCGTACATACACACACACAGGTCATCTCAGAGCACCGAATAAGGTTCCCTGTGCAGTACAGTAGGCGCTTATTAGTCATCTATTTTATTTATAGTAGTGTGTATACGTCCATCCCAGTTTCCCAGTTTATCCCTCCCTCCCTTCCCCCTTGATAACTGCAAGCATGTTTTCTCCTAATGTGACGCTATTTATGTTTTGTAAATAGGTTCATGTTTTTTAGATTCCACACATTATTATTTTTTTAAATAACAGCTTTATTGAGACCTTATACTATACAACTCAGTTATTTGAAATGTACAGGTCAGTGGTTTTTATTCTATTCAGAGTTGCACTCATTGTTTTAGGCTATTTTTGTCTTCTTGTTTTTTTTTTAACTTTATGTATTTTTTAATGTATGTATTGAAGTCTAGTTGATGTACAACATTATATGTTACAGGCATACAAGACAGTGAGTCACTATTTTAAGTTATACTTCATTTATAGTTATTGTAAAACATTGGCTATATTCTCCATGCTGGACAATATACCCTTATAACTTATTTTCTGCCTAATAATTTGTACCTCTTCATCTCCTCCCCCCATCTCACCTCTCCCCCTTCACTGTCCCCACTAGTAATCACTAGTTTGTTCTCTATATCTCCAAGTCTGTTCTTTGTTGTTATATTCATTAGTCAGCTGCATTTTTTAGATTCCACATGTAAGAGATTTCATACAGTATTTATCTTTCTCTAATGTCCTCCAAGTCCATTCATGTGGTTGCAAATACATTGCCCTTGTTTTTCAGCATCTTCCATAAGTTGTACCATGATAGGACACTGATCACAGTAATTGAGGGGTGGCTGACGGGGGCCATGGAGAGGTTGAACTTAAGCAATTGGTAGAATTCCAGCTTGGGGAGACAAGGCCTAAAAATGGTGTCTCTTGGCCAGATTTTATAGGAAGGCATTATGTTACCAAATCTGGAAGTGCTAGAATTAGGAGTCCCTTGGAGTCTGAAAAAGGTTGTTTGAAGCGATGAAATGAAGTACTCTTTGATCTGATGTTGGCTAGAGTTATGAACAGGGCACACAGGATTAAAGGAATTCATTTATCCAACCAATGTTTTATGAGCACCTTTTGGGGGCCAGGTACTGTCCTCAACCCCAGATATAACACGCTGAATGGTAAGTCAGACAGAGAAAGACAAATATCATATGATATCACTTATACATAAAATCTAAAAAAAATACAAATGGATTTATTGGCAAAACAGAAATAGACTCACAGAGAAAACAAATTTTATGGTGTGTGTATATACACACACACACACACACACAGACACACACACACACACATAACGCTAAACTCACTTTGCCGTAAACTAGAAACTAACACAACATTGTATGTTAGCTATACTTCAAAAACAACAGTGGATGGTAGAGATTAAGTGTTTGATTTGCGGAAGCTCATAGTGGACTTCCCTGGTGGTCCAGTTGTTAAGAATCCACCAGCCAATGCAGGGGACACGGGTTCGATCCCGAGTCTGGGAAGATTCCACATGCCGCAGGGCAACTAAGCCCATGCACCACAATGACTAAGGCCACACTCTCGAGCCTGGGAGACTCAATTACTGAAGCTTTCATGCCCTTGAGCCCGTGCTCCACAGTAAGAGAAGCCCATGCAATGAGAGTAACCACTGCTTGCTGCAACTAGAGAAAGCCCACATGCAACAAAGGAGACCCAGCACAGTCAAACATAAATAAATAAACAGTAAAAAAGAAGAAGAAACTTATGGTGTCATCGGGGCAAAGACATGCATTCAGATCATGGTGGGATTTGAGAAAACAAAATAGAACCCCACACGTGGCCAAAGAAGAATGAGAAAGGTAACAGAGACAGGAAAGGAGGCAATATTTTAACTGAGATCTGACTCCTAAGCCATGGGTCAACCATAAGAGGACCTGAGCAGAGGGTATTTAGGAAGAGGGAAAAGCAAGTGTAAAAGTCAGACAATAGAAATGAGCATGAAATCTTGGAGAAGTAAACCAAATGCAGAATAGGATGACCAAAGCGGAAGGGAGAGAGGTAATGTGGGGGAGAGGAATTTGGCAGGGTTGGATCATACAAGGCCTGAAAGGTTAAAGTGAGGAGGTTAGATTTTAGTAAAACCACTGCAAAAGGCCAGTAGGATGCTTTCTGCATGGGAGCGATACAGCTGACTTACATGTTTAAAAGCTACTTTGACTACTTGGTGAGGTGTGGATTGTGGGAGGAAGGGCTGAAGGCAACATCCCTGGGTGATGTTACTGTCAGCGGCTGGACATCTAAGGAGAAACTATTTGCATGGTATCAGGATGCCACTCCGAGATTAATTGCAAAGGGAAAGAAGTAACTTCACAGTGGAGAAACCTGGCTGACACTACCTTAGCCACATAATCAAAGTGAACATCGCTGGGAAGAAAGCATATTGATATCGCATCACCTCATTTTTGTGCTGTGTTTGCCAGAAAAGCGTAACCTCTAATCAGGAGAAAATATCAGACCCATATGGGGAAATACTCTACAATGTTTCTGACCGGGACCCTTCAAAAGTGCCAAGATCATGAAAAATAAGGAAGGACGGAGAGATCGTCCATAGTGCCCACCTGGCCCCAGGAGGATCAGTTTCACCCACATCTTGGACCTCCAAGTCTCACCTGCACACACAGGTAGTTCAAAACAAAGCTGAGTCATAACCTACCACCTGAACGTGCACACATCTTACCTGCACAACTCGGCGGACGCCTGCATATGTACACACCTCACAGCCTCCCAACTCCAGATCACCCGCAACCCTCTCGAAGTCTCCCTCCTCCTTCTCTCCATCATTCCCCGAACCGTTCACGACTAGTTTGGCTTTTCTTCCCAGGGATTAGTTTTGCGTCTTCTAGAACTCCCCAGAGAAGAGACGATGCCGTGTCTCCTCTCTTCTTCCCAGCTTCATTAGGTCACCTTTAAGCTCGTGGGCTGTGACCATGTTCGCTGTTCTCTTTGAGCAGTATCTTTGCTGTACAAACACACAGCTGTGTATTTATTTATCCTCCTAAAGATGGGCGTTTGGCTCATTTCCAGCTTTGGGTGATCACACGTGATGCTGCTGCGAACGTTCTCGTACACAGCTTCTTTTTTCATCTCTTTTTTAATTAAAAAAATTTTTTTATTGAAGTGTAGTTTTACAATGGTGTGTTAGTTTCAGGTGATTCAGATTCTTTCCCTACATGAGTTACTACAAAATATTACACCATACAGTAGGGCCTTGTCATTTATCTATTTTATATATAGTGTGTATGATGCTTTTGAACTGGGGTGCTGAAGAAGACCCTTAAATCCCTTGGATAGCAAGGAGATCAAACCAGTCAATCCTAAAGGAAATCAACCCTGAATATTCATTGGAAGGACTGATGCTGAAGCTCCAATGCTTTGGCTACCTGATACGAACAGCCAAGTCATTGGAAAAGACCCTGATGCTGGGAAAGACTGATGGCAGGAGTAGAAGCAGGTGACAGAGGATGAGATGATTGGATGGCACCATCGACTCACTGGACACGAATTTGAACAAACTCCGAGAGACAGTGAAGGACAGGGAGGCCTGGTGTGCTGCAGTCCATGGGTTGCAAACAGTTGGACATGACTTAGTGTGGCCAAACAACAACAGCAGTGTGTATCTGTTAACCCCAAACTCCTAATGTATCCCTCCCCACAGCCCTTCCCTTTCGGCAACCATAAGTTTGCTTTCTTTTATTTTTTAAAATTTATTTATTTAAAATTTAAAATTTATTAAATTTTCTTATGGCTGTGCCAGGTCTTCATGGCAGCGCATGGGATTCTCATCGCAGTGACTGCTCTGGTTGTTGAGCACAGGCTCAGTAGTTGTGGCACATGGGCTTAGTTGCTCTGTGGCATGTGGAATCTTCCCAGACCAGGGATCAAACCCATGTCTTCTGCATTGGCAGGCAGATTCTTGGGACATCAGGGAAGTCCTATAAGTTTGTTTTCTATGTCTCTGAGTCTGCTTCTGTTTTGTAAAGTTCCTTTGTACCACTTTCTTTTAGATTCCACATTTAAGTGATATCATATTATATTTGTCCTTTGCGGTCTGACTTACTCAGCCATAAAAATGAATGAAATAATGCCATTTGTAGCAAGATGGATGGACCTCACGATGATCACACTAAATGAAATAAGTGGTATACACTCTTTGATGACACATGCATGCCCTCATTTTTCTTGGGCGGATTTGCTCAGTTCTGGACAGATCTATGTTTCATTCCCCAAACACTTCCCCTTCTCCCTCGGCCAATAAACTCAGTTTCTGCTCTGAGAGGAAGTCTGGTGCCCGCTATTAATGTAATTACATTTCCCCATCTCGTTACAATGGAGTGGCTGCCGCTGTAACTAATCCCAGGAGGAAGACGAGAGGAGAATGGACCGTTTGCCTTCGGAATGAAGCACATCCTGACAAGCCTGGGAGAGACGGGGAGATGCCTGATGGTTATTAACGATGTTTCATGCTCTTCTGTCGGTTCCCAAAGAGCGATAATGCGACCCAGCTCAGAAATAATGGGACGTGTTCCTGGAAGTGTGCTCATTTCTCGAGGGATTACGTATGCTGATATTAGAAAAATCTAGACCCACCATTAAGCACTCTTCTGGGACATGATCTCCCAATAGAAATTCTACCAGAGAAGTTGAGAGCCACATCCCGTAAACTCTTCCCCAAAGTTTAGCAAGAAACTAGCTCAGTGGGTCTGAGTTCTTTCAGCTCAGGGCTCCTTCATCTCTGTGTGATAATGAAAGTTGATTTTTTTTCTTTGATTTCCAATCTGGCACAGACTAATGTTTTTTGTAAAACACAATAAAAATGTATTTGGAATCTAAAAAGAAATGATATAAATGATCTTACTTACAAAACAGAAACAGACTCACAGACTTAGAGAAGGAATTTATGAACGCTGTGCAGAAAGATGGGGGGAAGGGATAGTTAGGGAGTTTGGGATGGACCTGTACACACTGCTATATTTAAAATGAACAACGAACAAGGACCGACCATATGGCACAGGGAACTCTGCTCACTGTTAAGTAGCACCCTGGATGGGAGGGGGGAGTTTGGGGGAGAACGGATACATGTATATGTGTGGCCGAGATTCTCTGCTTTGCATCTGAAACTATCCCAACACTGTTAACCAGCTATACTCCACCATAAAACAAAAAGTTTTAAAGAATGTGTTTGGAGGATGTGATGATGCTGAGTTGCTATAGCCTTACTGAGGCAAGAGATGTGATGATGTCTTCTCCTTGGCCAGATAGTTCCTATCAAAACATCACCGACACGGTGTTCCTTGCCCTTCCCAATCTTCTGCTAATTTACACAGTGTCCAGGGCAGGTGACCTCCTGGAGGACATGCCCTGCCTGCCCAGCTGTGCCCGACCCAAGCACACCCCTCTGTGTGGTGACAGGAGCTTGGAGCATTGAGTGCATCTTAAGTTTCCTTTCCTTTTGCTCAATGAGAAGCAACAAGTACATGGGCTTTAAAGTGATCTCAGGCCAGACATACAGACAGAATATTGAAATGCACTGATATTAATATCTATAATCACTCTCTCTATATTTATATCTATATACTCTTATTCATGGACTGCCCAGGTAGCACTAGTGGTAAAGAACCTGCCTGCCAATACAGGAGACTAAGAGACTAAGTTCGATCCCTGGGTTGGGAAGATCCCCTTGGAGGAGGGCATGGCAACCCACTCCAGTATTCTTGCTTGGAGAATCCCATGGACAGAGGAGCTTGGTGGGCTACAAAGGGTTGCAAAGAGTCGGACACAACTGAAGTGACTTAGCACGCACGTTCATATTCATGTAGATATCTGTGGTATCTATTTCAGTGGCATTCCAGAGCCAATTAAAAATCTTTGTATTCAGTCATAAAAAAGAATGAGATAATGCCACTTGTAGCAACATGGATGGACCTATGGATGGTCATACTAACTGAAGTAAATCAGACAGAGAAAGACAAATATCATATGATATCACTTATATGTGGAACCTTAAAAATGATACAAATAAACTTATATACAAAACAGAAACAGAGAGAACAAACTTATGGTTACCAGAGTGGAGAGGTTGGGGTGGGGGCGGAATAAATTACAGAGTTTGAGATTAACAGATACAAACCACTATATATAAAATAGATAAACAACAAATAAGGTCCTGCTATATAGCACAGAGAAACATAATAACCTATAATGGAAAAGAACATGAAAAAGAAGATACACACACACACACACACACATATATATCTGAATCACTTCAATGTACACCTGAAATTAACACAACAATGTAAATCAACTACGTGCTAAGTCGCTTCAGTCGTGTCTGACTCTTGGTGACCCTCTGGACTATAGCTCGCCAGGCTCCTCTGTCCATGGGGTTCTCCCTCCCCCACTGATAAGAACACTGGAGTGGGGGCCACGCTCTCCTCCAGGATCTTCCCCACCCAGGAGTCAAACCCATGTCTGTTGCATCTCCTACATAGGCAGGCGGGTTGTTTATCATTAACGCCACCTGGGAAGCCCCATCTATACTCCAATAAAAAAAAAAAATCTTTGGGTGGTTCTGAGACCTTGGGGCCATGGCTTTCTCTATGTTGTCTCTACTTTTGCCTTTTCCAGCAAGATCTTGTTTGCAGTTTTTGGCCCCCAGGCCTCTCCTCCAGCAGAAGCATTTGAATAAGGAAGGGACAGACCTCAGAAGCAGCAAGAAACTCTCTGGTGGGTTTCTTCTATCTTAGTTTAATTAGCGTAGATAACATCTCATGTACAGGAACCCACTCAACGCTGTAAGCCTCTCCTCTGTATCTAAGGGATCTGGCTAATTGAAGAACAAAAATATGCCAGTGCTATCGGGCTGGTGGGTGAATGGTATGGGAATAACTACATCACAATATGTATGCATGTGGCAGGAATTTATATTAGGGAGTGAATTAGCATTCCCTGAATTAACTCAGGGTTCTAGTTTAATACATTTTCAAGACTCTGATAAAATGAGCTAGAACAGAGAGTTTTTCCTCTTAACAGCACTACATTTTTAAACTTAAGAAAGAGCTTTTCTCTTTCTTATTAGCATCAGGCAGTTACAAGAGAGGACCAAGTTCTACATGAAAAGACGTGTCATTAGGGTTAACAGATCTGTCACTGGGATGCTGAGATGCCAAGAGTCATGACAAAGATGTCACATCTGATTCTGGGGTGTGGGATGCCCTGTAGCTGTGGATGACATTGGAGGGAGGCCGTCTAAACTAATCTGATTGGCCTCAGAGAAACATTCAGAGGAAAAACATTTGGCACTGAGGAATGACAGACCTGTCCATCCATCATGGAGCCAAGAGGGAGAGGGACTCACAAAAGGAATGACATTTGCATTATATCCTATCATACTCCCTAAAGGTACCGGAGCGTGTGTGTCCTTGATGAAGTTTTTCATATTTCCAATCACTTGCATGCCAAGAGCACTTGTTCTCCACAACTTAGGATTTTTTTTTTTTTAAAGAAAGACTAGCTCATGGTGTGAAACAGTGCACAAACGTCTCCTGCCTCCTTGTGCCAAATGCCTCACTAGTCCCAAATCCAAACAGCCCCGGAGCATCTGAGGCTAATTTCATTATAGCAGCTGAGATTCAACAATTGTCTGATGTGGGGAGACTTGGCCCGTGCCAGTGGCTTCCAGCAGGCCCAGAAGGTTTCCCAGGAGCCAAATTTTGGTCCTTATGCATACACAGATGAAAGCAAATAAGCCAAATGCCCAAGAAAATTGGCCGTTCAAGGGTATGTAAACAGCCCACGCTCCAGGTATCTGCTAAATACTGGGGCTTTTTGAAAATGCTTCTATTTTACCCTAGGTGTTTGGCCAGGTTGAAAACAGAAAGCCACAGAAACCATCCTTGAGCCAAGAAAGAAGCAGCTAATTCAAACAGCAAAACAGACTTTTGCCTAATTGGTGCATCTAAGTTTAAAGGTTCATATAGTCAATGTTTTTTTTCAGTCATGTACAGATGTGAGATTTGGACCATAAAGAAAGCTGAGCGCCAAAGAATTGATGCTTTTGAACTGTGGTGCTAGAGAAGACTCTTGAGAGTCCCTTGGACTGAAAGGAGATCAAACCAGTCAATCCTAAAGGAAATCAACCCTGAATATTCATTTGAAGGACTGATGCTGAAGCTGACATTTCAATACTTTGGACTCTTGATGGGAAGAGCTGACTCACTGGAAAAGACTCTGATGCTGGGAAAGATAGAAGGCAGGAGGAGAAGGGGATGACAGAAGATGAGTTGGTTGGATGGCATCACTGACACAAGGGACATGAGTTTCAGCATACTCCAGGAGATGGTGACAGACAGGGAAATCTGGTGCGCTGCAGTCCATGGGGTTGCAAAGATTCAGACACGACTTAGCGACTGAACAAAAGCAACACATTTCTAAATGGAGATGTCTGGCTGATCAAGAGGAAGGGTAAGAATGGCTGGTGTTTTGTCCTGGATACCTCCTGTATCCTGTCTCATATGCTCTTGCCTGCGTTTTAACCTCGGTGGTTGCTGCTGGAATCAGCATCTTGCAGGACTAGCCCAAAGGTTTCTCTCTGGTTGCCACCTGTGCCTGGAGGAATCCGTCCAGGGGGTGACCAACCGTTCTAGATTGCCCAGGATGGGAGAGTTTCCTGGGATGTGGGACCTTCAACGCTCAAACTGAGGCAGTCCTGGGCAAATCAGAACAGCTGGTCACCTCCTGTTGGCCTCAGGAAGGCACGTGCATACTTGAAGTGCAAGGGAGCTAATATCCCTGGTGGGCCCTGGACCAGTGGGGGAAGGAAGCTGGTAGGGAATTACTCCCCTTCCTGGAGTCATGAACACATAATTCTCAGATGTCTTCTGCATGCCTCCTCTGGGGGCTCTGAGCTGGCCCACAGCTTGTTGTGCTGATTTAGTTATTAAGTTGTGTCTGACTCGTTGCGACCCTATGGACTGTAGCCCGCCAGGCTCCTATGTCCATGGAATTTCCCAGGCAAGAATACTGGAGTGGGCTGTCATTTCCTCCTCCAGAGGGTCTTCCTGACCCAGGGATTGAACCTACGTCTCCTGCTAATATGAATAAATACATCCTTCACTCTCCCCAGTCCTCCAAATCTGCTCCTTGGGTTAACTCTCCAAGATGAAGTTTGTAAGCTTGAAGAATCAAAGGGCTGTTTTGGGGTAGGGAGAAGCAGAAAGTTACTTTCTGAGGTAGTTTTGGGCGCTGTGATGCTTGCTGTGATGTACACCCCCCCCCCCCAACCCCGGGCCCCCAACTCCAGGAAGGAAGGAAGGGTGAGTTTATTCAGCTGACAGTGATGCAGCTGGAAGATGGTCCTTCACCGTCAGCCCTCAGGGAATGGCTTTAGCTGAAGAAAACCACCTACCCCAAGGTGGCTCTCCGTCCAAGGATGCCTGTACCTGGTGACTGATCAGTGTGGGGGCACAGAGGTCCAGCCGTCTCGCTCTAACTCCCAGCCCCAGGTCCTCCTGGGGGCCCTCTCACTGAGCCCTCCTGGGGTCTGCAATGCACCCAGCTTCTCCCTCCTTCACAGGGGACTATGCTTCTGTACCCTCTCTTTCACAGGTGTGGATCCCCAAGGAATATCCTGCAGGCTTACCTCCATTTCAGGGTCTTTTCAGGGGAGCCCAACCTGCTAAAGCACTTTCTAGAATGTTCTAGACATTTGAGACAAAACAGCTAAAAAGTCCTGTCTTTGTGGAACTTGATTCTAGGAAGGGATGTGGGAAATAATCAGAGACAGACAGATTAAGGGGCTTTCCTGGTGGTCCACTGGCTAAGACTTTGCACACCCAGTACAGAGGGCCTGGGTTAGATCCCTGGTCAGGGAACTATCCTGCGTGCCATAACTAAGATCTGGTGCTGCCAAGTAAAGAAATAAATATTTTTTTTTAAAGAAAGAAACAGATTCAGAGCAGTGTCAGAGAGTGAGAGGCTCTACGAAGATCAGTAAAGCCTGGTAGAGTGTGGAGATTGAGGGCTGTTCTAGGCAAGGTGATTGGGAGGATGTTCTGGGGGAGGGTCTATACTTTAAAGAATCAGTGAACCAACACCTGCTACAGAAATTAGCAAGAACCTCACACCTGTCGGTTATCCTGGATGTGTACTTAGACGCTGACTAAGACTAAAATGTTGGGGCTGAGCCCAGAGTGTGTTTTTCCATGCATTAGAATCATCTGGATAGCTTTATGAAGGCCAACTCCTGGGTTTCCCCAGTGATCCAGTCATTAAGACTCTGTGCTTCCACTGCAGGGAATTCGGGTTTGATCTCTATTGGGGAACTAAGATCATACATGCTGTACAGAGCAGCAAAAAAAAAAAAAAAAAAAAAAACCCAATTCCCAGGGTCCATGCCAAGAGGTTCTGATTCAACTGGACAAGGGTCGGGTCCAGGCATGAGCGTTGTAAAGCCCCCAAGGTGTTTTATGTACATTTGGGTCAATATTAGTCACCTAAACATTTGTTCAGTTGATCTACCTGGAAGAGTGCGACATACAGATAACGGAAATTACTAATGGGAAACCGAAACACAAATTGTGTCTTTCCGTGCAATTACATTATGTTTATAGTCATATTCATCTCATGTGTGTGTGCTCAAGTCACTTCAGTCATGTCCGACTCTTTGTGACCCCATGGACTAGAGTCCATCAGGCTCCTCTGTCCATGAATTCTCCAGGCAAGAATACTGGAGTGTGTTGCCATTCCCTTCTCCAGGGGATCTTCCTGACCCAGGGATCAAACTCATGTCTCCCGCATTGCAGGCGGATTCTTTACCGTCTGAGCCACCGGGGAAATCCATGTATCACATAGACGACCGCATAACTGTGTTTGAACTCAGAACACATTGGAGTGGTATTACAGATTCCAGTGCATTTTCCTGCTTTTGGGGTCCAAAGATGCCTGCCTTGAGAAGAAACTTGCACCCACATGAAAGAGATTCTCCTAAAAATTGCAGGTCATGAGCAGGTGTCAGAATCCAGCATACTCAAAAGATGTTTAGTGAAAAAGTCATGGAAAAGAAATCACCAAGTAATGCTGACAACTTATGCTTAAAACACAACAAGCTCTATTTTCCTGAATTTTCATGGAGTCCATTAGACCCCAGTAATTCGTTCTAATAATTAAGTTCCTACTAAGAGCACATAATCTTTGCTCTTGGACACTTTCAATGAACTAACCAAAATTAAAAGCAAATATTTTCTTAATATTTCCAAACTTTTGCAGGAGGACTAACACTGAATTTTTAGCTAGGCTTCACTTGAATGCTTTCTCATTTAGTCACCCCAAATTGTTGAAATCAGGACTGCAAAGATTCATGGGTGTAAAGCAATTATGCTCTGTGTACAAAAGAGTTGAATTCTAAGTTTTATCCTACCTCACTCTCATTTTTACTTGCAATGAGTAATTTAAAAAGGATTTTTAAGGGAAAGAAAAGCTGGTATGATTCTATTGATCTTAAAGAAATGCTTTCCTTTAAATATGTTTGCCAGGAACCTGTTTGTAAAATAGTAGAAAATACACACACACACACACACACACACACACACACACACACACACAGAGGTAACTTATATATGTATATATTATTATGTGTGTGTTAATCGCTCAGTCATTTCCAACTCTTTGCTATCCCACGGACTTTAGCCCGCCAGGCTTCTCTGTCCATAGAATTCTCCAGGCAAGAATACTGGAGTGGATTGCCATTCCCTTCTCCAGAAGATCTTCCCTACCCAGGGATTGAATCCTGGTTTCCTGCATGGCAGGCAGATTCTTTATCATTTGAGCTACAGGGATATCTCTCTCTATGTTACTATATACATGTACATATAAAATGTATAACATGTCATATACACATAATATACATATAATAAAATATGTATAATTAAATATAAATTATATACTATGTGTGTAATTGTATAATGTAATAATAATAATATAATAATATATCTCTATATAATATATTTATATTATATATATCTTAAGTTCTAAATTTATAACAGTCAGTCTTAAGGAAACAGGAATGCAGTTCTCATACTTAGAATTTTAAAAGTTAAATTATGATCAATTGTTTCTCTGGCCAATTAAAAGCAACAATTTTCATTTTCATTGATACTTAATAAACAGACAAAAAGAGATTTGTCCCAAGCAAATGGTGAAGGACAGAGTAACCTGGTGTGCTGCAGTCCGTGGGGTCACAAAGAGCCACAACTTAGCAACTGAAGAACAGACCTTGAATCCAAGTTTCAGGGCCTGCATGTCCCGTATTATATTCACCCTTCTTCAAGTCTGGTGTTCACTCCTTTCTGCTCCTACAGTGTTCAGTGCTGCAGTTAGTCTTTCTACCTTTCTAACCTTCCTTGAAGGTGCCAGTGGCTATGTGATACCTTTTGGCCAATAAGAAGCAGGCTATTAGGTTCTGGAAATGTTTGGCTTCCCTGATATAGCCTGTGCCCCTTCCGGCTTCATTCTTTTTCCTACTTAGAATGTAGACTTGTGGCTGGAGGTGTGGCAACCATCTTGTGACCATGCGGCAACAGACCTGAGCAACAAAACCATCATGCGAAAGACGGTGCTGCAAAAAAGGAGAAAGACTCAGCTCCCTGTTATCATTGCTAAACAGCTGCAACAACTCTGGACGCGAACCTCTGGACTCCTTGTCACAAGTCCAATCCTGAAAATAGAACTCTGGTTCTTCTGCATGCTGCTATTGTCAGATCCTTGTTATTTTAAGCCATGTGTGACCCTAATCTGATCCCCAAATACAAATACAGCTTCCTTCTGTTTCAGGAATGCTGGTTTCTAAATTTTTCCCTAAAATTTTTAATTGAATTTGGGTGTCACCAAAGTCCAATAACTACAGACGGTATATATACATAATATAAATAATAAATAATATAAATAGACGAGTTAAGTATAAACGAAAAAGCTCTCTCCCAGGCAGAAGAAGAATAGCTGTTAAGATTATCTGACTGCTGCCCTGTTAAAAAAAGGGGTCACTGCTGCCAGCTATTTTATCTACTAAAAAAAGCTATAACTTACATTTTAAATGCAACTTTTAATATAACAATCCCAGATTTCAAAATTTTGGCCAATATTAAAAAACTTTAAGGCCAAACACAATGTGTGTATTGGCTGCATGTAACCCAAGGACCTCAAACCGGCAATCTCTTGACTTAGAATATAACGCTGGCATCATAACATTTATTTAGTTTAGGATATTGGAGAAGATAAGCGCCATAAGAAAGCAGGCTGGGACTCTGTGATCTTTGAACCAGCCCTAAAAACCAAAGCAGCAGAAACGTGTTGACAAATAGAATCTTCTCACATTGCCATTGTTCATCACCATCAACACAAGAGACCGGAAACCATGAAATACTGTGACGGGAAGCCCTGTCTTCAGCTTCTGCTATGTCTCTAATCGTAGAACCCACACCAATGACCCCACCTTCATTCTGATGACAAATGGCTGCCCCAGACTTAAACTTGGATGCTGATTTCTAGTGCTGCAAACAGCAGCCCTGACTATTTTAGTAAGAGCACATTAAAATCCTCCCCTTGCCCAAACACTGACTTTTTTTTTTGTAATATCAGTTGAAGCCTGCAGGAAGCAGGAAAGATGAGTCCCAAGTTCAGTTAGGAAAAGAGAGAGGGGGAAAAAAAAAATCAATTTTCCAAGGTCTTGCAGGAGGGAGTCTTGATGCTGCCTGGAATTGGTTGCATGACTTTAAAAAATATATATATTTATTTATTTATTTTAATGGTAATTAATTTTTGTTGGAGTATAGTTGATTTACAACGTTGTGTTAGTTTCTGCTGTAGGGCAAAGTGAATCACTTATACATACACATGTATCCACTCTTCTTTAGATTCTATTCCCATATAGATCATTACAGAGTACTGAACAGAGTTCCCTCTGCTATAGAGTAGGTCCTTATTTTTTTTTTTTTTTTTTTATAGATACATAGAATTTTACTATTTTGTGTTCATCCCAAACATCCATAATAAAGATCTTTAAAAAAACCAGAAAACTACTTACAACTATATGCTAATTAACAATTTTGAAAACTTAAGATAAAACGGTCATATTCCTAGGGGGGAAAAATACTTTGCTAGAAATGACTTAGAAATATAGAAGCTATTTAAGCTAAACCAATTATTAGAAATTATTATATTTATTGGTGTAAATTTTTGGACTAACCCACCTGCAGATAATTATGAACACTGGACAAAAATATTTAAAAGGTCTATTTGAAGGTCCTGTAAAGCAACCAAAAGCTGGTGGGAAGCAGAGGGGATCAACCTTCAAAGGGAAAGAAGGAGGTACGTCAATTCTCCAAAAATTGATCTACAAATTCAGTGCAATGCCAATTAAAATCTCAAGAGGTTTTTACTGTAAAAACAGACTAGCTGATTCGAAAATTTATATGGAAATGCCAAGGACCTGGACATAGCCAAGAATTCCTTCCAAAAGACTACTGTGAAGGACTCACACTACCCAATTTCACTATTTACTATTAAGTTACAAAAATCAAGACAGTGCCTATAACTAAGACAGTATAGACCAGAGATTATGAAAATTTAATGCTTTACTTTTAAAAAAGGTTATTTTCAAAATTCCACACATAATTTTTCACCTACACATAGGCAAGGTATAAAATAATGTATTGATGAAGTCAGTGATGGAAGAGCCGGAGATTCGTGTGAGCAAGGATTATTCCCAGCTCATCGCAAGCCTCGATCACAACTTTGTCAGCGGCAGAACCGGAAGGGGCAGCGATGTAGGCCACACCACTCCTTTTAGCTCTGTCTACATTGTCTCGGAAAGGAAAGAAGGCATCAGAGCTGATGGAAACTTCTTTAAGTTTGTCAACCCATTCCTTTTTTTCTGTCTCGGTTAACAACTCAGGGACCTCCTCAAACAGTGCCTTCCACTTGATCAAATCTTCACCCTCGTCGATAGTTCCAGTAACATACTGATCGATGGCATTGGAGATTTCTGCTCTCTTCACTCCAGTTTTAAACTTCATAGAAAGCACTTGCGGGTGATGTCTAAGCCACCAATAGTTTGCCTTGTCACCTGCAAGGCGTGTGCAGTGTATACGAGACTGCTGTCCTGCTCCGATGCCAATAACCTGCCCATTCTTGGCGTAGCACACGGAGTTAGACTGGGTGTACTTGACAGCGATGGTGGCCACAATGAGGTCCCTGATCGCAGATTCCGGCAAATCTTTATTCTTGGTAACAATGTTGCTAAACAGTGACCTGTCAACAACACTATTATTTCTCTTCTGGCTTAAACGAAGACCAAAGAGAGTTCGAACTTCATTTTCATCTGGACTGTAAGACTGGTCCATCTGAAGAACACAGTAATTCCCATTTTTCTTTTTGGAAAGTATTTTCAAAGCTTCATTTTCATATCCCGGGGCAATAATACCATCAGATACCTCTCTGGAGATAATTTTGGCAGTAGGGACATCGCAAACATCAGATAATGCAACAAAGTCACCAAAGGAAGACATCCTATCAGCCCCTCTTGCTCTTGCATATGCAGTGGCTATAGGTGTGAGGGTTTTGTACAGATCATTGACCATACAGACGCTGGCTTCGTCTTCACTAAGTGGAATTCCAACGGCAGCACCTGCTGGGCTAACATGTTTGAAAGAAGCAGCGGCTGGAAGGCCTAAAGCATCTTTGAGCTCCTTCACCAGCTGCCAGGCGTTCAAAGCATCACACAAGTTTATAAATCCAGGGGCTCCATTCAGAACTGTGATAGGGAGCCTGGGCTTCAGGGTATACAGCTGGGCAGGAGTCTGATGAGGGTTCATCCCATACCTCAGGGGCATCTGAGACACTCCTTTACTGTACTCTTTCCTGAAGTAATCTGAAATGGCTTCATCATACTGTGCTGTATGAGTGAAAGCCTTCAAGGCTAACAGGCGTCTTGTCTCCAAGGATGTGTCCTTGCTGTTGGAGTCCTGCATCTCTGAAGCTACGGCTGCGTAGTCCTCTGGCTCACATACAACCGTCACCCGAGCATGGTTTTTGGCTGCTGCTCTCAGCAGAGTCACCCCTCCAATGTCAATATGTTCAACCGCCTCTTCAACAGTTACACCCGGAGAAGCCACTGTCTTCACAAAGGGATACAGATTACAAACAACAACTCTTATAAGATCAAAATCAAGTTTGGCCATGTCAGCACTGTCTTCTGGGATACTACGAGCCAAGATTCCAGCATGGACTGCAGGATGCAAGGTTTTTACACGCCCCCCTAGCATTTCAGGAAATCCAGTTATCTCAGAGACATCTCTGACTGCCAAACCAGCATCTCTGAGAGCTTTTGCAGTCCCTCCAGAGGCGATCAGATTCAAACCAACAGAAGCTAAGTTCCTGGCAAACTCCACAAGGCCAGTCTTGTCAGAGACACTAAATAAAGCGAGCTGGCCGGGCGCCATGGCTGCAGGCGACAAGGGTCCGCGGACTAGCTGGGGACGACAGCGGCGACAACACGTGCCGAGTAGGTCCTTATTAGTTATCTATTTTATATCTAGTGGTATGCATATGTCAACCACAATCTCCCAATTTATCCCCTCCCCCTTCCTTAGCAAGAGAGTCCCTTGGACAGCAAAGAGATCAAACCAGTCAATCCTAAAGGAAATCAACCTTAAATACTCACTGGAAGGACTGATGCTAACGCTGAAGCTCCAATACTTTGGCCACCTGATGCGAAGAGCCCACTCATCGGAAAACACCCTGAAACTAGGAAAGGTTGAGGGCAGGAGGAGAAGGGAGCGGCAGAGGATGACATGGTTGGATAGCATCACTGCCTCAATGGACATGAGTTTGAGCAAACTCCTGGAGAGAGTGAAAGACAGGGAAGCTTGGCAGGCTGCTGTTCTTGGGGTTGAAAAGAGTCGGACATGACGACGACTTATCAACAACCATGTTTGTTTTCTACTTCTGTGACTCTATTTCTGTTTTGTAGATGGGTTCATTTGTACCATTTTTTTTCAGATTCCACATATAAGTGATATCATGATATTTGTCTTTCTCTGTCTGACTTACTTCATTTAGTATGATAATTATGACCTTGCTCACTTTTTCGCTCCCAGAGGAAATTCCCTGGACATTTAATTTGGAGCTATCTTGTGACAGCTGAGCAGCACTCCATTCATTATTTAGCTTTTCTGTTGTTGGACCTTTATCTACTCAAAGAGCTAATCAGTGGCCTGAGGGCCAAGATGGTATCTTCTCACCTTGCTTGGTACCCTCTCCCACACCTAGCATCAAGATTTCCTCGCAGAATCTCAATTAATGAAGAGAAGTGGGGAGAAAGGAAAACAGGGATGCACCAAGGTGAAGGACAAGTCTTAAAACTCCAGAACAAGCAGAGCATGGAAAAGACACACCAGGAATTACATACTAGTCACTCCACAGTAGAGGTTGTGCTAATGGCCCCTAATCATTCATGCCCCTCAATGGCCAGATCCTTGGGGTTAGGGTTCCTTTCCATACTGACTCTGGGCTTCATGTCAAAACGATGATTTTCCAACTTGCTCTGGCCCAAGTAGCATTGGCGAGCACAACGCAGAGGCTTGCTAGGTGCCTGGAGAGGAAGCCATAGTTGGCCAAGCAGAGAAGCCTGGTGCGGCAGAACCAAGGCCACCAGCTGATAGCCTGGCTGACGCTCAGACCTGTGAGGGGGCATCTGGACCACCCAGCCCTGACTGGGCTGCTGGACGACTCTAGCCACCTGTGTGTTCACAGCAGAGGTAAGTCCAATTGGCAGTTATACCTATATTTATACAACTGAGAGACTGAACAGCAACATATATTTACATATAAATGATTTGTTGTTTGAAACCACCCTGGCTTTTCTGCAGTAACAGATAATTGATGCACACTCCATTTGCAAACTCCATTTGCAATGATCTAAGGCAGTGTATGTGTGTGTGTGTGTTTATATATCTGTATATAAACTTTGTTTTGCTGGTGGCTCAGAGGGTAAAGAATTTGTCCACAATGCAGGAAACCTGGCTTCAATCTTCCCATGTCGGGAAGATCCCCTGGAGAAGGAAATGGCAACCCACTCCAGTATTCTTGCCTGGAGAATTCCATGGATAGAGGGGCCTGGTAGGTAACAGTCATAGGGTTGCAAAGAGTTGGACACGACTGAGCAACTAATACACACACATATAAACACATATAGGAATTTATATGCATGCATTATTTTATACACATATAGACTGAAACACAAGTGTTCATATATAAGCACATATAACCAAAACGAAAGTTGTAAAAATAAGAGTTGCTTCTGTTACATGCATGACGGTATTTTCTATGCCTTTCTTTTCCTTTACTCCATTCTTTCATTCCTTCTCTTTTTTTCTCTAATTCTGGTCAAAAACCCACTGAATCGATTTCACAACCCACTAATGGCTCATTACTCACACTTGGAGTCCCTGACCTCGAGAAGAGCTTTTTAACTTGGACAAGGAGGGAGGGACTTCAGGGATGACCCTTCAGGGTCATTCCTTAAATTTACATGAATATTTTTTAGTGCAAGTGGGCTTCCAGGAGAGAATCCCAGATTTCATCAAATTAAAAGAACCCACCACTGGTCCTGAGAGTCATCCTACCTGGTGATATCATACACAACAGCGTTGTCATCAAGGTGATGGTGATAACTCTGAGTCTGTCTCTGACCCTGAGCTCTGGGCTCACAGCCAACAGCCCACTGGACATTTCCATCTGATGTCCTTAGGGCAGCCCAAATGCATTAAGTTTCCAAAATTTTTCCATTTTTTTTTATTGTGCAATTTTTGAAAAGAATTTAATACATTCAATGCTTTTTATTCCATTTATGCTATCATCCACTATAAACTATTATCCACAACATAAAACCACTTCCAGATAATTGTTGACTGTATCAAGAAGTAGGTAAGCTAAAACCAACAAATCTGTACAGTTGGGAGAAATGGTAACAGCCAGGACCCAGCAGAAGCATTTTGAACCCTCCTGCTTCAACACTGTGGGCCGATGGAGTCCATCTATAGCCTTTAGGACTTTTCAGGATGACAACTGCACATCCTCCACCCCAAACCAGCTCCTCCTGCCATTTTCTAAGCCAGAAGTCTGGAAAGGCATTCATTTAAAAAAAATCATTGAAGTATAGTTGATTTCTCACATCATGAGAAATGCCAGGCTGGATGAATGACAAGCTGGAATCAAGATAGGCAGGAGGAAATATCAACAATCTCACACATGCGGATGATACCACTCTAACGGCAGAAAGCGAAGAGGAACTAAAGAACCTCTTGATGAGAGTGTAAGAGCTGGCTTAAAACTAAATATTAAAAAAACTAAGATCCATTACTTACAGCCCCATTACTTCATGGCAAATAGAAGGGGAAAAGGCAGAAGTAGTGACAGATTTTCTCTTCTTGGGCTCTAAAATAACTATGGATGGTGACTGCAGCCATGAAATCAGGAAATAATTGCTTCTTGGCAGGAAAGTTATGATAAACCTAGGCAGTGTGTTGGAAAGCAGATACATTGCTCTGCCGACAAAGGTCTGTATAGTCAAGGTTATGGTCTTCCCAGTGGTCACTTACAGTTGTGAGACCTGAACCATAAAGAAGGCAGAAAGCCAAAGAATTGATGTCTTCAAACTGTGGTGCTGGAGAAGACTCCTGAAAGTCCCTTGGACAGCAAGGAAATCAAATCAGTCTATCTTAAGGGAGATCAACCCTGAATATTCACTGGAAGGACTGAGGCTGAGGCTGAGGCTGAAGCTCCAGTATTTTGGTCATCTGATACGAACAGCTGACTCATTGGAAAAGTCTCTGATGCTGGGAAAGATTGAGCAAAGGAGAAGAGGGCATCAGAGGATGGGATGGCTGGATGGCATCACCGATGCAACGGATATGAACTTGGGCAAACTTCAGCAGATGGTGAGGGACAGGGAGGCCTGGCACGCTGCAGCCCATGGGGTCGTAGAGTGGGACATGATTTGGTGGCTAAACAGCAACAACAATAGCTGATTTACAATGTTGTGTTCATTTTAGGTGTTCAGTTATGTATACATTCTTTTTCATATTCTTCTCCATTCTCATTTATCACAGAATATTAAATATAGTTCCCTGTGCTATACAGTAGGATCTTGTTTATCCATCCTATATATACTAGATTGCATCTGCTAATCCTAAATTCTCAATCCTTCCTTACCCCTTGACAACCACAAATCTGTTTTCCATGTCTGTGAGTCTGTCAGTTTCATAAATAAGTTCATTCGTGTCACATTTTAGATTCCACTTATAAGTGATATTCTCTGATATTTGTCTTTCTCTTTCTGACTGACTTCACTTAGCATGATAATCTCTAGGTCCATTTGCTTTGCTGCAAATGGCCTTATTTTGTTCTTTTTTATGGCTGAGTAATATTCCATTGTATATATGTACCAGATTTTCTTTATCTGTTCATCTGTTGATGGACATTTAGGCTGTTTCCATGTCTTGGCTATTGTGAATAGTGCTGTTATGAACATAAGCTTGCATATATCTTTCTAAGCTACAGTTTTGTTTGGATATATGCCCCAGTGTGGGATGGCTGGATCATATGGTAACTCTATTTTTAGGTTTTTGAGGAATCTCTGTATTGTTTTCTACAGTGGCTGTACCAACCAACATTTCCACAAACAGCATAAGAGGGTTGGGCAGGCATTCTTGATGTTTTCTCATCACCCACCAAATCACGTCACTCAAACTGCAGATTCTACCGACTGTATCTACTAGACATCTCCAAATCCTTTCCTCCCATTTGGCCTTCCTGCAATTTCCCTGGTTATCTGTTCCCTGGAAGGTCACCATTCCTAATGACTTGCTGGCCTGTTATTTTGATTGGTCAGATCCATTTTCTATGATGGCCACCAGGGTGGTCTTTGAGAATCACAAATATTATGCCACCTCTCACCTGTGTGAAGTGAAGTGAAGTTGCTCAGTTGTGTCCAACTCTTTGCAATCCCCTGGACTGTAGCCTACCAGACTCCTCCATCCATGGAATTTTCCAGGCAAGGGTACTGGAGTGGGTTGCCATTTCCTTCTCCAACTCACCTGTGTGGGCTACATTAGTCACTCAAACACCAACCACACTACAGAACAACTAATAACCTTCCTTTGTGTGGGTGAAAGGCACTTCATAGTTTGGCCGCTCCTCACCTGTCCATCTTACGCCACATCCCACCTCTCACTGTAGTTTTCAGCAACATTTCCTGCAAATTGGCAATGCTCTTATCATAAGTGGCCAGCTGGCAAACTTTTACACATCCTCCAGATCTCAGTTAAATGTCACCTTTCCTGGGGATAATAACACAGCCAGTTCTGCCGAGCCCAGAGTCCTCTTCCAGGGGCTTCATATGAGTTAGTTCATCTGAGCCACACACAGTCCAACCAGGGAGGTGCTGTTGGAATCCTTGTTTTACAGATGGGTAAACTGAGGCTCAGGGGAATCACAAAATGGGCTGAAGTTAGCAGAGACAATGAGAGGATACAGCTGAGACTCAATCCCAGTCAAGTCTGGAGTCTGAGCTCACACTGTGTTCATTAAAAATTGCTTTTCATTTAGAAATAATGTCAAACTTATAGGAAAGCTGCAAGAGTAATACAAAGAGGACTTCCCTGGTGGCTCAGTGGTAAAGAACTGACCTGCCAATGCAGGAGACACTGGTTTGATCCCTGGTCCAGGAAGACCCCACATGCCGCAGAGCACCTAAGCCCCTGCGCCACATCTACTGAGCCTGTGCTCTAGAGTTCGTGCTCTGACAACAAGAGAAGCCACAACAATGAGAAGCCCATGCACCCCAGCTAGAGAGTAGCCATCTCTCTCTGCAACTAAAGAAAAGCCTGAGCAGCAGTGAAGACCCAGCATAGTTAAAAATAAATAACTAAAGTTAAAGAACAAACAATACAAAGAGTTTTCTTGACCTACATTCATTTACTGTCAATATTTCACCCATTTGCCATAATGTGTTCTAACCATGAATCTACTATCTATCATCAATTTATTAATCACCTTCTATTCATCTATCTATCTATAATCTAACATCTATCCACAATTTCTTTTTGAGCACTATGAGAGTGAGTTACATACATCATGGCCCATTGCTCTTAGATACTCAAGTATGAATTTGTCAAGAGCAAGGATATTCTTCTTGAGAAATTCATACTTGAGTATTTAAGAGCAATAGGCCATGATAACTACAGTATAGTTATAAAATTCAAGAAACAACCTTTCAGTTAAATTCATCTGATCTTTCATTCATAGCCTAAGAATGTTTTCATAATTATTTTTTCTCTCCAGGACAAGAGCCTAGAGTCCTAGATTGGGCATTGCATTAGGTGTCATAGTTTTTCTTTAATTTGGAACATTTTATCATATGATATCACTTAAGTGTGTGTGTGTGTGTGTGTGTGTGTGTGTGTGTGCATGTGTGTGTGTGTGTGCACACGCTCAGTTGTATTTGACTCTTTGAGATCCCATGGACTATAGCCTGCCAGGCTCCTCTGTCCCTGTTCCAGGCTAGAATACTGGAGTGGATTGCCATTTAGAATTTAAAAAATGATGCAAATGAACTTATTTAGAAAACAGACTCAGTAAATGAATTTATGGTTGCAGGGAGGGAGGGATAGTGGTTGGGAGGGAGTATGGGATGGACAATGTATATACTGCTATGTTTAAAATAGATAACCAACGAGCATCCACTGTATTGCACAGGGAACTCTGCTCAATATTCTGTAATAACCTGGATGAGAAATGAATTTGAAGAATAGATTGAAGAACTTGGAACATTTCCTTGACCTTTTGTTCTCTTTCACAATATTGACATTTTTGAGGAATTTGCCAATTTTTAAAAATAGGATGTTCCCCATCTGGGGCCAATCTAACAGTTTCCTCATGATTAGATAACTCTACACCTTCCCATCTGGGATGCTGCCCAGGGAATGCTGTATCCTTCTTGGGAGAATTCCATCCACAGGCATGGGATGTCCATCTGCCCCTCATTAGCGATGTTAATTTTGATCACCCCTGGTCAAAGTGTGGTTTGATTTCTTCACCCCAGACTTCCTACTTTTTCTTCTTCTTGTAATTTGTAAGCGTTGTGAGACACCTAAGACTGTGAGGGTATCCCACTCCATCCAACACCCTCCCACCACCCTAGATTTAGCGTGACTGACAATTGTCAGAACTAACGAGTGTGATCATTTCAAATCATGACTTTCCATTTCTAGCACCGTCTCCACATTTCCTGGCCAGCACCTGCACAGATGCCATGATTCCCTTCATTCTTCCAGATTTAGGCGTCCCATATTTACATCCCCATGCTAATATGACTGTCATTTACTGCTTTGTGATTGCTTTGTTGACCTAGATTTTTCTCTATTAAACCTCTGAGCTGACTGAAGGCAAACACCCCACCTTTTCCTCTTTGCATCTGCAGTGCTTTTAAAGAGCTTGTCCTAAAATAAACACTCAGAATTTGCTTTTTAAAAAACTATTTATTTTTATTTATCTGTGCTGGGTCTTAGTTGTGGCACATGGGATCTAGTTCCCTGTCCAGGGATTGAACCTGGAGCCCCTGCATGGGGAAGGCAGAGTCTTAGCCACTGGACCACCAGGGAAGTTCCAGCATTTGCTTTTGAATGAGATAAAATCTGTATCCTAGTAGGGTGGACAGACTCATGCCTCCCCCCACCCCACAAGATGTCCACATCCTAAGCCCTGGAACCAGAGAATATATTGCTTACACAGGACTGGGAACTTTACAAATGTGATTCAACTAAGGATCTTGAGATGGACAGATTATGTTTGGCTACCCCAGACTCCTTCCCGGGACCCTCCCTCTAGACATGCCCAATATGCGGCAACTAAAGGTCCATCCTTAAGGAAATCAGTCCTGAATATTCATTGGAAGGACTGATGCTGAAGCTGAAACTCCAATACTTTGGCCACCTGATGGGAAGAACTGACTCATTGGAAAAGACCCTGTTGCTGGGAAAGATTGAAGGCAGGAGAAGGGGACGTCAGAGGATGAGATGGTTGGATGGCATCACTGACTCTATGGACATGAGTTTGAGTAAGCTCCAGGAGTTGGTGATGGACAGGGAAGCCTGGCGTGCTGCAGTCCATGGGGTCACAAAGAGTCAGACACGACTGAGGTGATGAACTGAACTGAAAGGGAAGACCAGGCTTCCGGCATTGAACCTGCTGTCGGCCTGTGCTTGGTGAACAAAGGCACGTCTGTAACATATCTGTATATCATCAATCCAAATCTATACGCCTTTATTATTTAGTTACTCTGTGCCTTTTATAAATTCTAGCTTTATTGAGGTATAATATTATAAGATATTAAAAGTGCACATGGTGGTGATTTGATATACACACACACATTGTGAAAGGATTCTGCAATCTAGTTAATGAACACATCCATCACCTCACATATTTATCTTTGTTTATTTATTTATGTTGCGACCATTCAAGTTCTACTCTCTTAGCACATTTCAGTGATACAATACAGTGTGATCACTTGTAGTTACATTGTACCTTCAACCCTCACATCTCATTCAACCTATGTACCTTTGAATCAAATTACTTTTGAAGTCAATTTACTTTATGAATTATATGAAATATTTAAATTGCCACATAGTTTTCAAAAAATTTTTAAAAATATCTTTTTTCAGCCGTGCCCCTGGCTTGTGAGATCTTATTTCCCTGACCAGGGATCTAACCTGTGCCCCCTGCAGTGGAAGCACAGAGTCTTAATCACTGGGCCCCCAGGGAATTTCCTTAATCAATTCACCTTAAAACAAACAAGCAGTGCACTCTGGGTTTCTGTAGATGGGCTGGGGCTTTTCCTGCAAGGTCCTCCAGTGGTAAGGCAGAGCCTTCAAACCATCTCATCTGCATTACCTCCAGTGGCAATGCCTAGCCTCCAACCCATCTCGTCGTCAACCTGCCTTTTGATCAGTGTCAGGGGAGGGGAAGCAGGGGCGGTTGGGTTGCTAACTCTGCAGTCCTCTTAACCTTCTGCCCAGGAAGGCAGGAGCACCGAGAATGTGCTTGAAAATCTCCCAGGTGGGGCCTGAGATAGGTCTGGGCTCCAGTGGGAAGGCATTGCAGTCACCAGCACTTTGTCTTGGAACGGCTGCCCTCGTGGGACTCTCCAACCACGGCTGCAAGGGCGTTTTCTAACAAGGAGGTGAGAGAGGTTTCCCAGCCAGAGGGGTTCTGGAGCATCCAAGGGGAGAATCAGCACTCTGGGAGGAAGGTTCTCTTTCTCTCTTGTGTAACATAGAAGTTATATCCTAGATGCCTGGAATTTCCTCCTGTGACTTTCACTCCCTTGCTATCCCCACCAGCACTGCTCTGAATCACAGGTCTTTGCGAACCATTCCCAGGCTTCATGGTCGTCAGCTGGCTTCCAAGCAAGTTCAGCCAAGTGGAGGCACTGGTGGGGGTGGAGAAGGGTGGGGATACTGGGGGAGATCCAATAATATGATACAGGTTATCACCTGTAGTTACACTGTACCTCAAATCCTCACACCTCACTCTCTCTGTGTTCAGGACAGCATCTCTGGTAGAGGCTGGGTGACTTGGTGGTTCTGGAGATAGCACCTATCCATTCATCCTTCCAGACCTACTACTCATGGTGCTTGCTGCCCGCTGCTGCTAATCTCTCAATTCTTTTGCGATCTCCCGTTGGCCCTTTCAGCTCCTTGACACCAGTCCCACACCTTAAATTCCCTCTTTGGAGGCTTTTGCCTTGGTTTCTGGTGTTTTGATTGCACTTGGCTTAATGTACCAACTTTGTATCCAGCCTCCTTTGTGCCCAGCACGGGGAGAGAAGAAGGATTCAGACATGATGATGTATCATAGGTGCAGACCAGCAAGATGGTTGTACAACATCCTTGAGAGAGTTGATGATCACAGATTGCAGATTAAATGTGATGCTGCCCGTAATATACGGAGTCTGAATATGATGGAATCAGGGATTTCTGCCTACATACATGGAAACAGATGTTCTGAAGCTTTTCTGTCTCCTCCTCTGAAGCTGGAGCTCAACATTCAGGTCCCAGTGAAATGCCACAGCCTCCTAGGTTCTGATGGCAAGACTGGAAGGACAGCTGTGTATACTAATTATTTATTTCTACCTTTGACTTTTCTGTGCTTTCCTTAGTAATTCTCAGAAGCTGTCTTGGTGAGGAATTTTCACACTTGTAAACAGATATAATAAAGAGTGTATCTGAAAAACTAATAAATGCTTTTCAAAACCACCAAATCAGAAGGAAGATGACTTTTCAAAGAACCCCAGGCTTGGCTGGTGGTGACCACCACTGCCAGCCAAGACCAGGAGTTCTGGGAACCCCATCATTTTAGTTGAGAATCAGTGATAGAGATAGAGGTATCAGGTGGAGTTTATTGGGATGACTCTGGGGGCAGGGATGGTCCTGCATCTTCTCCTGTGTGCCCAGGATGATGTTGGCTCTTATTTCAGTTGAGAGTCATTTCACAGACTAGAAAGTGACACAGGAAATGTATTTTGCAGGAGTGGAGCCCATTAAAAGTCAGAAGATGATACATCACAGCTGACCATTCTAGGCAAGACTTATTCAGAACATTTACTAAGCTTCTGGTTATTCTCTCAGTGTCACAATTTTCTCTGAAAATCATAATTCATCTTATATTTAAAATGCATGACATCTGGGCTTCCTCGGTAGTCCAGTGGTTAAGAATCCATCTTGCAATGCAAGGGACACTGTTTTCAGCCCTGGTCCTGGAAAATCCCACATGTTGCAGAGCAATGGAGCCTTAGAATCACTAAGCACAACTACTAACCCAGTGCTCTAAGGCCTCGAGCCAGTGACTGAGCCCACGTGCTTCAAGTGCTGAAGCCTGAGAGCCTAGAGCCTGTGCTCCACAACAAGAGAAGCCTCCGCAATGAAACGCCCACACACTGCAATCAAGAGTAGCCCCTGTTCGTTGCAACGAGAGAAAGTCCGTGCACAGCAACAAAGACCCAGCACGACCAAAAGTAAATACATCTAAAAAAATGCATGGCATAGTCACATGTCATTGCCTGCTTCTCGACAAATAGGGACAGTGTGATCGATTCCTGGGTGGTCCGCAGACAGCAGTTTGAGATGTTCTGGGGAAGCGGTGAGAGTGAGCGAGAGACAGTTCTCTGGTGGGATTACAGTGTAGTAGGGTAGTAGAGAGACAGGCTGGAACAGCATCCAGAGGACCACATGTATCAGTCCCATCTGAGTAGTGCCTTCCTTCCCATTTTTAGAAATCGTGGGAAATATGCTTACATTTCCCCAATTTTGCAATGTACATTAGAGAGCTAGGATGAGATGATATAGATTGATTCATTAATTCCACAAATATTGACTCTTGAGCATCGATGATGATTCAAGATGTATAGAGTTGCATAAAGGGTGGATTTTGCTTTTGGGTACTGTGTCTTCAACATTTGGGATCCTCAGATCATTTAATCAGTGTTTGGATGCAGAGCACAAGTTTATAAATAAGACATAATCTTTTGAGATTTAATAATAATGAAACTAATATTACTAAGAATGATCATATTTCTGATGATTACACCTCTGAGTCAATGACAGATAGCTTATACCCTAAGCTTGCTTGCTTTCTTTTTCTCTTTCTTTCTTCCCCTTTTTCTTTCCTCCCTTCTTCCTTCCTTCTTTCCTCCCTCCCTTCATTCAATTCTTTCTTTCTCCTGGCTCATCAGAGACAGTAGGTAGAATGAATTGGTTCTAATACTTCTGGATGTCTGAAGTGACCACAGACTCAGAGCATTTGCTGTGGCTTTTAATTGCCAGCTTCTTCCTGAGAGTTAAGTAATTCCTGCCCCTTTGGCTGCACACCCCTTGAATGGACACATTCCCATTCCATGTTTGATCATATCTACACTTCTCTGACATTACAGAGTCAGGATCTGGAAGCATATTGTCGACCACAAAATAATGAACAGAATATGAAGTCATCTAATATTTCTTTCTCATACAAATGAGAAACAGCACACACAGTGAGAGCTGTTTTGTATGAAACATGCATTTGTAAAATAAAATATTTGCAAGAACACACTGATACAAGTAATTGCTTTTCTGCAGAGAAAGTTGTCTGATAAAGGAACTTACCAATACTGTACTGCACTCTCTCTCCAAGCATATCTGGTATTCAATTTGCACCTGACTTTGAAGGCTTCTTAGAACTAGTGTGCAAGGTACTCGTTTTACACTACAAGGAAGACATACATCTTTGACGGTGATTATGTAATTCTGATTTCTTTACCTTTAACCATGATGCTAGTTTCTTATAAAAGGCATTATGTTGCTTTCACTATAAAAGGACTATTAGAGAAGTACTTCTTTTTTGAAATGTCACAAACATTTCCATGGCTTCCTGTCAGTTAAATAAAATCCAATTTTTAGGGAGTCATTATTATTCTTACTAGTTACTCTTTTCTTCTTCATGAAAGCTCATCATATTTTCAGATTCACTGGCCTCAGTACATTCAGTGGGATTTGCCCACTCTTTATGTTCATATCATCATTCTAGATAAAATACTAATTTTACTATTTTAATCACTAAGTTTGATACTTAGTTAACCTGTGTGGAGTCACTGACCTGTTTTTATGGATTTGGAGTATAATGACAACACGATAGAAATGATCCACCTTGCAAACTTAACAAATGCCAGCGAAAGCCACAAATTATATAAAAATACATTAGCTGATATTAATTCCACCCTGAGCACTGAACATTCAGTGCAAACAAAACCCCAGACCATCTGGTCTTTGCAATGCCTATACGACTTTAAAGTTGTAATGATCATTAAGAACATAATGCGGTTTCTCTGATAATCACATTTCATCTTACATTTAAAATTTATGACATCTCTAACTCTATTGCCTTTTCCTCTGCAGCTGTCAACGCACTAGCTGGATGGCTGGATGTAATCTACTAGGAGAAGAGGAGTGAAATTTATAGCACAGCGTGTTGGTGGAAGTGTAGTTCAGTTTGGCTGGAAAGATACATTTTGACAGGTGAATGGAGACAAGGTGGGAGTAGGGAGGGAAGCAGAGGACAGATCGTGACATACTTTGGTACCAGAGAGTGATCGGTCAGGTTTATATTTTAGTGGCTTGGAGACGGTAAAGTTGGGGACCCAAGAATGACGTAGGGAGTTGTTGTAGGTATGCAGTTGAGAGGTGATGGTGGCTTGGTTGAGGAGAGTTGTGACAAAGAAGGAGAGAAGGACTTCCCTCATGGTCCAGTGGTAAAGAATCTGCCTTGCAATGCAGGGGATGCAGGTTCTATCCCTGGTCGGGGAACTAAGATCCCACATGCCGCAGAGCAACTAAGCCTGCACATTGCAACTACTGAGCCTGTGCACTCTGGAGTCCGCTTCACGACTGTAGAGTCGGCGTGTCATAAGCAGAGAGGCCATGCGCCACAAGGAAAGATCCCATGTGCTGCAACTGGGTCTTAACTCAGTGCAGCCAAATAAATAAATAAATAAAAGGAGGGAAGAAGACAGCTTGGAGATAGATTAAGGAAGATAAGCCTCAACTCAGTGGTTTACTCCCAGTGAGCAAGCACGTGTATGTTTTGCAGGTAGGAGGAGACAACTGAAGAAGAAGGAGAAATCAGGAATGACTCTCCTGAAACAGAAAATGCAGGTGGATGAGGAGGCTGGGGGGTGTGTGCGCTTTTGATTCTGGACATTTTGCATTCAAGCGGTCCACGTGATGAGTGAGCAGGTATGTGGCACAGACATTGGGGTTTAAGACAAACAACTGGGTTGGAATTCATACTTGAGGATGACCAGTTGATGTACGACCATGGAAATGGGTGGGAACTCTCAGAGTGAGTAGCACCATGAGAAATGAAGAGGCAGAGGACGGGACATCAGTCTTTAAGTTGCCAACTGAAGAATGTTGCCTGGCCACCGGCTCTATAGGGTTGAGTCATGCGCCACTGCAGTCGCTGACTTTCAACACACACTGGAAGAAGTTCAGGTGGAGATCAGGATTAGGGTCCTCTGTGATCTGGGAAAACTAGTGGAACAGACCTTCTGATAGATATTTTCAGGAGAAATTTTGTGTAAACCTGGATTCTTGCATGTCTTCCCATACATTGAAAAGCACCAAAACTAAGACATCTGTTCCTTATGACTAGCAGAAACCTTTTATAAAAATGTATGATTGGTTGTAAATATCTCCTTCAGCGAAATCATGTATACATTGACCTTCCCCCTTATTTCTTCAGACCAGTTTCTCAGAGGTACCTGAGAGGCTGCTCCCTGGCTATAGTCCTCAGTACAATGCTGAATAACCTTGACTCACAGCTTTTATATCATGTATTTTTTTTTTAAGCTGACAAAGTCTTGGCCAGGAGGATAAGAGCCAAATGAAGGAACAGGAGAAGAACTGGAAGAATGTATCATGGAATTTCAGGGAAGATGGTCAGTTTTATTAAATGTTGTTTGGAGTTCAAACAGGATGTGGATGGAAAGTGTGTCTTTTTTTAATAGCAACTATTTGGTTCTGTGACCCTGGCAGGAGCATTTTTAACTCAGTGACATGGCAGATGACAGTGGGTTGGGGTTAAGATTGAATAGGGCACAAGAGAGGACCTCGTGGGTGCAGATGATGCCTACAAGATTCTAAGCTGTGAAAAAGCCCCAAACTGGCCACTAGCTGGAGGACACCCTACACAGAAGGTCATTCGTTTTTTCCTCTTTTAACATGGAAGGAACTTAAACATGTTGATGTCTGGGGAAGATAGATAGATGAGAGAGACAAATATCACATGATACTGTCTATATGTGAAATCTAAAAAAAAAGATATAAATGAACTTATTTAAAAAACAGAAATAGAACCACAAACATAGAAGACAAACTGATGGTTACCAAAGGGAAAAAAGGGAAAGGATAAACTAGGAGTTTGATATTAACAGATACACACTATCATTAGAAAGTAGATAAACAATAAGGTCCTACTGTATAGCACAGGGAACTAAATTAAATATTTTGTAATAACCTATAAGGGAAAGGGCTTCTCAGGTGGTGCTAGTGGTAAAGAACCCACCTGTCAATGCAGGAGATATAAGAGAATCCAGTTTTATCTCTGGGTCAGGACAATCATGTGGAGAAGGGCATGAGAACCTATTCCAGTATTCTTGCGTGGAGAATCCGTTGGACAGAGGAGCTTGGTGGGCTACAGTCCATGGGGTTGGACATTACTGAAGTGACTTAGCGCACATGCATAAGGGAAAAGAATCTGAAGATTTCCTATGTATACATGTGCTGTACTCTTGAAACTAACACAACATTGCAAATCAGCTATATTTCAATGAAAGACTCAAGAGATGCAGTTTCGATCCCTGGGTCAGGAGGAGAAAATGGCAACCCACTCCAGTATTTTTGCCTGGGAAATCCCATGTACAGAGGAGCCTGGTGAGCTATAGTCCATAGGGTCTCAAAGAACTGGACATGACTTAGTGACTAAATCACCACCACCACCACCACACACACACACACACACACACACACACACACACAAAGCACTACATGTGATATGCAGAATAGAAAAGGAGAATGAAAAAGACAAGGATAGTTGGGATTTGGAGAGAAACAGGTTCAGCTACGACTCTAAGCAGAGGACAGCCACATCATCCCTGTGACAAGAGGGAAGGAGGGTGGAAAGACTATAGATGTAGGTGGGTGTTTTGATCTGACTCTGGTTTCTCTGTGGACTAAGTACTGAGCTGTTGCCTGAGAGGGGTGAAGTGGCAGAATCAGAATAGAAAAGTGTGGGTCACAGGTAAAATATCCACAGTTGTACATGAGGTGAACCGTCATCAATTAAAGAGTGTATCACAGCTAACTGTGTTTCTGAAGGAATCTACACTTCGCTAGAGTATCAGTTCCTGGTGGATATTTGCTGGGCATCTGTTGTTTCATTCTGCACCAGCCCCACTGCATCCTCTCTTGATACAGGATTCCTATTTTCCTTGGGGAATCACCTTTCTCCTACTCTCAGGTCAGGTGGTTCAAATGGCTCACTTCAAAAGCAGTATGCACCCAGGTCTTGCCAGCCAATCCATCCCATTCTGTCTGGTCACATGTATTGGCTCAGAGATGGGCAAATAGCCCAGGATGCATGAATCTGACTCAGTTCTAGGGTACTAGTTTGAATTGTTGGAGAAAAGAATGTCTCCTTTGATTGTACTGCTGATTGTGTGGATCATGTAACTGAATCTGCTGACACCCATTTTATTGGAGAATGAAGTCAATTTGTGGGTAGCCAGAGTCGAGAGATGGATAGAGACTCATATTGATGAGAGTGTTTGAAATCCTAGTTCAAGCCATATCTGAAAGAAGCACCCCTGGATATTCATTTACACATGTTAACAATTCCATTGGGAATAAGTTTTCTGATCTTCCAAAGGAAGGGTCCTGGCTACTACAGAAGGATATGGCCTGATAGATTTGGGCACAGAATGGAAAGTTATCCAAGGTAACTAAAAAGAAGAAAGAAACAGGACTTGATGACTGACTGAATATGAGATGGCAAAATGGGTGTTTTCCAGTGTGAGTGGCTGAAAGAACAGAGATGCTATTTACAGCAATGCAGATCACAAGTTGAGGGAGATAACAGATTCGGCTTTAGATGAGCTGGCCTGAGATGTGGTCAGATCACTGTAGGCCGACAAGTCCATGCCAACACAACGTGGAGAATTCAGGGGATGCAGCGTTTAATGGAAAAGTTCTTTTCTCTTAGAAATGAGAAGTGAAGTTGCAGGAATGGATCAGTAACCTGAGGGAGAGAAAGAGAGAAGGAATAAGGCTGAAGACAGGACTTTGCGAGGTGTCCAAGTTGCAGGATGAATGGATAGATGCAGTCAGATAGGCAGCTGAGAAATCAGGGGTCCTGGCAGGTGGAAGGATGTGAGTGTAGGCAGATATTACGAGAATAAACAACTTACCAACAGCACCCAGAAAGACAGGAGAACACAGGTGATGGGGATGGTCTGAGGTGGGGGAACGGCAAAGAAAAGATTTCATTCGATGTTCAAGACAGCAACTGGCTGAAGGAAAAGAATAGGTTGAACTGCTGAGCAGAGGGGTGTGTTCTGAGACCAGAGAGGCATGTGTAAAGTTAAAGAGCTGAAAAGTGGCACAGACTAAACAATAAATTCAATATGTATAGAGGTCTTCTGCTGTTTTTTTTTTTTTAATTCCTCCAGCTTCATTGAGATTTATTTATTTTTTTATTTTTTTTTCCATTTATTTTTATTAGTTGGAGGCTAATTACTTTACATCATTGCAGTGGTTTTTGTCATACATTGAAATGAATTAGCCATGGATTTACATGTATTCCCCATCCCAGTCCCCCCTCCCACCTCCCTCTCCACCCGATCCCTCTGGGTCTTCCCAGTGCACCAGGCCTGAGCACTTGTCTCATGCACCCAACCTGGGCTGATCTGTTTCACCCTAGATAATATACATGTTTCGATGCTGTTCTCTTGAAACATTCCACCCTTGCCTTCTCCCAGAGTCCACAAGTCTGTTCTATACATCTGAGTCTCTTTTTCTGTTTTGCATATAGGGTTATCGTTGCCATCTTTCTAAATTCCATATATATGTGTTAGTATACTGTAATGGTCTTTATCTTTCTGGCTTACTTCGCTCTGTATAATGGGCTCCAGTTTCATCCATCTCGTTAGAACTGATTCAAATGAATTCTTTTTAATGGCTGAGTAATATTCCATGGTGTATATGTACCACAGCTTCCTCATCCATTCGTCTGCTGATGGGCATCTGGGTTGCTTCCATGTCCTGGCTATTATAAACAGTGCTGCGATGAACATTGGGGTGCACGTGTCTCTTTCAGATCTGGTTTCCTCGGTGTGTATGCCCAGGAGTGGGATTGTTGGGTCATATGGCAGTTCTATTTCCAGCTTTTTAAGAAATCTCCACACTGTTTTCCATAGTGGCTGTACTAATTTGCATTCCCACCAACAGTGTAAGAGGGTTCCCTTTTCTCCACACCCTCTCCAGCATTTATTGCTTGTAGACTTTTGGATAGCAGCCATCCTGACTGGCGTGTAATGGTACCTCATTGTGGTTTTGATTTGCATTTCTCTGATAATGAGTGATGTTGAGCATCTTTTCATGTGTTTTGTGCCATCTGTATGTCTTCCTTGGAGAAATGTCTGTTTAGTTCTTTGGCCCATTTTTCATTGAGATTTAATTGACTTGCAACATGGCAGAAGTTTAAAGTGTAGACTGTGATGATCCAATAGGTGTTTATGTTTCAGAATGATGACCACAATAAAATGAGTTAATATTTCCACCACCTCATACAGTTGTCATTTCTTTTTGTAGTGAGGACTTTCAAGAACTACGCTCTTGGCAACTTAAAAGTATATGATACATTATTGCAACTACAGACACTAGGCCATACATTAGCTCCCAGGACTTAATCTTCTTGTAACTAGAAGCTTGTACCCTTGGTCCCACATCTTCCCATCCATCCTTTGCCCCATAACTCCTGGCAAACACCATTCTACTCCCTGTTTCTATGAGCTCTTTTTTTTTTTTTTTTAAACAAAGAGTTTCCATGTAAGTGATTTCATGCAGAATTTGCCTTTTTCTGATTTATTTCACTTAAGGTAATGTCCTCAAGATTAATTGATGTTGTCTCAAATGGCGAACTTTTTTATGATTGAATAATATTCCCTCGGATATATATGCTACATTTCTTCATCTGTGCATCCATCCATGGGCACTTAGGTTATTTCTATAGTTTGGCTATTGTGACTGGTGAACATGTGGATGCAGCTGGGTCTTCAAGAGAGTGCTTTCCTTTCCTGAACACATGATGAAATGTACATTTATTTCTTATGCTTACTAATACTGAAAAAAAAATCAGAGTGGAAGCATTTAACTGAGCACCTTAGACTTTTGGAACAGGCTTCCAAATATAAAAATCCAAAACTTTCTGGTGAGCAAAACTTTCTGTGGACATTTAGCATGATAACTGATTTATCTCAAGGCGCTATTTCAGAGGGCTGAGAAAAATTATAATAGATTCTTTTTTTTGTTAACAAAATGAAGCATATAATATCTTACTTCTAAACCAATCCTTTATGCATTTCCAGTAATTTTGCAACCTCTTATGTAACTGCTCATGTGTAAGAAGTTAGATCATAATCCTACTCTTCTCTTTCAGCTTCTAGTAAAGCATTACTTCCTAAGAACTTGCTGGTTTTCTGTCGAACTGCTAAGTTCTTCCTATATTTACCTTATCGTTTGGACAATTTCACTTTTTCCCTGACTTTTTATTTTTCACAGCACCAGCAATGCCAAGATTTTTGTTAGGATTTTGTTTAAAAGCTAAAACTTTGAGCAGATTCTGAGAAAAAACATTTTTCTTCCTTCATGTGTTCACAACTAGTTTCTTTTTTTTGGGGGGGGATGAGTTTAATATGTTACTTTTGCCTTTTTAAAATATTATTTTTAATTGAAAGATAATTGCTTTACAATATCACATTGGTTTCTGCCAGTGAATCAATCAGTCATATAGCTAGTTCTGTCTTCTTGTTACATCCTAAAGCCCCGTGTCATAAATTTCCCTTTGCTTCTCTCTACAACCTGGATTGATTCTGACCTGGCGGGTACTGCTTTGAATACCAGCTCGTCTACATAGGAACCAGCTAATCAATCCCCTGAATCCTCTATCCTCTTCTCTCTCCTCAGGTCCTGGAATGAAAAACGTATACTCTCCTTTTGAAAATAGTTGTGACAGGGAACATCTAAACACCCCTCATTAAGAAACTGATTAAATAAATCATGATGCATCCATGCCGCAGAACACTGCAGAGCAGTTACAGCAGAATGAGGCAACTCTATGCATGTTGGTATTGTGATTTATAAGAAATCACACTAGAAATATACATTTGGTCTTCTCCCTGGTTCCTGGCTCATAGCTCCCCAGACCTTTGAGATTTCCTCAACTATAAAAACAATGGGAGCATCTTTTGCTATCACATTTGGCCTCCTGTCCTCAGTTCCTGAAAAACTGCTTCAGAACCATGAAGATGAAATGAGTGTCTTATTATTCATAACAAGCCCCTCTCAACCTCAACAGGGTTCATGCTAATGAGGCAACTTTTGGAAATCCTTTAAAGTTGGGGAAGCTGGTTGCCAGGGGAACCAACCTTGAATAGAAGGTTAGAACTTTCAGTCCCATCCTCTGATTTTCTGGAGAAAATGGGAGAGGGGCTGGAGGCTGAATCAATCACCAACAGCCATTGATTTTGTCAATATTGCCTGTGTAATGAGGCTTCCATAATACCCAAAAAGGATGGGGTTCAGAAACCTTTCAGGTTGGGGTATCAGACATGCTTTTGTGCCTTATGTTGGGACTCAGACTCCCCTAGGACAGAGCTCCTTTGCTTGGGACTCCACCTTAAATACCTCTTCCTCTGCCTATTTATTTGTATCCTTTAATACCCTTTGTAATAAGCCAGTAATCTAGTGAGTAAACTGATTCCTTATGTGAGCCATTCTAACAGACTAGTTGAACCCAAGAAGTAGATGCAGGAAACTCTGATTTATAGACAGTTGATCAAAAACACAGGTGATGACTATGGACTTGCAGCTGGTGTCAGAATTGGATTGGGGGTGTCTTGTAAGATTGAGCCTTTAACCTGTGGGATCTTATATCCCCAGGTAGAGTGTCTCAGAATTGAGTTGAAATGTAGGACATCCAACTTGTGTTGGAGAATTGCTTGCTGGTGGGGAATTCCACTCCACTCCCCCAATACATACACACATTTGATTCCAGAACTTTTAGTATGCTAATCTGATGTGATCACTGAGTTTTAGCGTTGAGTGGAGAAAGCAAGGTGCAGGACCCTAGAAATAGTGTGATACACTTTTGTATCAAAAAGGAGGGGGCTAGATATACAGAGGTCTAGAAGCTCACTGAGCATTTGAACTGGATGCTAAGTAGAATGGGTATCTCAGGTGGATGAGCTGGGCACCTGGATTCAGGTGTGTCTTTACATCATTTCACTCATGAGAGGGCATTAAAGTCCTATACATGAGTTGATGTTAACACATGAGTCCTATAAACAGATAGCCTGGGTACCAATCCCAGCCTCTCCACTTACCATGAGTCACTGCATACAAGTTATTTAACCTCACGGAGGCTCAGTTTTTCCATCTCTATAGTAGAGATAATAATAGTACTTACTTAATATGGTTGTCACAAAGATTATATGAAGTAATGCATGATTTTTTAATTGGCTCATATTAAGTGCTATATGAGTGTTAATTATTATATGATCCCTTGCTGGAATGCTTTATCATGGACATGTAAAGCCTTTGTTAAATTAGAGGAAAATGTGTGAAAATAGATGAAGGCAAAAAAGTAAAACATTTCACACACAGACTTTGATTGGACTCAAAAGGACCTCTTGTCAAGCCCAGGAAATCAGTGATCTTTTCTCTTCACTGCCTGCCACCTCAGCTCCCAGCATCACCAAAGATGAAAGCAGAGAGAAGCAAGGTTGCCCAGAGAAAAAGACAGCACTTTTGAAGAGGACTGAATAACAGTGTCCAGATGCAGTAAATGCCAAAGCAGATGGAACCCAGAGGTTCTCAAGCCAGGGGGCTCCAGGTGAAAGGTGACTGGAAAATTCAAATAAACTGGTTGGAGCCTCCACCCCATCTTCTATGGTGAGACCCTTCCTGGCCTCAGAAACAAAAAATCTCAAGGTCTTCACACTCTTTTCCAGTCAGTTCAGTTCAGTGCCCACTTCCTCGGCCCTGTAGTTCTCTTGTATATCCCGTCACCCCTGCGTGAACAATGTCAAATTCCCTTCCTCCTCCGCCAGAACACCTCCACGAGGTAGCAAACACACTAGACTTTTACTGACTTTTGGAGTAAGAGCGAGGTCTGCTGGGCAGAGGACAGACATTTAGCCTTGCATCCTGGACACTGGACCAGCAGCATGTAGTTCCAAGTCCAGCCACTGGGGGGCGTGGACTGGCCACTGAGCTCTATGGTTTCTTCCTTTTCTTCTCTTCCTTCCAAATGCCAGTCTCCAGCCTCCACTTGGTGGCTTCTATGCTTACAGCACTCAACTTCATATTCGTCCCTTCCTTCTAGATCATGCCTTGTCCTTAGGGTTAAAGATAGTGGCAGGGAAAACAGTGCAGGGTGCAGGGGGCCACTGGCTTATTTTCTGCCCTCTAACAGCTATTAGAGCGGTTTCTCCAATCTGTCAACAATTTTCTGAACACATCTTCTCTGATACAGCTTTGCCTCTTTCTCTATCCCTCTGACAGGCAGAGATGTATATGGAGGACCACTGAAATGGTCATCAAAGTTAGGGCAGCCTGTCCTATGCAATGAGTAGTAGCCACAGGCCCCCTTGAGGATGACCTACTTTGCTGTATCAGAATCTCATCATTCTGAAAACGGAGGGCTATGAAGCATCTATTGTCCTCGAGAAAGCAGATAGTAAAAATTCTTGTGGTCTTCTAAAGCAGAGCCCTCCTAACACTCCTTTGGTGCTAGGAAGGAGGCAGATTTTCAAAATCAAGGGAGGGTACTGAAGGACCCAAAGAAGGATGCTAATCAGTAAGGATAGTCTGACTTGGTGACTCAGGATTAGGACAAAACCTAATGGTTTGGGGACTGTCATGGTAGTTCAGTGGTTAAGATCTGCCATGAAATGCAGGGGACCCGGGTTCAATCTCTGCTTGGAGAACTAAGATCCTACATGTCACAGGGCAGCTGAGCCACATGACTCAACTAGTGAGAAGACAAATAAATAAATATATTTTTTAAAAAAGCCTAATGATTTTGTTGCAGAGTATGTAGTCTCACCCTTTGAAGTGTCATGCTTTGAGGATTAACAATTTTACCTCTAGACTAAATTGTATCTTTTCTCCACCTTCAGTTCCTATGTTGAAGCCCCAACTCCCAACATATTTGGAGATGGGTCCTTTAAGGAGGTGATTAATGTCATGATGGTGGAATTCCAATTCAATAGGACTGGTGTCCTTAAAAGAGAAGGGGGAGACATCAAGTCCCCCCCGGCCCCGCCCCTTTCCTGAATGCACAGAGGGAAAGCCTTTTGAAGACAGCAAGAAGGCAGCCCTTTGCAATCCAGGAAGAGAGATACAGGAAACCAACACTGATAGCACCTTGATCTTGGATGTTCAGCCTTCAGAGCAATGAGAAAATAAATTTCCGCGGCCCAGTCTGGGGTATTTTGTAATAACAGCTCAAGGAGGGTAAGGCAGGGAACATGTGGAGTATTGATCTCGGAGTCTGTGCAGCCTTGTCTCAGTCCTGGGTTAACAAGGTCTCCGCCCCAACATCAATCACCACGCGGCTGACTCTGCAGACGCGCTACTCAGCAGTGCCGCCAAGTGGCCGCAGGATGCAACGGCCGACGTGAACCCGTCGCGCGGAAACCTCCCCCTTGCTCCCCCTCTAGCATCCCTGTTCTCTGCAAGCCCCTGTAGTTCTTGGACAATGCATGAGTGGGTGGCCATTGAAAGGAAGATTCTAGACATCCTGATAATAAGGCAGGTGTGTGCTTAAGAAATTAGTTTGCAACAATACAAGAGGTAATTAATTGTATTTGTGTCCAAATTGGTGAAGCGTTTCATGAGATAACAATGCTAAAGCAGCTGCAGCAGTTATTGTTTTAAATAGCATTTTAATTTCTTCTTCCTACATCGAAGTAACAGCTTCTATGATTTCAATGAGCTTTGGGATTGTACTTTTTTTTTACTCTCTACCTCTCCTGGGACATTCTCTGCGCTTCCCTTCCCTTGTCCTCCCCCAGGAGGTCAACTTTCATGAATCAGATCAACAGATTTCCTTCTTTGTTCAAAAAATATAATTTTTATTTACATATTTATTTTTGGCTTTGCTGGGTCTTTGTCGCTGATTGGGGTTTTCTCTAGTTGCAGTGAGTGGGGGCTACCCTCTAGTCCTGGTACACGGGCTTCTCATTGTTGTGGCTTCTCTTGTGGAGCACGGCTCGAGGCCATGCGGGCTTCAGTAGTTGCAGCTTCTGGGCTCTAGAGCAGACTCACGGTGCACAGGCCTAGTTCCTCCACGGCAGTGGGATCCTCGGAGATCAGAGACTGAACCCCTGTCTCCCGAATTGGCAGGTGGGTTCTTTATCACTGAACCACCAGGGAAGTGCCAACAGATTTCCTTTTTCCACTAGATTCTGGGCTGGGTTTGACCAAAGGAAGACACTGGCAGGAAGTCTGACCAGCAGCAGAGAAAGGCTGGATATTTATTCTCCCACCTCCTCCCTGCCAGGCTGCTGATTGGTCCCCGGCGCCTTACGTCCTGTGTCCACGTGCATAGCGGCTCCAGAGCAGGGTCTGTCCTGCTCTGACTTTGGGGTTCAGCACCGGCAATCCCTCCCTGTCCCTTTCCCCCAGGAGCTAACAGCTTCTCACTATTTCCCGGGTTCTGCATCATGTTTGCCCACGCCTGTGAAAATGTGCTTCGTTCAATTCTGTTCAGTTACCTCTGCAAGTTTCCTGCTAACCCTGAATGTTGTTGTTCAGTCGCTCAGTTGTATCTGACCCATTGCGACCCCATGGACTGCAGCACACCCGGCTTCCCTGTCCTTCACCAGCTCCCGGAGTATGCTCAAACTCATGTCCACTGAGTCGGTGATGCCATCCAACCATCTTGTCCTCTGTCATCTCCTTCTCTTCCTGCCCTCAATCTTTCCCAGCATCAGGACCTTCCTAAAGAGTCGGCTCTTTGTGTATCAGGTGGCCAAAGTATTGGAGCTTCAGCTTCAGCATCAGTCCTCCCAATGAATATTCAGGACTGATTTCCTTTAGAATGATGGATTTGATCTTCTTGCTGTCCAAGGGACCCTCAAGAGTCTTCTCCAGCACCACAGTTCAAAAGCATTAATTCTTCAGGGCTCAGCTTTCTTCATGGTCCAACTCTCACATCCATACATGACTACTGCAAAAACCATAGCTTTGACTATATGGACTTTTGTAGGCAAAGTAATGTCTCTGCTTTTTAATATGCTGTCTAAGTTCTTCCAAGGAGCAAGCGTCTTTTAATTTCATGGCTACAGACACCATCTGAAATGATTTTGGTGCCTGAGAAAATAAAGTCTGAAAATCAACCCTGAATGGTACAGGATAATTGACTCCTTATTCTACTCTAGTTCAACCATCTTTACTCCTTAATCTTCTTCACCCAAAATCTACTCTGCGGGAAAGAGAAACATTTAGGTGAATCAACTGGATGGAAAAATGACACCAAATGATGGTCTGTTCTTTGTCCAAGCTTGTGGTTTCTGCGACACAGAATGGCCTCCTGTGTGACCAAGGACCCCCAACACTGCAATCTTCTATGGCAAGTTTCCCCATGGCAGCTGGATTGATACGCAAAGTCAGTCAATTGTGGGGAAAACCCATGATGCATGCCTAGGGTCTGGAAGCTGGTGGGGCATCACTTCAGCTTCCAGCTTTGTGTCCCCAAGAAATACGTTCCCTGGTCAGCTGGTGGTAAGAACTGGATATGATGCTTTTGTTCTGAACCAAGTCAAGCATTGTTGTCCCTGGTACTCACAGCTCTGCACTGTTCTGGTGGCCCCTTAACCACAAGATCTGACAGGAGTGGCTGCAATTAAAAGAGCTAAGCATCATTTAAATATTGCTTGAATGTTGGCAAGAACATGGAGCAACTTGAACTCAGACTTGGTGGGCGGGGAGTTTGGCTCTTTCTAATTGTAGGGCTTATGACCCAGATATTTTACTCATATTTACAGGAAAGCAATGAACATTATGTCCACATAAAGATTTCCATATGGGGCTTCCCTGATGACTTGGTGGTAAATAATCCACCTGCCAATGCAGGAGACATGGGTTCCATCTCTGGTTCGGGAATCCCATATGCCTCCCAGCAAATAAGCCCGAAGATCACAACTATTGAGTGCTTTCTCTAGAGCCCAGGAACTGCAACTATGGAAGCCCGAACTCCCTAGAGTCCATATTCCACAAAAAGAGAAGCCACAGCAATGAGAAGCCCATGCACCACAGCTAGAGAGTAGCCCCTGCTTGTGGCAACTAGACAAATGTCCATGTAGCAAGTAAGACGCAGCACAGCCAAAAATAAACAAATAAAATTATTTTTAAAAGGATTTACGTATGAATGTCCCTCTGTCCATGGGGATTCTCCAGGCAAGAATACTGGAGTGCGCTGCCATGCCCTCCTCCAGGGGATCTTCCCAACCCAGGGATCGAACCCAAGTCTCCTGCACTGCAGGCAGATTCTTTAGTGTCTGAGACACCAGGGAAGCCCCAGAATTATTTTTAAAGGATTTACATATGAACGTCCGTACCAGGACCCATATGAGCTAAAAGCTGGAATCATCAACAGGAAAGACACAACAGTGGGATATTCAGAGAAGAGAATGGAAAACTATTCAGCCACTAGAAGGAAAGAATTATTGATGCACATGATAATGTGAATAAGCCTCAAAAATATTCCACTGTATGAAAGAAGTGTTCCATACATGATTTCATTTATGTGAAATTTTGAGACAGGGAGACTAATCTATTGAGAAAACTCTCAGAATAGTGCTTGCCTCTGATGAAGGCTAGGGTTGACTAGAAAAAGTCAACTTTGTTTTTTTCTTAAACTTTACTTTTACTGGCGTATAGCTGGTTTATAATGTTGTGTTGGTTTTCAATGTTCAGCAAAATGACTCAATTGCACCTGCACAGATATTCATTCTTTTTAGATTCGTTCCTCACACAGGTTATTCCAGTAGAGTTCCCCGTGCTATACAGAAGGTGATGGAACTTTCTTGAACAGAGGGAATGTTCTGTCTTGACAAGTGTTTTCGGTACAAAGGTATATGCTTTTGTCAAAACTCATCACTTAAGGGGACTTCCCTGGGGCTCCAGTGGTTAAGAATATGCCTACCGATGCAGGGCACACTGGGTTCAATCGCTGGTCCGGGAAGATCCCACATGTCACAGGACAGCTAAGCTCATGGGCCTCAACCACTGAGCCTGCACTCTAGAGCCCAAGAGCCAAAACTACTGAGCATACATGCTGCAACTACTGAAGCCTGCGTGCGTAAAGCTATTCCACAAGACAAGCCACCACAATTAGAGGTCCAAGCACTGTGGTGAAGAGTAGTCCCCACTTCTCGCAACTAGAGAAAGCCCACGTGCAGCAATGAAGACCCAGCACAGCCAAAAAAAGTAAAAATAAAATAAAATGACTGTTTCCTTAAAAAAAAAAATCACTTGGTACTGTTAAGATCAGTGCATTTCATGCCATAAATTTCATGGAAATAAATTGAAACAAATACTGAACTCCAGTTAATGATAGACATACGTTAAGTGTTCAGAGGTGAAATGGACTGATATCTGCAATTAACCTTGAAACATACAAATAAATAGGTCAGTGGTAGTAGGTATGAAGAGATAATTAAAAGTATAATAAAGTAAGTATAGCAAAATGTTAATTGCAAATCTAGACCTTTCCTAACATGGTTTCTCAAACATTATTCACTAAATGTACTCCAGAGTTATATGCTAAGTTGTCTGAGTCATGTCCAATTCTGGGTGACCCCATGGACTATAACCCTCCAGGCTCTTCTGTCCATGGGATTCTCCAGGCAAGAATACTGGAGTAGGTTGCATTTTCTTCTCCAGGAGATCTTCCCGACCCAGGGATCAAACCCAGGTCTTACAAATATCAAGCAGATTCTTTACCATCTGAGCCAAAATTACGAAGTGATGAAATGTACTCCTACCACCCCCCAAGTAGAAACAGACTGGCATCACAAATGTAGATTTGGCCATGGGCAGGGCAGTGTCATAGCTTTCTACACCCTCCCCCCCTTTTTTTGCCTGCAGAAGATGTGCATATTAAAAACAAAGCATTAGAGAACATTAAATAATGACACTAAGAATGCCATCCCAGAGAGCCTTCAATTCTTCCGGCTAGATGTTCCCTGGGTTGTTTCTCTTGGTGTGTAAGTATCAAGGGAAAAAAAAAAATCATAAAAACTGATGCCCGTATGATCACTGGCAGAGGCAGGCACTGCCATGGGATGCATAATTTATGACTTTTTCCTTTAGAAGAATCATCCTACAGGGTCCTGGTAACTTGACAACAGCTAATGTTGCAGAGAGAAGTCAATTCTGATTCCATGTCAAAACTGTTTCTTTGACTTGCTTTCTGTTGCTTTTGTTATTATAATCCCACATAAAGGCCCACCTCAGAGAATCCTGCCCCTCTGCCTGATACTGTTAAGCTAAAGTGCCTTTGTCATAACCCTGTCTACCTGTGGACGGCAGGAAGGAAGAAATCAACACACCCCCCTGCCTGAGGCTTGCCATTCTAGGAGATACTTGCAAGATTAATGGCCTTCTTAGTTTGTTTTCTTCCCTCCCATCCCCCATCTCTGATCCATAAAAGAAACCGGAATCCAGACCCTGACAAGATGGTTATTTTGAGACTTCAGTCTGCCATCTTCCTGGTCAGTCAACTCTCCGACTAAAGCTGTATTCCTCGCCCAACACCTCATCTTTCAGACTCATGAGCCCATCGGGCGGCGAGCAGAACTTGGACTCAGTAACACTAAACCCAGTATCTGAAGCCAAATGATGATGTTCTTTATTAAGGACTGAATATTTACATCCTTCCAAAATTCATGTGTTGGAGCCTTCTCCCTTAACATGCTGATATTAGGAGGTGGAGGCTTTAAAAGGTTTAGATGAGGTCATGAGAGTAGGGCCTCCGTGATGGGATTGGTGGCCTTACAAGTAGAGGAAAGTGACCAGAGCTTGCCGTCTCTCTCCCCCACGTGGGGACACAGTTTGAAGATATCTGCTAGCCAGGCAGAGGGCTCTCACCAGGAACGGAATCTCCCAGGCTTTGATCTTGGACTTGCCAGCCTGGAGAACCTTGAGAAATAAATGTCTGTTGTTTATGCCGCCAGTGTATACTATTTTGTCACAGTAGACAGAACCAACTAAGACATTCATGACGTTATTAATAGCGACCATTCATTTTATAGCTTACTTTGGGCTGGGCACTGATTTATCTTATTCACATGTATTCTTTTTAATTCTCACAGCCACCATTTGAAAGTGCAGTTAGTACGAACATCATTTTAGGAGTGATCAAAATGAGGTTCAGTGAGGTTATGTAAGTAGCTTCGTCACACAGTGAATCATTAGGGGACTGGGACTTGACACCTAGTCTTTAGGATTTAAAACCAGGTGTCAGAAACTCAAATGCCTGCAGGGCTCAGGCAGGAAAAGAGAAGAAGCGGGCTTTGTGCAAAGGGGAACGCCTGCCCGGACCAGTTCACTCTCACTTGATTCAGTGTTGGGGTTGAACAGGGGTTGGTGGGGACTGCAGCAAACCAGTCCCCCTGCTCTGCTTCTGTTTAAAGGGCCAGATTGATTTCAGCTCCAGCTGACGTCTGATGAGCATGTATGTGGACTGGGTGTTGCAGGCTTTTTGGTATCTCAACTGATGCCAAATCTATATTCTGACTCAAAATACCTAAACACTTAAATATCAGAGATGAATTCAATATTAAAGGGCTGTAAATTAGCCAGTGTTACATTAACCTTAAAATACACTATTAAAATATAGAAGCGTACATGCGTGCATGCTAAGTAGCTTTAGTCGTGTCCGATTCTTTGTGACCCTATGGACTGTAGCCCACCAGGCTCCTCTGTCCATGGGATTCTCCAGGCAAGAATACTGCAATGGGTAGCCATTTCCTCCCCCAGGGGATCTTCCCGACCCAGGAATCGAACTCCCATCTCTTACATCTCCTGCATTGGCTGGCGGGTTCTTTGCCACTAGTGCCACCTGGGAAGCCCAAAATATAAAAGCAAACCATAACAAATAAATTAAAAGTTATTTCCGAGCAGAACAGGGAACTTCTGTTGGAAGACTCTGGATGTAACTACTACATAAGTTGCCAGGCATTTCTGGCCCTATGCAAAGGACCACTTATGGTGGGTAGCGGTGGTCAATGGCAGAGACACGAGACACAGCGCTACTGCCTGGGGTTGCTGGGCAACCGCGCTGATGCTAAGATGGGCAGCAAGCAGAATATTTCTTTAGTGGCCTCAGGAACTCCATACGTTCCTTGGCTAGCAGGCTGACTGGGGCCAGTGGTTCTGGCCATTGCACAGTGTGAGGCAGGCAGTAAACTCAACATCTTATGAGATCAAGGGCCCGTGCCCCCTGCCAGGAGGGGCGGCAGAGTCACCACCTCCTAGGCAGCTAGCTTCCCTGACAAGTCCTATAAATAACTGACATCTAAAACCAGACTGCTGCTGTCTAGGTTGTCTGCTGCTCTACCAGCTGACAAGGTTGCCTCACACCTGCCAGGTAAAAAGCAACCGCGGCAGCAGGAGTCAGGGCCCCTATGCAGGTTCCCTGCAGCCCTTGGTCCCAGCACATCTCTCCACAGAATGAGGAAAGATCAGGGAAACTTGTTTTTTCTAGCTGCTGCTGCTTCTTTTTAAAAATTTTTATTTTATTTATTTATTTTTGGCTGTGCTGGGTCTTCATTGCTGTGTGTGGGCTTTCTCGAGTTGTGGGGAGAGGGGGCCCCCCTCCACCTGTGGTGCCTGGGCCTTCTCACTGTGCTGGCTTCTCTTGTTACGGAACACGGGCTCCAGAGGGTGTAGGCATCAGCAGGGGTGGCACACAGGCTTAGTTGCCCAGCAGCATGTGGGACCTTCCCGGACCAGCAATCGAACCCTCGTCCCCTGCACTGACAGGCAGATTCTTATCCACTGTGCCCCCAGGGAAGTCCTTCTCTTGCTGCTCCTTGATTCATGACTTTCCCCATGAAAGCCCACCTCTGAAATACACAATGTGGAATTTCCACATTGACACTGTGGAATTTGCCTTAACCCATTTTGCACGAGAGTAGCCATAACATAGGTCTACACGATAATGTGAGCATTTATGTAACATTTAAATAATCGAATTTTGAATGCAGATGGCAGTTGGTCAAACTGGGAGCCAGCCCACGTACTGCATTTGGAGTTAGTAAGATATGCAAGCTTGGGGAAGAATTACCTTGACCCCAAATTCTACAGAGGCTGCAGTGAGCAAAAGGGCTCCTGCACTTCTAGCTGCTTAAGGGATGTGTGAGGATGTGTGGAAGAAGAACGCTGTCGAAAATAGTCTTTTTCATAGCGATTACCAAAACAATCAAGCTTTTTGCAAAAAAGTAAAAATGATAGCCATATTCACAGAGATAAGATGACATATTCAGAGCTAATAGAAGGAAAAGTACCCAGTCATGATGATTCTTGGGAAAATGTATTCTCTTTTGAAAAAAGCTAGGGCATTAGCAGTGGGAAAATTGCAGCTTTTTCTATGAGATAGCACCGTGATTTCTCAACAGAAAGAAAAGTCTTCAGCACGGGAAATGGTTTCACTAAAGAGTCTTCGGTTTAGGCTTTTCAGTTTATCCCCCCAGCTTTCCCCCCTCAATAACAGCTTTATTAAGATATTGTTTCCATACCATGAAAATAACCCTTTTAAGTGCACAATTAAGTAGTCTCAACCATATTCACAGAATTGTGTAATCATCACCACTTCCAGTTTTCATCACCCCAAACAGGAGACCCCCACACCCGTTAGCAGTCAATATTCTTTACCCTTCCTGCCAACTCGGGGCAACCTACTTTCTTAAGGATTTGCCTCTTCTAGATCTTTCATATAAATGGAATCCTACAACACGTGGCCTTTTGTGTCTGGCGCCCTTCGCTTAACAGAATGTTTTCAAGGTTCACCTGTGTCGTGACATCTCTAGAGCCATTCCAGGCCTCTCAGCCTTGGCACTATTGACATTTGGGGCTGGATAACTCTTTCTTTTGCAGTGCTGTCCTTTGTACTGAAGGCTGTTTAGCATCATTCCTGTCTTCCACTCCCCTAGATGCTAGTAGCATCTCCTCTCATTTTAATGGCAAGCAAAAACATCCCCAGGTACTGCCAAAGGTCCCGTGGTGAGAGGAATTGCTTCTGGTTGAAAACCACTGATCTGATCAAACCTCTTCTCAAAACTCTCCCTGCCCTTGCACTCCCACCGCCATTTACATAAATGAAATCTGGGACGTTAACTTAATTCCTGTAACCACACAGTTAGCTAGTGGCCAAGAAAGGGACCAGAACCCTAGCAGTTGATAACCTACTTTATGTCTTTTTAGCATCTACCTTCCAAATTTAACTCGATAAAAATCAGGCTGCTTTTTACCCAAACAGTATTTTTCTAAAGCAGTGGTTTTTAAATTTCATAATGCAACTAAGTCATCTGAAGGGTTTGTTAAAATATAGATAACTGGTCACCACCCTCAGAGTTCTTGATTTGGTTGGTCTGGGGTAGGATCTGAGAATTTGCATCTGTATGCAATTTCCAGGTGATGTTGATACTGTGAGTCTGGGTATCCTATTCTGAGAATCAATGGTGGAGAGTAAACTCATCCTACCCTTTATTATGGACTAAGACTCTCAATCACAAATGTCTTCTCTGGTCAGGCAGGAAACATAACTATGGGAAATGATGATGTAAGGACGTTGTGGCTGGGGCTGTGGCAGCCACTATGTGACAGTGAATAAAAAACCAAGAGAATCACTGGAAGCCAGGTTGAAGCCCTGATATCAGGGGCTGCTGACACAGCTGCATCTGGAACTGGCAACCTCTGAACACGTTGTCTTGTAGAACGGATTATCAGTTCAGTTCAGTTGCTCAGTCATCTCCAACTCTTTGAGACCCCATGGACTGCAGCACACCAGGCTTCCCTGTCCATCACCAACTTCTGGAATTTGTTCAAACTCATATCTGTCGAGTTGGTGATGCCATCCAACCATCTCATCCTCTGTCGTCCCCTTCTCCTCCTACCTTCAATCTTTCCCAGCGTCAGGATCTTTTCCAATGAGTCAATTCTTCACATCAGATGGCCAAAGTATTGGAGTTTCAGCTTCAGCATCAGTCAGTCCTTCTAATGAATATTCAGAACTGATTTCCTTTCGGATTGACTGGTTATTCCTATTATTAACCACTTTTAGTCTGTTATTCTGTTATTTTTATCTAACAGTATCCTGAAAGATACATTCCCACTTTAGGCTATAAAGTGGGATATACCATAAGGGAAGTTTACTTCATCTATTTTTTTTATTATCTCTGTATTTCCACTATCTAGAAGATGGTCTGACATTCAGAGGGTATTCAAGATGTACTTACTTACTGGATGAACGAATTTACTGCTTACCCTTGTCAAGCTTCAGTCATCCATGTATACCATTTTTACTTTTGCCATGTATCTAAGCACCATTTCTATTATTACCATTTTCTTTTCCTATTTTTTGGCTGCACCCTAGGGCTTGTGGGATCTTAATTCCCTGACTAGGGATCAATCCAATCCCCCTTCAGTGAAAGCATGGTGTCTTAACCACTAGAGCACTGGGGAAGTCCCTATTACTATTTTTTTTTTTTTTTACCCTAACCTTCTCCCAAGTAAAATATTTGCAATCCCAGTTTTGATATGTTACTTACAATTTCTAAGAGATTAAATGAAACACATAAATATTGTGTTTCAAAAGCATCCATCTATGAGCTATGTACCACCTAGAATTCTTATACTGGCTATGAGTTGAATCATGTCCACACTTAGGGATACTCTGCTGGACCGCAGCCAGTCCTTAATTGGGCCCAGGGTGGTCTGACTTTTTCACGAATAATCAGGAAGTCTCCAAATCCCTTTCTCACTTAGAGCTGCTCTTTCTAGGTTAGGGGTGAAGCAATGAGGGGAGATTGTTTCTCGAATGCTCTTAGTGTATGCAAACTGTGAATAAATAAAAGATGATGACATCTGAGACTAGCAAGAAGATCCTCGAGGCAGTAACTAATCACCAACAGATGTGAGGTACAAATTACAGTGAAGAGAGCAAGCAAATATGCCCAGGATTTATTGCTATGAAGATGAATAAACCTTGCCTCCTCCAAAAGTCTCTAAAATGGACCATGTTTTAAGAAAAACTACTTGTGAGAAGAAGGGCATGATACTTTGTGTCCCTGGACATTTCTCTTACATTGTACCTAAAAAATTGTAAAAAAGGATGTTCTCTAACGAGACATTTATTTCTCAGGCCAGCTCAAGCAGCCTGTTTCTAGCTGCCTCCTTTTGGTCCAAACCCTGCTTATTTCTCACCAAAGATTCCCAGCCTGGGGGACTCTTCATCACGTGAGTATATGATCTTTTCAACACCAGCAGGGCAGGTTCTGACTCTCACATTGCATTAATGCAATCTTCTTTTGTGATTTATATTTATGCCAATGTTCAATTCTTCCACTTTCTCCTTCCCATAGCCTCAATTTCCTCTCCAATTCCTTTCATCCTGATAATATCATTTTTGTAGCTAAGTCATAGGCTGTCACTTTGCATTTGTGAATGGAGACAGAGATGTGCGTGATTATTTTTATGAATGTCCGTAATGACTAATGCATTGAGTGAATCCTGAGGGAGGGGCTTTAACTTCTACCTGATGGATTGTCTCATCCCCACACGAAACACTCAGCTTTTTAACAATCTGCCTGTGTGGAACAGGTGATGAAAATCTGTCATTCTTTTTCAGGGTTTTCAGAGATTGTGAAGAAAGCCAAGCCTATCTTCCAATTGCCTGAATTTCAGAATCATTTTAAGTTGTGGTTCAAAAGAAGAGGGAAATGCACTTCTATTTTAATAAGAATTGGACCAGAATGAGCTTAGCCTGGCTATATAAATACTCCTTCAAAGTCATAATTAGGCAGTCTGAAAAAACGACAATCTGTTTTTCCAGGGAAAGCAACATGACGGGCTGAGATGACCCCAGCACGTGCTATCCAGAGCTAGGTTTCTATGTCACTTCTGACTTGCCCATTAGATACCAAGAATGTCATTTAACATTATGTGTTTCCACTTCCTCATCTGTCTTACAAGTTTCTGTAAATGAGGAGAATATAAGAAATTATTTGGAAACCTATAAAGTGCTATATAAATGAAATCATCCTAATAAAAGCAAGGCTGCTTAACAAAATTGATTATTGTTGCAAATGCAATGATGCTTTGTCTACCTAACATCCTGGAATTAGGATCCTTAGCCTTCCAAGTTTGTTTTTTTAAAAGAAATAATTTTATTTATATTTGCCTGTGGTGGGTTTTTGCTGCTGCTGGGGCTTTCTTCTCATTGCAGACAGTGGGGGCCACTCTCTAGTTGTGGTTCGAGGGCTTCTCATTGTGATGGGTTCTGTTGTTGAGGAGCATGGGGTCTAGGGCGAGAGGGCTTCAGTAGGTACATTTCCTGGGCTCAAGAGCCCAGGCTCAATAGTTGTGGTGCATGGGCTTGGTGATCCACCACATTCGGGATCTTCTTGGACCAGGAATTGAACCCACATCTCCTGTGTCGGCAGGCAGATTCTTTATCACTGAACCACCAGGGAAGGCCCCAAGTTTGTTTTTATCATGCCCATGAACCTTCTAGTTTTAGCAGAATGAAATCTCCTATAGGGGTAAGGATGTAAGGCAAAATGTTTTGCAGAACTTACACCTCCACCCCTTTCATTGCAAACTCCTTTGAGAAGCATTGCATTGGACCCAGCGACTGTCTCAGTAATTCCAACACGGTCCGGCACCCTCCCAGCTCTAGAATTGGTCATCATTTTTTGGTTGAGTGCTGGATCCAATGAAGGGGCTTGGGTCAAGGACCATGCTGTGTGATACTAGGCATTTTCAGAAGCTACTGCAGGGAGATGCTCACATCCTGAGCACTGTCTGGGGAGGGCGATCATCAGGGAAGAGTAGATTCTGGCTCCTTCTCCCCACTGCCCCCAGGAAGCTCCTCTGCATGTGGAAGGTGTGAAATCTCCTTATTCTTTGATTAAGACTTCTATTTTGAGTGACTTCCCTGGTGGTCCATGATTAAGACAGCAATGCAGGGGGCACCAGTTCGATCCCTGGTCTTGGAACTAAGATCCCACAGGCCTCATGGCATAGCAAAAAAAAAAAAAAAAAAATTTCCCTCTCTAAGCTCATGTGTGTACTTGAATTTCCATGACAAATTCACACGTGATATGGTTCTACTGGGCTCAGATGCAGCTGCCATTTATAACTATAACTCCTGAATATTCATTGGAAGGACTGATGCTGAAGCTGAAGCTCCAATACTTTGGCCACCTGATGCGAAGAACTGACGCATTAGAAAATAAATGAAAAAAAAAAAAGAAAAGACTCTGATGCTGGGAAAGATTGAAGGTTGGAGGAAAAGGGGACGACGATGGTTGAGATGGTTGGATGATATCACTGACTCAATGGACATGAGTTTGCATAAACTCCGGGAGTTGGTGATGGACAGGGAAGCCTGGTGCGCTACAGTCCACGGGGTCACAAAGAGTCGGACACGACTGAGTAACTGAACTGAACTTACCAAAAAATACAATCTTAAAAAAAAAAAAAAAAACCTTTTGGATGATTTGGTTGTGTGATTTAAGAATGACTGCACGACTTTGAAGAAAGAGTCAGGACTTGGAAAACTGGGTGAAATAAAATGATGTAGTGAGAAACTCAGGAAAAAAAAAAAGATCCTGAGGCTGGGAAAGACTGAGGGCAGGAGGAAAAGGGGACGGCAGAGATGAGATGGTTAGATAACATCACTGATTCAATGGACATGAGTTTGAGCAAACTCTGGGAGATAGTGAAGGACAGGGAAGCCTGGTGTGCTGCAGTCCATGGGGTCAGAGAGTCACACACAAATTAGCGGTTGAACAATTTGAACTTCAGAAAATCTTACCACCACATGGCAAAAGCCATAGAAGAAAACAGGTCTCCAAAAGAAGTCTAAATATCAATTTAATTTTTTTTTAATTTAATTTTTAAAAGAAACTTATTATTTTTTGGCCATACCAAAAGGCATGCACGATCTTCACCCCTCAATCAGGAATTGCACCTCTGCCCATTGCAATGAAATCATGGAGTCTTAACCACTGGACTGCTAGGGGAGTCCTGAGACATCTAGATATTAGAAACATCACTTTTATGTTCACTGTGCTAGAACCAGGCGAATTCTGGTCTTCTGGAACTCTCCATCCCCTATTCACTTTGCTTGGATGACTCTTTCTACAGCCCTACTGAGAATACATTTCTTTTCGTTACAGGCATTAAAATCCATTTTGAGGCTTTTGCTGGGGCCTCTGAGAGAATGTGAGGATCTCACTGTCAGTAATTAGCTTTGCTGAAGGGCAGCCAGTGATGGCAGCCTGGCCCTGCTCGTCGCAGGCGTGAGGACCAAGTTCAGTAATTAGTGCCTGAGAAATACAGCTACTCCCCTCGACATGTGTCTTGGGCATTGCCCAGTCCCAGCCGTGACCAAGCAGAGTGCCAGGCATGGAGAACAGTGTCAGGCTGAGAACAAAAGCTGCCATTTGGGAAACAGTCTGTAAAACACATTGGAAGGGAAATATGCCAATAAAGCCAAGAGTTGCCTTCAAAGGCTTTGCCCAAATGCCACAGCTTCCTCTCTCTCTTTTAATATGTATTTACTTATTTGACTGCCTTAGGTCTTAGCTGTGGCATGCAGGGTCGTTCTGTGTGGTTCAGCAGTTGTAGTGCATGGGATTAAGTGGCCCACGGCACGTGGGATCTTAGTTCCTGGACCAGGGATCAAACCCATGTCTCTTGCCTTGGAAGGTGGATTCTTAAGTGCCAGACCACTAAGGAAGTCCCACTAGAGTCTTCTCTTTAACATGTCACATGGTTTGGAGATTCCAAAGTCCTGAAAATTATCTTGCTGGCAAAACCACAATGGGTGAATATTTAATTCTCAGGAAACGGGGAATTAATAGGATGAAAGGGAAAAAATATCATTAAACACTTACAAGTGGAGTCCCAAAGAAGGGTTACTCTCACTTGTAAGTTGTCAATGAATTCATTCATTAAAACAAATATTTTATTGAGGACCTAATGAGTGCTCAATGAGAAATGTTCCTACATGGGCTCAATCAGTCAATAAAACAAAAATTCCTGTTCTTGTGGGGCATATATTCTAACCTGGGTAGAGACAATAAACAATCAATATGATAAACATGATAAACAAGTACACTACATAGTAGGTTGGAAAATGATGAATGATATGAAAAAATCAACCAGAAGATGGAGAGCCCATGTGGTTTGAAATGAGTAGGGATTCTCTGGTGGTCCAGTGGTTAAGAGTCCACCTTCCAATGTAAGGGACACGGGTTCGATCCCTGATCAGGGAACTAAGATACCATGTGCCTTGGGGCAACTAAACCCACACACAGCTACTGAGGCCGAATGCCGCAACTTAGAGAGCCCTTGCTCTCTGCATACTGACATATGGAGCTCTGACTGTGTGCCCTGCACTGCTCTGGGCATCCAGAAGATGCTGAAGCCAAGGAAGTCAGGCCTCTGCTTTCAGGGATCTCACAGGGAAACTTTTGGATAGCATGGCAAATAGATGGGAAAACAATGGAAACAGTGAGAGACTTTATTTTTTGGGGCTCCAAAATCACTGCAGATGGTGACTGCAGCCATGAAATTAAAAGACGCTTGCTCCTTGTAAGAAAAGCTACAACCAACCTAGACAGCATTTTAAAAAGCAGAGACATTAGTTTACCACAAAGGTCCGTCTAGTCAAAGCTATGGTTTTTCCAGTAGTCATGTATGGATGTGAGAGTTGGACTATAAAGAAAGCTGAGCACTGAAAAATTGATGCTTTTGAACTGTGGTGCTGGAGAAGACTCTTGAGAGTCCCTTGGACTGCAAGGAGATCCAACCAGTCAATCTTAAAGGAAATCAGTCCTTCATATTCATTGGAAGGACTGATCCTGAAGCTGAAACTCTGGTACTTTGGCCACCTGATGCGAAGAACTGACTCATTGGAAGAGGATCATGATGCTGGGAAAGATTGAAGGTGGAAGGAGAAGGGGACAATAGAGGATGAGATGATTGGATGGCATCACTGACATGATGGACATGAGTTTGAGTAGGCTCTGGGAGTTGGTGATAGACAAGGAAGCCTGGCGTGCTGCAATCCATGGGGTTGCAAAAAATCAGACACGACTGAGCGACTGAACTGAAACTGAACTGAAGGTCTGTGAAAAAAATGATGGGAAAGATTAAGTAGAGGGATGGGACTGCTTAAGATGAGGGTGGTCAGGAAAGGTCTTTGAGAAAGTGACATTTGAGACTCGAGTGATGGGAAGGAGGTAGCCAACTCCAGATGTGGGCTAAGAGCATCTCAGACAGGAAGCAGAAAGGGCAGAGAGCATAAGTCTCTTCTGTTGTCTCCTGGCTCATCAAGCACTGCCCTCCAAAAGAAAAGGAAAGCAGACCAGGGTAGTCATACTCCGGTAAGAGAAACATGGTGAGAGTTGGGGTCAGATGACATCGAGCCTTATAAACCATGGAAAGGAGCTTAGATTTTTTTCCCTGGAGGGGATGACAAGATATTGGAGGGCTTCAGCAGAGAGAGGACACAATTTGATGGACTTTATGGGATCATGGAAGGAAATATGGAGACCCATAAGAAGGATGTTGCAATTATCCAGGTAAAGGATGATGGTGGCTGGACTCAGGTCGTAGCAGTGTGGATGGGATTTGTGAGCAGAGACAGGAAATGCTGCAGGCAAGGCATACTCATTATAAACAAACTAAGTTCATTTCTCTTCAGATTTTTTTCTTCTCTGTCTTAGAGGTCAGGTACTACTCTCCATCCAGAATTGTGGAAGGCGTCTGAAATTCCTCCTCCTCCTTCATTTCCGATACCCGATCAGTCATCCAAGCTGGCAGACTCCATCTAAAATAAAGTCTCTAAAGTATGTCCTCTTCTCTGTATCCCTACTTTATAATGTCTCACCCAGACTACTACAATGACCTCCAGATTGATCTCTCTGCCTCTGATTCTTCACCCTGCTTTGATTGATTCTGCAACATGAGGGAGAGTTTTCTGAAATGGAAATCTGAAGATGCTATTGCGTTTCTGATATCTACGCAATGGTTCCCATCCCTGCAGGATAAAGCCCAAACCTTAGCAGGGCACATGTATTGATGGCTCTCTAGATGATCCCTTCCCACCTCTCCTGCCTGATTTCCCAGCGAGGTCCTAGCTCTAACTCTAGGTTAACCTGCCGGATGTAGGATCCAGGCTGTTTTCCCCTCTGCCTTGTGAAAAACCATTTCCTTTGCCTAGGATGCATCTCTTCTAAACCACACACTGGATGAGACCCTGTTTAATCTCGGCTGATCCAGCTTCAGAGTCATCCTTTGATCCCCCTCTGCCTCTGTGCAGCGGAGACTGTTCCCTCCTGTGCGGACCTGTTACGCTCCATTCATTTTTCTATCATCTCCCATGTAATACTTTAGTGCACTGATTTGAAAAGCTGTTTTTCATTTAGTGCAGACAGATTTCTCTGTTTCTTACTGCCACCATGTGTTTTATTCATCTCAGTGTCCCTAGCACCTAGCAAAGCTTCTGACACACATCAAACACAGAACACAAGCGGGCGTAGGCATGAGTGAAGGTATGAAGGATTTCTCTGTCACCATATGAATGAAATGTGGAGCAAAAGCAATCGGCCTTCCTGCTGAATGGTCGGTGCATCCTGCAACCACAAAATAAGCAAGATCAAAACCACCCACACTTGCCTTGGCGGGATGGTGAATCAGTCAGGGTTCTCTAGAGAAACAAAACTAGTAGGTGTGTGAGTGTGTCTGTGCATGTTTCTCTGTGTGTTTGTACACATACATTCATATCTACTTCTATAGATATCAGTGGATATCTGTATCAGCTCTCTATACCTTGTGTGACTGCTCAGTCCTGTCATTGATTCTTTGCGATCCAATGGACTATAGCCTTCCAAGCTCCTCTGTCCATGGAATTCTCTAGGCAGGAACACTGGACTGGGTTGCCATTTCCTTCTCCTGGGGATCTTCCCGACCAGGGATCAAACCTGCATCTCCTGCTTGGCAGGTGGATTCTTTAGCAATGAGCCAGGACAGAAGCCCACCAATAAAGCTGTTACCCACCAAAAGAGAGAGAGATATTTAACCCAAGAACCTGGATTTCTAGTTTCTCTTGAAGAGTTACTAGCTCTGGCAGCACTGGGCCAGCGTCTGGTCACAGGGACGATTATTTGGGGCCAGGTGGTGAGAGAGTCCATTCTTAGGCATATTGATAAAAAGTCTGGGGGTCCCTGAGGAGAGAGGGGTCTGGGGCTCTCGAGGAGGAGATAAGGGTCTGGAATTCTCCAGGAGGAAAGGACAACTTTTTTTTTCTTTACATTCCTTAGTCTTGTCACACAAAATGGTTTTTTTCTTTAAGTCCGGAAGTGATGATTACACAAAAAACAACTCAGTTTAAACTCTGTGAAAGTGAAGTCGCTCAATCGTGTCCAACTCTGTGACCCTGTGGACTGTAGCCTACCAGGCTCCTCCATCCATGGGATTCTCCAGGCAAGAATACGGGAGTGGGTTGCTTTTTCCTTCTCCAGGGGATCTTCCCAATCCAGGGATCGAACCCAGGTCTCCCGCATTGAAGGCAGACGCTTTAACCTCTGAACCAACAATGTATCCTGCTTGCAGACAGTTTCTCCTTCCTAAAAACCTTCTGACTAATCCTGATATCTTAGAACATATATTATGGGAGTGGGTCTGGTAGGATCTTTCTATAGTTAAGTTCTAATCCTGTTATCCTAAAATGTAAATTGTGGGAGTGGGTCTGGTAAAATTTTCACAACCTTGAGACATTCATTTGATTTATTGTATAACTAAATTAAAAAGTATGTAATTTCCTTCCTTGCTAACCCTAGCAGGGGGAACGTTCTCCATCCCCTTGCTGATGTCTATGTCAGAAACTTTCTCTGCCCCTTTGCACTGTAATAAAACTTCTGCCACACAAGAGCCTTGAGTGGTCAAGCCTGGTCTCTGGTCCTGAAACTAAATCTTCTTTGGAGGTCGTGAATCAGACATCGTTCACCGTAAGCTATCAGTGGTAGCTGCCCCCCTTTGGTGGGGACCTTCTCCCCAGTTTTACAGAAAGCCCTCCATGTTTTCCCTCTGAAAAGAAGTTACATGCTGGTTGCCATTTATTGTTGAGCTAATGTTGATGTTTTTCTTTTCACAGAGGCAAATTTCCCCGTGGACATGGTTTTATTACAAGAGAGACGACAAAAGCTGCCTTGGGAGAACAGTGTGCACATACGTGCCCTCCACATCCCCCCTCCCCTCCCACTCATGTCACCATGCTCCCCGCCACCACTGAGTCTGTGGTCCTCGGCAAGACAGACCCTAACGGAGCCAGGAAACCGTGCATCACCGCCCGCAACAGGGCAGGGAAGATAGAAGGATCTGGTCGGGCTCCAAGAGGACTAGGGATGCTCTCCTATCTCATGCCTCTGGCTGTCAGAATTCCTCACATCTCACAAATAACCAGGACTGGACACAGAAGCTGGTCTTGGTTCAGGAGTTGCCTTTCTGCTGTTGCATTTCAGTAGAGGACTGAGTTCTTCAGAGCTCCTCTCCTCTGCGGGCTGTCTTCTGTATGGGCTCTTCCGAAGCAAAAGAGAAGAGTACCAGCTGATGGGGTTTTGCGGGGCCAAAATGCTTACAGGAATGGGGGGCTCAGGTCACGGCATCCCCATAACCTACAGAAGAGCTATACTGGATGTTAGTCTCTTCATGGCTTTATATGTGAAGTTCAAGACCATCCATCCTCAGGCACAATCCACTCTAAGAATATACACGTGTGATCATATCTTAAGGATTGTTTTTTTTTCCTTCTTTTTTCCCAATGACTTGTTGTCTTTGGCCCTGTATTATCTGGTGATCTAGAGAAGGAGCTGAGTCTGACTCAGAGGGGGCTTTATGCCTCTCCCCTTAGCCTTCCTCTTTCCTATAAACATCTCCTTTGGTTGTTTCATCAGAAATGTTTCATGCATTAAATTCTGAGGAAAAACAGGACAAGCATTCGGGCAAAGCCAGGAGGTGGGAGCATATGCTTCTGCTTCAGGTGACCTGAGCTGACCCAAGGCTGAGCCCCACAGAAGAGAGGGGACTAATCTGCTAAACAAAGCAAACAGAACCTGGGTGGGAATTATTTCACAGAACCTCAAGTCTAACACCAATGAACGTGAGCTGGCTTGAATCTGGGCTGAACTTGTTTATTTTCTAAAACTACAGAATCATCTTGGAACTGAACTTGAAGCTGATCAGGTTAAAATTCCCACTTCTACCTCCAGAGAGAGAAGATGCAGGAGCCTGTTGACTTTGCCGCAAGGAAAGGACCAGAGGATATACACAGGGTATGGGGGAGGGTAGATGACCAGCTACAGAGGAAAAAGCCTTTCTAAGGTTTCAGGAAAAGACGATTTCTATTATCTGTCAGCACTAGGACAAAGGGTATAGCGGGACAGAAAAAAGAATCACATTTTCAATCAAAAGAGCATTTAAAACAAACAAAGGAAGACTTCCCTGATGGTCCAGTGGTTGAGAATCCGCCTGCCAATTCAGGGGCCATGGGTTTGATCCCTGATCCAGGAAGATCCCACATGCCATGGGCCAAGTAACCCCATGCGCCAAACAGCCGAGCCCACATGCTGCAACTTCTGAATCCCGTGTACCTAGAGCCTGTCCTCTGCAACGAGAGAAGCCACTGCAGCCTACGCACTGCAACTAGAGTAGCCTCCGCTCGCCACAACTTGAGGAAGGCTGCTCAGAACGAAGACCCAGCAAAGCCAAACCTAAATAAGCAAATAAATAAAAACAAAGGAACTGATGAAGACAAGTCATCACATTGCAAATTCTTGATGAATTTCTCTACCTAGAAAGGGAAGCTTCCCCCCACCCCCTCGCCCAGTCGTTTCCAAATATATCAACAACTGGGAATTTAGTATGTACAACATTCTAAGTTTGCTTCTCAAAATCGGTTGCTTTAAGATTTCCCAAAGGAATGCTTACAGTTCTATCTATCTATTTATCTAAAAGAAAGTGAAAGTCGCTCAGTTGTGCCCGACTCTTTGCCACCCCATGGACTATATAGTCCATGAAATTATCCAGGCCAGAATACGGGAGTGGGTAGCCTTTCCCTTCTCCAGGGGATCTTCCCACACCAGGGATCAAACCCAGGTCTCCTGCGTTGCAGGTGGATTGTTTACCAGCTGAGCCTCCAGAGAATTCCAAGAGTACTCAAGTGGGTTGCCTGCCCTCCTCCAGGGGATCTTCCTGACACAGGAATCCAACCGGGGTCTCCTGCACTGCTGGTGGATTCTTTACCAACAGAGCTATCAGGAAAGCCCATCTATCTATCTATCTATCTATCTATCTATCTATCTATCTATCTAATTGATCGATCGATCGATCTATCTAATCACCTCCACACTGCTGAATTTAAGCAACTTTGCTCTGAAGTAGACTGCATAGGGGTTTCCCAGGCGGCTCTAGTGGTAAAGAACCTGCCTGCCAAAGCAGGAGACATGAGACACACGTTCGATTCCTGGGTCAGGAAGATCTCCTGGAGGAGGGCGTGGCAACCCCCTCCAGTATTCTTGCTTGGAAAATCCCAGGAACAGAGGAGCCTGGCAGGCTACAGTCCATGGTTGCAGAGTTAGACACGACTGAAGTGACTTAGTACGGAGCCGTGCATATACTGAAACAATCCAGAGGCCCTGGAAATGTGTCCTGTTTTAATAAAGTGATTTTCCTCTGACAACACCATGGGAAACCTCTAAATGGAGTTGCCAACAGAAATGCTCAGACCTGTGGAGGGTTGCACTAAAAAGTCAAGATTAGGCATTGAGCCTGACTCCCATCAACAGCAGGGCTCAGAGAGGCTTGAAGTCTGCAAAAGGCCAGACCCTTCTGCAGGGTCTTGAGGGGCTGCTGGGAACCCCTTGGAGGGGCAGGGAGTAAGCCCAAGGGGGTTTTGCCTTGTTCATCTATTCAGAGTGCAGAAACCTCTGCATATTTGAAGTCAAGGGGAGCCAAAGGCCCCTGTCTGATGCACCTCTGCTTTAACTCCTGTTCATCGAGGCTGATTTGGGCAGTTGTGTCTGTAGCTGCTTTCAGGGGCCCTCTGGGTGCGCCTGCCTGTGGCTCAGCTTCACCTGCTCTGCTGGGGCCGGACTCCAACCTTCATTACTCCCAGGCCTCTGCATAAGGTCGTGCTCCAGCGGAAAGGGGTCCAGACATCTCCTGTGCAGCAGAGGGGTCTGCTTCCTCCCTGCCCCATCCTTTGCGTGATCATCCACCCCATCCCTCTGCCGGCTGCACTGTTGCTGCCTCCCCGCCTCCTGAAAAAGGACTCTCCCTTCTGTCTCCTTCATCACAAATTGTCTTCATCTGTGATGAGCATCCTGGTGAAGCCTGGAGCCAGACAGCCTGAGTCCAAGCTTGGGCACATGCCCCCGCTTCCTCATCTATAACACAGGACCTTCCTCATGGGGGCATTAGGAGGGCAAAGCGAGTGACGGGTCTAAGTGCTCAGGACAGCGCTGGGACCAGCAAGACCATGAAGGGTGAGTGTGTACTCATCACTACTTGCTAAACTGTAACAGCAATTGCAAATTCATTGCAAAGGACAACTTTATTTCTTCACAATTGATTTTGCATGATATTAGTATCTTTTTTTTTTCTTTTGGCTGCACCATGCAGCATGTGGGATCTTTGTTCTTAGACCAGGGATCAAACCTACACCCCTTGCATTGGAAGTGTGGAATCTTAACCACTGGATGGCCACATAAGTCTTAGTATAATATTAGTATCTTGTGAAGGTTTAGAACTTATTAAAACGTTTATTCATAGCAGCACTATTTACAACGGCCAAGACATGGAAGCAACCTAAATGTCCATCAGCAGATGAATGGATAAAGATGTGGTGTATATACACATGGGAATGTTGGTGGTTTAGTGACCAAGTAGTAGCTGACTGTGGGCGACCCCATGGACTATAGCCCACCGGCTCCTCTGTCCATAGGATTTTCCAGAGAATACTGGAGTTGGTTGCCATCTCCTTCTCCATAATGGAATATTACTCAGCCATAAAAAGGAATAAAACAATGCCATTTGAAGCCACATGGGGGGACCTGAAGATTATTATACTAAGTGAAGTAAGACAGAGAAAGACAAATATATGATATCATTTATATGTGGAATCTAAAATATTAAGCAAATGGACTTATTTACAAAACAGAAATAGACTCACAGACATTGAAAACAAACATGTCCATCAAAGTGAGGGTGGGGATAAATTAGGAGTACAGGATTAACATATACACACTACTATATAGAACACAGATAAGCAACAAGATCTTGCTGTATCGCACAGGGAATTATATTCACTATCTTGTGATAAACTAAAATGGAAAAGAATCTGAAAAAAACATAAACACAGACAACACACGCATATATATGTATATACATGAATAAAAGAACCACTTCACTGTACCCCTGAAACACTGTAAATCAACTATACTTTAAACTTTTAAAAAAGTGAATATTTAGTACATTTTAGCTATCATATTTTTATGTTATAAAAATCTTTGGTAAATCATACCTTTCCTACATGACACATGTGTCAATTTAATATAATCAGCTGCCTACAGACTCTCCTACTTCTTTAGACCTGAGTCCCCTCCACCCCGAGAGCTTCTTTGTCAGCACACACCCAGCCTCCCTTGCGCGTAGGTAAGACCATGTGACTGTGTCCCAGCCAATGACAGGAGAGCAGAGGCACATCCCGCTCAGGCCTAGCCATCTCCGCAGCTCCACCAGAGGGCGCTAGAGGAGCCCCAGCGGATGCACAAGCCACAAGATGGAAGGAACTCCGATCCCTAAATCACCACGTGGAGGATGACAACCAATGCCAAGATTGTAGAAAGGAAAAGTAAACTCTGATTGTGTTAGGTTTCTTAAATATGGGGCTTTATTTGCTACAGCAGCAAGCCTTGCTGTAACAGATACAGATGGAGAAAGGAAGATGGGAGAATACTATTAATAAGTGTGTAGCTTCAAGGTTCAAAGTTCAAGCTGCAAGGAGATCAAACCAGTCCATCCTAAAGGAAATCAGTCCTGAATATTCATTGGAAGGACTGATGCTGAAACTGAAACTCCAATACTTTGGCCACCTGATTCGAAGAACTGACTCATTGGGAAAGACCCTGGTGCTGGGAAAGACTGAAGGCAGGAGGAGAAGGGGATGACAGAGATGAGATGGTTGGATGACATCACAGACTCAGTGGACATGAGTTTGAGCAAGCTCTGGGAGTTGGTGATGGACAGGGAAGCCTGGAGTGCTGCAGTCCATGGGGTCACAAAGAGTGGGACATGACTGAGTGACTGAACTGAACTGAGCTTCACAGTCTTGGAAAATGAGGCTGGAGGGATTTAGGCAAGGGTGTCAGGGATGTGGTGGTGGTGATGGAAGAGTGAGCAGGGAGAAACTGGAGTGAAAGTCTCAAATTGTATTACTTAAAAGGTATTTTAAATGTAGCTTAGGTTATAGACCTCTATCATAATCATGAAACCAGAACTTTTAATTAAAAAAAAAAAATATATATTTGGCTGCTTTGTGTCTTAGTTGTGTCACGTGAGATCATCAGACTTTGAGGCAGCAAGCAGGATCTTTAGCTGCAGCATGTGGGATCTAGTTCCCTGACCAGGGATTGAACCTGGGTCCCTGCATTTGGGAGTGTGGTCTTAGCCACTGGACCACTAGGGAAGTCCCCAGAACCTTCACTTTTAAAAAATACTAATAAAGTCAGCTGTACAAAGCAGAGGTTTCTTTTTCGTACCACCGCATCCTCATAGTCAGAACGATGACCTACAGTTCTGGCATTCTAGGAAGTCACGATGAATCACTGTATGACACTGGGGCCTTACCCGTGTCTTTTCCTATAGAGTCATACTTCTATAAGCACACAACAGAGCCATCTCCCGTCTCCATGAAGAGGGTTACCCACGCTTATTGAAGAAGGTAACAGTTTCTCCACTTTAATGCAATCGTATGTCAAAGCGGCATTGTCTGATCCCTTGTGTACCACCTTCACTGTTTGTTATTCTTCCCACATACCACCTGTATTATCGTTTACTAATATGTTTCTTTACATCTTCTTTATACTAACAACTTTTTAAATTTAGTCTGGTCCCAAGGAAGAATATCCATAAAATCACAGTTGGATGTCCCAGACATATGTTAGCCTAGTAAACATTAAAATAAATAGAAACTGCTAATATAGAAAGTGTTCTTCTCACCCTCTAGAAAAATGTTGTATATTCTACCTTAGAAAATACTACATGAAAGGATCCAGGACGTGAATTTTCCTTAAACTGAACAGCTAGTGTGTGAACCCCAGAGCCCTTCCAGAATCACTATCGCGTTCCTTCCAAATCTAACCTCAGGGGTGACTTTTCCTTTGGAAATGGCATTCAATTATAGATTGCTATTCAGTGAGAGACTGCTTTCTGGCTCTGAGCCACAGAAAACACATCAGTGCTCACGGTTCAGTTTCTCTGAGCTCAGAATTCTTGCCCTAAATATCAGATGCACCACAGCCAGTGAAGCAAGCACAACCCCTTGGCTCCTATTTGGGGTCACTGCACACCCTGGTTTGCCCAGGACAAGTCTGTTTTACATCTTTCATCATGAATACCATCTCCCTCCATTCAAAAAGTGGCCCAATGTAAGAAATACACTAAATTACATTCTACCTATTAGCTGTCCTGATTACATTATTCCTTCAGCATCTGAAATATCAAACATGGCATAGCTATACTGTTTGAACTTCATATCTCCTCCTGTCCCCATGAACCTGCTTTTCAGTATTTTGGTGAATGGAAATGCTGTCCCCCAATATGCTCAAGTCAGCCATGGCTGGTCAACGAGGGGACTGGGATTGCAGAATAAAGGGTTGTTTTATTGTGGGAGGATAGTGTTTCTGAGAGGAAAATCTCTCTGCTCCTCAGGCCCCCAGGAGAGAGGAGAGGAAAGTCCTTGAGAGGTTACTGTCCATCAAACTATCAGAAGGAAGCCCCCCAAATACCTATAGCATTTGGAGGCATCCAAACTATCCCCTTTCACAATGTCAGAGGCTGGTGACCCATACTCTGAACGTGTGGGAGCCCTTGAACCAACAAAGTGTCCGATACTGCTTGGAGATAATGTAAGTGAGACTAAAAGGGTGGTTTGAGGTGAAAACTCTCAAGTCTCCAACTGCTGAGAAGTAAGGGAGAGGGTTCCTGCTCAGGCTTTGGAGTTAAAGCCAAGAGATTAGGTGATGGTGGGGGTGAGCTTGCAAGAGGCAAGAGGGACATGCAAAGGAACATGGCACTTGGCTACCACCCACTCCTGCAAAGTGTAGCTGGATATGAAGGGCTGGGCTGGGCTGACCCAGTCCCTTCTACTGATGGATGAAACGTGTGATGTTCAATCTGGAGGAAGGTGTGCGTGGCCATTGCAAGCCACGGGAGACCACGTTTGATTTTTCTCTCTCCTGTCGTGTCACCTTTAAGCCAGAGATGTTCATTAGAGAAAAGGGTGTATGTGACACTTTGTCATCTAAATTTCAAGAGAAGCACATCAGGTTGGCTGAGATGTTGGCAAGGTAGCCTGTGGTGGGCAGGACAACGTGCCCCCAAGGAAGTCAACACCCTGCCTCCTGGAAACTGTGCACAGATTGAGTTGCATGACAGAGGTTCTAGATGGAGTCAAGTCTGTGATCAGCCGACTGTGAGACACAAAGACCATCCTGGCTGATTCAGGAGGGCCCAGCGTAGCCAGGGGGCCCTTGGAAATGGAGGACAGAGGCAGAAAAAGGGAATCGGAGCGAGCACAGAGATGCAACTCTGCTGACTTCGTAGACAGAGGGAGGAAGGGGCCACAGACAAGGAGATGAGGGTGGTCTTTGGCTACTATCTTAAAGGCAGATTTTCAATTTTAAGTGGGAACACCTTTGAAGTGTTAGCCAGTATGCCTCCTGCTTTGAGCATTTAGACATACCTTCCCTAAGGATACTGAAAAGTAAAACAAACAGAAAGAACCCTTGTAAGAATCTAGCATTTGCCTAAAGCAGACTTTACGAGCCTAGTAGGAATCTGTCCCTAAAAAAATGACTGAATTTCATCTGTCCTTACACTGTTCTTCTTGCCTTCTCTCTGTAACATCACCCAAACCAGGACGTGCTTCCTAATCAACAGTGTCAGCCTTGGGTCACATTTTACCTCCAGTATTTTTCTTTCTTAGCGGTATTTGAAATCAGTGTGAAAATCAATGATAAATTAAGTTGGATGAAATATGAAAATTGATTTATTCTTTCATTTTTATGAGCATCATGAAGGCTTATTTAAGTTTATTGTACTTTATTACTTTGTTATTACAGCTATCGTAATCCTTCCTGTTTTTATGCATTTTGTTTTCATAGAGACAAAAAACCAGAATCACCCCTGGTTTCAATATTAGACCTGTTTTTTTGCTCGCTTTCCCCTCCTTGCTTTAATGAGATGAACTCAACATGTAAAATTGTGTAAGTTTAAGGCATACAACCATGATGATTTGACACACGATCCCACATGCCACAACTAAGACCCTGACTTAGCCAAAAATTAAAGTTAATCAATTTAAAAAGATGAAATTTTCTATAGGATATATATAGATTATATAGAATACATATATAAATATGCAATATGCATCTGTAAATAAACAATATACAAATAGGATATTGACATATATATCCTATTTTTCACCTCCATGGAGAAAACTATATATGTGAAACTACATATATATGAAAGTATATATATAGGATATATATCTGCCTATGCATGGGTGTGTGCTAACTTGCTTCAGTCGTGTGACTTTTGTGACCCTATGAATTTTAGCCCACCAGGCTCCTGTTTATGGAATTCTCCAGGCAAGAATACTGGAGTGGGTGGCCATGCCCTCCTCCAGGGGATCTTCCTGACTCAGGGATCGAACCCATGTCTCTCATGTCTCCTGCATTGGCAGGTGGGTTCTTTACTGCTATGCCCCCTGGGAAGCCCATATCTGCTTATATGAAACTATATATTGTAGGTTGTATCAGATATAAAATTTATAAGAAAATATCTCCTACTTTACTCCTCTGTAAACTATATGAAATTATATTTGTGAAGAAATACGTATAAGATATAGGGGATATAGTATATATAAGTGAAAATAGGATTTTCTTTTTTCTTCTTGTAATCACGAGGGCAGGACTTTGTTTTGCTCACTCCTCAATCTGCAGCACCTGAAAACCATGCCTTCTGTGCATCAAAAACTCAGTAATTATTTGCTGAGTGATTTATGTTTATAATTAAGCTCTTCATTAGACTAGTTATAAGCCTTTCAGTGCAGTTTTAATTTTGAATACCATATGGTAGCCTCCACGATATTTTCTGAACTTTGGCCCTCTAGAGTCTTAATCTGACCCTGGAAAAAAAAAGATATTTCCATGGAGAGTGGTGGCCTGAATGCTCACCTCTGGTTTTCATCAAAACCTGAACATTACCTGGGCTGGCCTCTGCTATTTCTTATGGCCTGAGTTGTGCCCAGACTGGAGAGGCCTGGGACCTGGGATGGATCTCTGAACACTCCAGCCAGTTCGGTGCTGCTGAGAATTGAGGGTCCAAAGAAGGTCTGCATGTACGATCTGAAACCACACTGATTCTTCTTGACTGTGACCACTGCCTCCAAGCTGAGAAATCTGACTCACTAGTTTTACTTGCAAGAGCCCTAATCTGGGTTTTTGTCTCAGTCACAAACACTCATTATGCTCCTGGCATTTTCTCTCCTCTTCTTGGATCAAAGATCATTCCCCCTGGGAAAAGCCAGCAGAAGCTTCTGTAACTCACCCTAAAGTTAAAGTCAAGGCTCTGTGTCAAGTTCTTATAAGGCAGAAACCCTCAGTGCCAGGCCTGGAAAGACAAATAATGAAAAAAACAAAAAACAAACCCCACAACTTTTGGCTAAGTATAATATCAAATGTCAGATTTTATATGTACATTTTTGCCATCATTTCCCCCCCTCTATTAATTTTAACTCTGCAGAAGCAGAAGGTAAAGATGTATTGATGGGTTGGCACTAATTATCTCCTGCTGTCTTCCTTGATGAGAGTTTCTGATGTGAGTTGGATTTTGAATAACAGCATTCTGTTGAACACTCACATACATTTCAGATGTGATGTGCGAGGTGCTAGGTGCATGCTTCATTTTACTTCCAATGGAGGTCTGACTCCTAAATCATCATGCAAAATATCATCGTTCTTATGTTGGGTTTCAAAAGAAGAGTGCAATGTCTCTGTGCCAACAACATGCACCCTATGCAGGACAGCGTTTAAATGTCCGCGCATTGACTCAGAGGATTTAAAAGGGCTTAGGATCTATAACTCATGCCTTAATGCACCTGTCATCAGTATGTTTTCCTTTTTCATATAGCAATGTACTTGTAGTCACAAAACTGCAAGTCAAAGTAATAATTTCTATCACAGAAATGGAGGGAGGTTGAGTCAAGATGGCAGAGAGGGAGGACATACGGTCAGTGTCTCCCCACACCTAGGATACTCACCAGATGCTGGTGGGGGGCCTCTGACAACCAGGTGGGCAGAAGGAACCCTTGAGTGACCAGCACTATTCACAATAGCCAGGGCATGGAAGCAGCCTAGATGTCCACTGACAGATGAATGAATAAAGAAGATGTGGTACCTGTATACCATGGAATATTACTCAGTCATTAAAAAGGAATGAAATTGAGTCCGTTGAAGTGATGTGGATGAATCCAGAGCCTGCCATATGGAGTTAAGTAAGTCAAAAAGAGGAAAACAAATATTGTATATTATTGCATATATATGGAATCTAGAAAAAGGGTACTAATGAACCGACTTGCAGGGCAGGAATAGAGGCACAGACATAGAGAATGGACTTGTGGACATGGTGAGGGGGAAGAAAAAGGGTGGTGAATTGAGAGAGTGGCATTCACACATACACACTACCAAGGGTAAAACAGGTAGCAGGTGGGGAGCTGCTATATGGCACCCAGGAAGCTCAGCTCAGGGCCCTGTGATGACCTAGAGGGGAGGGGTGGGAGGAGAGAAGGGCGGCTCAAGAGTGAGGGGATATGTGCATACATATGGCTGATTCACGGTGTTGCATGGCACAAGCTGACACAATGTTGGAGAGCAATTATATTTCTACTGAAAATAGAAAGGGATGGAGGGAAGTCAGTTCGTCTCACCCTTACAGGGCATTTTAGAATCCTGGAAGGTTCTATGCCTGCAATTTGGGCTTCTGCCACCAGGTGGTGCTCATCAAGCAACCTTTAGCTCATAATGAACATCTGGCTCCAGGTATAGGTAGATGATGCCTCTTGGCACCAAGCAAACAATACATCCAAAATCCAAATTTCATAAAGTTTGTGTGTTAAGAAAAAGACAGTGTAACAGAAAACATTATGGCAAGGGGATGGAGAGGATCTGATACTTTGTGCTTTACTGGATGTTTATCAATGCTCAATACAAATCTGGGTTTATGCTACCATTGATTCATTCCACAAACATTTCTTTATGAAGAAACGGCTACACACCAGACTCTCAGTTAAGTCCAGGAAGACAGAAATAAGTCAGAAAAGTCCCAGATTTAGAATGTCTCCAAACCTAACATGTAAATAACCGAGGATAACCACATTCCATACAGAGTCACATCTGACCTAAAGAGTTAAAGTCTAAAGAAAGGTGCCTCCTGTTTATAATAGCCAGGACATGGAAGCAACCCAGATGCCCATCAGCAGACGAATGGATGAGGAAGCTGTGGTACATATACACCATGGAATATTACTCAGCCATTAAAAAGAATTCATTTGAATCAGTTCTAATGAGATGGATGAAACTGGAGCCCATTATACAGAGCGAAGTAAGCCAGAAAGATAAAGACCATTACAGTATACTAACACATATATATGGACTTTAGAAAGATGGTAACGATAACCCTATATGCAAAACAGAAAAAGAGACTCAGATGTATAGAACAGACTTGTGGACTCTGGGAGAAGGCAAGGGTGGGATGTTTCAAGAGAACAGCATTGAAACATGTATATTATCTAGGGTGAAACAGATCACCAGCCCAGGTTGGGTGCATGAGACAAGTGCTCGGGCCTGGTGCACTGGGAAGACCCAGAGGGATCGGGTGGAGAGGGAGATGGGAAGGGGGACCGGGATGGGGAATACCTGTAAATCCATGGCTAATTCATTTCAATGTATGACAAAAACTACTGTAATGATGTAAAGTAATTAGCCTCCAACTAATAAAAATAAATGGAAAAAAAAAAAAAAAGAAAGGTGCCTCCACCTTAAGTGAAAATTACTCTTGAAAATCTTTTAAATTGGGGGGTTTTTTTGGACCACAAATGTATTGCTTGACTTCTAATATCTGACTTCTGTCATTTTGATCTTTAGCATCTTGGAAGTAACAGTATACAATTCTCCTGCACGGTCTAATTGCCTACCCAGTGTCTGAGAAAGAACGCTCAGCCCCTGGCTTCTTGTTACCATTTAAGCTGCCAAAGAATCCTAATTAGCTGTCACAGTTCCTCCTTCATGTGGAAAACAGAAAATATGGAGGAGTAACAAGGGAGCTGGATCCCTTTCTTTCTGACCTTGCCTTTACAGCCAAGGTATTATTATCTCTATAGCCACCCTTCATCATATCTTTACTGTTTTCTGAGTCAAATTAACAGAGCCATTTAAATACAATTCCGAAAGTTGTCCATCAACTCAATATCCATCATCAATTGGAACTCCTGCATGTTTTCTCTTGGTCCTGGAGAAAATTCCCACCCGCCATCCTTTAAATGATCTTGCTTTTTCATATAAAGGTTTGGAGAAATTCCGCTACACAAATGAATATATAGGTATCTCCTCACTTGAAAGAGGAGAATGCTGAGCTGGGTTACTCGTTGATTTTTTCCTACTGCAGGGAAGTTTCCCTTGGATACCCGAATCTTCCATGTCACAATCAAGAGAGATGGAGCTCTTCTCCCTCATCTATTTTGTGACTTCGTAGATTAGACCCTTCCTTTCAACAGTTATTGACAAAGCAGCAGACATTGTTCTAGGCATTTGAAAATCATCAATGGTCAAACCAAAAAGGTCTTGGCCTCATAAAGGTGGACAGCGAACAGATGAACAAGGTTATGGTGATTAAGTTCCAGGAAGAAAAATAAACCAGGGAAGAGGGGTGGAGAGTTGGGAAGTGATGGAGCTGGCCTATTACCATGTGAACTGGGGACTTTGGAGCTAAGACCTGAAGGAAGTGAAGGGGTGAGCTGTGTGTGGATCTGGTAGAAGAGACAGCAGATGTGTAGGCAGGAGCATGCCTGCGAGGTCTCTGCAATCTTCAGAAGGCAGTTTGGCTGAAGGGAGAGGCAGGAAATGAGGTCAGATGGTGAAGATCCAGCAGGGAGGACAGGGAGATTGGATGGCCTTAGTGGCAATTGTAAGGCATTTTAGCTTTTATTTTGAGAAAATGGAGAAGCCACAGGACAATTTTGAGTGGAGGAGTGATGTGATGTGTCTCACATTTCTAAAGGAATACTTTCACTGATGAGTTGAGAGTAGTTTTGGGGGTGGAGGACAAAACCAAGAGCAGTAACATGCTTGAGGAAGTTGTGGAAAGTTCATTTTACCTTCTAATCTTGACCCCACTTACTAAGTTCTAAATGAAACTTGAAAAGATTTTCTGCAGATACTCCTGAAGTTAAGACTGTAGCTCAGAGGCAAACTCCTACTTATAAAACAAATATACAAGTGATCAAATTGGCTCTAATAGATTGCTTTCCCAACACAGTGCAGAATCAAATTTGTCATAAGAATGCTATATCCATCTTACAACTGAAGAAACTGAGGAAAAGGAAGTTTAAATATCCAGACTCGTTCTCATTATAAATAGCAAGAGCTAGGATTTAGATCTGGACAATCTGACATGAGAGCCCAAACTCTTTAGCACCATGTGTCCATGATGCATACACTATGCAATAATCACATAGGATGTGGCGCTGGCTGCATCTTTAGACAGGATATATGCTGCTCAGTTTGCTGTGGTCTCTGCTATTTCCTCTCTCCTTTACACGTTTAAATTATTGTGTGGATCCTGTTTTCTAGGGTGATGATCCTTGGTCTAAATGTTTTCCAAGATCCTTTGTGTAAATTCTAGGTCAAAGATGATGAAGAGGTTTCATCTCTTAAATCCATGACTGATGGTGTTGAGAAGAGTTCCCAGGAATGTCTAAACGTAATAGAAAGATGTGTTATATTTGGCTGGTGATGTTGAGTATTTTGTATGAGGTATGTTTGCTGATGCTGCTCTTGGCTAACCCAGGATGGAAGGCAAGGTTGGTTTGCCCTCTCTGACCCAATCTATCCCATTTCCCCAAAAGGCAGAATCTCTGCTTGTCTTGATTTTGACTACCAAAGAGCAAAGTTGATCTAAGCAAGTTAATTCTGACAAAATTTTCAGGAAGGGATATATATATATATACAGTCTCTCCCAGAAGTATGTTCAGTTTGACAAAGGAGTGCAGGGAGAATGAATGGTTAGTGCAATAGTATGATGTCTTGTTGGAGGGATTGCAAGCATTCATGTGTGGAGGAGTTATTTTTGGCTGGGAGTGTGGGCCTTCCATGTGCCATGGTAAATGATCACCCACAGAAGGAAAGCCTGATCAGAGTCCTTGAACAGAGGTGGGCAAATATTTTCTGTAAAGAAATGGATAGTAAGCATTTTTGGCTTTGCGGACTGTGCAATTGCTCTCACAGCTACTCAAGTCTGCCACAGCAGTGCTGAAGCAGCACTGATAAATGGAAGGATATTCCCAACTTGTTACCATAGCAGCCGTAGTTTGCCAACCCCTATCCTGAATGATGAGTGATGGAAGCAGAAACAAAACAGGCCTTGGAAGTGGGTATCATGGATCTTGGTTTCTGATGATGTGTTAAAACTCTGTGCATTCATTTTCCAAGAGAACTCTGCAGGGAGAAACCAAATCTTGCCCTAGCCCACTCCCAACAAAATCCATTTAGAAATACAAAAATCCAACCAGATTTAATCCAATCTTAGAAAATCCTGAGCACGTACAATTTTAAACATGTGGTTTCTTTACAGAATATCTCAGGGTGGCACTCAGTACCTTTAATTTCCTAGATACCTTTAATCTCTCTGCAAAGGGAAGCCAATATTCAATAATTAGTGGTTTCGTATCTTATTTCATTTGGAAATGACCTACCCATTAAAAAAACTATCCCCCCCCAGCAAGTCCCCCAAAAAACAAACAAAAAAACTGTGTGTTTGCAGCAGCCAATTGACAAAAGGCTGAAGCAACCCAAGTTCCCACTGATGGATGAATGGATAAATGGTCTGTCCATAAGATGGAATATGACTCAGCCTTGAAAAGGAAGGAAATTCTGATCCATGCAAAAACATGCATGAACCTGGAGGATGTTACAGTCAGTGAAATAAGCCAGACACAGAGGACAAATACTGTATGATTCCACTAATACGTGGTACCTAGAGTGGTCAAATTCACAAAGACAGAAAGTAGAATAGAGGCTACCAGGGGCAGAGGGAGTTAGTGCTTAAGTGGGACTTTGTGTTTAAATGGGTACCAAATTTCAGCTTTGCAAGAAGAAAAAAGTTCTGGAGATGAATGTTGGTGACAGTTGCTTAACAATGTGAATGTACTTGAGAATACTGCCCTGTACACTTTGGAATCATTAAGATGGTAATCTTATATGTATTTTGTCACAGTTTAAACAAAAAACCTCTGGGTGCCTCAATATTCTTATCTGAAATATAAGATAAAAATAACATTATTTCTTGGGGTCATTGTGAGGATCAAAGAAATGCTACCTGCTGTGTAATGAACACCCAGGATACATGAAAACATTGCTATTTCTATTATTATTATAATACTTCTCATGTTTAACCTGGATCAGGAGTCAAGATCTACTGACAACTCTGAAATGATGCTTTATATATTAGAAACTGGCAAGTGGATAGAAAGGAAGAGAATCAGGGTCTAAACACTGGGTCTAGGTTTGAGGAAGAGAAATATTGTTTTCTCTAAACTGAAACATTTGTTCTCAATCAGGCAATAAAAATGTTCTGACACTAGTAAGTCAACTTCAGGGAAGGAACACCGTTATTTGGTGTCCAAATAGGATGCTGCCACATGAAGAGAGAGGGCGGTGGGTGTACAGGCAGAGTTGATGCTGTGCAGCCTGCAGGCTCTTTTTCCGCCTCTGCTGCTTCATTTGCATCCAGGAGGGTCTCTACTGATGGTGAGGGGACAAATATGAGTCCAGACTCTGCACCCAGCAGGGGGCTTCGCCCCACTCTGTAGCTACAGATTCTACTCCTATATGTGAGGTTCACTTTAAAAATAACCACTGACACAATCTAAATGTTCATTGACAGATAAACAGATAAAGGTGTGGGATATTTATACACTGGAATATTACTCAGCCATAAAATGAATGAAATAATGCCATCTGCAGCAACATACATGAAACTAGGGATTATCCTACTAAGTGAAGCAAGCCAGGCAGAGAAAGACATGTATCATATGATATCACTTATAGGTGGAAGCTTTAGAAAACAGATCCAAATGAATTTATACACAAAACAGACCCACAGACATAGAAAATAACTTACAGTTATCAAAGAGAGAAGGAAGCAGGGAGGAGGGATGAATTTGGAATTTGTGATTAACCGATATGTGTGCTCAGTCACTCAGCCATGTCCAGCTCTTTGGGACCCCATGGACTGTAGCCCACCAGACTCCTCTGTCCATGGGATTTTACAGGCAGGAATACTGGACTGGGTCGCCATTTCCTTCTCCAGGGGATCTTCCTGACCCAGGGACCGAACCCATGTCTCCTATGTCTTCTGCATTGACAGATGGATTTTTTACCTCTGAGTCACCTGGGAAGCCCAATTAACAGATACATACTACTATATATAAATTAGATAGCCAACAAGGACCTCCGGTATAGCACAGAGACCTATACTCAATATTTTGTAAAACTGCAAGGGAAAAGAATCTGATACACACACACAAACACACACACACACACACGTACATGTATCAGTTTGTTGTACACCCGAAACTAACACAACATAGTAAATCAAGTATACTTCAATAAAGATAAAATTAAAAAAGAATAAATGCTAAAAAACGATATTGAGGAAACAACAGCAACAAATAACTACCCATTGAGTGCAAGATGGATTGAAGAAGGGGAATACTGAGAGGTTATTCTAATCTAACAGCCTTGCTCGATAAAGGATCTCAAGGGATATGAAATGAAAAGTGCATCGCCTATATCAGTGCCTGAAAACCATCACGATCCTTCTTGGAAGATGCCATGTCCTACAGCAGAACCGCTTCCCAGGAGCTCTTCCCCTGCAAGTAATACAGGGAAAGTCCGCAGGGGAGGCAGCAGGGCTGATCGAACAGGCATAATCCACACAATTTCCTGATTCCTTGGCTGGTATTTAAGCAGCCATTTGGGGGACTTTCCTGGTGGTCCAGTGGTTAAGAATCTACCTTGCAATGCAGGGGACGTGAATTTGATCCCTGGCCAGGGAGATAAAATCGCATGTGCCATGGAGCAGCTAAGGCCACACACAACTAGAGAGAATCTTTATGCCACAATGAAGGAGTCTGCATAATGCAACAAAGATCCCATGTGCTGCAACTCAGACCCCAAAGAGTCAAGTAAGTAAATAAAACTGAAAAAAGGAGCCACTTCTCTCTGGGAGGGGACAAAAATGATGAGTCCCGGTAAAGGATCAGCAGATAGAGAAAAGAAAAAAAAGAAGGGACACAAGAGGATGCCCTCTCCTTGTGGCTCTCTCTGTGACTGATCAGGGGATGGGAAGTTCAGCAGGGGTCCCGAAAGCAGGCTGCATGGCGGGCAGGGCCCCCACTGTGCCCCTCTCCTCCTCTGAAGCAAGGCCACCGCCAGGACAAGCCATGGCCTGCAGCCCACAGCACAGTGCTCCGCTGGGGAGGTAATCTCTGCTACTCCTTTCCTCTCTCGGGGTTGTTAAGTGTCTCATTCCAGTCCTGAAATCCTCCTTCCCCTGGCGGCGGCAGTCTGCTCCTGTGGCAGGAACACTTCTGCCTGGATCAGCCTTAGGAGAACACGTCAGGCTTGATTAAGCCCAGTTTCCAACCCTTGTGAGTTTCTGCTGGAAAGCGGGGTAGGTCCTGATGCTGTCAGAGTATTAGAAGATGCTGAAGCAGGCTCACTGAATCCAGCTGGGATGTGCAGGGGCTGACCTTCCTTCACTGGTAACGGAGGACTTTCCTGCCATTTGGGGAAGATACTTGTCTGTTTAGGAGCAGTTAATGAACGCTTTAAAAACAACTCAGCAAAAAAAAGGAAACCTCCTACACTGTTGGTTGGAATGTAAATTGGTGCAGCCACTATGGAGAACAGTATGGCAGGTTCCTTAAAAAACTAAAAATAGAGCTACCATATGATCCAGCAATCCCACTCTTGGGCATATATCCAGAGAAAAATCTAATCTGAAAAGATGCATGCACCCAAATGTTCACAGAAACATTACTTACAATAGCCAAGATGTGGAAGTAACTCAGTGTCCACCAAAAGATGAATGGATAAAGAAGATGTGGTATACAGACACTGAAGTGAAGTGTTAGTCGCTCAGTCCTGTTTGACCCTCTGACCCCATGGACTATAGCCCACCATGTTCCTCTATTCATGGAATTCTCCAGGCAAGAGTACTGAAGTGGGTTGCCATTTCCTTCTCCAGGGGATCTTCCCAAACCAGGGATTGAACCTGGGTCTTCTGCATTGCAGGCAGATTGTTTACCTTTTGAGCCACTGGGGAAGTCCATATATACACCAGAATACATAAAAAAAAAGAATAAAATGATGCCATCTGTAGCAACATGGATGGACCAAGAAATCATACTAAGTAAAGAAAGACAGAGAAAGACAAATATCACATGACATCACTTATATGTGAAATCTAATTTTTGAACTTATTTGCAAAACAGAAACAGACTCACAGGTAGCGAAAACAAATTTATGATTACCAAAGGGAACATGTGGGGTAGGGGAGGGATGAGTTAGGAGTTTGGGATTAGAGATACACACTACTATATATAAAACAGATAAACAATGAGATCCTGCTGTATAGCACAGAGAACTATATTTAATATCTTGTAATAACATAATGGAAAAAATGAAAAAGAATCTATGTATATCTATAAAAATATGTATCTCTCTATATTCTATTACCATGTATCTGAATACCTTTGCTGTACAACAGAAACTAACTCAACAATGTAAATCAGCTGTTGTTCAGTCATTAAGTCATGTTTGACAAGTCGTGTCCGACTCTCTGAGACCCCATGGACTGCAGTACGCCAGGTTTCCCTCTTCTTCCCTATTTCCTGGAGTTTGCTCAAACTCATGTCCGTTGAGTGGGTGATGCCATCCAACAATCTCATCCTCTGTCGTCCCCTTCTCCTCCTGCCTTCAGTCTTTCCCAGCATTAGGGCCTTTACCAATGAGTCAGCTCTTTGTGCATCAGGGGGGTCAAACTACTGGAGCTTCAACTTCAGCATCAGTTCTTCCCATGAATATTCAGGGTTGAATTCCTTTAGGATTGACTAGTTGGATCTCCTTGCTGTCCAAGCGACTCTCAAGGGTCTTCTCTAGCACCACAATTCAAAAGCATCAATTTTTCGGCATTCAGCCTTATTTATGGTTCAACTCTCATGTCCATATTTCAATCAAAAAAAAACAAAAACAAAAACAAAAAACCTCAGCGAGCATTTCAGGAGTGACTCTTGAGCCCAAATCAGTCTTCTTTGCTCTGTGTAAAAGTGTAGTTTGGCTTTGCCGTACAGTCACTCCCCACAGGGCAACTCTGGGGGTCTTAAGGGTCCTGACCGCCATGGCTCTGCCAGTCCTAAGTGGCTGTATGTGGTATATGCTGTTTCTATTTCTCGGAGGACCCCGCCGTATTCCATGGTAAGGGCACACATGGTTCCCAGGGTGGGGGAGGACCCGTCCCTCTCCCCACAACGCCTCCTTTTTTAGTTCGTGTCCTTTGGAGTGATGTAGGCTTCGGACAATCAGTGTTTTAGGGTGTCTGAGCTTCAAGGATGAGGAGGTGACCTAAACAGGTCCCATGACAGCATATTCCAGGACTTGCACTAGACTGGCCTGGAGGACGTAGATTCTTTCCTGTTGGATTTGAACCAGTTCTGAGCCATCCATTTTGCTCCCACAAGGGCAGCCTCTGTCAGAATGAAACCCCCAAGAAAGTGTGGCTATATGTGAGGGGGTGGGAAAGAGAGAGAGAATGTTCTTGTGGATCTGAACAAAACCCTCAGAAATTTGTCCTGACTGAGCTCTCCAATGACGTCAGCCACACTTTTTTCCTATTTAAACTTAAGTCAGTGTGGGTGGAATTTCCTGTTATTTCCAACTCCTAAGACTCACAATAGATACTCTCATCAATATCTGAAATGCATCTGTGAGGGACCCGCTGCCTTCTTAAAAACCAGCAGCCTTGGGAGACACAAGGTAACATGCCTTCATGTAATTTACGATTCAGGCCAAATGAGTTTTCCAGTGGATCTCCTGAGAGGTGGTTTTGCATGGAGGGAGGAGAATGCAAGAGCTTATTGGGCCTCTGGCTAGGGAAAGAAGAGAAAGCAAAAGAAAATAAAAAGATGTGGGGTGGGGGAGAGGGGCTTTAAAGACAGACGTGCTGCTCAGAGATTTCCCAGGAGCCTCTGAGCAGGTGTTGAGATGCTTCTCCAAGGATTCCTTGGCTTTCCTTCTCAAGGGCCTCTGAATGGCACCAAAACATTATCTACACCAAGTGATTCTCTTTCAACACCTGTGATTCATAGAGCAGCACGCCGACAGCTGTGCAGGCTGTGGGGTTTGATTTTCAAGTTGTGCACCAGCTGGTGAGGCCTGTGGATGGACGTGAAACTGAACACAGGAAAGCTTTCCACTTTCCTTGAGTCTCCGCATTTCTGACAATGATTTCATGGACTCCCGAGACGACCCAAGTCATTCTGTACTCTTTAGGGCACAAGTATAAACCCAGACTTCTTTGGTGACTGGTATTAAAAGGCGAACAGAAATTGCTTTACACAAAAAGGACTCCATTAGTTTAAGTTTTGGCAGTAGTGTTGTGGGATTCGAGGTCTTAAGTAGTATCATAAGTTCCTGATTTTTCTGCACGATGGTTCTGACTTCCTCTATTGTTTCTAATTCCCTGGCAAGTTCCTTTCTCAAGATGGGGTCTGGACATCCCTGGTGGTACAGTGGACTAAGAATCTGCCTGCCAATGCAGGGGACATGGGTTTGATCCCTGGTCCAGGAAGATTCCACATGCTGAGGAGCAACCAATACTGTGCACCACAACTTCTAAGCCCACAAGTTGCAACTACTGAACCCATGTGCTGCAACTATTGATGCCTGGGTGCCTAGAGCCCGTGCTCCACAATAAGAGAAGCCACTGCAATGAGAAACCTATGCACTGCAGTGAAGAGTAGCTTCCATTTGCAGCAACTAGAAAAAGCCTGCACACAGCAACAGAGACCCAGGGCAACCAAAAATTAAAAAAAAAAAAGAGGATGGAACTTATAACTCTGGCATATCCTCTCAAGGATCAGGAGTAAGAACAAATGGAGAGAATAAGTTCTCTTACAGGAGTTTCAACCCAAGTCTCAGGATTGCATCCCATTGATTGGAATTGAATACTGCATCTCCCCCTGAGCCAGTGAAAGTCTCTGGAGGGAGGCAGTGCTTTGATTGGCCACTGTGGGTCACATGGCCACTGGAAGCTGGGCTGGATACCATACTATTTAAATTGCATAGATTTAAAATAAATGAGTCAACCCTATATGCAAAACAGAAAAAGAGACTCAGATGTATAGAACAGACTTGTGGACTCTGGGAGAAGGCGAGGGTGGGATGTTTCAAGAGAACAGCATTGAAACGTGTATATTATCTAGGGTGAAACAGATCACCAGCCCAGGTTGGGTGCATGAGACAAGTGCTCGGGCCTGGTGCACTGGGAAGACCCAGAGGGATTGGGTGGAGAGGGAGGTGGGAGGGGGGACTGGGATGGGGAATACATGTAAATCCATGGCTAATTCATTTCAATGTATGACAAAAACTACTGTAATGATGTAAAGTAATTAGCCTCCAACTAATAAAAATAAATGGAAAAAAAAATAAATGAGTCATGGTTATGAAATACACAGCGTGGAAATACAGTCAATAACTATGTAATATCTTTGTGTGATGACATAGTGACCAGACTTACTGTGGTGATCATTTTGAAATATATAGAAATCAAATTACTCGATTGTGTAACACAAACTAACCTGGTGTTGCAGGTCAATTATACTTCAAAAGCAAACAAACAGAGACACAAAAGAGATCAGATTTGTGGTTATCAGAGGCATGGGGTGAGGTGAGAGGGAATTGGATGAAGGCAATCAAAGACACAGACTCCTAGCTATAAGATAAATAGGTGCTAGAGATGTAATGTACAACACGATAAATAGAAGTAACACTGCTGTATGTTACACATGAAAGTTGTTAGAAGAGAAAATCCTAAGAGTGAGCATCACAAGAAAAAAAATTTTTTTTCTATTTCCTTATGTATGTATGCCCCCTGGAGAAGCAACTCACTCCAATATTGCCTGGAGAGTCCCATGGACTGGGGAACCTGACAGGCTCAGACTGACTGAGCACACAATTATGTATCCATGTGAAGTGATGGACATTCACTAAACTTATCATGGTCATCATTTCGTGATGTACGTAGGTTAAATCATTATGCTGGACCCCTTAAACCTATACAGTGCTGTATATCAATGACATCCCAATCAAACTGGAAGAAAACATTTACATAAATTTTAAAAATTAAAAAATTCAAGAATCTCATACAGTGAAGTTAAGTCATAAAGAGGAAGATAAATACCGTATATCACTTGTAAGTGGCACCTAGAAAAATGGTAGAGATGAACTTACTTGCAAAGCAGAAATAGAAACGCAGATGCAGAGAACAAGCGTATGGATACCAAAAGGGCGGCTAGGATAAATTGGGAGACTGAGATTGGTGTCTACACATTACTATGTATAAAATAGGTAACTAACGAGAACCGACTGTGTCGCACAGGGAACCCCACCCAGTGCTCTGTGGTGACCTAAATGGGATGGAAGTCTAAAAGAGAGCAGATGGAGGTACACATATCACAGATTCACTTTACTGTACGGCAGAAACCACCACAATGTTGTAAAGCAACTGTACGCCAACAAAAATTTTAAAAAATAAAATAAAGGATTTGGGGGAAAAAAAGGGAAAAAAAACTTGTATGAATTTGGTGGAAGGATTTTTAGAGAATATCAGGTTATTGTTATCAGAAAAAGGACAAATGGAAGCTGCAGGACAAAGCTTCCGGTCCACTGCAGGAATCCGTAGTACTTCCTAAAAGCGGCACAAAGAGGAAGAAACTCACAGTGGATGACTTACCTAATTCATAATAAATAACCAACAAAGACTGTCTGGAATATAAAACGACACCCACAACGTTGCAAACTGGAAGCTGGTGCAAGTTTAAGCAACAGACCTCCCCAGGGTTGTTTATGGTTTCCGTGATCTTTCTCTTCTGTATGTTCACCCTCAAGAGTTTCCTTAGTGCTGGAGAGGATCCTCAGTAAATAATAAGCGAGATCGAACGGCATTTGATTTTTACAAAATTTTACGAAACTCAGGGGGCTTCACTGGTGGCTCAGTGGTACAGAATCCAACTGCCAATATAGGAGACACAGGTTTGATCCCTGGGCCGGGAAGATCCCACGTTCTGCAGAGCAACTAAGCCCCACAAATCCTGAGCCTGTGCTCTAGAGCCCGGGAATGGCAAATACTGAGCATCCGTGCTGCAGCCACTGAAGCCTGCAGGCCCCAGAGCCCACACTCTGCAACGAGAGACGTCACCACAATGAGAAGCCCATGCACCACAACTAAAGAGCAGCCCCTGCTTGCTGCAGCTAGAGAAAGCCAGGGCACACCAACAAAGACCTAGCACAGCCAAGAATAAAATAAATAATATAATATATATATATATATAAAACTTCCTCAGGAAAGACTTTAGCAAGAAGATAAAGGGGTGAGCATGCCTGGCAACCATCGAAGGGGAGAGAGTTAGGAGCTGGCGGAGCACAAGGGTGTCTGAACTGTTAGAGGAAAAGCGAAGTCTGCAGGGTGCTTGGAACAGAGGTGGCAAGAGGGAGCCAGAGTGAGGTCGGAGTTGAGGCAGGCATAACCGGCTGGGCTGTACTTGCCCTGTGTTGGTAAACCCTTTGGCTTTACCTTTGCCATGGGAGGAGGCCAGTGGATGGTTCTGAGCTAAGGACTGACATCACTAGGCCCCCACGTGAATCACCCCAGCTGCTGCACGCAGCCCCTGGGAAGCCAAGAAGGTCACTGCTTTGACCCAGGAGAGTTATGGTGGCTTGGACTGGGGTGGTGGGTGTGGGGACTGCTTGGCTCCTGGGTGTGTTTAGAAAGCACTGCCAATAGGATTTGCTGAAGGACTGGATGTGGGGAGAGAGAGAGAGAACAAGTAATATAGGATGTGCTAAGACACTGGTTTAAAGGATGTGCCAAGATACTGGTCTGAGCCGCTGGGAGATGGATGTGCCATGTACTGATGTGAAGGGCATTCTGGGTGGGATGTGTTGTACAATGTGTCAGTCAGCTCGGTCATCTCACAGCACTGCCTTCTCTCTGAGACACTAAGGACAGGGTGCCTCTAACTTGTGGTGCCAACATCTGAAACTGGACCCAGCGCTCAGTGACGACTCAATCTGCATCTGTCCACTGCCTTCTCGTGGGTGGAAATGCTCCCTGGGGTTCACATGGGGTCAGAGAGGCCCTTCAGTCCTTGAGCAGAACAAGCAGGAAGGCTGGTGGGCTCTGACAAGTCCTGGGACCACAAGGATGAAAGCCCCCCGCCCTCCCCACTGCATCCCTCCCAGCCTGGGGCATTTGCTGGGAGGCTGGCTCAGAGGAGGTGCCATGAAGCCTCTGTCTGCACAGTGGGTGGTGGCAGCGTGACAAACCCCTCTCCCCTGCCGACTGGCATCACACGATAAACTGCTTGGCAGAGCAAACTAGGCGCCCCCTCCCTTCCCAGGCAATGCATCACCCAAAGGGCCTTTGTTTAAGATCATTTTTGCATTCAATTTAAAAGGTGAAAGAAGCAGCCAGAGAAAAGGAAGGAGTCTTCAGCATTTAAACTAGGGACTGGGAGAGCTGGTCACCCCATCCCTAAGTCATGGAGAATCCTGCTGGTTAGCCGGGGGAGTGGAACCGGGTTGTGAATCCTCACCAATCCTCCAAAAACGCTTTGTGCTATGAAATCATCCTAGAGCGTGGCCGCATACGCGTCGACCTAGTTTCTGATGCTGCCTCCTCTCTCCTTCCCAGCCAGTGCGGTCAGTGGGGGTACAGTAAGCTCTGTTCGGATGGTGGTCCCTCATCCCTCAGCCATTCTCCCTCGGGGCGCGCAAGAAGTCACAGCATTTGGAAATAAAGACGGTCAGGAGCATCAGCGACCAGGACTAACATTCTCCACCATCCCCTAACCCCCAGCACCCCCTGAAGCACCATTCCTTCTCATCCTGGGAATGGGAGCAGCGGGATAACTAGAGTGGGATGGGGGACGGGGGGTCTCGAGGGACCCTGTGGTCCCAGCTGGTTGACCAGCACTGATGCTGACATGACAGCGGATTTCCGCAGGGACCGGGGGTGTCAACTTGCCTTAATGACATCTTCATCAGATGATCGGCACTCCACAGACTTGAGATCTGTCACTGCGCCATCCTCCTCCACCGAGACCACCTTCACGGGCACAGCCACCGTCTTCCCGGTGAGGATGGCTGTGTTCAGGATTTCCGCCTCCTGGAAGAGCAAACGTATCCTGCCATCACATCCTGATGCCTGTGCAGACCGCCTTCCCCCAGCCTCCCTGCGAAGAACCTGCCCCCACTTAGGCTCAGAAAGCCCAGCATTTAGCACCAGCCGAGGGGTCACGGCAGCCCAGGTAATGTCCTCCATCACCCAGACTTCCGAGGGGTTGAATGTGATGGAGAGGGGGTATGGGATGCAGAGGGAGGGGGAGCAAATTCATCATGAATAATACTGTATTTGACAAACTTCATCATGCAACAAGAACTGTCCTAGCACTGTAGAAGTATGGACCTATGAAGTCTCACAGAATCACTAAACGTGCACTCAGATTTCCTCTACTATGCGGTTGGCACAGAGAGCTTCTGTTACTTGACACAGCTAAGAAATGGCGATGGTGGGATTAGAATCCAGGATGCTCAACCCCCGAGTCCACGTGTTCATGTTCCAATTGGTCTAAGTTCACACAAAAGGATTCCGATGTAAGCAGTCAACTGTTGGCCAGGGAACAAGATGCCTACTGCGGGGGACATAAGGAGACTGAGAGAGCTGTGGCTGTGGCTCTTGCTTTCTTTCACGTCCTGTCACTTTTCCAAGGTTATCCTGGCCTCTGTGTGTGTCTGGAATGCTATGATGACCCCAGTGACACCCCCAGAGCTCCATCAATGGAACACATGCACGCACAACACTCACACACACACACACTCACCCAAACATGCATTTTCCCTGCTAAACACTTCCTTCAGAGCTCAGCTCAACATGTGTCCTCTGGGACCTCCCTGTTTGCCTCTATTATTTGCTTTCAGAGCCAAGAACATGACAGCCCCTCAGAGCCCAGCAAAGAAGGCCTGGGCTCTCCTTTGGGGCATCTGACACCACTGCAGTTTTGCTGTTCCTTATAGCTCTTCAATCCTTTCATCCTTCTTCTAGACGGTAAGCTCTGTGGGGCTGCCTCTGCTTCCTGCTCAATAGAACCTCACCCAGAGCCCATGGAAAGAATGGAGAAGGACCAGCAAGGAAGGAGCTGGAATCCACACTAGCATCTTCATCTTCTTGTTTTGTATCTTAGCCTTCTGTGCGTAAGTCCCTCCTTTTTGATTTTTATTTTTTTACTGACATATAGTTGCTTTACAATGTTGTGTTATTTCTGGTACATGGCAAGGTGATTCAGATATGTGTATATATATACATGTATATGTATATATATAGATATAACTTTTCAGATTCTTTTCCATTATTGGTTATTCCAAGATACTGAATATAGTTCCCTGTGCTATACAGTAGGTCCTTGTTGTTTATCTCTTTTATATACAGTAGTGTGGAGAAGGAAATGGCAACCCACTCCAGTATTCCTGTCAGGAGAATCACATGGACAGAAGAGCCTGGAGGGCTGCAGTCCATGGGTCGCAAAGAGTCAGACACAGCTCAGCAACTAACACACACATATAGTAGTGTGTACCTGTTCATCCTAAACTCCTTGTTTATCCTTCCCCTGCCTTTCTTTTTGGTAACCATAGTTTGTTTTCTATGCCTGTGAGTCTATTTCTGTTTTTGTAGGCAAGTTCATTTGAATCACTTTTTTAGATTGCACATAGAAGTGATATTATATGACATTTGTCTGCATGAGTTTTCTCTCCTTGGCAAGGGGTACCTTTTCTCTGTGTTGGGAAGATCCCCTGGAGAAGGAAAGAGCAATCCACTCCAGTATTCTTGCCTGGGAAATCCCATGGACAGGAGCCTGGCAGACTGCGGTCCATGGGGTGGCAAAGAGTCGGATACAATTCAACAACTGAGCACACACGCATCTTTTCCTGGACACTGAGCAAGAATCCTCACTCTGCACTTCTGTCGCCAACAGGCCCATGCCTTCTAGGGTTACTCTTACACTCTGGCGGTTTGTGAACTGGCGCAGTCCTATGAGATGCTGTGAGCCTATTTCTCAGGTGGAGAACACTGAGCCCCAAGCAACAAGAATCTCGTTCCTCTCTGCAAGGATTGTCTCCTCTAACCACGAGAAGATCAAAATTCCCATGTAAGCCTCAATCTTTGTGCAACAAGACATTCGAGTTCTAGTCCTCGACATTCTCGGTTCAATTGCCATTCATCACATGTCGGTCATGTTCCTCAGAGGTCTTATGTCAGCATGCACAGTGAGTTTCTTCTATTCATCTGAGCTTGACCAGCTGAGCCTGGGGACAGCAACAACACCGTGTCTGGACGGGCCTTAGGAGCTAGTCAGGGAGCCTTTTACATCTTTTAGAGACAGGCTTGTAGAGATTCTTGTTAATTTGGTTTTCATGTGAAATCAAAAACGCCCATTTAGCCGTATGCCAGAAGAAGGCGTAGAAGTTTATCAGCTTAAAATTACATAACCATTTTCCTTATGTTAACTTTCTATTTCTTATGTAAGATTTTACTTTTCCTTTATAGGACTCAGATCGTTTTATAATTAGTTCATTTGGCTTAGCCTTTGGATATGATAATATATATATACACATGCATGGATATATATGTGTGTGTATATATATACATACATATATATATATATTCTGTTTCTTTAATTCTAAAAGACAAGACTACAATTTGTAATGTTCCTGAATTTCAAGGACTATGCCTTAAACTGTCTGAATATGCATAGGCCTCCAAATGCCCCATTGCTTATGCACCTTTTTTCCCTTCCCTGTGGGTTTCCAGGGGATTTTTATTTTATTTTGGGTATAAACATAGTAAAAGAATGAAGGAACCCAATCAGTGTGGTGTTGCTACTTCCCGCTGCCTCTGGGGAGGAAAAAGGCCAGGCATATTTTTCCACTCTAAAGGGAAGAGATCAAAAGGAACTGTTCACACTTAGAGAAGAAGTGGAAAAACACAATTTAACTCTCGGGCCCAAACTGGCTCATCTCTAAGGGAAAAAGCAGACTAGAGAAACAGCATTAGAACATCAGCTTCAGGGAAAACAATTTTTCACACCAGTGGTAGAAAAGTAAAGAGCGTCTCTGCTCCAACAATAAAACACAAAAGGCCTGTAACGCATTTGCAGTCAGGTCAGCATTGTGGGAAATGACCCTGGGATAACCACTGGGCAGCTGTGAGCCCACAGGTCTGGGGTGTTTTCTTATCCTCTAAACAGAATGCATCAGTCCATCTGCAAGATCTCAGTGGGGATTAGAGACCAAGCTTTCAAGCCTGGCATTTTCCTGCCTCCTCTGTGTGATCCTTTGATATCAAGAAACTTCTCTTCACTCTGCTTAATATTCAGCAACAATCTAAATGAGGAAAGGGTTTGAAAAAGAACAGACACATGCATATGTATCGCTGAATCACTTTGCTGTCCGCCTGAAACTAACACCTAATTAACACAGAGTTAACCAACTCTGTGTGTGTGCTCAGTTGCTGAGTCACGGTGGATTCTTTGTGACCCCATGGACTGTAGCCCACCAAGCTTCTTTGCCCATGGAGTTTCCCAGGCAAGAACACTGGAGTGGGTTTCCATTTCCCATTCTAGGTCATCTTCCCGACCCAGGGATCGAACCTGTGTCTCCTGCATCAGTAGGCAGATTCTTAACCGCTGAGCTACCTGGGAAGCCAACTTCAATGTAAAATAGAAATTAAAAAAGAAACCTAGATCTAATCCACATAATAATTCATGGACTTCATGGTTATACAAAGCAATATATTCCCTACTGCTTTTTTTTTGCTTATTTAAAAAAAAATGTTACTGCTGTGTTTTTTGGAATTAGTTAAGTTTGGTTCTTTCGCTTGCATTAGTAAGGTTCTGAGGGACTTCCCTGGTGGTCCAGTGGTTGAGGACCTGCTTTCCAGTGCAGGGGACAAGGGTTCGCCCTCTGGTCCGGGAAGATCCCACATGCCATGGGGGGCAACGAAGCCTGTGCGCCACCACTACTGAGCCCCTGCTCTAGATCCCTTGCTCCGCAGCAAGAGAAGCCCGAATCCCACAGCAAAGACCCAGCATAGACAAGAAAGAAAGAAGGAAACATAAAGAAAGTTCAGAGTAGTGCAAAAAATTAAAAAAAAAGATGAAAAAAGAAGAGAGCCTTCTCTTGTGCATTGCTGACTTTCGCCAGGAGTGACTGGTGTGTGGATGGCTCACAAAAGTCTCTGGACAAGAAGGTGGTGGCAAATGTGCCTTAAGAAGCCTGGCGTGGGTTGAGGTGTGATCCCATAAAACTCTTGAAGGCTCAGTTGCCTTATTGCCGTGAGTTCCCCTTATCACAGCCCCTGAGACTCAGAAACAAAGGCAGGCATGTCTTGAGAAAGCCCTGTCTCAGTTCTACTGGTAGCTCCATGCTTGTCTTCTGCCATCTGGACACTGTGTTCTTGGCAGTAAGTCCTTTCTGGGAATTGGACCACACGGCTGCAGAACTTTAGGGTCCCCAGAGGGGACAAGAGGGCAAGAGGGGGGAAGAGATGCTGACTGTGGTACAGGAAAGGGATGACCTCGTGAGTAAGCGTACAGATCCTTTCTTGAAATGTAACTCATTATCCTCTATTGTCAGGCAACAATGACGGTCCTCGTTTTACTTGAGAAACGATGACCTGCATCTTAGTTTGGAAAGGCCCCTGAAACAGATGCTGGGATGAGGATTCAAGAGCCGTTTGTTTTTTCAGAGACTCAGGAAACTTCAAGAAGAGAGTGGGGAAGTGATATAGGCAAGAAGAGGCAGCCAACAAGGATGCATGTCCTGCCAGCGACCAGAGTTGGGGGCTGGAGCTTAATCCTGCAGGGGTTAATCCCTATGATGAAACATATCGGGTATGTTACACATTTTAATATGTTGAAATGTTTTATCATATATTTTCCTCTGGGGGAAGCTATCTAAAAGACATAGCTGAGGGGCTCCCCTGGTGGTCCAGGGGTGAAGATTCCATGCTCCCAATGGAAAGGGGCCCAGGTTCAATTGCTGCTGGTCAGGGAACCAGATCCCACATGCCCCAAACTAAGAACCCTAGTGGTGCAACCAAATAAACTTAAAAAAAAAAAAAAAACCCACACCAAAATAAACAGCCTAAAATAATTACACAGAAGGGAGAGGGAGCTGGAGTTTTATTCATTAGCTCCTGCGAGCTGACCATTCCCTGGCTCATCCAGCCTGCTGTGTGTGTAGACAGACAATCTCAACAAAAGATCTTGGCAGACGGTGACGCTAGGAATTGGTCTGGAGCACTCTGGCAGGGTGTAAGGGAAATGCACATAGCCCTGACAGTCTGTTGTGACTTAAGTGTGAAATACTTTGTCATATGGAGGCCTGACAGATTGGAATCAATGTTAGAGTGTTTGTGTTTTTAAAAATTTCCTCTTGTTTCTAGGGTTCTGATTTTGTGTATGAACACAGTCATTTCTTCATGTGAGCTCTTGAAAATTATTTTTAAACCAGAGGAGAGGAAGATAATGGATAAAGGAAAACACTACTTTTGAAGGGGGTCCCTCTAAAACACGTCAAATACAGAAATAGACTCATAGGCATAGAAAACAAACATGGTTACCAAAGGGGAAGGGGGAAGGAATAAACTAGGAGTTTGGGATTAACAGATACACACCACTATATGTAAGATAGATAGTCAACGCGGTCCTACTGTGTAGCACAGGGAACTATATTCAATATTTTGTAATAACCCATAATGAAAAAAGATTCTAAAAGAATATATATGTATGATTTAATCACTTTGCTGTATGCCTGAAACTAACACAATGTTGTAAACTAATTCTATTTCAATAAAAATTAAAAAAGAAAAACACATCAAGAGATGGATCTGTGTGTTATAGGCGGTTTGTAACTCATCCAGTGCCTATCCTGCCTTCCTGCTTACCTAACAAAATGCCAATTTCCTTTAAGGCAGTAAAATGCCCAGCTAAAATTATTACATCTTTTTGGCTGCCCTTAATCTGTGATATGGTTTTGGTCCATGAGATATAAATGGCAGTCTCTGGGTGAAGTTGCCAGGGAAGTCTGTTTTAAAAAAGCAGATTCTGAAGGCTTGTTTTGCATTTTCCTCTTCTTCCAGCCCACCGTGCACAGTTGGGGCTGTCTCTTGCACCCCCAAAGGTGGAGCTTGCTGTTAAGACCCAATGGTTCAGTGTAGTACAAAGGTTAAGAGCAGGGAGACTCTTGTAGGAGCACTGGGTTCAAATCTCACTTCTGACACGACCCACTGGGTGACCTCAGGCAACCTACATAACTTTTATTTTTTAAAATCTCTTATTAAGTATACTATTTTTTCTTTTTCTTTTTTAACATTTTGGCTGTGCTTCACAGCATATGGGATCTTAGTTCCCTGAACCCACACCTCCTAAATTGGAAGCTCAGAGTCTTAACCACTGGACCGCCAGGGAAGTCTAACTAACTTAACTCTTGGTGCCTAAATTTTCTCAACTATAAAATGAGGATAGCAGTGCCCACCTCTTGCTTTTGGCCTGGGTTTCAGTGGGTTAAGAATTGCCCGGTGCCTAAGAAGTTCAGGTTGCACTTTCAAAGATGCTAACGTGCATTCCATCAGTGTCAGGGGAGAGTGACACTGCAGTTTGCCGTCCACCTCCTGTTGCTGATGACCTTCAGCTCTGCTATCTCCCACCTTCTCCCCCTCCTCCAGGCAGTAGCTCTTCTTGCCCATTTACTCGATGCCAGTGCTTGTATGCCAGCTATTGTACTATACTACTGTACTTTTCAAGGTCCTGCCCTGTAAGATTAAAAATCTTTTATTTTTTGTATTTTTTAATGTATTATTTGTGTGAAAAGTATTATAAACCTATTATAGTATAGTCTTATATAGCCGATGCTGTCAACTGGGCACCTAGCTGAGTTTGTAGGACTCAGGAACAAACTGGACTGAGCAATGTGCTCTCAGAACAGAAGTCATTCATATGTGGAGAACTGACTATACCCAAAGGTGCATGATGGCTGTGAAGGGGTGAACAGTGTCCCCCAGAGTTCCTTTCTACCACGAACCTCAGGGTATGATTTTATTTGAACAGAGAATCTTTGAAGATATAATTAGTTAAAACGAGGCCATGGTGGGTTTGAGTGGGCCCTAATCCAACAACCAGTGGCCTCATAGGAAGGGAAAACACAGTCAAGAGGCACAGGGAAGATGGTCCTGTGAAGACAAAAGCAGAGATGGAAGGGATGCAGCTACCAGCTGAGAAGCATCAAAGAAGCTGACAGAATATGAGATCTTAGTTCCCCAAAGCCACATCTGCTAAATTGGAAGCTCAGGGTCTTAACCACTGGACCGCCAGGGAAGTCTAACTAACTTAACTCTTAGTGCCTAAATTTTCTCAATGATAAAATGTGAGAAAATGGAGGAAGCAGGAAATGTCCTCTTCAAGTACAATCAGAGGGAGTGTGGCCCTGTCAACACCTGAATTTGGGGGTTACTGAACTCTGAGAGAATAAATTTTTCTCTAAATTGAAGTCTAGTTGACTTACAACATTGGGTTAATTTCTACTGTAGGGCACAGTGATTCAATTATACATATACATACATTCTTTTTCATATTCTTTTCCATGATGGTTTATTGCAGGATACTGAATATAGTTCCTTGTGCTATAGAGTAGGACCTTGTTTATCCATTCTCTATAGTCTGCATCTGCTAATTCAAAACTCTCAATCCTTCTTTTCCCTCTGCCCTTGGCAACCACAAGTCTCTTTTTGACGTCTGTGAGTCTGTTTCTGTTTCATAGGTAAGTTCATTTGTGTCATAGTCTATAAGATACATAAGTGATATCATGATATCTGTCTTTCTCTTTCTGACTTACTTCACTCAGCATGATCATCCCTAGTTGCCTCCACATTGCTGCAAATGGCAAGGTTTCATTCTTTTTTATGGCCGAGTAAGACTCCGTTGTATATATGTACCACATCTTTATCCATTGATCTGTCAATAGACATTTAGGCTGTTTCCATGTGAATTTCTGTTGTTTGAAGCCACCACATGTGAGGTACTTTGTTACAGCAGCCCCAGGAAACTCGTAGCATGGCTGAGGCTCAAAGAGAAGCAGCCTGATGGGAGGTGCCTCACAGCAGGAAGCTTGGACTGCTTCCTCTGGACACATCTGGAGGGGAGACTGAAGTCCTGCCTCTTTCATCTTTTTGTGTGTGCGCGTGTGTGTCCCTGTCACTCATAGATGATCACAGTCCTATCTGACACACCCCGGAAGGAAGAAATACTCATCAGTTTTCACAGGTCTTGGGCTGAAAGAAGTTAAGTTAAATTGCCTATTGTTCCTAATGAGAAGAAAATGATTTGGGAACTTCAACATTACTGTGGCTTTGGGAAATCATTTTAATATGTGGTTTTGAAATGATCTCACAAATGTTAAACTCGATGAACGAGGTTGGACTAGAATAAATGTGGTGTTAGCTGGGTTCATTGCTTCTTCTCTAAACAGAAGCGTCATAGACAGAGCTTCAAGTGCCCCATCGGAGGAGGGCAGAGGAGGGCAGAGAAGTGCAAACATCCTATAAAACAAACAGGATGAAGCACAATATGGGCGCCCGGCTCTCAGCTGTGATGTGGGAAGCATGGCTTAGGGTCAGCATTTGCAAAATCAGAGGCTTATCTGATCACAGTGCACCCGATCCCACCCTCTTACCTCCAAGCAGGACATTTCACATCATTTTAACTCAGTGAGAGAGAAATTTGAAAGATGGGCGTTATGAGGAGGTGGCAGTAAAAGTGAACTGGCACACTCGGCTTGATTTTACTTAGATTTGCACAAAGATAGCGTTTCCTCTGGGGGCTCATGAGGACAGAAGAAGAGTGTGCGAGCTCTCCGACAAATGAGGTTTGAGTGAAGTATCAAAGTCAGTTTCCTTATATTGACAAAAAATTTGTTGGGATTTTTCTGTAACATCTTTCAGAAAAAGCCAAATGAACATTTTAGCCAAGGCAGTAATATTTTTAAAGAAATATAATGAATTTCTGGGATGGACAGCTTTGATTTTCACCTGCCCCAAGTCCTTCTGCATAACAGGACTTCAGTTTTCTTTCGGAAATACAATCCTTTCCTTTTTTTAAAAAAAAGTATGAAACATGATTGATTCTGGAGCTTCATACTATGGATTAGCACTGACAGAGGGACTGACAAGTACATCTGTGTAACACACTAGAGAGCCTACAAACAGACTTCTATTATAAACAGCAATTTATAGCATTAATATAAATAAATTTCTCCTTACTAGAAATTGACATATGACATGGATTGATTTAGAAATAGCCAGGTATTGGCTTGACTGGCTGAAGCCATCCCTGTTTTTAGGACTGAAAATCAGTATAACCCTCTGCCCCCGGTGATCTCTGAGGCTCTGACAATCAAGCTGTCTAACCCTGGGATTTGAATTTCGTTCAAGGAGACTGAGGCAAGAGCCGAGAATGTTTGGATTCTATTTCTTGCATTGGGGGCACCTGGAAAAGTCTGTCATTTGTCCTGTTATCTGTATTTCCATTAAGGTCCTGGTTCTTGCCTTTTAAACTATTTTATCCATTCTCCAAAAGAACCTGTATTCATTAGGTAATTACCTTTTTAGAGGGTAGTGGAAGTGAAAGCAAAAGTGTCAGTTGCTCAGTCGTGTCCAGCTCTTTGTGACGCCATGGACTGTAGCCCACCAGGCTCCTCTGTCCATGGAATTCTCCAGGCAAGAATACAGGAGTGGATTGCCATGTCCTTCTCCAGGGGATCTTCCCGACCCAGGGATCAAATCTCTTGCATTGTAGGCAGATTCTTTACCACCAGAGGGCACAGCATGTGTTAAAGGTTCTCACCACATACATGAGTAATAATAATGATGATAATAAAGGGGGAGGGAGGAAACGTTAAGAGGTGTTGGCTCTGTCCATGATCTTAGTGGTTTCGGTGGCTTCACAGGTATATGTGTGCGTGCTAAGTTTCTTCAGTCCTGTCCAACCCTTTGCAACCCTATGGACTGTAGCCTGCCAGGCTCATATGTCTGTGGAATTTTCCAGGCAAGAATACTGGAGTGAGTGGCCCTCCTCCAGGGGATCTTCCTGATCCAGGGATCGAACCCACGTCTCTTTTGTCTCCTGCATTGGCAGGCTGGTTCTTTACCACTAGCGCCACCTGGGAAGCCCTCACAGGTATATGTGCTGTGCTGTGCTTAGTCGCTCAGTCACGTCCAACTCTTTGTGACGCTATGGACTGTAGCCCTCCAAGCTCCTCGGTCCTTGGGGATTCTCCAGGCAAGAATACTGGAGTGGGTTGCCATGCCCTCCTCCAGGGGATCTTCCCAACCCAGGGATCGTACCCAGGTCTCCTGCATTGCAGGCGGATTCTTTATTGTCTTTGTCACCAGGGAAGACCAAGAATACTGGAGTGGGTAGTCTATTCCTTCTCCAGGGGAACTTCCTGACGCAGGAATCAAACTGGGGTCTCCTGCATTGCAGGTGGATTCTTTACCAACTGAGCTATCAGGGAAGCCCAAAAGTACTGGAGTGGAATGCCTATGCCTTCTGCAGGGGATCTTGCTGGCCCAGGAATCCAACCAGGGTCTCCTGCATTGCAGGACCATGAAAGGTATATCAGTTTTCAGCTCAGTCGCTCAGTCGTGTCCAGCTCTTTGTGACCCCATGAACTGTAGCATGCCAGGCCTCCCTGTCCATCATCAACTCCCAGAGTTTACCCAAACTCATGTCCATTGAGTCGTGATGCCATACAACCATCTCATCCTCTGTCATCCCCTTCTCCTTCTGCCCTCAAAATTTACCAGCATCAGGGTCTTTTCCAGTGAGTCAGTTCTTCGCATCAGGTGGCCAAAGTATTGGAGTTTCAGCTTCAACATCAGTCCTTCCAATGAATATTCAGGACCGATCTCCTTTAGGATGGACTGGTTGGATCTCCTTGCAGTCCAAGGGACTCTCAAGAGTCTTCTCCAACACCATAGTTTAAAAGCACCAATTCTTCGGTGCTCAGCTTTCTTTATAGTCCAACTCTCACATCCATACATGACCACTGGAAAAACCATAGCCTTGACTAGACGGACCTTTGTTGGCAAAGTATTGTCTCTGCTTTTTAACGTGCTTTCTAGGTATATACTTATCCCCAAACTCATTGAGTTGTATCCATTAAGTATGTACAGCTTTTTACATGTCAATCATACCTCAAGTATGGTTAAAAAAGAAAAATTAACCAGAATCATTTTCTTTTGGTTACAAAGAATCCTACTCAATAAAGTTGACCAGGAAGGTAGTTAGATGAAAGCACCTTGGTTTACAAAGTTGCCTTCTACTTCTTATTGAGATGCAGACTTGGTGTTTCTTTAACCATTATCAAACTCACTGTGCCAATGTGCATATTGGATATTGCATTAGTCTGAGTTTTCCCCAAAGCAGAGCCTGAGCCAAGACTCTGGATGAAGTTGATTTATTTGCAGGGGGCAAGAGTGTGGGGCGAGGCACGGGAGGTAGGAAAGAAGGGAAAGCCGAATGTAGGGTGTGTGGGGCAGCCTGCAGCTGTGGGCGGCGGGAGCAAGATTCTGCAGAGGCCTGGCCTCCCATAATTGGCTGCTGGGATAGAACACACATGCCTCAGGAGTATAAACTGCACACCTGGGCAGAGGCTCCTGGGATGTAAGAAAAGCCCTGGGCCAACCTGTGGGAAGTTGTCTGAACGACTCAAGGTGGGACCAGGTCAGGGAAGTACCCAGAGCAAGGCTGAGGGCACGTGCCAGGCCAGCAGAGACAGCAGCTCCAAAATGGACCAGGCACTAGAAAGTTACTCCCAGGTCGGGTGAGAAATTCCCCAGGATCAACTTTGGGACAAGCATTTCACTTAATATTTTAAAAAAGAAACACACCTGGACATTCTCGTTTGCATGGAGATATGTGTCCAGAAAATACACTAATAAAGCTGAGCACCGAAGAATTGATGCTTTTGAACTATGGTGTTGGAGAAGACTCTTGAGAGTCCCTTGGACTGCAAGGAGATCCAACCAGTCCATCCTAAAGGAGATCGGTCCTGAATATTCATTGGAAGGACTGATGTTGAAGCTGAAACTCCAATACTTTGGCCACCTGATGCGAAGAACTGACTCACTGGAAAAGACCCTGATGCTGGGAAAGATTGAAGGCAGGAGGAGAAGGGGACAGAAAGGGATGAAATGGTTGGATGGCATCACCGACTCAATGGACATGACTTTGAGTAAGCTCTGGGAGTTGGTGATAGACAGGGAAGCCTGGCATGCTGTAGTGCATAGGGTCACAAAGAGTCGGACACGACTGAGTGACTGAACTGAACCAGCAGGTTTCAGACGCAATACTTCTTCACTTGTCTGCTTATCACCTTGGAGAGACTAAAATACTCAATAAGACGTATTAAATGCTCCGCTGAAGCAAGGACACAAACAAAATGGCGTCCCTGTGGGTCATCAGGAGACGAAGAATTCAGACACCCTGAATTAAGGATCCGCACTGGGAGCCCTGGCATCATCTGAGGGGTTGACACTGGCTCCTTTGGAGCACAGTTTAGATCAACCTACAATTTGCAACCGTCTTACTCTCCTCCTGATACTTCTGCAACTTCCTATATTGTTAATAGATTTTTTAAATAGGTACTTGATGTCTTACAATATTCACCCATTCTTCAAAGTATCCTGGAAATGACGTTCAGTTTTGAGAAACATCGTGTGAGTCACGGATCTTAGTTGCACACAACAGAATCCAATATAGCTCAATTCAGCTGAAAGGGATTTGTTGAGTGTGGACTGAGCCCTGCACTGTGGACAGGATTGAAGGAACAGACTCCAGCCCCACCTCCGAAGCTCAAAGTCTGCAAACACAGAGTTGGCCCACTTGCTGCTTCTGCCTTAATTAGGAAGCTGACAAATCAGGCAGATTGTTCTAGAAACTCACTGCCTCTTCCAAAATCTCAGGCATACATCCTTTCTCATCGCAGCATTGGAAACAAAGCATCACAGGTGCATCATCCAACTGGCAGAGACTGAATCATGATCCTAAATCCCCATGGACACTTTGAGCACACATGCTCTCTGTCTTTCAAGGGAGGCTGCATGAAGTAGGTTTTAGGAATTTACCTAGAGAAGATGAGATTTGCACTGTGGGGTACAAACAGGGTACCTTTGGGGCAGCTACAAATGATAGTTTTCAACACTACATGCACTGGTATTTTTCTGATGTTAAAATACAAAGAGTATTCTATTAAGTCTGTTAACACTCTTAAATTAACATTCTATAAAGGCATGATTCACCCTCTGCTCTTGATGACACCTCAAATGACACAAACAAACAGTATCTTATGATTCTTTGTTCAGAGCAGACTGAATTCTAGGACCTCCAATGTCAAAGGGATATAAGGAGTGAGAATTTAGGTTTCACACTAAAATAAGCACACTGTTGAGTTAAAGATGGATGTCCAAATCAGGTACAGAAATGATTTTCCCTTTCTGCCAAAACATATCATATTCAAAAGTGACAACTAAAATATGGACTGGGATGATCTGAGGTGGACCTGATATAATAATGATAGAAATGAAGTGCACAGTAAATGTAATGAACTTGAATCATCCTGAAACCACCCCCTCCAACTCCAGTCCATGGAAAATTTGTCTTCCATGAAACCAGTCCCTGGTGCCAAACAGACTGGGGGTCACTAGGTGGAGGGACCCTAAAACACTGGTATGGCGTGGGTACCAATTAATCAGAAGGGATGCCTGGCCAGTTAGGCTGGCTGTTGTTGAGTATGCCATGTAAGTGAGTTCCAGTTTATGCCAGAAAAGGAAGGCTCAGCCAAGATGTCATTTGCTCCTTTATATTTTCCTTACTTTCTATCCTTGCAGATAGAGCTATGCAAACACAGCCACTAACATCTGAGAGTCAATGTTATTTGCTACTTCTGGGTTAAGGCACTAAAGCGTTCATGAACAATTATCTATTCTTTCTCATCACCTGCCCTGATGACTGAAAAGGCAATGCTTCCCAGTTGGTTCAGCTCCAAGATGGCAGAGCATGTTAGATCCAAGTCAGCATATGGAGAAGAGCTTCCTAGTGCCCCAGGTAAGACATGAAGCAAGAGTAATAAAAATGCTTTCCTTGTCTTATGGCAACAAGATGGTGGAGCTACACGTTACTGCAGTATAACCCAATCAACTCTAATACACAACACTTCCCAACTTCAGTTTCAAAAAATATATATTCATTGAGTTCTGGACTGTGACCCAGGCCAAAGTATTTTAAAAGACAGCTCAGGTGTGAAAACTCAACATTGCTGGGTGGCTGGCCCTTCATCTCCTGGTTGACTGCCCTGATTTTTGTTGAAATGAGCTGGGGCAGACACAGAACAGGAACTTAACATCACCAACGCCATGCTTTTCCTCAATGTGATTCCTTCACTGTAGTTAATTTCCTAAATCTTTTCAACTGACTTCCCAACAAAGATCAACAACCTAATAAATAGAATAGTGACTCATCATCTTGTTGATCTCTTGCTTGTTTGGACAAGGTCTGTTATTCCAACTCTCCCACCTGCACCCCTAATGAATACCAAACAGACCAATTCATACCACATTAAACAGAAGAGCCATTAGATGACCATGGAAATACTCTATCTCATTAGTGGTAATGCTGCATCATGATAAATAACCTCTGTGCTTCTGTTAACAAGTGGGAGCAGCAGTCAATTTGGCACATGCTTTGCAAGCAAATTTATAAACCACTCCGTTTTTGAAGGTACATCAGCCCTCGGGTTTAATGGTATAGCGGGGTATGGAGAATTATTTTAGCAGCCTTATAAGCTGCTAAGAAAATAAAAATTTTCTCCCTCCCAGGGGGAAGCAGAGAAATGTCATACCACAGAGCCCACAGGAGACTGGCGGTCTGCTCATGCCTTTCACAGTTAGGCTGTCTTTCGGATGACATTAAGATGCAAACCCAATGCATGGTGTGTTTACTTTTTTATGTGAATTAAAAAATCTTATCAAGGTTACATAACCTCATTGTTAAAATTTTGCATTTGTGAAAAGGTTTATCACAAAATACCATAAAAAGTCATTTTATCTGTCCCACTTTCAACTCTTCCACTATGTTAGGAAGGCTTTTTCCCTGTATATCTAAATAACATGCTCTATTACAGTTTCTTGACATAGTATGCTCAAATATTACCTACCGATTTTCTGGGATGACATGGATGAAATCTTTCACCCTCTGCAATTTCTCCTGTCCCAGTCCACACAATTAAGTTCCTGGTTTGATTCTTCTATTAGCTGTCTTTTTTCTTTTTAAAAACAGAACCTTGCTCTATAGCAACATTAACTTCTTTTTTAAAAAATATTTATTTATTTGACTGTGCCAGGTCTTAGCTGCAGCATGTGGGGTCTTTGATTTGGCAAGTGGGATCTAACTCCCTGACCTGGGATTGAACTCAGGCCTCTGGCATTGAGAATGCAAAGTCTTAGCCATTGGACCACCAGGGAAGTCCCTCGATAAGCTTTTTATTTTTTTTCATTTTAAGCAAAACATACCTCTCATTAAGAGACAAAGTGTTGATCCCCAAGTGATTTAAAAGTCTGCCTGCCCAGTTTTTGACTCTGCCTACGCAGGAGTGGAGTCTAGGGAGCCTCCCCTGCAGTACAGCCTGGACTTAGTGACTCACGTTCTGAAGCTCAGAATGCAATGGAAGTGATATTTTTTTTCTGAGATTCAGTCATCCAGAGCAATAAAACTTCTAGTTTTCTCCCTGGGGATCTTTGTTCTTGGAACTCAACTGCCATGCTGTGAGGGAGCCCAGGCCGCATGGAGAGGCCACTGGCATGTAAGTGGCTGAGTCAGCAGCAAAAATCCAGCACTGACCCACCAGCTACATCAGTGAGGAAGCCTTCGAGGGCACTCCCCCAGCTGAGTAGGAGCCAAATAGCTGAGTCCTACCAACTCCCAGAACCAGGACAGAAACAATATAAATGACAATCACCATGTTATGCCACAACATAACGCTGTCCTTTCTAATGCAGAGAGAGGTAACTGAGACATACTTTATAAGATGAGAATATTAGCACAGCTTAAAGCCCCTTCAGCTCGTAATACCACATTGACCTCCCAAGTTTTCTCATTTCTAACTGTTCCTTTTATCCTCTTCAGGTTGATAATATCTTCGTTGTGTCCTGAAATATAAAAAAGCCTCCTTTGCTTGGCACAAAGGTTGAATCTAAAAGTTGAAAACTGGTAATGGATCTATTACACTCATACAAATATTGTTCACTGGGGAGCAGAAATTCTCCATCTAGACTATTGATGTTTGGGGCTAGAAAAGCCTTTGCTCTCAGGCTATTCCGTGCACTTCATTTATTTAGCCACATCCCTGGGCTCAGCACATAGTGTCATTCTCCTGTCGTGATGACCAAAAATGTCTCCAGGCTTCTGATGTCACGTCAGTTGAGAACTGTGGTATGGCAAAACACTGCTCTATATTTCATTGCTTTCCATGCTATGGATAATACTGGGTTGGCCAAAAAGTTGGGTTTGGGTTTTACATAAGATGGGATGGAAAACCCGAATGAACTTTTGGGCCAAGCCAATAATCACAGATGCGGGTGTCTCTGAGCACCTATTTCTTCTCTTGCCTTTCACAATTCTCTTTATCATAGCCTTAATTGTTGTCAAGTTCTCTACTGACTTCTCCATTCTCCTGGGAGTGTTCCCAGCAGAACTTCCCGTGCTTCTGTTCCTGCTAACACATCCTCCAAGCCTACTGCATAGATTTAATTTGGGGACTTTCCTTTCCTAGATTCAGGCTTTAATAAATACATGCACCAAAGGATAGGAAAAAGTTTATTGCTAAAGCAGGAGGGAGGGAAAATCCTTGATTTTCTTCATGTCAGCAACAATTACAATAGCACTGGTTATCTGTAGGAGATGTGACTTTGAAAACTGAATATAAACAAATTTGAAAAATCATCCTTTTTGTGCCAGTGGAGTTCCCTGTTAAAAATGATCCTAAGATGCAAAGATCAAGGTCCAGCTCAAATGGGACACCTTTCTTAATCTTTCTGGGTAGAAACAATCAGTGTGCTGTTGCGTAAAGTTTATTACAGATATTATAGGAAATAAATTATATATGGAGACAGTAGATCAAAAAGTGAAGAATACTGGCTCTGAAGCCAGACAGGCTGACTTTGAACCCCACTTTCTGTCCCTGCTAGCTCTGTGGCTCTAGACAAGCTAGTGCCTGCACTGTGCCTCAGTTTCTCATCCGTACAATGGGAGTTGCAAATATTTCCATAGTATTGATTTGCTGTGAGGATTGTATGCATGAAAAGTACTTAGGTTTGTGACTGACTTGTGGCCAGCATAAATGCATGCTAGCTATGTCTAAACACAACCCTAATTAAAAAAGATACATGCCCCACTATATTCATAAGAGCACTACTTAAAATAGCCAAGACATGAAAACAACCTAACTATTCATTGAGAGATGAATGGATAAAGGAGATGTGGTACATAAGGGAATACTACTCAGCCATAAAAAAGAACAAAATAATGCCATTTGCAGCAATGGGGACAGACCTAGAGATAATCATACTAATTAAAGTCAGTCAGTCAGAGAAAGACAAATATCATATGATATCATGTCTGTGAGGAATCTAAGATATGACATAAATGAACTAATTTACAAGACAGAAATAGACTCACAGACATAGAGAACAGACTTTTGGTTGCTAGGGTGGAAGGGCTAGGGGAAGGATGGATTGGAAATTTGGGATTAGTGGATACAAACTATTATATGGAGAATGGATAAACAGTAAGGTCCTATTGCATAGCACAGGGAACTATGTTTGATATTCTGTGATAAAACATAATGGAAAAGAACATGGAAAAGAATACGTGTGTGTTTAGTCACTCAGTTGTTCCAACTCTGCGACCCCATGGACTGTAGCCCACCAGGCTCCTCAGCCCATGGAATTTTCCAGGCAAGAATATCAGAAGGGGTGCCATTTCCTGCTCCAGGGGCTCTTCCTGACCTGGGGATTGAACCTGCATCTCTTGCATCTCTTGCATTAGCAGGTGGATTCTTTACCGTTGTGACACTTGGGAAGCCAATATCTATCTATCTACCTATCTATCTATCTATCTGTATCTGAATCGCTTTGATGTACAGCAGAAATCAACATAACACAGTAAATCAACTACACTTCAATACAATTTTAAAAAATAAAACAAAATCATGACTTTATGGTCATGTTTATTCTTTATGCAAATCCACATCAGGTTTATTTCTGGAGAAAACATCTGGGCAGGACTGCAGGACCATATGCTCAGATCTGGAGCATTTCTACTCATGTCCATGTTTCTGGTTGAGATTCTCAGAGCCTCCAAGTGAAAGCTCACACAACATCTCAAGGGACAGGGCAATTCTCATACAGTTTGCTCTTACTTTAAGTGGCATTGTCTCTTGGTCCAGACAAATGTCCCTGGACGTGGTAACTCATGAGTGTGTGTGTGTGTGTGTGTGTGTGTGTGTGTGTGTGTGCTCAGTCATGTCCAACTCCTCTTGACCCCACAGACTGTAGCCCACCAAGCTCCTCTGTCCATGGGATTTTTTTTTTTTCAAGATTGCAAGTATATATGTCACTTGGCTTCAAGATATAGTCACTGAAATGTGTCAGGGGGACCTTTTTTTTTTTCCATTTATTTTTATTAGTTGGAGGCTAATTACTTTACAATATTGTAGTGGGTTTGCCATACATTGACATGAATCAGCCATGGATTTACATGTGTTCCCATCCCGATCCCCCCTCCTGCCTCCCTCCCCATCCCATCCCTCTGGGTCTTCCCAGTGCACCAGCCCTGAGCACTTGTCTCGTGCATCCAACCTGGGCTGTCCATGGGATTTTACCAGCAAGAATACTAAAGTGGGTTGCCATTTCCTACTCCAGAGGATCTTCCCCACCCAAGATCAAACCTGTGTCTCTGGCATTTCCTGAGTTGGCAGGTGGGTTCTTTACCACTGCACTACCTGGGAAGCCCTGGTGTCTCGGGACGTGGTGTCAAAGCTCTGGTTTCAACCAGCCTGCGAGGTGATGATGGTAACATGGTGAATCTGGCTCTCACATCTGATCAAAAGTGGGCAGTTTTAGCTCCAGCTAAGGGCTGCCATGTAAAAATGTGGACCTGGGGTTTGCATGTTTTCTGATTTTCCAAGAGACACCAAGAATCAATATTTTTAATGTGTTGTTGTTGTTCAAGCTCTAAGTTATGTCTGTATCTTTGCAATGTCATAGGCTGACAGTAAGCCAGCTCCCTTGTCTTCCACCATCTCTAGAAGTTTGCTTAAATTCATGTCCATTGAATCAGTGATGCTCTCTAACCATTTTATTCTCTGCCGCCCCCTTCTCCTTTTGCCCTCCATCTTTCTCAGCATCAGGGTCTTACCTAGTGTGTCCACACTCCCCAGCAGGGTAAGCATTTTCCCAGGACCCCAGTTCATCTCTCTGGGTCACCCATGACCCCTACTGGCTGGGAATAAGGTCCCTTTTATTCTGGGCCATGAGAAGAAATCCCCTGGCATCACAAAAGTACTGCTTATTTTTGCATCACTAATTTCAAATCTCATTTAGCATCAAGTTTCAGAATTAAGAAAGTAAGTGACAGCTGTTTAATTAACTCCTTAAGCTGATTAGACAGCATTACTGAAATCCCCTCAAGGAGGAATATATAACCATACGGAGAACCCAGGACTATGCTGCCACCACTATTTAAATTTTGAAAGATGCTAAAATTGGCCAAGCATTCTTGACATCCCCAAGGATGTGGTCAAACAGAGATTTTTATTTATTACATTAAGTGCTACAGAACACTCCAAATGATAACAATAACATGAACTTATTTATATCTGCTAAGCAAACGTGTCCTGCATGTGAAAAAGAAAGGGAAAAGGAATGAATTGGGGGTTTTCACAAAGCACTTTAAGACGCACAGAAATCCCAGTGTTTAGTCGTGTTGTTTAGAAGGATTTGGATTAACCCTTGGTCCTCACATAATGGGTTGTATATTCTCTTCCTGATTTATCAGACAAAAGTATATTAATGAAATTAAGACTTTAAGCCAATTTTGTCCTTAAGATTTCTGTTTCTAAAGTGAAATTCCCAAGGAAGAGAAGGAATCGTCATTTTTGCCTGATTTTACATGTGAGTCTGAGGTTGGCTGGACATCCTAGCCTTGGAGAAAGGGTACAAAACAATGGATTCACCCCCCCCCACCCCGCCATTTTCTAATCCCTATTTGGGCAGCATTGAGCAGATGACAATAAAACATGGAGTGAAGAGAATGTCAAAGATCTTGCAGACAGAGAGTCCAGCAGAATCAACTCTCATTTGCCTAAACTTTTCAGAAACAGAAGATAAGTTTAACTTCAATTTTAAAAAATTTTAATTTTTAAAAAATTAAAAATTGAAGTATAGTTGATAACATTGTTAGTTTCTGCTGTACATACACATATGTATTCATATACACACATGTATTCATATACATATATGTATTCATTCATACACATAGGCGTGCAGGCTCAGTTGCTTCACTGACTCTTTGTGATCCTCTGGACTGTAGCTCGCCAGGCTCCTCTGTCCATGGGATGCTCCAGGCAAGAATACTGACATAGGTTGCCATGCTCTCCTCCAGGGGATCTTCCTGACCCAGGGATTGAACCCACGTCCCCTGTGGCTCCTATATTGCAGGCACATGTTTTACCGCTGAGCCACCAGGGAAGCTTTCTACACATATTCTTTTCAAAATTCTTTTCCATTATGGTTTATCACAGGATACTGGATATAGTTCCCTGTGCTCTACAATAGGACCTTGTTGTCTTGTTTATCCATTCCATATACAATGGTTTTTATCTGTTGTAAGTTAAACTTTTGAAGTGAGTTTTAGAAGGATGTTTCCAAGAGGTTGAGGACACGTGGTATGATGCAGATATGGTGGGTTGGTTTTGTATGCTGAAAATTTCAGTTCCTTGCTCAAGGCAAGGAGGTTTCTGTTGTTATTTATTTTCTAGATGGGCTTCCCTGGTGGCTCAGTGGTAAAGAATCCACCTGCCAATGCAGGAGATGTGGATTTGATACCTGGGTCAGGAAGATGCCCTGGAGGAAGGCATGGCAATGTATTCCAGTATTCTTGCCTGGAAATCCCATGGACAGAGCAGCCTGGTGAGCTACAGTCCACAGGGTTGCAAAGAGTCAGACAGGACTTAGCGACTAAAGAACAATTCTTCAGACAGCTTCATGGAGATGTAATTCACATAGTATACAGTTCACCCATTTAAAGTGTACTATTCTTTAGTTTTTAATATATTCACAGGTATGTGCAACCATTACCATTTCAGTCAACTTCAGAACATTTCTGTCACCCCAAAAAGAAACTCTGTATCCTATAGCTTTTTTCGCCCATCTCCTCCAATCACTACCCCTACTCTGACCCAAGCAATTACTAACCTACCTCCTGTCCCTATGGATTTTCCTGTTTTGAATATTTCATAGAAATTGAATTATGCAATGTGTGATCTTTTGTTTCTGCTTTTTTTACTTGACTTTTATCCTTTTTAATTTTTAAAAATTGATGTACAATATTACATAAGTTACAGGTGTAAAATATGGTAATTCATAATTTTTAAAGGTTATACTTCATTTTAGTTATTATAAAATATTGGCTATATTCCTCATACTGACTCATTGAAGAACTGACTCATTGGAAAAGACCCTGATGCTGGGAAAGACTGAAGGTAGGAGAAGAAGGGGACGACAGAGGATGAGATGGTTGGATGGCATCACCGACTCGATGGACATGAGTTTGAGCAAGATTCGGGAGTTGGTCATGGACAGGGAAGCCTGGCGTGCTGCAGTCCATGGGTTTGCAAGGAATCAGACACGACTGAACTGAACTGAATATTCTTCATAGTGTACAATATATCCTGGTAGCTTATTTTATACCTAATAGGTTGTATTTCTAAATCCCTCACCACGTCCTACCCCATCCCCCTTCCCTCACCCTACTGGTAATGACTAGTTTGTTCTTTATATCTGTGAACCTGCTTCTTTTTTGTTACATTCACTAGTTTGCCGTATTTTTCAGATTCTATATGTAAGTGATACCATATGGTATTGTCTTTATCTGCCTGACTTATTTCATTAAGCATAATATTCTCTAGGTCCATCCCCATTGCTGCAAATGGTAGAATTTCATTGTTTTTTTAATGGCTGAGTAATATTTCATTGTGTATATGTATCACATCTTCTTTTTCTGTTCATTTGTCAGTGGACACTAAGTTTGCTTCCACATCTTAGCTATTGTGAATAATGCGGCTATGGATGTATCTTATTGAATTAGTGCTTTTCTTTCTGCTTTTGTTTGGATAAGTACCTAGGAGTGAGTGGAGTTGCTGAACCATACAGAAACTCTATTTTTAGTTTTCTGAGGACCCTTCATATGCTTTTCCACAGTGGTTGCACCATTTTACATTCCTACTGACAATGTATGAGGGTTCCGTTCTCTCCACATCCTTGCCAACATTTGTTATTTGTGTTCCTTCTGATGACAGTCATTTTGACTGGCTTCTTTTATAAAGCATAATGCCATCAAAGTTAATCTGTGGTGTAGTGTGTATCAGCACTTTATTCCTTTCATGGCTGAATAATATTCCTCAAGGCATGCAGTTTTACTGTCTTCCATTCTGTAAAAAGTCAATTCTAATGCTGTTCAAATTAGACTTTGTAAATTTGGGCTCTGTGGACTGGATCCAGCCCACAGATATACTTTGCTTGGATTGTACAGATTTAATTCTTTTTAATAGATCACAACATCTAAAAATTGGGAGATATGGAGAAATCTGGATTTCTGATTTGTCTCGAAAATTGAGAAGTGCAGACAATTCTGGGGCATCTTTCAGTGGGCATGAAGTAGTGCCTCTTTCCATTTCACCAAGCTCCACTTCTGCGTACAACATAGCTGGCTGCCGGAGGCTTTGAAGCTGGGGTCACTTGTTTAGATGTTTAGAAACTGGCAACATGCGTATAATTCAGCAATGCCAGGATACAAATCTTGCCCAATCCCAACAACTAAAGCTAAAATGTATAGGAAAGTATGAAGGGCACAAGAGTTAAGCACTCAACTTCCTTTATAACACTTTTTTTGAAAAGCAAATTATAAATCCAGTGATTCATTGCCCTCTCTGGTAAGAAAAGTCTGAGAAATGACAAAAATACTACTGAGTGCACTTAGCACTTATCAAAGATTGACAACTCTGGATGCTGGTGAGGGTTCTTCTAAGAAACTTAAACTTCATTTACTTCATTTATAGCCTCCAAACAGCAATTCCATGAAACTTGGCATGAATATTTAATTTACGTCTGTTGATAGAATCCTCTTGATATCATAAAGTATTTGCTTTTTGAAACTAGGGGAGTTTTTGCCTGTAGCCCTGAATGAAACCAGCTGTTGGACCATTTTCCCTATCGCTACAGAAGAATGCATGTCAAATTGTCAAAGGCAACAGAATTTTCTGTAGGCTGGAAGAAGCCTACTGGTTTTCTGAAACTAAGGAATTAATTCAGTTAGTGCGGAAAGGACATACAAAATTAAGAAACATGAAAGGACTTCATTTCACTGAGTGGGCGCACCTAAAAGTGGGTCTAGAATCTCAGCCCTCCAGAGGGATTGTCAGTGGTTCTGAGTGCTTTTCTGTCCTGCAAGCTACAGGGTTCTCAACAAGACTTATTGGTGGGGCTTGGAGCCCATCCTTGATGATCTATGCTAATAAGGATTCAGCGGTACGCCTAATTTGAGATGGTGTAAAGTCCAAAAGTCATTTGCAGTTTGGCCCCAGAATACATTATGTGCTTTTTCTTTTTTTTTCCAGCAGACAACTTCTTAATTATGTTTTTCTTAGGCTAATATAAAAATGAATTTGCATGTCTTGAGCCCACACTAATTAGGAAGAGAGGGGATGCAATTAACATTATTTTGGGAGACAGGGGACGCTCCATTTGGGATTTTAAATTGGCTACAGTCACCCATGCACTGACTTCAGTCCCATAATGTCTTGGCCATGAAAATGCTTTTCAGGCATTGGTGCTGGTGGTCGGTGCAACCTCTGAGAGGGACAAAATCAGCATTCTCTTATTTTGTCTTTGTATCTTTCAGTCTTTTCTCAGTATGTAAGCCTCGGATTTCTATGATTCCTGGGTGTGGCTGCCCTCAGATCAGAAAGACAGATGAGGATCACAGGGGCTAGATGGGAATGACAGACCCTATTTCAAAAGAAAGCTCTATGATCAAGCTCATGGACACTGATCTTACTCTCAACCTGTTTGAAAATACAGAGAAATGCGTGATCCTTTGTGGGCCACATTGCCATGGAAGACAGCACCCTGGAAGGCGATGTCATCTAGCCCCAGGATATTGAAACCAAGCAGGACCTTGTGGGTCTCCTGATCACAAAAGCCCTTCTCTGTTCCCTTCCTTAAGTTCCAAAGGGCAGGTTCAAACAGCTGTTAACCAGGAAAGGAAGGGCATATAGAGATAAGGGAAGAGAAGCCAAGAAATAAGGCTGAGTGCAGCCTTGGGGCAGGATCCTGGTTACAGCTTAGAGGATACACAGAACAATATCTTTGAGCTCTTCTGCAGAAATACAACTTTCCCCAAGTGGGGTTAAGATGTTAATTTCTTGATGAAGCATTCTTCAAGCCAGAAAAGGTCACAGTTTGAACATCACCACCTGATACCCAACGATCTCTAGATTAATCAGCAGCCCTGCCCCTGGACAATAAGACTCCTGACAACCACCTCTCCATCCCAGGTGGGAACACACAGCTTTGAGGGCATTAACCCACTGTGACTGTCTTTGTTTGGCAAAGCAATAAAGCTATTCTTTTGTATTTCACCGAAACTCTATCTCCGAGATTCAATTTTTGTACCAATGTACAAAGGCTGAATTTCTGGCTACAGCATTCACATTCTGTTCATTTCCAGATTATGTCTCTAGCTCTGACCTCTCCCATGAGCTCCAGACTCAGATGTTCCCTGGCTATTCAACCTCTCTCCCAGGGTGTCTCAAACTCTCTGTGTTGCAGAAGACAGATCCCTTTCTGAGCCCAAGAGTGGGCTCCTGTCTAACACTCGGAAATAAATTGTCTGAGGAGACACACATGCTGACAAAGCAAGAGACTTTATTGGGAAGGGGCCCCCAGACAGAGGGCAGAAGGGTAAGGGAACCCAGGAGGACCGCTCTGCCATGTGGCTCACAGTCTCAGGCTTTATGGTAATTCAGTTAGTTTCTGGGTTGCCTCTGGCCAATCACTCTGACTCAGGGTCCTTCCTGCTGGCACATGCATCGCTCAGCCAGGAGGATTCTGGGAGGTTAGTAGGACATTGAACTGGCATCTCCTCTCTCCTTTTGATATTTCCTGAATTCTCTCGGTTGGTATTAACTTACTAGTTCTGCATTTCTTACCAGGAGCTCCTGTTGTAAGATAACTCATGCAAATCACACAAATGGTTTTTATGGTACCTGGCCAGAGTAGGTGGTTTTGGTCAGTGTTGCCCCTAACGTCTGGGTCCAAGATAGAACTCATGATAGCCTCCCTCAAACCTGCTCCTCTTTCAGTGTTCTGAACAGCAAACTGTGTCACTGGGCACCTGGCTAGTGACATATAGCCAGAAATCTCAGGAGTCATCTTTCACTTTCTTCTTTAGCTCATTCCCATGCCTCATCCATCCATGAGGTCCTGGCCATGGAAATGGTCCTGTGAGCACTGTCCCAACATGTTCTGTCAACCCAGCTACTGACTTCCACCTCCATAGCCATCACCTTAAATTAAGCACCATGATATGAATCCAAAGTTATAAGAAAGTCTTTGAAATCATCCAATTTGTTTATTCTACTCCATTTAAGAGAGTATTTGTCCCTCTCAGAAATTATTTTTTCCACTATGAATTTATTGCCTGTTTGACCAAATCAGCATATAAGCTCCAGAAGGGCAAGGCTTCTGTGTGACTCCACACAAAATCCAGAGCTGCAAAATCCAGCAATCCAGAGCTGACCCCAGGAGGCAAGTGGGACTCACACATCAAACTTTGAAGTGTCACATCAGTATGCCATCAGTATGTGTCATCAGTATGCCTGGAGTCAGCATCTGAAGTCCTTCCTTCAATCCATCTTCAGCAGATACTCTGTATTACAACCAGGCTTTCTGCTCCCCTCCCCCTTTTGTTTTTTAAAAGATGGGTATTTTAAATTTTATTTACTTATTTATTTTTGGCTGCCCTGGGTCTTCATGGCTGCACACCAGCTTTTTCGAGTTGTGGGGCATGGACTTGTCATTGTAGCAGCTTCTCTTGTTGTGGAACACGGGCTGAGGATACACGGGCTTCAGCAGTTGTGGCACGTGGACTCTAGAGCATGCCGTGTGGTACACAGACTTAGGTGCTCCAAAGCACATGGAATCTTCCTGGACCAGGGATGGAACGCATGTCCCCTACATTGGCAGGCAGATTCTTCACCACTGGACCACCAGGGACAGCCAGATTCTCTGGGATATTTTGTTCCACAGTGAAAGCTAAATACATCTTGATAGACCCTTGTAGAAAAATCTCTAGCTCTCCACATTTCCTGGCTGGACTTGGGAAATCTTGTCACATCCATACACCTCAAAGTGAAAAATGAGTCACACATTTAAAGCGACCAGACTTCAACAGACTTTGTCCAATTCAGAACTTAAGGCAGGGTTACCTCATTTGCTGGAATCACCACGTTCTCACCAGAGTGTGTCATCATTATTATCATTATTTTTTTATTTAATTGAGCTGGACTTTGGCAGAAGTCTTCCAACTGGTGGGCAGCCAAGGAAGCATCTGTTGTTGATGAGTTCAGCTGGTCAGAGCACGGTGTTAATGAGTCCAAAGCCATGGGTCCATCCCCACCTGGCTGTAGGTTTGCTCAAAATCAGCCAGCTGAGATGATAACAGTAACTCTGGCCAACAGCTTAATGCATAGAAGAGGAAGCATGGACACATGAAAGTCAAACCATCTTGTCTTTCTTAAGGCTCTGGGGTGTCTGAAGTTGGGTCGAGAGCACTGCTTCTCAACCGAGGCCATGGAAGATAATCCTGCAGGGAGGTGTGAAAAATATCGAAGCCAGGAATTCATCTCAAACCAATTACATCACCATCTGTAGGAAGAGAGGGGCTTCCCCAGTGAGGGGTAAAGAAACCGCCTGACAATGCAGGAGATGCGAGTTCAACCCCTGGGTCGGGAGGATTCCCTGAAGAAGGGCATGGTAACCCAGTATTTTCCAATATTCTTTCCTGGAGAATCCCATGGACAGAGGAGCCTGGTGGGCTGTAGACCGCGAGGTCGCAAAGAGTCAAATACAACTGAGCACAAGCCCGAGGGACAGAGACTCAGACACTAGTCGTCTTCTTGTATCTTCACGGGTGATTCTAACCGAATGGTCCTCAAACTTTGCTGCACATTCGAATCACCTGGGGAGACTAAATATACTGATGCTGGATCCTGTATTTAGGGATTCTGATTTAATTATTCTGGGTTTCCGTCTCAATTGTGAGAGGTTTCAACTCTCCCCAGAGTTCTCATGAGACCCGCTGAGAATCATCTCTGTCCATAAAGGATGGTCACTTCAGCAGCTCACTCAGTCCAATGTTTAAAACATGTGCACACACCAACATGGCCCAAGACAAATGACTTGACAGAGAGGGTAATCGGCAAAGCAGTGTGAGGCAGAAGGTTTACTGCTCAATGTTCAAGGAATATTAAAAGAGAGTGATGGTGCCATAAAGGAAACACAGAAGCAAGGAAAGTTGGCTGAGCACAGAGCTAAATTCAGGGAGAATCATGTGGGCTCGGACTTGCCAGTCCCACCCAATCTGGTCCAGAGATTCCAAGATGCATTCTTGGGAGGCAAGATGTCAGGGGCGAGGCACTGCTTCCTTCCTCCAGTCCTTTATTCATGTTTTCATTCAAATATCATTGACTTAGAGGGGCTTCTTAAACTGATCTACTGTTAGTTGCCCTCCGCCTCCAGCTCACAACCACTGCCCCTCCATGAGGATGCCTCCTTTTTCATTTTACTGTGAAAATGATCTTACTTTTACACATATTTAGTTTTAAATTGTAATTCATTAAATTAAAAATTATTAAAGGTCCGTCTAGTCAAGGCTATGGTTTTTCCAGTAGTCATGTATGGATGTGAGAGTTGGACTATAAAGAAAGCTGAGCCCCGAAGAACTGATGCTTTTGAACTGTGGTGTTGAAGAAGCCTCTTGAGAGTCCCTTGGACTGCAAGGAGATCCAGCCAGTCCATCCTAAAGGAGATCAGTTCTGGGTGTTCACTGGAAGGACTGATGTTGAAGCTGAAACTCCAATACTTTGGCCACCTGATGTGAAGAGCTGATTCATTTGTAAAGACCCTGATTCTGGGAAAGATTGAGGGCAGGAGGAGAAGGGGACGACAGAGGATGAGATGGTTGGATGCCATCACCAACTCAATGGACATGAGTTTGGGTAGGCTCCTGGAGTTGGTGATGGACAGGGAGGCCTGGCGTGCTGCGGTTCATGGGGTCACGAAGAGTCAGACACGACTGAGTGACTGAACTGAACTGAATTGACTGAAACACAAAAGTAATTAAAATGATGAATTAATGAATTATTTGAACTTTGAAAGTTGTCTGCCTCCTATGCTAGACTTTAAAATGTGTGAGCACAAGGATGGTGTGTGTTTTGCTCACTGCTCTGATCCCATACAGGATGTAGTGACACACAGTGCTGGCTTTCAATCGTCCTTGTATGAATGGATGGATGAGTGTTCCCAGTTTTTAGAAAAAAAGATTCTTTTCCTCCCTAGGCTTACACTTCTTTTTCATACTCAGATCCCCCAAACAGTAATTTATCTTTTAAAAATGATGTCCTGTTTTAGTGGTTTTGAAAGCTCTTATATCTGGTGTCATTATAGGATACATTTTTGGTGAGAGCAGGATTTATTCTATGAAATATGCTTCCTAGTATACTGGAGAAACTGAAGCAAACAAGGTGATAGACACCAATGTAGCTTGGGAGGACAGACTGAAATCACAAAGTGATAGTAAGAATTTTATTTTAACGCGATTGGGTCTCTAGGTTTCCAAAGGTCAATGGATTACAATAAAAAAGAGCAAAGTACATATTTTAAAAATCACGACCTGGCTAATTGTTGCAATAAGTAGTCTAAGCAAAACAGAAAGAAAGAAAATGACACTGGATATAAATGTGTCCCGTGACTTTCAAGCCAAATCTTTAATGCAGGTTGTAAAGGGGTCTTTGTTTTCCAGACCCCTAAGTCAGATATGTGCATAAAGACAGGTTTTGAAATGTAAACTCCATTCAGCCAGTGGCCAAACATGACTTTAGGAGTTTGAGGGTTGAGACGAATTTCTAAAAGTGACTGTAGAAGAAAATTAAACCCACTCCATATCATCTCTATTGCCATGCAGGAAGGTTGCTTAGAAATTAAAGGATGGAAATTAAAATAAGGGAAAATTATGGAGATCATGCTGCTGGTTATTTGCAAACCTAAGGAGGTTTGGAAATGGGGGATTGGAGAAGCCATTATGAAGAGACAGAATCTGTCTTGCAATAACATTCTTAGAAAGTTCTGCAAGTAAAGGCTTGCAAGCCTTTCTTACTGTAGGTTCTGCGGCAACAGTTAACTAGCTCATCTTTTCTGACTGCTTCCAAGAGAATTTATGTTAATGCTCACTATGTGCTCAAGAAAATAAATCTGAGCTTGACTTTGGCTTTCAAGCCCATGCCTTGAAAAATCCACATTTCTCCAAAATCTGATTTATAATGACCTGTAATCTTGTTCTCACCTGCCCCGAACACAAAACCAGTATTTCTTTTCTGCTCCTTTACCAGAATGAAGTACATTTTGTGAAATATCCTACTTTATCTAAATCTCTTTAAAATACCATAGGCACACAAAATCACAAATCCATAAAGAGAGCCAATAGTAATGACTTCTTGTGTTAATTGGATAGGTTTTTAATAACTGATAGAAATAGAAGTACTATTATTATGGGTGAATATAATGATTTTTATTCACAAAGGCAATCTATGTGAGTGAAATCCATTATCTTAGAAGTATTTTGATAAGGATAAATCTATGGAGAAAGGGCTATGTATCTTGCCTGCAATTGTTAAACTCCATTAAACATGCTTAATAATTAGTTGGCCGAAGAATCTCATTAGATGTACATTAAATGTGTATTTAAGACATATTTGAGACACTTCATTAAGAGTGACATGGTAAGCTTTACTGCAAGACTTTAATAAAAATTCTAGTCAAATTAAAACCTGAATTTATGGTCAGTCTTACTATAGCTTTGAGAACAGAAGACTGCCTTGAATTCTGGTTTGTTTGTTTGTTTTCTCCACAAGGACCAGTCCTGGCCATGATACGTATTTCATAACTGCTATATTTAGATATAATTTACATATGATAAGGGCTTCCCTGGTGGCTCAGATGGTCAAGAATCTGTCTACAATGAAGGAGACCTAGGTTCAATCTCTGGGCTGGGAAGATCCCCTGGAGAAGGAAATGGTGATCCACTCCAGTATTCTTGCCTGGAAAATCCCAGGGATGGAGGAGCCTGAAGAGCTATAGTCCTTGGGGTCACAAAGAGTCAGACACAACTGAGTGACCAACACTTTCACTACATACAATTAAGTCAATGACTTTAAAGAATTTGATGTTTTAGTAAAAGTATACAATTTTGCAGCAATCACCATAATCAATTTCAGAACATTTCCCCAACCCTAAAAAGTTCCTTCAGATCCCTTAGTAGTCAATCCTAACTCCCAACCCACAACTCTGATTTTCTTCACTAGCTTTGCATTTTCTGGAAAATTCTTATACATGTCTTCATACAATATATCACCTTTTGTGACTACTTTTATCTTAGTGCAATACCTTCATGTAATCTGTGCAATGTAACTTTTGTTGCTGTGTTTGTCTGAAGGTCATTTTCTTTTTCACTGCAGAGTAATATTTCATTATGAGGCTATATCACAATTGGTTCATACATTTGTCAGTTAATAAATATTCTGGCTGCCTCCTTTGGCTATGATAACTTTTTTGTGGGGGGAGGGGGTCTGCACCATGCAGTATGTGGGATCATAGCTCTTGACCAGGGATGGAACCCATACCCTCTTCAGTGGAAGTTTGGAGTCTTGACTACTGGATTGCCAGGGAAGTCCCTTATTTGGCTATGATGAATAATACCTATTTGAATATTCACATACAAGTCTCTGTGTGGACATATGCTTTCATTTTCTTTCTTTCTTTCTTTTTTTGGCTGGGTGGAACTGCTGGATCTTATGGAAGCTTATGTAACTTTAAAATCCTGCTAACTCTTTTCCAACAAGGCTGTACCATTTACATTCCCACCAGCAAAGATGTGGGTTCTAGTTTCTTCGCAGCCTTTCCAATACTTGATACTGTTGATCTTTCAAATTTTACCCATTTTAGCAAGTGTTTAGTTGCATCTGATTGTGGTTTTACTGTGCATTTACCTAACAACTGATGATGTTGAATATATTTTTACATACTTATTGGTCACTTGTATATCCATTCTCATGAAGTGTTTATTCAAAAAGTTTGGCTATTTCTATAGGATTGTTTGTCCTATATTCTGATTTATAGGATTGACGATGAAAAGTGTTTTTTAACACACACTGGATACAAGTTCTCAAAAAAAATGTCATTTTCTGAGTCCCTTTGGTGTCTTTGTGTGGCTACAGTATTTGTAAAATCCTGGCCTTGTAAAATAAAGTGGAAAATTATTTTTAATCTTTGTAAGGATCACAGATTGGTATTAATTTTTTTAATTAAACACCTTTCTTGGAGTATATATGTCATGTTCCTGTGTGCTAAGTCACTTCAGTTGTATATGACTCTTTGCAACCCCATGCAACCCCACGTAGCCACTAGGCTCCTCTATCCATGGGATTCTTCAGACAAGAATATTGGAGAGGGTTGCCATGCTGTCCACCAGGGGATCTTCCCAACCCAGGGACTGGACTTGCATCTCTTATGTCTCCTGTGTTGGCAGGTGGGTTCTTTACCACTAGCATTACCTGGGGAGCCCATGTATGTCATGAAATCAACCACATATATTTAAAGTCCATTGTTAAGTGTTGTATGTATACACCAGTGAAGCCATTTCTACAAGCAATCAATACAATGAACATATCCATCAGCCTCACAATTTCCTCATAACTCTTGGTCATTCTTAACCTACACCTCTCTGCTACCACCTTTCTTCCCCACCCCATCTCCTGGCAAGTATATCTGTCCCTATAGATTAGTGTGAATTTTCTAGAGTTTGATATAAATGGAATCATGTAGTATTATTGTACCATGCAACTGAGTTTGAGAACACCCACGAAAAGATATGTTCCAATCCTAATCCTCAGTTATCTATGAAACTTATTTGGAAATGAGGTCGTTTTTATGGAATTAAGGTGAGTTCCAACTGAATGAGAAAAAGTGAGAAGTGTTAGTTGCACAATTGTGTCCTACTCTTTGCAATCCCATGGACTGCAGACTGCCAGGCTCCTCTGTCCATGGGATTCTCTTGGCAAGAATTCTGGAGTGGGCTGCCATGCCCTTCTCCAGGGGATCTTCCCAATCCAGAGATCGAACCTGGGTCTCCTGCATTACAAGGCAGATTCTTTACTGTCTGAGCTACAAGGGAAGCCCTGACTGAGTAAGGGTGGACTCTAATCCAATGACTGGTGTCCTTGTGATGAAAGGGAAATTTGGACATTGACACAGAAAAAGGGGAATGCCACACAACAGCTTGGGCAGAGACTGGAGTAATGCATCTACAAGCTAAGGAATGCCAAAGATTGCAACCACCAGAGTTAGAGTCAGGGTTAGAGAGGAAAGGAAGGATTCTTTCCTAGAACCTTCAGGGAGAAAGCATGGCCCCACTGAATTCAGACTTCTATTTCTAGAACTTTCTGTTGCTTTAAGCCACCCAAATAAGCAGGAAATTGCTAAGGCAGCCTTGTGGGTGTGTGTGTGTGCATGTTCAGTCACGTGCAACTCTTTGCAACTCAAGGGACTGTAGCCCTCCAGACTCCTCTGTCCATGGGACTTTCCAGGCAAAAATACTGGAGTGGGCTACCATTTCCTACTCCAGGGGTCCTTCCTGATCTCAGGATTAAACCCACATCTCCTGCATTGGCAGGCAGGTTCTTGACCACGGAGCCACCTGGGAAACCCAAGGCAGCTTCAGGACACTAACATACTTCATTTTGAACAACTGTGATTTCATTTCCCTGGGTCTGGACCCAGATTTCCTGAACATACTTCCTCTCAATAGCTTAACAAAATTGGTCTTGTTTTAGCCAGAAGGGAGAAATGACCATTAGGTCAGTGATCAGTGATGCCTGCCTCCCTGTCCTAAAAGACAGACATCCTGTCTTTTGCATTAGTGATAAAAGTTGACTCAGCATGAAAATTGTAGAACATTTGGAAGCTACATGGGAGCATAAAGAAGAAAATAGACATAAGCAGGAATCCTACCATACAGACAGAACCTCTGTTAAATTGTCACTGCATATCCTTCAGGACTTCCAATATGTATGAATATTTGTTGGTCTCATGTATAAAATGACTCCTTAGCCTGGCTGTGTCACGTGGATGTCTCTCATTTCCTATTCCATTGCTAATGTACATTTCTTCAATCCTGGTCCAGTAAACTGGTCTGAATTTCCCCCAGGGTAGCAATGATTATGACATTCAAGTAGAGGTTATATCACAGAGAGACTGAGCTAGCTGGGACAATCATCAATTCTCAGACAATTTGTGTTGAATGAACAAGAACTTTAGAATTGTTCCAAATTACTTCCCTGGTAGTTCAGTGGTTAAGACTATGAATTTTCAATGCAGGGGGCATGGATTTGATTCATGATTGGGGAATTAAGATCCCACATGCTGAGCAATCAAAAAAAATTAAAAATAAAGAATTGTCCCAAATGAGAATGTATGCACTTAGACAATGTAATGTCTCTAAACTATAATACCAAGAAGCAGAAGAATGAAGGGAGTTATCAGAATCAGCATGCAGAATAACCTCTTGATCCATGCTTTTTTTAAAAAGGCTTTTTGTGATCTGTGAGTGTTGAATCCACCTGTGTCTTCATTATATTTTTATGGATATTTTCTCCCCTAGACTGAACTCTTCAAGGTCGAGACAGTGGGCCTTGTTTATAATATTTATATGGATGCCTAATCTCTAAGGTACCTACATCAAATTCAATATATGCATACCTATAAACTTCCCCCATAAACTTAGTACACTTGAGTTTTTCTCATCTTATCAGCCTAGGAAGCTCAAAGACACCCCTACACCTCCCTATCCATCCATCACTGTGTCCTGTCTCCATTCAACTTTCTGAATCTCCCCCTATCCCATCCCCTTCTCTTCATACTCATCTTATCCATCCCAACACACAAACACCATCATCCAACCCCCATGTTTTCCTGCCTGGATTTGGGCAATAGAATGGACTCAGTCGTTGGCCCACCCACCTCTAAACATACTCTAGGCTGAAAACTCCTCATCTCCTGGTTCCCTGTTCCCCTGCCCTTCTGCACCTCCAGCCAAAAACCAACTTCAATACGTTCAATTGCTCCTAGAACAGAAAATCTTCCTTGATCTGACCCACAAGGCTCTGTTTATGACACTCTCCCTGCTCTCTGTTCTCCAGTGTTAGTCCTGCTTCCAGCAACCCTTTAAGACGCTCTTTCCTGCCTCAGGTTCTCTGCATGCAGTACTTCGTCACCCCGGAACATGGTACCCTGCCCTGGGACCCTGGTTCCTTCATATCCACCCTTCAGATCTCTAAGCATCACTTCCTTGGAGAAAGTGCCTCCGACTTCTCTTAACAAGTCAACCTCAGTACTGTACCTCTTCTAGCACATTCTATCTCCTTCATAGCACTTGTCAGAGATAAATTTTTATATTTCTTTGTGTAATTATTTGATTAGGATCTATCTTGCTCACAGAATTCTGTGCTCCCCAAGGGCAGAGACCAACCATGTTTTGTTTCCCATTCTGTCTTCGGTGTGTGATGATGTGTTTAGAAAAGAGCAGATAACCAAAATTATTTCCTGATTAGATGATGCATGTGCTTGCTCAGTTGTGTCTGACTCTTTGCAACCCCATGGACTGTAGCCTGCTAGGCTCCTCAGTCCATGGGATTGCCCAAGCAACAATACTGGAGTGGGTTGCCATTTCCTCCTCCAGGGGATCTTCCCAACTCAGGGATTGAAACTGCATCTCTTGTATCTCCTGCATTCGCAGACAGATTCTTTAGCCTTGTGCCACCTGGGAAGCCCCCACACAGATGATGCATAGAAGGAGCCAATAATAATAAAGAAGAATGCATGAAGAGAGAAAACCAAACTTATTTAAGGAAAGAAAAAAATGCATTATCCCCTTCGACCTCACTATTCTGAGTGTGTGTGAGAGAGAGAGACAGACAGAATAAGGGAGAGGCACCTTGAAGATTGATCCATTGATCCTGAGCTGTGCCCTGTGACAATCATTCCTAGAGTTCAAATAGGTCTCAATTGGGACACTAGGGTCTTTCAATCAGAATGTCATTGAAAAATGGCTGTCAGCTCTATTCTTTTCTTTTTTATTAATTTTTATTGCAGTATAGTTGATTTACAATTTTGTGGTAGTTTCAGGCATACAGCAAAGTGAGTCAATTACACACACACACACACACACATATACACATATTCACTCTTTTTTAGAATCTTTCCCCATATAGGCCATTACGGAGTATTAAGTAGAGTTCCCTGTGCTATTCAGTAGGTCCTTATTAATTATTTTACATATAGAAGTGTGTATATGTGGGAGAAGGGCATGGCAACCCACTCCATTACTCTTGCCTGGAGAATCCCACGGACAGAGGAGGCTGGTAGGGTCACAAAGAGCTGAACACAACTGAAGTGATTTAGCAGGCAGGCAGTGTGTATATGTCAAGCCCACTCTTCCAATTTATCCTTCAGCTGGTAAAGAATCTGCCTGTAATGAGGGAGACCTGGGTTTGATCCCTGGATTGGAAAGGCCTCCTGAAGAAGGGAATGGCTTCCAACTCCAGTATTCTGGCCTGGAGAACTCCATGGACTGTATAGTCCATGGGGTCACAAAGAGTCAGACCCAACTGAGCGATTTTCACTTTTCACTTTCACTTTTCCCTTTGGAAACCAGAAGTTTGTTTTCTACATCTGTGATTCTATTTCTGTTTTGTAAATAAGTTCATTTGTACCATTTTTTTTTAAAGTTTCAACATGTAAGCGATATAAGCCCATCTCTGGAGAGTGGGGTTTTATAGCTTCTCTCATTGACTTGTTCTAGAGTTTAATCCTCCTCCACTTCAGGTAGTTTTCCTTATGTCCAATAAATTTGCTTTTCATCCCAGGAGAGGAGTAAGGTTTCAGAAGCCTATTATTTTTGATGAAATATATATGAATGCAGAAAGGGTATAGAATGCATATATGTGGGTACATAGATGGATAAATAGATACATTTACTTACACTTTTGCTGTAAAATCTATTCACTTGATAGCTATATACCCACACTAATTTTCTTTTAACTAGGATTTGCTTTATATATAATTCCCCAACCATCGACTTTCAATATTTCTTTGTGTGTATATGTTGAATGTGTGTGTTCAGTAAAACATATAACTGGAGTGTTATACTTTTTAAGTAGTCTTATAATCATGGTCTTTAATTGCAGAGTTTAATTCATTTTTATTGGTTATCATTATCTTTATATTTGGATTCATTTATTTCATGCTTTGGGCTTCCCAGGTGGTGCTAGTGGTAAAGAATCCACCTGCCAATGCAGGAGACACAAGAGATGAGTGTTTGATCCTTGGGTTGGGAAGATTCCCTGGAAGAGGAAATGGCAACCCGCTCCAGTATGCTTGCCTGGAAAATTGCCTGGGCAGAGGAGCCTGGTGGGCTACAGTGCATGCGGCCACAAAAGTTGGACACAACTCAGCATAGCACTTTTGTGCTTTATATATTTTGTGTTTTCTATTTGCCTAGGCTTTTAAAATGTATTTGATTTCTTATTTTTCCTCTTCCTGCTCTTTGTTTGGCTCTTTTTTTTTGGTTGTTATTTTCTCCCTTCTTTCAATTTTTCCCCCTCTATTTTCTATACCCTTATCTCCCCTCATTTCAATTTTCAGTAATTACTCCAGAGATTTTATTGTTAATGGTCCATTGATTTGTTCTTTAATCATTTAATTGTTACTGAACTGTGATGAAATGTCAGACCCTGGAAATGTGAAAATAAATAAAGCATCCTTGAGGACACTATGATTCAGTGAGAGAGGCAATAATTTTAAATTAGGGTCTACAAGGATGGCCTGAAGGCTGGCTTTCCCAAAGCTTATGTATGGAAACACTATTTTTAACTTTTTATTTATTTATTTTTAGGGAATACCATCAGGTGTGCAAAATCTTAGTTCCCAGAAGAGGAATGGAATCTATGCCCCCTGCAGTGGAAGTACATATTTTAATCACTGGACATCCAGGGAAAGTCCTTGGAAAACACTGTTAATGGGATGCAAAATCTAGATTTCCCTTCGTGATTCTCTTAAAAACCAGTGGTTGGATTTAGCCCTTCAGCATAGTCTGGAGAAGCTAAGCAAGCTCATGGATGCACCTATTCACACATTGACACGCATACTTTTGCCACCTCTGGTCAAAATGGATAAACCATAGTACAAATCACTAGACACTTTTTCAAATATGATATAAGCATATGGAGCCTTATAGTTGTAGTTAAAAGCACTTTTACTTGCTCACAGCTTTTGCCCGAGGTTGGTGATTTTTTTTCACCTTCTACCTTTTTCTTTAACTTTATTTTTGGCTGTGTGGGGTCTTCTTTGCTGTCCATGGGCCTTTCTCTAGCTGTGGTGACTGGGGGCGACTCAGTTGCAGCGTGTAGACTTCTTGGCGGTGGCTTCTCTTATTGTGGAGCATAGGTCCTAGTCACACAGGCTCAGTAGTTGTGATGTGCAGGCTTAGTTGCCCTACAGCATATGGGATCTTAGTTCCCCAACCAGGGATCAAACCTGGCTCCCCTGCCTTGGAAGGCAGATTCTGTTTCACAGTGGTTTCTGATTCCATTTACAGATAAGGACTTGTACGTTTAGTAGTCAGGAGAGATGAACCCGAGATTTATGAACAACATGGCCCTCTTTCTATTATACTGCTGTTGTTGGATAAGCATAATTTGCATAAATACATATTTAGATGATATTTGCCTTGTTGTGTGTAGGCTGTAAAAGTGTATATGGGTTAGAAGCCACTAGGGTGGGGGGGCTGCAAATCCAGTTCAGTGGAGTCCTTCTCTTTGCATACACATGCAACTGCTGAAGCAATATGATTTTGCACCCTAGATTAGAATAGCTGGAAAGAATATGACCTTTGGCTGATTTCTTTGTCAACACAGGGCTTTATCTCCAGGTATTTTGTGAGTCTCTTCTTGTCATCAGGTGAGATTTGATTTTCATTCTTGTAAAGGTGAGTTTAATGCAAAGTAAATTAGATTCTGTAATGGGATTTTCTTTAGCATGAATGAGAAATAGAAAAATGTCAATATCAAATAGAAAATTATTCTTGATTAATTTTTTAATGGGTTTAGCTAACAACCGATTGAATACATCTTAGATAATTACTTCTATGACTCCCGCATCTTGGAATTTTAATTAACTGTTGAAATGCTCTCGTTTTGATGGATTTCGTTTTCTTTTTTTTTCCTTGGGTAAATGAAGCAGGTACCTGGCTTAGTTTTACATCTGGAATCTTAACACCCCTCAGGGAGGGAGTACTAGGGACTCCTATATTCACAGTCACTGTTCCCCCAAGGACAAGGACAGTGGTGAACAGTGAGGGGCGTGGTCACACAAAGTGACCGCCACTGACCACAAAACCAAGGACAAATATTTCACTGTCTGCATGCATTTAGAATCTACCATGCAGAAATTAGAAAAGGGCAAGAAATGAATTAGAAACTAGGAAAAATAAAGAGGGTGAACTTAGAAATATTGACTTATTGTGCCAGAAAATAAAAATCCTAGGAGCACCTTAATAATATAACTCTCTCTTAAAGCACTGAATAGTATTCCATTGTCTGGACGTGCCTCGGTTTGACTTATTCACCTGTTGGAGAATATCTTGATTGCTTTCAATTAGGGGTCAATTATGAATAAAACTACTATAAACATTTGTATGCAGCTCACTTCTGATTATATTAGAACATATTTCTGGATAAAGAGAGTTTTTGCCTTTGGTCAATTTCTTTTTTTTTTTTGTTTTTTTGTTTTTTTATTTTTTATTTTTTTATTAGTTGGAGGCTAATTACTTTACATCATTACAGTAGTTTTTGTTATACATTGAAATGAATTAGCCATGGATTTACATGTATTCCCCATCCCAGTTCCCCCTCCCACCTCCCTCTCCACCCGATCCCTCTGGGTCTTCCCAGTGCACCAGGCCCGGGCACTTGTCTCATGTACCCAACCTGGGCTGGTGATCTGTTACACCCTAGATAATATACATGTTTCGATGCTGTTCTCTTGAAACATCCCACCCTCGCCTTCTCCCAGAGTCCACAAGTCTGTTCTATACATCTGAGTCTCTTTTTCTGTTTTGCATATAGGGTTATCTTTACCATCTTTCTAAAGTCCATATATACGTGTTAGTATACTGTAATGGTCAATTTCTGATGTCAGCTGATATATTAATAACTTACACTTCCCATATTTTCTTGGGGTGGCAGTTTGTTTATAAAGGACAATGACAGTAGGTGAAGTGGGAGACAGGGTATTGCTATGGCTACAAAGCCAGTAGAAGGCAAAGTGGCAGAGAGAGAAGAAAATTGACACAATGTAAAACAGAATGTGAGAACTGGCATCCCAGAAGGCAGACCTGGCCCACAGATGGGTTCTGTTTAGCCTGCCTGTTTTTTTTTTTTTTTTTTTAAGAGAGTTACTTGCCAGCTTATAAAAATCAGGAAGTTTCACATAAAAATAGAAAATTGGGACTTTTATTGAAAAAAAAACTAGGATCTGTCAGCTTGAGGTACTCTTCTGGAAGGACATCAGCTGCCCAATTTGAGAGGCAGCTGTCTCCTCTTAGCTAGAATATGTATTGGTGGACTTGTCATCTTTCCTGCATCACCCTTTTCATAGCATCCACTGACTTCTACAGGCATTTAAGTTTTTCATTTCACAAAGCAGGTTACCATGTTCATAGACAACTTAAAGCAACTCTAAGTCCTTTTAGAGGGAAGAGCACTAGAAGAAAGAATGGTGTAATCACAGCAAGACACACCAAGCAGAATCATCGAGGCTGCTTTTTCTTTTCAGCATACAAACCTGAGCTCGTAGAAAAAGAGACATGGAAACCTATGGAAAGAGATCAGGGAACAGCTCAACAAGGTCACAATTGAGGAATTTCCTGGTCGTCCCATGGTTGAGTCTCTGTGCTTCCAATGCAAGGAGTGTAAGGTTTTATCCCTGGTGGGGGAACTAATATCCCACATGCTGCATGGCCAAGAAAGGGAAAAAAAAAAAAAAAAAGAAATGGGATAAAAGATGTTCTACATCCAAAGACAAAGAAGAAGCTGTCTTCATCATGACTTACTTCTTTTTTGTCTTTGAATATAGGGTATCTTAAAAAAAAAAAAAGGCCACAGATGAGACTGTACATAATAGGATCAAAAGTTCTCATGCCCAAGACATGCCAAATACATTATTAGTGATAGCCCAGTTCTGTTTATTTATTGGAGTTGAAGGGTCTTTTATGGTCTAGAATACATTATATATTTATGCAACCATTTTTTTCATTAAGTTGGTGTCAAAGGTGTGAAAATTGTAACTGCTATAATATGGATTTCCTTTGTTCACATCCCTTGTTCCTTAATAAAAAAGATGTTTCAAAAACTTTCTAGGTAGCTCATTTTACTTTCTTGAGAAATGTTTATTAGCAAATCACTAAAGCTAAAAATCTGGAGGTCAAGGTAGATTTTCTTCAGGAAGTGGACACACTGTTATCAATTTATATTTCTCTAATTCTTCAGATTTGGGCTTAGTCACAGAGGTTTTTCTGCATTTCAGGCCAGACATAAACGAACAGACCTCACAAGTGCAGAGGGCAAGGATTGAGATCAACATGTAAAATAATGACATTTACAAGAGATATACAGAGCAGATTGCCAGTTTTTCCCTCTCTGGCTTTCAGAATCAGAACATATATTAAGCTATCAGCCTCCTAAAGTATTACTGAAACAGGTCATGCTCTGGATTTGGCAACTAAATGACATTTTCTGGTATTTAGATGACCACAAAAACCAAATCCTGAACTGCTTTCTCTCCTGTAATATTTTTCTGTGCTTCTCATTCTTTTTCACAGACAGGGGACAAAATTTTAATGTAAATTGTCCTGATAAGATTTATATGAATGTGGAACAAAGATAGACACAATACTATTGAATATACCTACACACAGGTCTATCTAGAATAATGGTACATAATATTGTCTAGAATAATGATGCAGAATATTATCCAGAGTCACTGAAATAGTCACTGGCTCTCAGGAAAGTTTCCTCATTGTGGATGAGATGTTTCAAGTCAAGCTATGGGGTTGGCTAATGTGGAAACCAAAAATGGTTTTGCCTGGTTAGAAAGGTGTCACTGAAATTGGAGGCTTCCAGCCTCAAGGGGCAGTTTTCCATGATAAAACCTGAAGAACAGGAAACTTGTGCTTTGAAGCAACAAAGTTCCAAGCTATCAATGACATCTTAATAGATAAATAAGATTGCATTGATTATTTACATACCTATAACATAAAATTCAAGTCAAATCTTTAATTATTCTCTATCTCAATATCATGGACAACTTCTGCAAGTCTCTTTGAAAAGAAGGGCAAAATGTCTTCATATCAAATTCAAATACCTAATAATTTGAATCACTTTTGACTTGTGATTTTGAGACAAAGGGTGATCGCTGAGGAATCTACCAGTGTTGAAATGTTTGCTGAAAGAAATAGCATTTGTTCATTTAATGCTGAAACTGTGTCACAGGTGGTTGATTTCCCCATCAACTTTGTGCCAGAACTCAATATAATCCTCTGATCTCACACTAATTAACTCAGCTATCTCGAAAGGCAGCTGCAGATACTCTTAATATTATAAAATAATGAAGATGTTCTGCCTTGCAAAATCCATTCTACAAGTGAAATGAAGACAACTCTAATGGATTCATTTAAAAATCGAATTCAGAATCCTCATTGTGGTATAGCATAGAAATCACTGAAAGTGCTAAACGAGAACCAAATACATGGCTATTTACTGCCAAACAAAGGACTTAGAAACTAATGAGAAGAGATATTTTTTTATTAGAATGTCTGTTTTAAATTTCTTTTCAGACAAGATCAGTATTATAGAAGCTATCTTATCTCTAAAATCCCACGACGCTATAAGACAGCTCATTAAGCATAATAAAATCACCTTATGATCATGGAGGTACTTTGTCATGTTTTAGAATACTGAATTAAATTGAAAAATCATGTTTATAATCAGTGCTTCCTGGGTAAGCCCTAAAATGCTTTCCAAATCTTTGATTATCTAAAGTACCCTGTCACATCCAGGCATCATACAGTTGCTTAAAGAAGGTTTTCTTATCGTTGAGAACTACTTGCAATTAATATGTTCATTTATAAGCTTACTCATTGTCCTGCCCCCCAAAGGAGACACAAACAAGAAGGGGCTGGAGAGCACATTTGTTTGCGAAGGGTGGAAGCAGCTATTGTCCTCATGAGTTCACGGTGGGACAGAGGTGTGGCTGTGGTCCTGGCTGCCAAGCCTCCTAGCTGCCTCCACTGCCTTTCTCCCATGTCCCCTTCCAGATAGAATCTCCCTTCTTTTGTCCTTGCTCGGTGACATGGGTGGTGGCTTTTATGGAGTCCTTTGGACTTACTGGCTTCTGGTTTGGTTCCTGGGTGGGTTTGGCCCATGGGAAGCACCAGAGAAGATCTGATGGGAGGAAGTTAGCACCTGGTCCTCCTCCTTGCAAGGTGTCCCTGTTGGCTGCATCCTTTTTACTGAAGGTCTCAGTACTTCTAAGTCAGCCCTGACCACACAACCCTCTCTGTTTTCCAATCCTGGTAGTTATTTTCTCTTTTCATCCAGTCAAGTCTCAGGGGTCTGTGAACATCTTTGCTAAATTCTTTGTTAAACTTGCCTCAGATCCTCCTAATGTGAGTGAGCCATCTGTTTTCTACTGGGTCTGTGAATAACCCACTGTCCAATTTCTAAATGTGGTTCCAAGTTTTCCCTCTGTGATTCTTTGAGCCATTCAGTATCTTTTAACTTAAACTCCTTTTCTATCTCTATCAGCCAGGGGGAATATCTGTTATTGCAACTGAGAGCCCTGATGGACATAGAGATTGGTCATTCCACATGGGCAGGACCCTGGCCCATATTACCTGCACATGTTATGGGGACTGCCACATAGAAGGAACTCAGTATGTATTTGTTGAATGACTGAATGAGTGTGGCCAATGAAAGAAGACTGATGGTTCAACATATGTCACAATTATATGCAATGTATTCTGGGACCTTCAAAGTTGTTCCTTTGGAAAGTCATCTATTTATTTCATTGCTCAAAGTATTCTTGGAATATGATGTGACTGACAAGGGTTTAACTCCCAGAATATACAAGCAGTTCATTCAGCTCATACAAACAGCTCATTCAGCTCAATAATGGAAAACCAAACAAGCCAATCAAACAATGGGAAGAAGATCTAAACAGAAATTTATACAAAGAAAACAGATAGATGGCCAGTTAGCACATGAAATGCAAACCAAAACTACATTTAGATATTAGCTCATGCTGGCCAGAATGGCCATCATTAAAAAGTCTACAAATAACAAATGCTGAAGATGTTGGGGAGAAAAGGGAACCCTCTGACACTGTTGGTGAGAAGGTAAATTGGTGCAACCACTATGGAAAACAGTATGCAGGGTCCTCAGAAAACTAAAATTAGAGCTGCCATGTGATCTAGCAATCCAACTCTCAGGCATAGATCTTTTCTCAGGAAAATATTAAAATTCTAATTCAAAAAGACACATGCACCTCAATGTTCATAACAGTGCTAGTCACAATACCCAAGATACGGTAGCAACCTAAATGTCCACTGACAGATGGATGGATAAAGAAGATGTGACACATGTATACAGTGGAATATTACTCAGCCATTTAAAATGAAATAATGCCATTTACAGCAATATGGATGGATCTAGAGATTGTCATACTAAGTCAAGTAAGTCAGAAAGAGAAAGACAAATATCATTGTCTTGATATTATTTATATGTGGAGTCTAGAAAAATAATACAAATGAACTTACTTACAAAATAGAAACAAACTCACAGAAACAGAAAATAAACTTATACCAAAGGTGAAAGAGGTAGAGAGAGGGATAAATTAGGAGTTTGGGATTAATAGATACAAACTACTATATATAAAATAGATAAACAATGAAGTCCTACTATATACCACATGGAATTGTATTCCGTATCTTTTAGTAAACTCTAATGGAAAAGAATCTAAAAAATAATATATATATATATGAGCATATATTCACATATATTATATATATGTGTGTGTGTGAATCAGTTTGCTGTACACCAGAAACTAACACATCATTGTAAATCAACTATACTTAAATTTAAAAATTCTTGGAAACTCTTCCTTTTGGAATTACCTTTAGAGTAAAACAGTTAATCATTTGCGTAAGTTGCATGGAGGTAAATGCTTACTTCAATCTGCTCAACAGCATAAATCCTACGCTACTCCAGTCTTCCTGGACCTCTGACAAGGGTCAGAGTACTTCTAACAGACTAAATAAAAAGAGCCTTGATGGCCCCAAGCTGCTCTTAGACCAATGGTCCCTCTTAGACCAAATATCTACTTATGTAGAAAATGAGCGACTCATTCATTCTCTCTTTGGGGTGGTTGAAAACAATTTAGTGACAGAGATGCCCAAGTTTTCCAGAAGTATCCCCCGATACGCATGGGCTGCTGGTGGTGGCTGGCCCTGGGGAGAATGACCGAATTCTCCAAAGATAAGAACTCAAGCCTAACTGGAGTCAGGCTCTGGTCCATTGGGAAAGGTCATGCACCCCATGTTCACGAGTGGGAAGAGGGTGTGAGAGGCTAACTCTTAGATTTCCACCCCCAGATTTCCTCGTGCAGAGGAGTTATATTTTACATAAGAGGTAGTTTATGTCAGCAAATGCATAAGGTAAAGTTGTGTGTAATCAAAAGAAGTTTAGAAAATCATCTTGCTGCTGCTGCTAAGTCACTTGAGTCATGTCTGACTCTGTGCGACCCCATAAACAGCAGCCCACCAGGCTCCCCCATCCCTGGGATTCTCCAGGCAAGAACACTGGAGTGGGTTGCCATTTCTTTCTCCAACACATGAAAGTGAAAATTGAAAGTGAAGTCGCTCAGTCATGTCCAATTCTTAGCGACCCCATGGACTGCAGCCTACCAGGCTCCTCCGTCCATGGGATTTTCCAGGCAAGAGTACTGGAGTGGGGTTCCATTGCCTTCTTAGTTGCCCATAAATTTCAACTTCCAAGGTTTAATGTGTACAACCCTGCACAAACAATTCTCATACATGCTGAAGTTCGAAATCACCGAACAAGACAAAAGGAAGGATTGGAAAGGTAGCTCCAATGTGGTAATTGAAATTCCTCTGCCCTGAAGTTAACTGTCAAATCCCTTGCATGGATGAAGTATGTACAAATATTTCTTAAGTGTTCTGCTTGTCAGCAGGAAGTCCTTCATTTTACCTTATTGTAAGCCTCTAACTTTTACCTATTCACATTTTTCTTGAAGACTCAATGAGATAGAGGAGCTGAATATGGTGTTGAAGTGCTAAGGTCAGTGTTTTTGGCACAGACTCTAATCACCTACCTTCACTCTCCCCTTCTTCCCAGGACACAAGGCTGGTCTACATTTCCCAGCTTCCCTTGCTGCTGGGTGTGGTCATGTGACTTAGAATCACCAATGAATGAGTTGACATGGAATAATGCATGCTCTTTGGAACATCTCCTTTAAGCGAGCAAGGGTGCCTGTTCCATGTTCCTTATTGGCTGTTGTGCCTGAACCCCGGATGTGATGACTCCAGGGACATGGCAGAGACACAAGATAGAAGGAACACAGGCTCCTAAATCACTACTTGGATGAGAGTTCCTTGGTGACTGGAAGTGTCCACCTGTCCACCCTCTACGTTTATGCAAGTGAGAAATACTTCTATCATGGTTGGTTGGGTCGTTGCATTTGGGGGCTTATTTGTTACAGTAACTTAGTTTCCCTAATACAAGGTAGTCCAATCATCCACCTATTTAATAAATATCTACGTATCTCCATATGATGAGTAGCACAGAGCCTCCCTGACTTCTATATTTCAAATTTACAAAATCTTAGAAAATGAGAGGATTGTTTAGAAAATAAAAGGAGAGACATAGGCCTAAGATCTCAAGTGAATAAAGAAAGAGAAGAACCAGAGTATGGATAGAGTGTTTTGTCCAGAAGTAGAGGACTGGGTGTGGGATCTGCTTGTGCCCTGAGATGGAGGGCTGTTTTCCTGGGTGTGTATCCTTGGCTGTATCTTTGGCTGAGGAGTCAGGAGGCAGGAGGATGGGGCACCAAGAGAGTAGGTGATTTCTGACTTCAGGCTTCTTGCTGACACTGCTGCAGAATCAGCAGGAATCCATAGAGGTGACTGATGGTGAAGCCAGGCAGAGGACCACGGGTTGCCCCCTAGAAGGATTCTAGGTTCCCACGCAAGGCCTGGAATCCTCAGAGAACCCCCAGTTCATTCACCACACGTTTCAATGACCTCAGAAACAAACCCAAAGACACCAGTGTTAATTTTCCTGCCAAACTATAAATAATGGGGTCTGGATAAAGCAATTAAGTTAAGTTACAGAAAAACAAAGAAATAAATATTTCTTGATGACTTGAGCCTGTCCACTGAGATTTATACCCACTGGAGTCGGGCCTTGGGTGTTGAGCAAAAGGAAGATCTCAGATCTACCAGCCAGGAGTGAGTTTTCTGTTGCGCATCTCAACTGAACTCAGCCTGTTGCAAATGGCAGGTGTCACAAAGCAGGGATGCATTGAAAGGAAGTGCAGATTTAGCTGACTCCTTTCTGGAGCCTTCTGAGCACTACCTCCTTTGTTTTCACTTCTCTTTGTGGGAGGGTGGGGGGACCGACTTTCCTGCAAACTCAAAGACCCCTAGCTGAGCATCTGTACTTCCAGGTGAGGTGGGATCTGGTGATTCTTCCCACCAGATTCTTCCCACCATTATTCTTCTGGAATAATTAGGAGGAGAAATAAAGGCGCAGTTGTGAAGAATTAATTTCCTACTGAAGCCATTTGAATCAAAAAGGCTCTTTGAAATGAGGTTGGAGTCAGTGGGTAATATAAAAGCTCCAAACAAAACCCAACGTCATAGACTCTCTTAGAAGTGATCAGACTTAGGGATGTTGGCTTTCTTATCAGAAGTGGAGGAACCGATGTCGCAATGAGGCTAATTATTATTGAGCTGTGGGAGGTCTGGTGCCCAAAAGACCTGCAGGCACAAATCCTTCAGCCAGGGCATCCTCATCCTGTGGGAAGTTGTGGGAAACTCCCAAATGAGAAAGTTGCATAACGAAGCTATACTCAAAACTGAGGAAGGTTTCTTTTTTAATGTTTTCATTATTGTGGTACAAGTCATATCATATTAAAAATACTATTTTAACCATATTTAACTGTGCACTTTAGTGGCACTAAGTACATTCAAATTGTTGTGCAAATGTTGCCATCATCCATCTCTCAAATTTTTCACCCTCCTAAACTGAAACTCTGTCCCTATTAAAGACTCACTCCCATCTCCATCCCCCCATCTCACCCCCAGCCCCTGATATCTACCAGTGTACTTTCTGATGCTATGAATTTGACTATTCCAGGTACCTCTTTTTTCTTATTTAATTTTTACAACGTTGTGTTGGTTTCTGCCATACAACAATGTGAATCAGCCATAATTATACATATATTTCCTTTCTCCAGAGCCTCTCTCCCCTCCCCACCCCATGCCTCCAGATCATCACAGAGTGCCAGACTGGCTTCCGTGTGCTACATGGGAGGGTTTTTTAAATGGTGCCGATGCTTCAGAGCATCCCTTAGAAGAATGGAGAATTTAAGGAGGAGCATGGAGGTAGGTGGTCTGGTTCAATCCCACTCTGCCACTTCCTGTTTCTGGGACTTAGCAAATTAATCTCTTATTAATCTATCAGATCCCTCAGTAATCAAATGGAAATAAATAAGAGTGTCTAAATTGTAGAGCTGCAGGGAGGATTCAATGAGATCATGTCTGTAAGGAGCTCACTGCAGTCCTTGGAGCATTCAAAGGCTCAGTGAATATTACGGAGCTTTGCTTTTCCTCAGAGGGCACGCCTGCCAAGGACAAGGCTCTTCTGACCACTTCTGGGATGGGTCCTACTCAGGGACACTTCTATGAATCTCTTGTCTCATTCTCCCCCACAACCTGCCTCCCCATCCAGTTTATACATATCTTTATGCTGTTGTGTGTGTTTAGTCGCAGTACAATATTTGAACATACTTTTCCTAAAAAATTAATTTTTATCTGAAATTCAGTAAATTTTACTTGCTAACTCTTGCAACCTTATAAAGCTGATACTTGGAGAGGAATCAGGTCCCTACAGGGGGACAGTTTGAGCCCCTGGATCAAGTCTTGCCTGAACACATCCATTACAAAAACAAAAAATTCCCTTTCAGATTAAGCTTGAGTTGGGTTTTCTGTGGCTTGCAACCAGGGACCTGACTATTTTCCACAGATGGTGTAGAGGGAGAGATGAGACTTGTAGGTGAGAATGACTGGATTGCAAACTGGCTAAGCTCAGTGGTGAAGAACCCATCTGCCAACGCAGGAGACATGGGTATGATCTCTGGTTCAGGAGGATCACCTGGAAGAGGAAATGACAACCCACTCCAGTGTTCTTGCCTGGAAAATTCCATGGACAGAAGAGCTTGGCGGGCTACAGTCCATGGGGTCTTAAAGAGTCTGCCATGACTGAGTCAACACATATGCATGTGTATAGGTGATACGCAAATACTACACTAATACTACATAGGCAATACTTCAGATGGATATGTGACCCAGACAGAGATACCGAAATGTAACAATTTCGATTTTCTAAGAGACAGTTTTCTGGAGTTTCTAAGAAACGCCACTGGAACTGAATCTAGAAGGACTGAACTTGAACTGCTGTGGGCATCCTGACACTATGGAGCTGTGTATGGAGCTGTCTGAGAATGGAGCTGGCTCAAGGGATGGAGAGAAAGCAGATCCTAGTGACCTTGTTTGAGCTCCTGGATCAAACCATATCTGAAGTCAGTGCCCCTGGCTGTCCTATTACATGCTATTTACATGAGCTGTACAGTCATGTGAGCCTTTTCTAAGCCATTTTGGGTTAGGTTATCAATCTCTTGCAGTGAACAAAGTCCTAACTGATATAACAATTAAGACAGGGTGCACAGCCTTCTCACAACCCACTGTTTAAATAGAACACATTTTTTTTCCCCATAAAACTAGACACATGTGTTTGAATTCTATTCCACTCCCTTCTGGATGGCTCAGCCTGGCCAAGTCATTTAAACTTTCTGAGCTTCAGTAGTCTCACTTACAAAGCTAGGCTAGATCCCACTTAAAATACAGGGTTGTTCTGAAGATTAAATGAAGTCATCTATGTAAATCAGATAGTACATACATGAGCTACTGTCAGAACACTCTATCAGGGGTAATCATTATTATCAATGTCATTATTAATAGTGATTGTAATATCCTACATACATGTAGGTAGTGTGACTATTCTGGATCTTTTCTGTAAAAATGGCACATTCCATGCCTACAAGCTGCTTATTCTCAAATTAAGGAAAAAATCATTCCTAATATATACTGGCTTATAGACAGCCATTGGGAGAAATCATTTCTGAATGGGAAGTTATGTGCTGCTCCTAAATGAATTCTGACTGACATCTGCAAGGGGAAGGATAATGACCCCAGCCATGTGTTCACTTTTTGTCTTGGTGCCAGAAGCCAATCAATTTACTAGTCAGTCATGGGAGACAGGCTGTCTGCTTTGCATGGACTCATTTGTTCAATTTTTCATTTTCTCATGTAATATTTCTGGGCACCCATTATCCACCAAGCACTGCTCTGGGCTTGAATGGCATTGGGCATGGATCTTCTCCTTTCACAGAACTTACAGTGAGAGAAAAGGACAGGAAATGAGCAAACAAATAAATCAACTGGATAAATTCAGAAAATAATCAGTGATTCCCAGTGGCTCCACTGATAAAGAATCTGCCTGTCAATGTAGGAGATGCAAGAGACTCGGGTTTGATTCCTGAGTTGGGAAGATCCCCTGGAGAAGGAAATGGCAACTCACTCTAGTATTCTTGTCTGAAAAATTCCATGGACAGAGGAGCCTGGTGGGCTACAGTCCATGGGGTCGCAAAGAGTTGGACACAACTGAGTGCAGATGCTTTGCACACCCGCATAAAGTAAATAAATAGGATAATGGGACAATGTGTGTCTTGGGTTCAGTTTCCAGAAGCAGAGGCAGAGATAAGGTGTGTGACTTATCAAGGGTGTGGTCTTCTGGAAATGTCAAAAAGTAATGAGGGAGACAGGTGAGCAAGAACGTGTCTCATGTAGAGAATGGACTTGTGGACACAGAGAGGGAAGGAGAGGGTGGGGCGAATTGAGAGAGAAGCACTGCCGTGTGTAAAATAGATTGCTAGTGGGAAGCCGCTGCATAGCACAGGAGCTCAGCTCGGGGCTCTGTGGTGGCCTAGAGGGGTGGGAGGGAGGTCCAAGAGGGAGATGACATATGCATACTTATAGCTGATTCATGTTGTTGTATAGCAGAAATTAACACAACACTGTAAAGCAATCATCCTCCAAGCTTTTAAAAAAAGAATGTGTTTCAGGTGGAGTCTAGGACTGATGGAGCCCCATGGGCTCCTGGGGCATCAATCATACAGCATGAGTGTCCACAACTTAGATCCAGACATCAGCCGACCATTGGCTCTGAGCCACCCTCGGGAGGACCACTGCCTCCCAGGTTAGGTGAGACCAGTAGGAGGGGTGGGGATCAAGAGTCTCATCCGGCCATGAGGAGTCTGAAATGCATCCGACATCCTCGAGGAACTATGGAGTAGGTAGTTGGATGCAAGGGTATGAATATCCGTGGAGAAGTCAGGCTTAGAGATGAGCTTTGAAATTTCGAGCTTAGCAATGAAAGAAGAGAGCTGTGGATGGACGCCTGAGGCACTCTAAATTGGGGAGCTGAGCAAAGCTATCCAAGGAGGCTGAGAAGGAGTGGTCCTGAAGGTGGGAGGAGAAAAAGCAGGAAAGCCTGAGGATAAAGATGCTGAGACAACAATAAGTGTCTGGAGGCTGATGGAGGCACCCACCGTCTTAATTCCACTGAGAGGCGGGATGAGATGAGAACAGAGGGGCCACCACTTGGCCAGGCACACTGGAGGTCCTTGGCGGCTCTGAGAAGAGTGGTTTCAGTCAAGTGGTTGGGGTCGCAGCTGACTCAGACCACACAGAAGAAAGTAAGAAGTGAACAAGGAATGGGACTTCCCTGGTGGTCCAGTGGTTAAGACTTTGCCTTCCAATGCAGGGCGTGCATGTTTGATCCCTGGTTGGGCAAGTAAGATCCCTACACACCTCCGCCAAAAAACCCAAAACTTGAAACAGAAGCAATATTGTAACAAATTTAATACAGACTTTAAAAATGGCCCACCTCCAAAAACCTTGAAAAAAAAAAAAGAAGTGAGCAAAGGAGTTAGATACTCATTTAAAAGTGTTTCCAGGAAGGCGGCTTGTAGCTTGAGGAAGAGGGGAGGTCTAAGGGAGGGTGTTTTTAAATTGAAGTCTAGTTGCGGGTACCATATTATATAAGTTTCAGGTGTACTATATATTGACTATATAGTGTACTATTTATTGACTACGCCAAAGCCTTTGACTGTGTGGATGACAACAAACTGTGGAAAATTCTTCAAGAAATGGGAATACCAGACCACCTGATCTGTCTTCCGAGAAACCTGTATGCAGGTCAAGAAGCAACAGTTAGAACTGGACATGGAACAACAGACTGGTTCTAAATAGGAAAAGGAGTACGTCAAGGCTGAATATTGTCACCCTGCTTATTTAACTTCTATGCAGGGTATATCATGTGATATGCTGGGCTGGATGAAGCACAAGCTGGAATCAAGATTGCTGGAAGAAATATCAATAATCTCAGATACGCAGATGACACCACCCTTATGGCAGAAAGCGAAGAAGAACTAAAGAGCTTCTTGATGAAAGTGAAAGAGGAGAGTGAAAAAGTTGGCTTAAAGCTCAACATTCAGAAAACTAAGATCATGGCATCTGGTCCCATCACTTCATGGCAAATAGATGGGGGAAACAATGGAAACAGTGAGAGACTTTATGTTTTTGGGCTCCAAAATCACTGCAGATGGTGACTGCAGCCATGAAATTAAAAGACACTTGCTCTTTGGAAGAAAAGCTATAACCAACCTAGACAGCATATTAAAAAGCAGAGACATTACTTTGCCTGAAAAGGCCTGTCTAGTCAAAGCTATGGTTTTTCCAATAGTCATGTATAGGTGTGAGAGTTGGACTGTAAAGAAAGCTGAGTGCTGAAGAATTGATGCTTTTGAACTGTGGTGTTGGAGAAGACTCTTGAGAGTCCCTTGGACTGCTAGGAGATCAAACCAGTCCATCCTAAAGGAAATCAATGCTGAATATTCTTTGCAAGGACTGATGCTGAAGCTGAAACTCCAATGCTTTGCCTACCTGATGTGAAGAACTGACTCATTTGAAAAGACCCTGATGCTGGGAAAGATTGAAGGCAGGAAGAGAAGGGGACAACAGAGGATGAGATGGTTGGATGGCATCACTGACTCGATGGACATGAGTTTGAGCAAGATCCAGGAGTTGGTGATGGACAGGGAAGCCTGGTGTGCTGCAGTCCATGGGGTCACAAAGAGTTGGACATGACTGAGAGACTGAACTGATACAGTGAGTTACAGCTTTTAAAGGCTATACTTCATTTATAGTTATAAAATATTGGCTATATTCCCTGTGTTGTACAATATATCCTTGTAGCTTATTTTATATAAAACAGTTTATAAGAGGTCTTACTCCCCTACCCCTATCTTGCCCCTCTCCCAGCCTATCCCCTCTGGTAACTAGTGGTTTGTTCTCTATATCTGTGAGTCCTCTTCTTTCTGTTACATTCACCACTGTGCTGTATTTTTTTTAGATTCCACATATAAGTGATATCATACAGTATTTGTCTTCCTCTGTCTGACTTACTTCACTTAGTATAATGCCCTCCAAATCTGTCCATGTTGCTATGAATGGCAAAATTTCATTCTTTTTTATGACTGAGGAGTGTTCAATTGTATATGCATCACGTCTTCTTTATCATTCATCTGTGAATGGACACTTAGGTTACTTCCATATCTTGGTTATTATAAATAATGCTGCTGTGAACAATGGGGTGCATGGATCTTTTTGAATTAGTATTTTACTTTTTTCACATACATATCCAGGTTTGGAATTGCTAGGTCCTATAGTAGCTCTATTTTTAGTTTTTAAAGGACCCTTTGTTCTGTTTCCCACAGTGGCTGCACCATTTTATACAGAGTATAAAATGTACAGTGTATGACAATAGCTCAGAGGGAGGGGTTTCTAATAGTCTGAGTCAGTGAAGCTCAGCTTCAACAACAGAAATGTACGCTCTCACAATTCTGGAGGCTGGAAGTCTATGGTCAGGGTGTCAGCAGGGTTGGTTTCTCCTGAGGCCTCTCTGTTTGGTGTGTAGACGGCCGTCTTCTCCCTGTGTCTTCCGTTGGTCATCCCTCTGTGTGCGTCTGTGTCCTCATCTCCTTTTCTCATAGGGATACAGTCATCACAGTGGGTCATCAACTTAGTCACCTCTTTAAAGACCCTATCTCCAGTTACATCACCTTCTGTGGTGCTGGAGTTAGGATTTCAGTATATATATTGAAATATAAATTTGAGAAGATGCTCTTCATTTCATTACAAGATACTAGAGCACATTCTCTTGATGATATAAATGGGAGAAATGAATGATGCAACAGAGAGGAAAATATCTCAGGTGGCCATATCCTTAGGTGGGTCAGAGGGGATGTGTCCAGGCACATGGGTATGAGGGCTGCTCTTTTCCCAGAACCCATTTCCTGCAAAGCCTATGCTTGTATATCACTGCCTGTCATGGCTCTCACGTACTATGTGTTAAAAGGATTCACCAATAATGAAGAGTTTCAGCTAATTTCTTATGGTACTATCCATGATCAAGGCAAACAACCTTAATTGAATAAGCAATTAGCTTTGAAAATATTAGTGCACACAAAGGCATAACAAATGAGTTTTCTAATTATTCTTTCCTGCCAGAAGCATCAGCTGTTTTGGTCTTTGACAGGAAGCTTCTAACTCATGTAGGTAAGATATTAGCTTCTAGGTAGCTATTGAGTTCTGGGCAGGATAAAGCTGTAAGGCAGATGTCCCAAACTCATGTGTCTGCTGGGTTGGGAAGGTAGTGATGGGGTGAATGACCACAGAGAGTAAGAGCTATGAGATTTGAGAAAGTACACACTGCAACTAAAGAAATAACTGTGGAAGAATGTGGGCTGAGGGCTACCTGTTGAGTCTTTCACAAAAAGGCAGCAGGACCCAGGGAAACCATGAATGTATTCTCATTGATATGACCCTAGAGGCTCCAATGTGCCGCCTCTGGTCTGGGGTACCACCAATCCTTTCAGAGGTTCATGGTCCAGGTAGAGAAGGTTGGGGTGATTAGCAAAGTCCATGCACAAGGAGTCCTGAACACAGGTTAGGACAGGACCAAAGGGTAACAATAACTGATACTCATGTTCTAGGTACCTCATCCTCCAGATTAGTCCTGCCCTTCCCCACCATGCTCAGTGACCTGGAGGCTGACCAGTATGGGCTATCCATGACTCCTTGACCTTGGGTTTCCAGTTGGTTAGTCCAATGGGGAGTGCTAGCAGCAGGTCAGAGATAAGGGACAAAGTAAATCTGAAGATTCATTCCCCATTCTCCTGAGCACCTATTCCCTGCAGGGTCACTGTGGGCCGGCTCTGTCCTTTGTCTGAGGCCACTGCTCCTGCCCAGTGACCCTGCCCGCATAGTGTCTTTCTGGGTTTGAGTAACTGCACCCTCTACTCATTTCTTGAGATCTGTGTATGGAAATGGTTCCTTGTAGTCACAAATCCTGATACATTACACTGTGCTTTGTTGTTTCTCTACATCCCTTTATTATACTCTTCTTAAATGTCCCGATTTGGTTATTCTTTCTTTTTTTTTCTGATGGTGTCTTAGAAAATACCAGCAATATGGCTGACAATGTTCGAACTGGTTGGAACTCACTTCATCAAATGTTATATCATTCCTATATTGCAGATATTAAGACTGAGGTGTAAATTTGCCCAACGTCACACAATGGTAAGTGATGGAGCTGGAGTTTGAATCCAGGCAGTTTGTCTCTAGATTCTGTGCTCTTGACTAATATACAGAAGAGAGTCATTTACACCAAGATAGCAGGAGGTCACAATGATCAAGAAAATCTTAAAGATCAACTATTTTAACAGTATCTAGAAGGACGGACATATAGGCAGAGAGGGAATGAGGGAGAAGGAAGGTAGGACACACCAGACATACGACTGCTGTGAGCAGAAAAGGGGATTCTGTAGATGTGTCAAGGTGCGGATGAAGCAACTCTTTTCACCCAAGAGTAAAATACCAATCCTTGAAGACAGGAAAAGGAAGCAGAAGGACAGGACATGTAGGGTTCTTCAGAACAAAAAAGAAGGGTCTGAATCTAAGATAGGGAGTGTATATAGTCACCACTGTATCAGATTTAAGTGACAGGAAGTCAGTTGACCATAGATTAAGAAAAAGGAACTTGTGGACTCATGTGACTGGAAGCTCAAGAGGAGGCTCAGCTTTGGGGTGTGGGAGTCAGGATCTGTTTGAGAAATATGCTTTTGCTCTGCATGTGATGTGTAGAGCTCTACCCATGACTGAGAACCTACAATGTTGCCTAAAACACCGGTATGCCCTTCCTCACCTTACTTGTTCCCCATCTCCCTTGGAGTCACACCCAGTGATGTTCCTATGACCTGCGGAGCTAAACATGATGGGTCATGCTCCTCCTGCATCTTCACTGCTTCCATGACTCCGTCTCTACTCTCCTCCCCTTGGTACCTAAACTCCAGCCTCCATGGCCTCCTCTGTGGGTCTGCATCACTCTTCTGCAGCAGGTTTTTGCACTCAGTACCCTCTCTGCTTGCAGAGCTCTTCCCCAAGAAACCCAGATGCCCAATTCCCATCTTCTGTCAAATGTCACATTCTTAGTGAGGTCTCCTCAGACCACTCTAACCAAACATTTTAACCCCTCCCCTAGCTCCTTGGAAAAAAGGCTATGACAAACCTAGATGGCATATTAAAAAGCAAAGATATCACTGTGCCAACAAAACTCCATACAGTCAAAGCTGTGGTTTCTCCAGTAGTCATGTGTGGATGGGAGAGTTGGGCCATAAAGCAGGCTGAGCACTGAAGAATTGATGTTTTCGAACTGGGGTGCTGGAGAAGACTCTTGAGAGTCCTTTGGACAGCAAGGAGATTAAACCAGTCAATCTTAAAGGAAATCAACTTTGAATATTCATTGGGAGGACTGATGCTGAAGCTGAAGCTCTAGAACTTTGGCCACATGATACGAAGAGCTGACTCACTGAAAAAGACCCTGATGCTGGGAAAGATTGAAGGCAGGAAGAGAAGGGGACAACAGAGGATGAGATGGTTGAATGGCATTACCGACTCAAAGGACATGAGTTTGAGCAAACTCAGGGAGATAGTGAAGGACAGGGAAGCCTGGCATGCTGCAGTTCATGGGGTCTCAAAAAGTCGGACATGACTTAGTGACTCAACGACAACAATCCCTCCCAGACACTGCTGTCCCACTTACATGCTTTATATTATTATTCTCTTTAACATCCATCACTAATAGAGCATACATCTTATTTATTACAGTTATTATGTCTTTCCAATGATGATGTAAAACAAAGATGTTTTGTCCATTGCCTAACTTGGCAGGCTCAGCTGTATCTGACTCTTTGCAACCCTATAGACAGTGGCCCACCAAGCTCCTCTGTCCATTGAATTTCCCAGGCAAGAATACTGGAGTGGGTCCATTTCCTTCTCCAGGGGATCTTCCCAACTCAGGGATCAAATCTGCATCTCCTGCATTGACAGGCAAGTTCTTTACCACTGAGCCTCTAGGGAAGCCCCTCATCAATTCTTTACCTGGTATCATAATGAGCTTTAAATAGCTACTGCTTCCTGGTTTAAAAACCTCCAGTGGCTTCTGATCACACTCTAGAATCAAATGCAACTTCTCACAAGTTCTGAGATAGGGACCCTCCGAACCCTCTGGGATGTCCTGTTTCATTCTCTGGATCATCACACTCCAGTCACAAGGGCTTTCCTTCTCTCTTCACACAGGCCTGATTCCTGTTTGGGTTTTTCCATTAGCTGTGTCCCCTTCTAATTATACTTTTTTCCTTATCTTTGCATAACCAGCTCTTTCATCTTACTCAGATCTCAGACTACGTCAAAGGGAAACTTCCTGATCTCCCAGTCAAAGGGCGTCTTTTGTATTTCCTTAGTTTATGTCCTTTCCTGAACAGTACTTATTCTAACATTCTCTACCCACTCCTTTTTTCCCTCCCTCCCCTCCTTCCTTCCTGATGTCTGTTCCACTGGATTGTCAGTTACACGAAAGCAGGGACCTTGCTGATCTTGGGCTCTGTTCCATTTTCCCAAGCCTAAAAAGGTACTTCATATGTCGTAGACACATTAATAAACATTTGTTCAATGAATGGATGAGTGTATGAATTCCTTAGGTGTTCATGGACAACATGACAGACAGAATTGGGAGGTGGGTTATCAGCATAGGATGACGGCAAAGGGAGAGGAGATAAGTCTGGCAACTCCGTACTTAACAGAATCCTCAGGGATCCGTGTTCTCAGATCTACTTCAGCTCCTTCCCCTTCAGTCCCACTGGCAGTCTGGTCCTTTGTGTCTCATTACTGGGTCAGAGTTAGAGCAGGCTTCCTCTGAGCAGTGACTTGATCTAGTTTTCATGCTGTATGCAGAACCCAGCATCTTGTTAGTGAAAGTGCCAGAACAACAGGACTTCAGCTAGTGCCACTTAGTGATGGATGGGATGTGATCAAGCTCCTCCAAAAGGGAAGGTGGGGGCATGAACTCAGGGGATACCATCTGGTGAATGAATGACACTGACAGCTGGGTCAGATTGGGACAATCCAGCGAGCCAGTCAGGGAGAGCTGAGGAAGAGAGGAAAGGCTCTCATAGGAATCTGCCACCCTCTGGCTTTTCAGAATCGCCATTTGTTAAGTCTTGATTTCTGTTCTTGGTGCTGGTGTCCTGTATGCCGACAAGGTCATGCTAGTTCTATGTGTGCCCTGTTTTCTCATTTTTCTTCCAGCAATGATTTATCATCTGTGTCTCTGCCAGAAAGGTAAGTGTTGTCAAGAGTAGGTCCTGTAACCGAAGCTGAACAACAGCATCAGGACTAGAAACTTGTCCCTCACCTATTTGGCCTCGTTACCATAGAAACCACCTAGAACATAGGGTACCACCTGAGTTTAAATTCTCAGACTTGAAGAGACACGGATGACTTCTGGAAAATGAAGGTATTTAGACAAGCTATTCAAGAACTGTCTGCATCATTAAGCAAGGTGGTACTAGCCGACATATGCCATCTTATGTTTCCTGTGAAAACAAAGCTTTGTGACATACCCTATTAAACGCCATTAGAATCCAGTCTAGACAAATCTCCATCAAGAGACAGAATATGAAATGCAATTGCATATTTAGAGGGTTTCCCTTTGATCTTTGGAAATGCCTTACATTCTTCATGGTCAAAACCCCACGTGGTTGGCGTGAGTGTGAGAGTGTGTGTCAAGGGAATAGGTGTGTACAGCCAATGGCTCAAGTTGCAAAAATACATACTTTTTGTTTTGCTAGGCAAGTGAGAGTCTAAAGTGTTCAGCTAACAAAAGGCTGTGATGCTTTCAAATTAGTCCTCATCCTCCAAGTTGGTCACAAGTCAAAATATTAGCATCCCTTTAGAATTCATCACAGATAATTACAGGCATGACAAGGTTTAATATGCATTTTAAAACTGGTTGTTGTTGAGTATCTTACTGGAGCATCTGTGGGCCTGGCTTTCTCATTAGGCAGGGATATTTTTGACCTACATGGTGGCTCCCCATGACAGCTGCTTCAAAGGTTTCATTGTTGAGAGCAAAAACAGGACTAATGCTCATGTTTTATAACGTCACAGAGGTGCACAAAGGCTTTGTTGCTGTTACTTTTTGGTGGGTTTTCCTGTTTTTGGAGTGTATTTTCCTTAAAGCTGTAGCTTTTGAGTTGTGTTTGTAAAGCTGATTTAAAAAAAATAAGACCAAGCCATGTTTTGCAGATACTGAGTGATGCTGTCAGGAAAAACAAGACAAAAAAATACAGACAGCCTACTCTCCCAAGATTGGGAGCTCCTTTAAGTGGGTATTCAAGAGGACTGTGATTCTTAGCTTTGTAACATCACAGCTAAAAGCAGGATTAGAGAGCTTTCTTGCAATAATCTGACTCAAAACATTATACCTCTTCTCTGCAAAGAGAGATCTCAGGAAGATTTTCCTTCTCCAAAGTTGGGATAGTTGAATGCCAGGTACTAAAACATCTCAGAGGTGATAGGACCAGAAAGCAAAGGGCACCTCAAGTTATGTAGCAGTTGGCTCTTCCAAGGAAAGTCCTTAGGGCACCAGAGAGAACACCGTCTGGGAGTTTGCCAGCAATGCAGAGTTCCAGGTTCACTCAAGACCAAACCCATCAGTCTTCAGTGTAACCAGATGGCCAGAGAATCTGTCTGCACATCAGATCTGGGAACCACTACTCTAGTGAGTCAGGGGATTGAGTCATCAATAACCCTTGGTTGTAATGCCAGAGGATCAACTGCCAGCTTCATTAGATGAATTCATTAGCAACATGATTCATGACTAAATCCCACAAATAGGAATCTCACAGATCTTAACATTGGGGTCCCATGAGGCTCTTCACAAATTGGATATTTCTCTTCTATTGAGACACAGTCTTGTCTTTAAGCATGTTTGCATCTGACTTCTAATACAAGACTGACCATGTCTTTATTTTGCCAGTAAGGAGATATGAAAAGCACACCTAATTTAGACACATCCTGTATTTGCCACGTTTAAGTAGATACATTCTCTGCTGTGTGTCCCATCATTGTGGAATAAAGGATGGACTTTAAATGGCCAGTTTTCTCCATAAAATTGGGAGCTGGGTATGAATATTTGAAGGAATGGGGCCTTGCCTATCCATTCCATGGGAATAATTTTACTCAAAACAGTGGACTCTTCAAGCTTATAGAAAATAGGACAGAAAACTACCATGAGATATTGCTTCACACCAGTCAGAATGGCCATTATCAAAAATACTACAAACAATAAATGCTGAAGAGGGTGTAGAGAACAGAAACCCTCCCACACTGTTGGCAGAGATGTAAATTAATTGGTGGAGCCACAATGGAGAACAGTACAGAGATTCCTTAGAAAACCAAAATTAGAACTACCATATGACCCAGCAATATGGGCATATATCCTGAGAAAATCTTGGTTTGAAAGGATACTTGCATCCCAGTGTTCACTGCAGCAATATCTATGATAGCCAAGACATGGAATCAACCTAAATATTCATCAACAGATGAATGGATAAAGATGTAGTACATATATACAATGGAATATTACTCAACCATTAAAAAGAATGAAGTAATTCCATTTGCAGCAACATGGATGGACCTGTAGATCTTCACACTAAGTGAAGTAAGTCAGACAAAAATAAATATATGATATAACTTGATATATGACTTTTTCAGAACCTAAAACAAATGAAACAAATGAACTTATTTACAAAACAGAAATAGACTCACAGACTTAGAAAACAAACTTATGGTTACCAATGGGAAGATGAGGTAGGCAAGATAAATTGGGAGTTTGGGATTCACATTTATACTAAACTATGCATAAAATAAACAAAAAGGACCTACTGTTTAGCACAGGGAACTTTGCTCAATATTCTGTAATGACCTAAAAGGGAAAATAATTTGAAAAAGAATAGATAACATAGTGTGTGTATAACTGAATCACTTTGTTGTACACCTGAAACTAACACAACATCATCAATCAACTCTAGGACAATATAAAATAAATGTTGGGAAAAAAAGGACAGAGTCTGCTTCTGCAACAGATGTTCCTACAGCAGAATTTTTGGGTCTAGAGTTTCTCAGATGGTGGCACTGGGCTCGGTTTCAGCCTGCAAGGATGGCAGGAAAAAAACACAAAGAGATGTTGTAGAGTCCCCACTTCAACCACCGCCCCCAGTGGTTCTGGGGACATTACAGAGTTTGATGCTGGTGTGACCATCCTTCAAACACTGCCAACTCCTTCCCCACATTTTTTTTTTTTTAACAAAGAGCAAAATGCCTTTTCCTGGCAAGGAGATGCACTGGGATTGTTTGCTTTATAATAGCATTATTTTTACAGTTACTTTACTGCAAGCAATCAGAGCAATAAAAGCAATACAAAGTATCTTTAAAAACATTTATTAAATGACGAGTTGAGTCTGTTTGCAGAGAGCACAAAGCTGTTAGCAGAAGTAGGAATACAGAACCACCCGAAATCATGCAGGTTGAACTTGCATAGCTGAAATTGGGGCAAGGCTGCTGTGATTTAAGCAATAACGGGTTTATTCATTATTTAGTATCGGTTTATTTCAGTGTCACTTGCCAGATTTGAAAAGAAGCTAAAAAACGCAAACCACATGCTCAGAAAACTCAAACCCCACATAGAATGGAGTTTCCAAAATAAATTGTTCAAGGGGGACACAGCAGCTGAAACACCGCACCCCAGGGGATGGGAGGACACAGTGGTGAAGGGCAGAGGGATTTGTGTTCCATCGTTATTCCTTCTACAACTGCTATCAGACCCCGCCCAAGTCCCAGTGAAATGGAGCAGGGGCCTAGGGTTCTTCCCCCACCATGTCCTCCTCCTGCCTTCTGTCTTCAAAAAACTTTAGGCAAAGAATAAATTTAATCAGATAAATGAGAAAATGCAGAAACAAAGGAAAATAGTCCAAGAAGACTAAATAATAATTTAGTACATAAGCAAAGTCAAGGACCTCTAGTTCCTTCTCAAGGGCTAAAGATAATATTCTGAGCCATCTCCTGTAAGCTGTCTTATAGACACTGAAACTCCCATTCAGGGAGAAGTTAACTATATCATGACCAGACCGTAGCCATGACATAAGCTGCCACAATTCCAAGATATGGCCTCAAGGAAATGGAAGCAAACTAAAGATGAACTGTACTTCAGCAAGATGATGCTGGTCATATCACAGATGACCAATTTCAAGATGACTGTCAGAGCTGACTGTACTGTTTCTGCACGTGGCCCCCTCCCTCTGTCTATAAAAACTCTCGTTCACTGACTGTTTGTGGGTGGGGGTGGCTTTTGAACAGGAGTCTGCCCTCCCCGCAGGTTGCCAGCATACAAAATAAAACAAACATTTCTTTCTACCAAACCTCCCCCTTTAATTGCTTTTGAGGGGCAAGCACCTGGACCCCACTTTTGGTTATATCAGGTCCCTTGTAAGTCACTAAAACCATTCTTGAGATCAGGGACCTTTCCTGACCCAGAGGAGTAGCATCTACAAGGGTATGAGCCTAACTATTGAATGGCTTTTTTAGACTCTGTCCATTTAGGCATATAATAGCTATAGAGCTCCCTGATCACTTTTTCATGCAAACTTTCTCTTTGAATTGTTACCCAAAGATAAAATGTTTGCTACCCAAGGCACCATTTCATTGAATAGCACCTTTTATCGGGAACTAAGTCATTGGCAACTCTCAAAACTATACTGTTAATCTGTGGGGAGTGAGCAAAAAAAATTTTTTTTAAGAGATAGCTTTCAAGGACACTGATGATAAATCTATGAAAAGAGCTCTTACAAGCCAGGGATTTATGGAATTTGCCAGTTATTTGTGTCTTTGCTTTTGTCAATAACACCACAATCTGCTGTTGGTGTGGAATTATCCACTGACCCAAATCCTAGCAAGCTATCAAAATCTGTTTCTCAGATAAAGTCGTGCGGGGGGAGATACATTTATCAGTGCCAGGCAGGCGGCCACTCCACAGAGGGGGCTATTTGTGACTCCTTTCACTGGTCGAAACAGAGAATTAGGGATCAATCACAACCCACTTACACAAATAGTTTTCAACCATTACTAAGCACTCATTGTTTCAAAAGTACCATCACAGAAAGGCTGTCTCCTGGTTTCCTGTGAACTTTTAAAGGATAATGACACCCAATTTGTTTACCTAATGCACAGCCCTGAGAATTACTGACACGGCCAACATGATTTATTGTTCTCACATTATGCCAAGTGCTCTGGGGAGATCATGGCTCATTATGCAAAATCAAAACCATGGCTGTTCACTTCAGTGAGTCTCAATCACTGCCAAGCGCCCTCCTTGACTGCCGACCGTGTTTGTCAGCGACCCGGGGCCTAAGAGTTCAAGGCAAGACCAAAATGCCAAGTGTAGATAGAGCCTGATGCGAGGAGATGCCAAGTTGGACCAAAACCTGGCCCAAATAATGAAAGGCAGCACACAGGTGCTCAGTAATGAAAAGGTCAACCTCAGGGTCTTAGAACACAAGTTGGAGAGAAAACGGTGGCTGCGTTTAACACAAAAACTTGAGAAAAATGCTAGCTTTCTCCCTTTATTTTTCTGGCTAGAGGGAAGTGGACTGTGTGCTTCTGAGTCTCTTTTTAAAAAAAGTTATCTGTTTTCAGTTGCACTGGATCTTTGTTGGGGTGTGAGGGCTTCTCATTATGATGGTTTCTCTTGTTTCAGAGCACAAGCTGTAGGCATGTGGGCTGCAGTAGTTGTGGACCGTGGACTAGTTGCTCCATGGCATGTGGGATCTTCTTGGACCAAGGATTAAACCCATGTCCCCTGCATTGGCAGAGAGATTCCTAACCACTCTACTACCAGGGAAGTCCCTAGGAGTCTCTTTAAAAAAAGAAATGTATTCTTCTCAACTACCAGACCCAAGTCTTAGTGGTATCTATGTCAGATTAAAGCTTCATCATTACTTTGAAATAGTTATTATAAAATAGTTCTATTAGTTTAGAGATCTACACAGATTATCACAAGAGATTTCAACATTCAATTTGTCAAGAGAAAAAGACATAGTTTCAACTGATGCAAATTTTTGAATGCTTGTAAAAATGATTAAATGTATTTTATTATCTATTTATCAGTGCTGACTATCAAGAATTTGAAAGGCTCATTAAAAAAGGATTTGATGTGACCATTTCAAGAATGAAACCAGATAGTTAAAAGTTATGCACAGGCATGCCAGCTAAAGTTTCTCATTAACAAATTTAAAAGGTTGTTATTTGGAAGTTATAAACAAATTTAGCATCTAACTTTTTAAACTGCCTGTATTGTGTTTTTTTAAATTACAGTCAGATCATCATAAGAAACACACCACTTTTTTTTCGGGGACCTCCATATATTCTCTGATATATATCTGAGATATATATATATCTCTCTCTCTGATATATATGTCCGCAAGGAGTCAGATATGACTCAGTGACTAAACTGAGCAGAACATATATTTTCTGAAGACCCTCTCAATACCCCAGAGCTGCTCAAATTTGTATGGATGATAAAGTTTGGGATGTACTGACCCCAAGAATGATTCCATAGGTGTAAGAACTCTCCTCTCCTTGTATTATCTTTGAAAACTCCCACCTCTATGGAGAGAGAAATGTCCAGACCTTAGTTGAATATCAGCTTTCTGGTCAACCTTCTGCCATTTGCAATGAGAGAATCCAAGCCGGAGTGAGAGATCAGAGAGCTCAGGAACAAGTGGGGCCAACAGGCAAGAACTCAGACACAAGGTGGGGTCAACAACTGTCCTCCTCAAGACAGAGCTGGCCTTAGACCGGCTTGACTCTTCTTCTTTTAATTTTATTGGTTTACAGTTGATTTACAATGCTGTGTTAATTTCAGGTGTACGGCAAAGTGATTCAGTTATATATCCATACTTTTTCATGTATGCATATACCTATTCTTTTTCAGATTCTGTTCTCCTATGGATTATCACAGAGTATTGAGTAGAGTTCCATGCATTATACACTAGGTCCTTATTGGTCATATATCTTATATACAGTAGGGTGTGTATGTTCATCCTAAGTTTCTGATTTATAATCCCTCCCAAATTTCCCCTTTGGTAACTCTAAGTTTGTTTTCAATATCTGTAAGTTTGTTTTGTCAATAAGTTCATTTGTATTACTTTTTAAAAACTTAAATCCCACATATGAATGATACCATACGATATTTGCCTTTGATGTGAATGTAAATTGGTAAAACCATAAGGAGAACAGTATGGAGGTTCCTTAAAAACTAAAAATAGAACTATCTTATAACCCAGTAATCCCACCACTGGGCATATATCCAGAGAAAACCACAACTAGAAAAAGACATATGCATCCCAATGTTCATTGCAGGACTATTTACAATAGCCAAGACATGAAAGCAACTTAAATATCCATGGACAGAAGAATGGATAAAGAAGATGTAGTATGTATTAATAGATACAACGGAATATTACTCAGCCATAAAAATAAACAAAATAATGCCATTTGCAGCAACATGTATGAGCCTAGAGATTATCATATTAAGTGGCATAAGCCAGCTTGAGTCTTAACTGTTCTCTCCTTTACATCCCACCTCTGCTCCTCCCCAGCCCTCAACTGTAATGCAAACTAGCAGCACATTTCCTTGAGATCCTTCTTGCCTTTGTGAGTTCAACAGAGCAGCAAACTTCATATCACAGAGATGGATGTCAAATGAGCAATGAACTCAGACCTGGGGGAGGGGGATTCAGGGACTGTCATTCCTGGGAATGACTCAATGACCGCAGCTGGACACACACAGCCCCTGGGTCATGCTGCTATGTTACTGCTGGGAGAAGGTCAATGAAAAATTTGGGGAGGAATTTTTCAAAGAAGGGAAGGAATTAATTCATAAGGGAGCAGTAATGATTTCATTCCAAACCAAGCACTGCAAGGCTCCATTTTAACCGCAGTCTTTCATCTGGGTCCCAGTCATGCTTGGCTTCTAGAGGAGACAGCAACTCTGCCAACATTCCAGGGTCAAGGGGCCATTTGACTGCGTTTGGATTCCTCTTCAGGAAACTAGATAACCATTGCTATTTGAAAAAGGCACCTGTGGCACAAAGGCTTCTATGGATTTTGGCTCTGGGAGGAATAAAGAGAATTTGGCTTTAGAAAGAATCATGCTTTCCTTCCTTCAAAGAAATCTATTATGTGGTCATAATGGCCAGCCCTGAATGGTGGATAAATAAGTAGAAGACATGATGAATGTCATGTACATGAACGACTTGCTCAATCTGGGCCAATATTTATTTAGACATCAATTTGCTACTGTTGCTGTTTACATCAGAGGTCTCCCCAAAATGGGGCCAAAATGGAGTGGATTGGGTGGGTCCTGAGGTCAACTGGAAAATGGAGTTTTGAATCAGAGAAGCTTCCACAGGCTGTGACCAAGCAGGCTTCTCACCTGCCTGTCGGCTTCTAGTTTTACAAAAGAACTCAGAAATCCAGAATTGACATAAAGTTTGCTGATGTTAAGCCTAGCAATAAAAGTTATATATTTTTCTTTTAGAAAAAAATCTCTGTGAGTAATCAAGATACCCTTCAGTAGGTGAATGAATCAATAAGCTGTGGTCATTGTTTGTAGATTTTTTGATGATGGCTGTTCTGACTGGTGTGAGGTAATACCTCATGGTAATTTTGATTTGCATTTCTCTAATAATTAGTGATGTCAGCATTTTTCATGTGCTTTTTGGTCATGTGTATGTCTTCTTTGGAGAAATGTCTATTTAGATCTACTGCCCATTTTTGGATTGGGTTGTGGTTAATAATGAAATACTGCTTGTGTGTGCTAAGTCGCTTCAGTCATGTCTGATTCTTTGAGACCCTATGGACTGTAGCCCACCAGGCTCCTCTGTCCATAGGGGTTCTCCAGGCAAGAATAATGGAGTGGGCTGCCATGTCCTTCTCCAGGGGATCTTCCCGACCCAGGGATCGAATCCATGTCTCCTGCATTGCAAGCGGATTCTTTACTGTTGAACCACCAGGGAAGCCCATGAAATATTATTCAGGAATTTTAAAAAAAGGGCTGTCAAGTCATGACAAGACATGGAGTAACCTTAAATGTACATTACTAGGTGAAAGGCTCTAACTTGAAAAGGCTACATATAGCATGATTCCAACTATATGATATGAAAAAGGCAAAATGGTGGAGAAAATAGAAAGATCAGTGGTTTCCAGGGGTGGGATGGCGGGGAGGATGAACAGGGAGCACAGAGGATGTTGAGGGCATACTAAAATACTCCATATGAGACTGCCATAATGGATGTATTTCATTATACGCTTATCCAAACCCATAAAGTGTACAACATACGAGTGAACCCCAATGTAAATTACAGACTTCAGGTAATAACGTATGTCAACGCAGGCTCCTCAGTTCTCACAAATGTCCACTTTGGCGGGGAATGTTGACAATGGAGGTGTGCTTACGCGGGAGCTGGGGGTGAATGGGAAATTTCCCCATCAAGTTTGCTCTGAACCTAAAATAGTCCAAAAAAGTAAGGTCAAAAAATGGTCCTGTGTAGCCCAAGCACCACATATCTGACTGAGAGGACACCAATTTGCAATTTTTGATTCAAAGGGAGCAGTGAATACTATCTATTTGGGGGCTTCTAAGGTGGTGCTGGATCTTCCCTCATAGCTCAGTCAGTAAAGAACCTGCCTGCAATGCAGGAGACCTGGGTTCGATTTCTGGGTTGCAGAGATCCCCTGGAGAAGGGAATGGCAACCCACTCCAGTGTTCTTGCCTGGAGAATCCCATGGACAGAGGAGCCTGGCAGGCTAGTCTATGGGGTCGCAAGAGTCAGAAATGACTGAGTGACTAAGCACGCATGTGAGGTGGTGGTAATGGTAAAGAAACCACCAGTGCAGGTAGACACAGAAAACACGGATTTGATCCTGAGGCTGGGAAGATGCCCCTGGAGGAGGGCATGGCAACCCATTCCAGTGTTCTTGCCTGGAGAATCCCATGGACAGAGGAGCGTGGTGGGCTGCAGTCCATAGGTTCGCACAGTTGGACAAGACTGAAGCGACTTACCACGCATGCATGCAAGCCCTACCATCTAATTAGTATCTAATTAAGACACTTAAGGAAATAGGATTTTCTCTTGCTAATAATGGTCACTACCTAAAACTCGGTAAACCAAGAGCATATTAAGGAAGTATAACTCTAGTGGATCTTGGTAAAATAATTAATGTTGTGGCAAAGTGGCAGATGTTTTTTCTACTTCCTCTGCTTCCTAAAGAAATTTTTAGGAATGAGAACTTTGTACTCATTTAGGAGAGAATTACCAGAGAGCTCTGGCAATTTGTGAAACATCATCTTAAAACTGCAAACCTGGAATAGAAATCCTAACCACGTTTTGCACTGTTTGAAAAAAAAAAAAAGGTGTGAAAACTCTCTAATGGCTGCAGTCTTTAATATTTGATTTTTTTTTACCTTGAATATTTTTTGGTAGAAAAGCCCAAACCTAGAAAACCTTTTACCAAGAGTTTAAATAATGAATTACAGCCAATCCTTTAAGGGTGCTAAGTCACTGGGAATCCCTCCATCTCTTAAAAAGTGGAACTCCTGGTCTCATGAGTGAAAACTGAGAAATCATGAAAAAACAAATGTTCAGTCCACCCTTCCTCATGGCTCTGTCACATGACTAGGAAAATCAATAACAGTACAAGCATCCAATGATGATCTCATTTTTTTTTTTTTTTACGGAGCTGCGTCAATTCACTGCTAAATGATGGCACTTCATAAAGGACACAGTCAGATAATTCCATTGTATCTGAAGTCGAGTACGTTAATGTAGCCTGAATTAATTTCCTTGGTGTTAAAGTGCAAACTGGGCTAATAAAAGTGACACATTGACTTTTCCAGAGAATAATGTGCAGCTTATGAGGAATGGCAGCGTAAATGAAAATTAGCCTCAAGACAATGTTAATTATCCTCTACCCATTAGCAGAAGGGGAATTGAATGACTCATTTTACAGCAAAGAAAACCCTGCTGGCTTCGTAAAGGGAAACTATAGTATTTAATGTTCTAATTAAGGCTAACAATGTGGCTGTATAGAGAGAAGAAAGAGTGAAATACACACAGTACATTCAAGATACAAACTATGAGTGCCATCTTGTCGAGTTCTTTGAACACTCTCATCTTCCCTCTGATTTCTAAGAAACTGCTTCATAAAAAGCATTCAAGACAGGTACTGCAGACTTGCCTGGTGGTTCAGTGGGGAAGAATCCAGCTGCTGATGCGGGGGATACAGGCTCCAACTCTGGTCCGGGAAGATTCCACATGCTACATGGCAACTAAGCCCTTGTACCACAACTAGTGAGCCTGAGCTCTAGAGTCTGGGAGCAGCCGGTGCAAAAGCCCTCACACTTAGAGTTTGTGCTGCACAATGAGAGAAGCCACCGTGATGGCAAGACCACATCCCACAACTGGAGAGCCGCCCCCGCGGAGCAGTGAAGACCCAACACAGCCAAAAATAAATAAATAGCTCTTTAAAACATTTTTAAAGAGAGAGGTGCTGTGATGGCAATCATTTCCATGACCCACAGTGACCCTGGAAACACACAAAGCTAGTATGTTATTGCAGATACAATTGAAACCAATATAATTGCATTTACAGTCTATACCTCATACAGTGTTTGTTTTTCTCCAGAAAAAGAATATAAAAGGATTGATTTTTATAACAGACAGACATCTCTTTAGGTTTTTTTTTATAAGCAAGAGGTTCACTTTTAATTGTTCATTGTTGTCCAACATTTTAGAAAATACAATACAGAGAGACAAAATTTCAGAAAATATGCCATAGCTCTAATGGGTAGAATAAGAAGCAAATAGTTAGAAATTTGGAGATCCTACTGTAAGTATTGTAGTTTTAAGCTTTTTCTGTAAAGCTCAATTACTGTATGCATGCCAGTGAAGTTTAAAAAGAGAGAGAAAAGTTTAAGCAGTAAATGCTGTGAACATTTAAATAAATACAACATGTGTGTACACATACAGCTTTCTAGTAGGTATATATCATTTCTGCCTGGTAATTTTCTCCCTCACCTCTGTGTCTTCCACTTCAGCATGATACAGTATGACAAAACAAGAGCAATGGAAAAAAACAAAACCTAAAAATAGAACTACCATATGACCCAGACGTCCCACTGGGTTTTCCTTAGGTCTTTTACCAGAAAGTGAAAGTGAAAGCCACTTAGTCCTGTCCGACTCTCTGCGACCCCATGGACTGTACAGTCCGTGGAATTCTCCAGCCCAGAATACTGGGGCGGGTAGCTGTTCCTTTCTCCAGGGAATCTTCCCAGGTCTCCTGCATTGCAGGCAGATTCTTGACCAGCTGAGCCACCATGTCTTCTACCAACTCCCTACTTCGCTATAGAACTTCAGGAGCTGGCTTAGGTGGGTTCATGCCAAAGCTGCTGATGGTTACATACAGACTTCCCACTGGCTTAAGCCTGAATTTGTGGATGGCGAGGCATTTGTTTTACAAAATTTGAAATCATGTGGCTAAACTAGATTTTGTTAACTCACTGAGTATGGAAAGAAATTTCTTTTATTTCCCTGTTTCTATTTTGGAGTATTGCCAATTAACAAGGTTGTGATAGTTTCAGGTGGACAGCAAAGGGACTGAGTCATATTAAAAAATGTATCCATTCTTCTCCAAATTCCCCCTCCCATCCAGGCTGCCCCATAACATTGAACAGAGTTCCCTGTGCTACGTAGTAGGTTCTGGTGGGTTATCCATTTAAAATATAGCAGTGTGTACATGTCCGTCCCAAACTCCCTAATTATCCCACCCCCCTGTTCTTCTGACAATGGAAAGAATCTTCTTGATGCCTCAGTGGTAGAGCACAGTGCTCAGATGTATCCAGTTATCTTCTATCTTCCTTGTCTAAATAAACAGGACCATTATTAACGTCCCCATCCCAAGTCTGAATCTGCTGCTGGGGTTGATGCTAATAGCTTATAGTTCAAGAATCCTGAGAACTATCTTTGGACAATGGGAGCTGCCTCCCCTGGTATTATCTGCAAGATTCTGCTCTTCCTGAAAACCACTCCAAACCATGGCCCATGCCAGACTGATGGGGAAGACAAAAGACTGTCTTCCTTGCCCCCTGGGGCCGCCATTCAGTGATGCATTCACTAGTCCCCAACCTTTTCGGCACCAGGAACTGGTTTTGTGGAACACAGTTTTTCCACGGACTGGAATGGGGAGGTTTGGGGATGATTCAAGCACATACGTTTATTGTGCACTTTATTTCTAATCTAATGCTGCCAATGCTCTGACAGGAGGTACTGGTCTGCCATCTGGAAGTTGGGGACCCCTAACCTAGAGCTTCCCATGGGGTCAGACTGACGATCGGCTTCCAAGAATCTCTGCTTGGCTTCTTACCCTGCTACCTGTTCCCCTCCTGCTTTCCTTATAGGTCTCCCCTGAGACTACCTCCTCAATTAAATCACTTAGATGAGAAACTTCATCCCACTTCTAGAAAACCCAATCTAAAACAGAGTCATAGCTGTGATATCCGTAACTCAGAAATAAGGTGAACAGAAAGTTGAGGGTTCCTGCAACCTGACTCCATGCTGGGCTGAATTGCAGAAGGAACAATAACACCTTCAGGTAAAGTGGGCTCAGATGGTAAAGAATCCGCCTGCAGCGCAAGAAACTCAAGTTCAATCCTTGGCTTATGAAGATCCCTTGGAGAACCAAATGGCTACCCACTCCAGGATTCTTGCCTGGAGAATCCCATGAACAGAGGAGCCTGATGGGCTAGTCCACAGAGTCGCAAAGAGTCAGACATGAGTGAGAGACTAGTATATTACTATATTCAGGTAAAGCTGGGAATACGAGAGCAGAGGGAACAGAGCCATCAGCCTAGTTTTGCCCACAGCATATACTGGGAACTGACATGGTTACCTTCTGAAGACAGCAGCTGAAGTATTAAACAAAATCTGCATGAACAGACTTACAGCCTTAAGAAACAAGCTTATGGTTACCAAAAGGAAAAGGTGGGGGAAGGAATAAATTTAGAGTTTGGGATTGACACACACTGCTATATTTAAAAGAGATAACCAACAAGGACCTACTGTATGACGCAGGGTACTCTGCCCAATATTCTGCAAGTAATCTAAATGGGAAAAGAATTTGAATAAGAAAGGGGACTTCCCCGGAGGTCCAGTGGTTGACAGTCCACCTTCTAATGCAGAGGATGTGAGCTGGATCCCTGTTGAGTTGGGGAACTAAGAACCTACATGCTGTGAGGAAACCAAACCTGACCATTACAACTACTGAGCCGTAACTAGAGAGTCCATGTGCTGCCACAAAAGATACCATGGACTGCAACCAAGACCTGATGCAGCCAAATAAATGAGCAAATGTTTTTTAAAAAGAAAGAAAAAGAATAGATACATGTATAACTGAATCACTTTGCTGTACATCTGAAAGTAACACAACATTGTTAAACTATATTCTAAAATAAAAATTACAAAGAAATAATCAGAGTGTAATTAAGGTCTGAGATAGCTTGGGAGCATGCTACATCTCCCGGTGGTAAGGGAGTAGAAGGTACATGGGCATGGCTCAGAACCCTGGCATCTCTATAGACAGCAGTGGTCCAGACGAAGACCAGTAACATCTAAGTTGATTCACAACCCCACGAGGAAAGAAGGACTGATACAGAGGTTCGAGGACCTCCCCTGGAACCCAAGGCATGACGTGGCAAATAAGGAAGTCCCTGGAATTTCTGTTGGATCCTGGAGAAAGAGACAGTTGAAACTTTGGGTCACCTGAGATATAGGAGGAATGCAGGAGAAATGAAAATCAAGTGGAGAATTATAGAATAACAGATACATTTACACTTCTTGCATGGGTAAGGTGCTGAGATGATGGTCACACCTGAAAAAGAAGTGAAAAGTCAAAGTGTTGGTCACTCAGTCATGTCTGACTCTTTCCGAGCCTTATGGACTATAGCCCACCAGGCTCCTCTGTCCATGGAACTCTCCAGGCAAGAATACTGGAAGCCATTCCCTTCTCCAGGGGATCTTCCTGATCCAGGGGTTGAACCTGGGTCTCCTGCATCGCAGGCAGATTTTTTTTTATCATCTGAGCCATCAGGGAAGTCCCATGATGGTGGCCTCTAGTAGGCTTCAAAAACATTTCAGATCCTGATCATCTGTGGATGCTACAGTCCCAAAGCACAAGCTATGAAAGCAAAAGTACCTAAACTATGGATCATGGGGCTGGGGATGCTTTTGTCACTTGTGTCGCCAGATAAAGGCACCTGGGTCAGTCTTGTGGGTATAATATTAGCATTTCTGGGCACCTGTATCTAAATGGGTAAGTTTCCTGGGCACAAGAAGAGAAAAAAAATCCCTGATTCTCAGGTCTGCTCAGAAGCTCTATTAACACTGAGTCACAGACAGGACTTGTCAGGAAAGAGCTGACAGTCACAGATCTGTCATTCTTTCATCCATTCATTCAGGCATTCATGAATCAAATAACTATTTATCAAGCGTCTACTATAAATCAGACATTCTTTGGTTTGGGGCATTTAGCAGCTATGGCAACAGAAAAGGACTCATTCTTATAGATATTACAGTCTAGAGGAGAAGAAAGCCAATCCATAAATAAATACCAATATAATTTTAGATAGTGATAAGTACTCCAAAAATGATAATCTCTATTTCCTATGTGCCAGAACCTCTCATGAGTGTTTCATGGGATTCAGTCACTTAATCATAATAAAAACCCCTCACAAGATGCATGACATTGTTGTCCTAGCCACTCCGGGATTCCTGACTGGATGATCCCATGGACAGAGGAGCCTGGCACACTACAGGCCAGACAGTCACAAAGAGTCAGATGCAGCTGAGCGTGCACGCATACCCGTACACAACTTGATAGAAGAATAAATGGAGGGACAGAGGAGTAAGAGATATGCTTAAGGTCAAGGCTAGGACATGGTGGAATGTAGTTTGCAGACTAGATGGTTCAATTTCAGTGTCCATATGACTGTGGTTGACTGTTGCCAGCCTGGCATTATACTACAGCCACAATATAATGTGAATCTACAGACCCCCCCTCACAGCATTGTGACTGCAACTGAAAGATCCACTTAAATGGTTACTTTTACATTATGTGACTCCACCTCAATAAATTATATTTAAAGGCAATTATATTACCTTCATGTCTAAAACAATGTCCTTACACGGTGACATGGTCTTCTGCACGGTAGAGACCGAAACCAATCTCAGACTGGGACCATGATTCAGGAACAGATCAACAGTAAACCAAATGAAAGGCACCATTCTGATTCCAAGAACTGGGAAACCATCCCCAGGTCACAATACATGATATGATATAACCAGAGAAAGCTATGTCATCGTAAAAGTGAAATGCCTGAAATTTTACTTTCACTTTTATTTTCTCAGATAAGTTTCTATTTTGATGTGGCGTAGCCAATGATATTTAAAACGAGTGCCTAGAATACAGGTGTGAAAAGTACCTTTTTTCCTCCTTCCATCATTATAATTCAGTCTACCTCAGTCTTCCCTTCCTACACCAGCAATATTCTCCCTTCTGCTTCTCCAGTTTGTCCCTCAAAATCTTCTCCTCTAATATAGATTTTTCTTTAGTGTGTTGTAGAAAAAGTGTAACTTTACTAACCACATCTCACAGTTTCATGTTTCTATTTATTCAGATCAGAAGCTTTAAAAAAAAAACCATGTTATGAAGGCCTCTTATTTTCTTATTGTTAACAAGAGAGTTTTATTTTAAATGAACAATTTATAGAAGGCTGTGGCCACCAACCCCTGAGTCCAATTATGGAGAGAAGGTTTCTAGAGTTTGGGGCTCATTAGGAAGAAAGTCGAACTAAAAATAAAACAACTAGAACCTGAGTTTCAGACATGCCAGCTTGCCACAATCCACTTTAGATTGTTTTACAGGGAAAACAGCTGATGACAAACCCCAAAAGAGCGCAGAGCCCAAAATACATGTGGGCCATGGTGTTTCACTTTTGGTGGTGAATAAAATTCAGAAAACATCACCATGGCCAGATTTGAAGCTGTCCTGATCTCCTTATAGATCAGCTGAGATATTTTTTAGTGACAAGGAACATGGATAATCTACTGGGAATGGGACCAAGGAGACAGGCTTGAAGGATTACATTGCAGGGTTATTTTTAAGAGTGAAAAGTTGGAATCCTAGGACCTGGGTAAATAAAGAGGGCTCAGCATACTCAGCGCCGCTGTAAAGGCAGCAGTGCCACGTGCTCATCACACTGCATCCTTCTCTGGGTATTGAAGACATAGGATTTCTCGGTCTCCCTGATCTTAGGTTGAGAGTGTGTGACCAAGAGCCAGCAGCTGGGAATGAGGGCAAGGGATGAAGTACTGTGTCTGTTCCAAGACTGCGCATGCCCCTAGAACCCAGATCTTAGAGCCAAAATAACGTCTTCAATAAAAGGAACCCGGGATCCTTGGAGAAATGGCAGATGCCAGTGTGCAACATGACAAGTACAAGATGAGCCTGGGACCTCTTCTGAAAGTGAAAGTGTTAGTAGCTCAGTCATGTCTGACTCCTTGCAACCCCATGCACTGTAGCCTGCCAGGCTTCTCTGTCCATGGAATTCTCCTGGGCTGCCATTCCCTTCTGCAGGGGATCTCCCCAACCTAGGAATCAAACCTGGGCCTCCAGCATTGCAGGCAGATTCTTTACCATCTGAGTCACAAGGGAATCCCAGGACCTCTCATGGTGGCAGGCAATTTAAAAAGTGCTCAAAAAAAAAGAAAAAGGATAATGGCATCCTGAAAGGGCACAAGGACCAACTGAAGGAGTTTTAAATGGATAAATCTGGGATAATTTGAGCAAGAAACTAAATCATGAGAAGGATGGATTGTATTCCACAGAATAAAACAAATATCCATGGGTCCATAGCTGATATAAACACATAGTGGAATACATAAATGAACTGCAATTAATAAACATAGAAGGAAGGATGGAAGTAGAAAATCAGCAGAGGTAAACACTATAGCAATGACTGTTTCAGAGTTGAATCAAGGGATGCCACAATTTGTAGGCAAAGTATGACAATTAACAGGATATTTACATAAGTCTCCAAGTATCTCTACAGTTATTTAATACACAGAGGAAAACAGAAAGGTCACAGTGTCTAAGTCTGGAAGATGCTACCTTAACCAAATGCTCCAATCTAGCCTCCCCTGTAACAGGATATGACACCATCCACCTGCCAATACAACTCACCAAGAAGGGCACAGCATAATTTCCATGGTATTCATGCCAAAAAAGGACATCCTGAATGTAATCACAAGGAAATATTAGCCAAACCCAAACTGAGGCACATCCTACAAGATAATTGACCAGTTCTCATTGAAGGCAAAAGGAGAAGGGGGTGGCAGAGGATGACATGATTAGACAGCAGCACCGACTCAATGGATGTGAATTTGAGCACACTTTGGGAGATAGTGGAGGACAGAGGTGTCTGGCATGCTGCAGTCCATGGGGTCATAAAGAGTCAGACACAAATTAGCGACTGAACAACAACAACAACAACTCATTAAAAATGGCAAGGTCATGCATCATGAAGAACTAAGACAGTATAAGGAATTATCCCAGAGTAAGAGTGTGTGACTCATGCCAGAAAAGGACATTAATGGGACAATGGTGGAATCCAAATAGGTCTGTATCGATTCACATTCCCATATCAGTGTTTAGTTCCTGGTTTTGATTAATTGCACTGTGGTTATGTAACATGTTGACATTTAGGGAATATCAGTAAAGGGCCTATGGGAATTCTTTTTATTATTTTTGCAACATATTTTTAAGCCTAAATTTATTTCAAAATGAAAATGGAACAAGTAAGGCCCATGTGTTTCCTCCACCCCTCTCTTTCCTTTCCATGTTATTCTTGGAAACGATGCATTGAGGTGGGAGCATCATGAAATGGAAAAAGCCTGGATTCCCGAGTCAGTGGATTAAAAAGCTCCTTGCCAACCTAATGGTAACTCTACATGAGTGAGAAATACATTTTTGTTGTGCTAAGACCCTGAAATTTCCAGGAACATTGGTTACTGTACTATGACCTACATTATTTTGGTTAACGTAACTATGTGACAGCTAATGAGAATAACTGGTTCTATGGGCAGAGACATGGGCAGGTCACTAGAAATGTTACTGGTGAAGAAAACAGGAAGTTGGAAGGCAATAACTTCAGAATGACAGCTTTGATGTGGAAATAAAATCTCCAACGTTCACTATAGATTCCACATGTTCATGAATGTGTATGTGTATGAGATGTGGACTAATATATGTGTATATTCTACAAGTGTATGATTGGGCATATAAAAGCCTAGAACAAGGTTGAAAAGAACACACAGTTAAAACAGTGGTCATTCCTGATTGGGGGGAGGGATAGGAGACTATAAGATGGGAAACTTCTATGCAATAATTTAAAGGTAATAATATACTCAGCGATCATTCTTACAATTAAAATTCACAATAAAAGGAGGCCATTAAGTTGTTGACCTCAACCAAGTGATGTGTCAACCTATGGCAAATATGTATTTTCATAGCAGACATCATTAGTCTGGTAGGGCCAGACTCTGCATTTATTGTGTAATGAAGTTGCATTTCCCTAGAGGATTAAGCCTCGGAGTCAGAGCAAGACAGAAACGGCATAAAGTTCATTACTTTAAAAATTTTCCTTAATTGTCCAAAAAGTATAGTGTACGTGGTTTCATATGTCCAATCAACACAGTGATCTTTCAGACTTGAATGCTGAAGAATCATTGGGATGGGACTTCCCTGCTGGTCCAGTGGGTAAGAATCCACCTGCCAATGCAGAGGACATGGGTTTGATCCCTGGTCTGAGAAGATTCCACATGCCTTGGGGTAATTGAGCCCATACTCCACAACTATCAAGCCTGCGCGCCCTGAAGTCCATGCTCCACAACAAGAGAAGCCACCACAATGAGAAGCCTGCACACCACAGCCACAGAGTAACTCGAGCTCAGCAACAGAGACCCAGTGCAGCCAAAAAGAATAGCCTAGAAGTAAAATTCTTGAAAAATCATCGAGCTAAAGAGAGAAACCAGACCAAATTCCAGGTGCAGACATCTAGGATAACGCCCTCCAAGTTAAGTACACAATCCCTATGAGCCAATGGCTGGAGAGACATCCGTATATGATTTCTAATCTAATATTTTGTGTCTCAAGTTTAAAGCATGCTAAACGATATGTCCAGTGTTGCAGAATTAAGTAAAATAACGAAGTTTCATCTTCCTGGTGTTCATTTCCAAAGATAGTTCTTAAATTAATTACAGCCCAATTGCATTTTATGAGGCTTTCTTTCATTTTTTAAAAAACTTTTATTGGAGCAGAGTTGATTTACAATGTTGTGTTAGTTTCAGGTGTATAGCAAACTGACTCAGTTATACATATACGTATATCCACTTTTTTTTAGATTCTTTCCTGATATCGGTCACTGCAGAGTTTTGAGCAGAGTTCCCTGTGCTATACAGTTGGTCCTTATGTTAGTCATCTATTTTATATATAGTAGTGTGTATATAACAACCCCAACCTCCCAACTTATTCCTTAGTAACCAGGAGGCTTTCTCAACAGAGACTACATCTTGTCTGTACTCTTTCCATTTGGCTCTCCTCACAATGATCTGGAATAATTACAATTCTCTTATTTTCATTTTTTTCTTCCAGACTTTTTGTCTTAATCTGAGCTACTGAACCCAGTCTGCCATCTCTCCCCGCCTCCCCTACCTGGAGGGGCCTATTTTTAAGAAACATATTCCTTACTTTTATACCAGCAGGTAGGCAATAGAAGAAGATGCTCAGTAAAACTTGGGGGCGTAGGCTACAAAGTTGGAACTCAAGATCTTTGCAGGGTTGATTTTGACTTGACTATTAAAGAGAGTCTGGTCTTCCCAGGTGGCTCAGTGGTGAAAGAATCTGCCTGCCGCTTCAGGAGAAGAAAGGGATGCAGATTTGATCCCTGGATCAGGAAGATCCTCTGGAGGAGGAAATGGCAACCTACTCCAGTATTCTTGCCTGAGGAATCCCATGGGCAGAGGAGTCTGGTGGGCTACAGTCCATAGGGTCACAAAAAGTCAGACACAACTAAGCATGCAAACGATTAAGATAGCCCATGGGCTGCAGAATCCCTTCCAGTGGCTCTCAGACTCCCTCTGGGGTCTTGTATCACTGGGAAGTGGGAGTTGGAGGGGCAAGAAGATCTTTGGGAGAAAGACTCAGGAATGGCTATGAGGTTATGGTAGAGCAATGATTCGTGGCCTGAGAAGTGGCTGGGAGGCTGGGGAAGGTCAAAGTAAGCATCACATCCGAGGCAGAAGGTGGAAGAGTTTGCTGCAGGGAATCAGAAAGACAGACTGAATGGGTTTGGAGAAGCCCAGGTGAGAAAATCAGAAGGTTAGGGGAGATGGAGGAAGAAACTAATATGATTCCACGGCACAGCCTGTGGTGGGGAGGAAGAAATGCAGCTGAGATGATTAGAGCATGCCTGTCACACAGTATGGGGTTTATAATTAGGACTGACTTATATACACAACCATGCATAAAATAGATAGCTGTTGAGGATGTATATCACAGGGAGCTCATCTCGGTGCCCACTGGGAACCCAGCAGGGTGAGATGGTGGGGGGGGGGGGGAGAGGTCCAAGAGGGAGGAGATATATGTATACATATAGCTGATTCACTTTGTTGTACAGCAGAAACTCATACAACATTGTAAAGCAGTTACACTTCAAAAAAAGGAATGTAAATATGTCTAATTGAGCCACAACATCGTAAATCAGCTATGTGCATGCTCAGTCGCTCAGTCATGTCTGACTCTTTGCAATCCCATGGACTGTAGCCAGCCAAGCTCCTCTGTCCATGAGCTTTCCCAGGCAAAATTACTAGGTTGGCCATTTCCTCCTCCAGGGGATCCTCCCAACCCAAGGATCAAACCTGTGTCTCCTGCATCTCCTGCATTAGTAGGTAGATTCTTTACCACTCCATCACCTTGGGAGCCCCCGAATCAACTATACTTCAATCAAATTTTATAAAGAGATTTTATAGAGAGACATGGGAGAACATTAGTAAAGGACAAACTTATTTCTACTGGTGCTATTCACACTTTTTGTATGAGTCAGCAAAACAAACTCATTCTGATCAGTGACAGGAGAAACGATGCTTCCTCTCCCACTTCCCAAACATAGCCCTAATGTGGTCAGCAGAGCACACAACAAAAGAAATTCATCATCATCTTCCCCCCTAGCCTGCCTGAGCAAAGCAAATGATGATGCCTGGGCAGACAAAGCTCCTCATAAAAAGAGGGAGCTACCCACATACGCCTCTTATTGCCAGTCCAATCACACCCATGAGAGTGAATGAGGGTGATCCATCCTTTAAAGAGATTCTTTAGCTAGAGAAAGGCAGGGTTAATTACCAGAGGAAAAGGACCAGCAAGCACACTTCAACCTTATTCTTGAGCATCTCAGTTCCAGACTCAGATTTATAAACTTTACTTCTGGTTCCTTATAACCTGCACCACTTGTCCTTGATATAGACGAACATAGAAAAATGAAAGTAGAAACACTCAGAGAGTTCAGTTGGTATTACTGAGGATTAAAAAGATGTTATTTTTTATTTTTATTTTTTTATTTTTATTTTTTCAAAAAAATGTTGCTAAGGGTTTTATTTCTAACAAGAGGAAAATAATAAAATAAAATTAAAATAGGCTTCAGTTGGAACCAAGTTTCTTGTTTTGCCTTTTTTCTTTTGAACAAATTAATTACACACCAACAATCTTCTTTTATTACAACATGAACCCAGGAGGAGGAAAGGAGACAGGGCAGGACATGGAGGGAAGGTCAAGGTGGTAATGAGGACAAGCACCAAAAGCTTTCTTCAGATCTCAGGGAGCCCTCCTCAGCTCCCCAACCAGATTTATTTAAAATAATAAACTGTGAGCACAGCTATGTGAAGTTTCCTCCTCCTGGGTGGAAGTCAGGGGAAGGGAGAAGGAGGTGAGGGGAGGGACGGAGGCAGGAGAAGGGGGGAGGAGGAGGAAGAGTGAGAGGGGGAGGTGAGGTTAGTGTAGCATGGCCTGGCCAGGGCCACAACTGGGGAGAGAAGGGAGAGGAGATTCCCCCAGCTTGCATATGCACTGGCTGTCTCTCTGGAATGGTGCTGGCCCAGTCCCAGCCACCCCCCTGCCACCTGCCCATCCGTCTATCTGCCTCAGGTGTCTAGGAATGCTGGTTAGAGGCTACCAGGGAGGGGGACTCCAGGGGCCAGCCCCCAGGGGCTGAGGTCTGAACAATACCTTGGAGTCAGAATGTAAAAGTCAAGGGACTCAGGGGTGGGCTGGGGTGGTCATCCCCCCTACTCGCCCACCTCCCAAGAAGCAGGCTTGATGGTCAGAAAGAGGATCCTTGAGGCCAAGGGGTCTCTGTTGGGGTCTGTGCTAGGCTCAGCCACTGTCACAGCTGTTGCTGAGGCGGCTGCTGTGAGCAGGGCACAGGGGAGTCAAAGTGGGAAAAGGGCCCGAGGAGCCTGAACTGGCCCCCAGTGCAGGCTCCAAGCCATTCTCCTGGGCGCTGGGGCTGTCAGTGGTGGGCAGGGGTGGGGGTGGGCCCTCACCACCAGTCTCCTCCTCCAGCTCCTCCTCCTCCGGGGCCTCCTCGGCCTCTGGCCCTGAGCTCCGTACCCTCTTTGGCTCTAGCTCCTCTCGGGCTGGGTCATCACCCTCCCCACCCCGATCTGCTTTCCGCCGCCGCCGCCTCTCCAGTGCCCGGCCCCGTGCTCGGCTCCCATGGCGCTCTGCCTTCTCCAGCTCCAGAAGTGTGCGGATCCGCTCCACGTCTGGAGGCTGCCCAGCCTGCAGCAGCTGCCAGATGCTCTGGTTCTCATCCAGGGTCACCTCAAGCAAGTCCCCCTCCAACATGAGCTCCTCTAGGGGGGCCCGGGTTGCCTCAGGCAGCTCCAACACAGGGCCAGTCAACTGTGGCAACAGCGAGGACAGCAGCTCCAGGTCTGAGCCCTCCCCCGGGGCTACCTTCTCAGGACTGGTCATGCTGTCTCCATTCTCTAGCAACCCCTGCACCTTAGGCATATCCTTGCCACTGCCTTCTCTGAGAGGGTCAGAGGCAGGGGCTGAAGGGTAGGTAGGGGGCTCCTCGGGCCTGGGTTCAGCCTGCAGCCGCTGGCGAAGCTCAGCCAGCCGTCCCAACAGAGCAGTCACATCCTCAGAGGCCAGAGCCTGCCTTGCACGGCCTTGCCAGCTGATGGCCCTCTCTGTGAGGCACTGTAGGGCCTCACCCTCAGGCAGCCGCACAGGCAGTCTCTGCAGTGCTACCAGCAGTGCCAAGATGGTCTCCAGGCGTGGGCGCCGTGAGCGCATGCACAGCGGACACAAGAATTTGGTGTCCCACTCCCACCAGGCCAGCAGTGGGGATGGGGTGGGACTGGGCCTTAGGGAACTGAGGAGGCGGGGTACCGACACACATCGCCCATGGAACCAGTCCTGACACAGGTCACACTGCAGAGCTCCCACCCCGGCTGGCACCTGCCCACACACACAGATGGAGGTTGCAGAGGAAGCTGTGGTCGATGATGCCAGTGGGCTGGGTTTGGTGGAGTTGGTGCGACGTAGCTGCAGGATTCCCTCCTTCTCCTTCTGTTCCCCCTCCTTGAAGGCCACGATCACAGAGCCTGGGTCCCTGAGGTCCTGCGCAGATAGCCCCAGCAGCTCTGTGTCAGATTTGTACAACCCCAGCTCCTTCTCCATCCAACGGCTGCGCTTGGTGCTGTCTGAGCCGGCATCTGCACACGGGCAAAGCACCTCCAGCAGAGTGTAGCAAGAATTCTTGAGGAAGGTCTTGGAGGCCTTCTCCCTCCAGGAGTGCGCTGTCAGTACCTGCAGCTCTAGCTGTCTCAGTTCCTCCAACCCCACAGGTAGGTCCCGGCCTACAGCCACCAGACCCTCCAAGTCATCCAGGCAGGGGTAGTGATCACCATTTTGGATCTCGTCCACATCAGCAATCCAAGCCCGGGCCTTAGCAAGAGCCTCCTTGAGAGCCTGGATGTTGGGCAGGTGAACAGGGATGTTTTCTGCCTCATGAATTATGGCCTCAAGCGTGGCTGGTGGATGCTTCTGCCTGGCCTCCAGGCAGAGATGGGCCTTCTCCTCCCAGCGTTCGGCAATGGTCAGTAGCTCCTGCAGTTCGGCTTGGGCCTTGTCCACAACAGGGCTAGGGGCCACACTGGCACCTGCTACCAACAGTCCCCGCATGACAGCCAGGGTGCCTCTTCGGGCTGAGGGGGCCAGTGTGCGTTTAACCTCATCCAGCCATTGTGCCTGTTCCACCTGCCGCTGGAGCTGCTGGGCTTCAGGTACCTCCACTCCAAGCTGCCGCCCTCTCTCCAGCAGGGACTGCAGGAGCCCTGGACTGGACGGCAATGAGGCCAGAGCCTCACAGGCCTCAGCTTGGTAGGCTTCCACCTGTTCCAGAATACCCTTGACATCCCCAATCTGGTGCATGGCACAAGGCAAGTTGTTCATCTGCTCCAGAAAGGCCCGGAGCTCAGCAAGGGTCATCTGCAGACCAGCCATCCTGTGGGGGCCAGCTTCCTGGCCGCTGACCAGCCCCAGAGCCCGGGACACGCAAGCCTCTGCCTCACTCAGACAGTTCTTTAGTCGCTGCAGCAGCTCACTGTTAGGAAACCTCCGCTCACGGGCCTCTGACTCTAGTGCCCTCAGCTCTTCAAGGCTGCGCTTCCGCCCATCCTCCACCTCCAGGGCCACTCGCACTTTGTTGGCCCACGTGTCAAAGGACTCAGCCCGGACCTTCAGCTTATGGAGCATGGCAGGGAGCTCATCCAAGGTGTACCGATACCTCAAGTACTGCCGGCTACTGGAGCACTTGCAGAGATCATTGATGTGGGAAAGGCAGACAAGGCCGTCAGGGCAGTCATAGCAGGCTAGGGCTGATAGAAAGCACGTGGTCTTGCACTTGATGCACTGGCGTTCATCATCCGGGAGCAGCTCAAAAGCTTCTCGCTCAGCTTCGGTGATGCCCTTCTCCAGCAGGGCCTTTCGTAGACGCCGCTCCTCCTGCACCATGATGAACATCTCCTTATGCACAGCTGCTGCTAGGTTCAGGTCCAGCTTCTCTGGACAAGCAGCCATCTTGCAGATGAGCTCCTCATGGGAGAAGACACAATATCTTCGGAGTCGGCGGTAGTGCTCAATGCACTGGCGACCAGCTGGCAGCCAGTCAGCAGTGCAAAAGTTGACAGCCTCAGCAAAGTTGTAGCCTTGGTTAAAGCCACTGTGGTAAGCACGAGGGAAGGTAATGACAAATTCTCCTGCACACTGGTTTGTACGGACAACCGGCACACCATGGGACATGAGGGTGTTGGGATTCATGAGGGTAACAAGCTGGTGCAGAAGGTCAGGCTGGCTATCAAAGAGCTCAGGTGTCAGCTTCTTCATCACCTCTTCCAAATGTTCTGCTGCAAGTGAGGGTACCCCATACCAGGTCTTCGGCTCACCCCAGTGGAGGTAGTTAATGGAGTAACTCCAGTGATCCTCAATATGCCAACAAAAGGCTGAGAAGACCATGCCCACATAGAGCCAGGGCACCTTCATGCCAGAGATATCTGCATTGATGTGGCACAGTACAGACTGTTCCAACACTGGCATCACATTCAGGTTCCAACCACTCGTAGCATACTCCTCCTCCTCAGGGGTTAGGTGCCGCTTACTGTCACTGACGGGGAACCCGCTACCAAATTCTTTGGAATGGATGTCAGCCCCATACTCAACAGTTACATCTTCCTCAATGCTATTCACCAGCCGCCAGAATTCCTTCTCCACAAGTTCTGTGGGTACCATGTGTACAGGCATGTTGAAGTAATCGGCTTTAAAGGAGTCAGCCATCTCGCCAAAGCTCTGCAGAGTGTATTCCCGGGTAGCCTGCTCAAAGCCAAAGGCTTCAGGGGGGCGCTTACACTCCGCCATGACACACTTTGGACACCGCCAGACACCCTTGGGAATCTCAGGCAAAGGAGGCAACAAGCAGAAGATGTGGTAGTTGTCATCACAGCCATCACACAGCAGGAGCTTGTCATCTTCATCCCCTCGGGAACACATTCGGCACACATATGACTCAATAAACTGGGCATTGCTGTGGTTCCTCCTGAGCCTCATGGTCATCTTGGTGCAGGGCTCTGGGCTGTGACTCAGCTCCTCCTTGCTCTCCAGGAAGGTCTTGGGTGAGGTTGACTCCACCTTCATGTCCCCGCCTGACTCCTCCTTCACCACTACAGTAGGGGGACACTCGGGCCCTTCCTTAGCTTTCTTCCGCAGAGTCTTATCCTTGGCCATGAGGCCTAGGCCCATCATCTTGGGGCCTGCCCCATAGATCTGAAGCTTCTTTAGCTCAGGATTCTTTTCAATGTCTTCCTCTGTGGGTTCCGGATCAGGCTGCAGTCTCTTGGCTCGCCGACCATAGCTGTTGAACTTGGAGGGCTGCACAGACTGTCGAAGGGGGATACTGTGAGGTTTATATTCCTTGTCTTTCTCCTCATTATCAAATGGACGTGTGTTGCACTGCACCAGGTTGGCTCCAGACTGGTACATCTCATAGGGGTAAACGATGCGTTCATAGTGGGAGCGCAGCAGGGAGCCAATGTTTTTGCCTGGTGGGTAGTTGAGGCGCTGGGCCACCCGAGCCCATCGACGGTCCTTGCAGATGGCTTCATAGCCACCTTCCTCCACCACGATTTTGCTGAGGCTGGAGAGGTCCAAGATCCGCCGTTCTACATTGGGAATCTTTAAGGAAGAGCCCTGGATTTCCCAGAATTTGGCAATCTGATCCAAGTAGTTCAGTTTCACTCTCGTCTGGGCCTCTAGTTCATTCAGCCTCTGGATTCGGGGAGTAAACCTGAAGTTGTCCACTTCAACAGCAAAGGGTGGCTGCCAGTCCGCGGGTGGGCGGATCTTGCAAATGCCAGACTTCTCGGCGATGGGCCTGATTCTCGCAATGTAGCCAAGAGGGTCTCGGAACTCCGCCCAGCTAGGCTCGAACACCGGGCACTCCGGCGGCGGTAGGAAGTCGTCAGACCCCGGCTCCATGGTGCGCCCTCGGACTGGGGGGCTCGGACCGCCCTTAAGGACTCATGGCGGACGCCGCTGTACGAAGCCGAGGCACTGCTCGGAGACTAGGCCCTAAGCGGGGCGGCCGCCGCCCGCTGAGGGCCCAGGGGACGTGTAGCTGCCGCGATCTGAGAGGTTCAGGCTGACGCTGCTCTATCGCCTCTTCGCCCCGCTCCGTTCGTTCCAAACTCTGCCGCTGCCTCCCAACTACCGCAGCCTTCACCCCCACAGTTACCTCCCAACCGCCGCGGCCGTTAGTGCCGCCGCCGCCATCTTGGTTTCTCACCGTCAAGACGTTATTTTTTAATAATGTATAATTATGAATAATAGAGACACACACGGACTTCCTGTGGCGCTAGTGGTAAAGAATCCACTCGCCAATGCAAGAGATATAAGAGGTGTCGGTTTGATTTCTGGGTCAGGAAGATCCACTGGAGGAGGGCATGGCAATCCACTCCAGTATTCTTGCCCAGAGAGCCCACGGACAGAGGAGCCTGGCGGGCTACAGAGTCTGACATAACTGAAGCAACTTAGCGCTTACACAGGCATGCACAGACATACACACGATTAACCATGGCATTGTGTGGAAGAGAGGGATCGGGTGGAGAGGGCGGTGGGAGGGGGGATCGGGATGAGGAACACAGGTAAATCCATGGCTGATTCATGTCGATGTATGACAAAACCCACTACAATATTGTAAAGTAATTAGCCTCCAACTAATAAAAAAAAGAAAAAGAAAAAAAAAGAAAATGTAGAGAAGAAAGCAAAATAAAGAGAGAAAATTTTTTCCTGGCTTCTGATTTCCAAAAGTCTACACTGGAATAAAAAAAAAAAGATACAGCCAATGTTAAGGGTTGAAGGAATACTCAGTGAGTAATGGCAAGTATCCTTTAATTTCCTGAATTTGCTTCCTCTAGCCAAGAAGAGGGGAAGACAGTCAGTGGCGAAGTGGGGTGGGCTTCACACAGAGTCTTAGACTTCAAGCTAAGGAGAGATGAGTGTGAGAGCAGTGAAGTGGCTCCATTTCTTGCTTCCTGGGGCAGTTCCCAGGAATGTGAAGAGTCTCCAAAGATAAGATTTTCTTGAGGTTTCACTAGGCTGACAGAGTATCCTTTACATGTGCCATGCCCTGGGTTGTAGAGAAGCAGCAGAAATATTCTTGTGTGCTCAGGATGGCTTGGAAGTAGTCAAGGGAGCTTCTGGACCTGAAAAGATGCTTCACTATACAGATGAGGGTAAAAAGCTTCTCCTAGTGGACTGCTTGCATGGAGACTTTCATGGACCAATGTGTAAAAGCCAGATGGGAGAGTTGGCATCTCAGAAGATGCTTGCAAGAACATGTTCTATGCATTCAGATGTCCTCATCTCCAGACACTTTGGAATATATATTCTGGGACTTCCCGCTAAGTAAAAAACCCAAGAAGAAAAGGGGAGGTGGATGAGATTAGATTTCTGATAACTAGCCTAGAAGAAACTTGGAAACTTGAAAGAAAAAATTGACTTATTGAAAAGCAATAAAAAATACTGATCTTGCATCTTGACATTTATGGCTCAGGACACTATTTCCATGGATGGATCATGAACATTTATGTAATCAGAATACAGTGAGTGATATGGACTCAAATTCAATGCTTCTACCATGATTCAGAACACACTGTAAGATTTTCAACACCTCAAATACAAATTATATATATGGGGAAATCAACAGCTGGCAGATCTTTATGTCTAGTTCCTAATCTGCACAACAAAAGTCATTAGAGGAAATATTTTATGAAGTGAAACAATGCAATCAAGCTTATCATAAAACTCATCAATTGCCTGCCATGTGTTAGGGACTTGGGGCTCAAGCAATGAAGGCATCACGGGGAGGCATAGGGCCAGAGTTTTTCTCACTAACCCTGTCCAGACAGCCAACCTTCATTCTCACCATGGGGGCTTGGTGGACAGTTGACATGAGCAAGGACAACAGGAGGGACTCTGGGAGAGCCGAGCATTTCTTACGCAGAAAACAAAGCACCTCACACTGATTTCTGAGATGCCTGGACATCCAAGTCCTAAGCAATTTTATTCATTCTCTCTCTCCACCCTGCCTCTCTTTCTTAATATATCCCCCCACCCTACTGCAGGTGGTTGGCTATCTCTAGTCTGCTAATTCAGTTACCACCTGACAGTCACCTTTCCACTTTTCAACATTTTGTTGCAATCTCTCATGACTGTTTACTCTTTTCTTCAGTTTGATGGGTTTTTTGAAAAACAAAACCAAAAAAACTTCACTGCTGTGATGGTTAATTTTATGGATCAGCTTGACTGGGCTTTGGGGTCCCCAGATAGTTGGTTAAACATTATCCTGAGTGTTTCTGTGAGAGTATTTTTGGATGAGAGTGACGATGAAAGCAGACTGCTCTCCATAACATGGTGGGTCTCATCCAGTCAGTCGAAGGCCTGAATGGAACAAAAAGAACGGCCTCTACTGAGCGAGACAGAATTCTCTTGCAGACTTCATTTGCAACAACAGCTCTTCCTGGCGCAGCAGAAGACAGCCTCTAGACTCAAACTGCAACACTGGCAGCTTATATCCTCAGTCTGCTAGTCTACCCTGCAGATTCCAGACTTGCCAGACTCCATAATTTTTCTTTATAATAAGTCTCTTTGTATGTATGTGTATATATACATATATAATTCTCTCTCTCTCTGTGTATATATATATATATATATATATATATATACACACACACACATACACATATATGTTTAAAAGTAAAAAAGTATAGGCAGGCACACCTCATTTCATTCTGCTTTGCTTTATTATGTTTTCAGATACTATGTTTTTGTGTGTGTGTGGTTTTTTTCTTTTTTTTTTTTTTTTTACAAATTCAAGGTTTGTGGCAACCTTGTATTCAGCAAGTCTGTCAATGCCCCCCTTTTCCAATAGCACTTGCTCATTTTGTGTCACTGGGTCCCATTTTGGTTAATCTCGCAAACGTTTGCAGTATTATTATATTTGTTACATTTATTTGTGGTCAGTGATCTTTGATGTTGTAACTATGACTTCCTGAAGATCCAGATGACCGTTAATGTTTTTAGAATTTTATTTATTTTTGACCGCACTGCACTGGCTTTTCTCTAATGCAGTGAGCATGGGCTACTTTGTAGCTTCAGTGAACAATATTCTCATTGCTGTGGTTTTTCTTGTTGCAGAGCGCTGGGCTCTAGGGTGTGTGGGCTTCAATGGTTGCAGTTCCCGGGCTTGAGAGCACAGGCTCACTAGTTGTGGTGCATGTGCTGAGTTGTTCTGCAGTATTTGGGATCTTCCCAGACCGGGAACTGAACCCATGTCTTCTGCATTGGCACGTGGATTCTTTACCACTGCGTCACCAGGGAAGTCCCACAATTTTCATTAATAAAGTATTTTTGAATTAAGGTACGTTCAGTATTATTTTAGACATGAGGCTGTGTACACAGTAGACTAGAGTATGGTATAAATATAACTTATGTAAGCACTGGGAAACTATAAAATTCATGTGATTCACTTTATTGTGATATTTGCTTTATTGCAGAGGTCTGCAACCAAACGCACAATATCTCTGAGGTGTGCCTGTATATATACTACTGGTTCTGTTTCACTGGATCACCTTGACTAATACAATAGTAAATGTAAGTAAACAACTTGTCATAGAAGTCTAGATTTGGTAACAAGAAAGCCTTTGGATTGCATTGTATGTGTTGGGAGAATCTGAATGCATTATCCCATTTAAACCTCCCAATGGTGTTGTAGAGAGATGCTTAGATTGGATAACTGGTTTGCCAAAGGGAAAATGGCAGTACAAGTATTTTTTATATTAAAAATGTTTTCAGCTCTATTGAAGTATAATGAATATAACTACAATTGTAGTTATATTTAAAGTGCAGACTATGATGATTTAATGTATATATAATTGTGAAATGATTACCACAGTCAAGCTAACACATCTATCATCTCACACAGTTATCCTTTCTAAAAAAGGATACTTTAGATCTATTCTTAGTATATTTCAAATGCACAATGCATAACTATTAACTATAGTCACCACACTGCCCCCAGAACTTGTTCACTTAATAACTATAAGTTTGGACCTTGGGTCAACATCTTCCCATCCCCCACCCCCAGATACTGATAACCACCATTCTACTCTCTGTTTCTATGAGTTCAACTCTTCTTTTTTTAAATTCCTTGTTTTAGATTCCACATATAAGTGATAGCAAAGAGTGTTTGTGTTTCTCTGTCCAGCTTATTTCACAGTCTCATACCCTTGGAAGGAATGCAAGTTGGTACAGCTATTATGAAAAACAGAATGGAGTTTCCCCCCACTCCCTAACTTAAAATAGACCTACCACCTCTCTCCAATGATCCTACTTCTGGGTATACATCCAAAGGCAACGAAATCAGTCCTGGAAGAGATATCTGCACCCCTGTGTTTACTGCAGCCTTATTCATAACAGCCAAGGTAGGAAGCAACCTAAATGTCCATTGATGGATGAACGGATAAAGAAAATGCACTATATGTATTCAGTCATAAAAAAGCAGGAAATTCTGCCATTTGTGACAACAGAACAGATATTTTAATCTAAGTACACCACACCAGAGTTACCTCTCTGATCACCTCTAAGTCACCTTTACATTCCATTCTAGAAGCAACAAGATATCATTTGGGCAGAATCAAAGAATTTTCTGTGTTAAGTACTTTGACTTCATGCTTTTCACAGTCATGCAGCCTCATTAGTGGACAAGTATCAGAAGCTTCCGAACCATCCTACTGTTTCTATGGCTGAGGTGACTCTGAATAAAACCTGTAATTCTGTCTTATTGAAGTTCCCTACACCTCCCCCAACAAGTTCCATAATGTCCTGGGTGTGTAAGGTACTTTAAGGTGTCTGAGAAAGAAAAGGCACCCACGTCTTCCAAATGAAACATAAATAATCGCTCAACCTGTATTCTTTCGAAAAACCTGAGGCAGAGGTTATGTGCTGTGAAACATGAGAGTATGCTAGCCCCTGGGCAGGAGTGCAGAAAAAGTGGGGAGAAACAGGAATGATGGAAACTGGCATGAACATGCAGTCTGCTGTTCATGACCAACTGCAGCTGGTCAGTGTTTGACATCAATCATGACAAATTGCTCAAAGTTGCAACACAGACTTTCTTCTGGGACCAGACACATGGATGCTTTTCAGATCCATCCATTTGGGGAGGGATTTATCCACTCGTTTCCACCTTTTGTTGGTCAAAGTTGTGTCCTGAAGGATGCTAACTCTTCTTTGCTTCTGGTATACTTGACCACAAAATCTTATACATTTCAGAATGAACAAGACAACAAGACAGTTCTAGGGCAGGACAGCACAGGCCTAAAGTCAGATGCTGTGTGTATGTGTGTGTGTGTGTGTGTGTGTGTGTGTGTGTGACTCTCCAGAGTCTCTAGGGGGTTTGCCGCTACAGTAGCTGGAAAGAATGGCCCAATGCCCCTGCATGAGGTAGAGCTGAGAAGATCTGAAATGGCACCAACATATATAACTGATACAAATTCTTTAGTCCAGCTCTCTTTCCCTGTTCTCTGAAGACCATGCTGGGTGATTCTGGCCTGGCTAAATCTTCTAGTGGGTACAGACAAGTATCCTGATGATACTGCTTAAGCTCCTGGATCAAGCCATACCTGAAATCTATATGCAGACTGCTTCTTATGGAAGTCAACCGATATCTCTCTTTGGTTTCACCCAGTTGACTGGATTTCTGCCACACGCAACAAAGAGTTTTGACAGTTTAACACTGGACTGATGTCTCTCCAAAGCACATTTTGGTCCAAAACTATATAAAGAAAAACTTGGAGAAAGCTAGGGCAGCTCAGAAAATGTGTTATATGTGACAACTCCTCTCAATTTCCCCCACCCCACCTCTCATCAAACTGGAATTACTGAACAACTGACATTTTTTTAAACTCTTGGAACATGCAGACACTATAAATAAGAGATCATTTTCACATCTTCATTGACACTAGATTTAATTTACTGCTGAGACAAATGGAAGCATTCACTACGTCTTTCTCAGATGTCCTTCAGGATGTTCTCACAGTGGTGCTAAAGAAGAGGAAGCCATCATCTCTATGAAACTTTTGGTGCTGTAAAGTTAAGCAGGTTTCTTCAATGAACCATCCCAGTCTTGACAGCTCCCCAATTGTGCTCCATCATTTTCATAGGCAAGCTTCAGACCTCAAGCACTTTCCTTGTGCTTTCAAAATCCGAAATTAGTCAAACACACAAAGACAGTTTGAGCTCTTTAATGGTTGACAAAAAAAAAGAGTGCAAAAATGAAGAAAAAAAAATAAAACCTCACACCTTTTCTTTTTTTCAAGTCTCTGCACATTTGGAGTTTGGGCACAAAGAAGATTCATAGAATAATGACTGCTTTAATGGGCCTTTCAAGACATATGGGGGAGCCAGCTAATCTCAGAGGCGATGGTGAATACTTGAGCAGCTACTTAATAAAGATGCAGGCATGTGTGGTGTGAGTCCAATACTCCCAAGGCCAATCAATGCTCAGAGAAACTATTAACCCACAGAGCAAGGCACCTTGCCAGACAGTTATCCTGTAAAAGGAGAGAATTCTGAGAGGCATAAAAGTGGGAATGTGGGACTTCCCTGATAGTCCAGTGGTTAAGAATCTGCCTTGCAATGCAAGGGACCCCAGTTCGGTCCCTGGTCCAGGAAGATGCCACATGCCGAACCGAGCAGCTAAGCCTGTGCACCGCGACTACTGAAGCCCATATGCCCTAGAGCCCGTGCTCTGCAACAAGACAAGCCACTGCATTAAGAAGCCCGTGCATAACTAGAGAGGAGTCCCCCTCGCCGCAACTAGACAAAGCTCACGTGCAGCAACACTGACCCACCACAGCCAAACTAAATAAATTAATTTTAAGGAGGGAAAGAAAAAAGGGAATGCCATTGATTCATTCAAGTAAAAAAGACATTCAGTGTTGTTGGCAGCCAGGGCTATGAATGGAAGAAGAGTGCTACAGATAACCCTGGGGCACCTGCCCAACTTAAGACCTCGCTTAGTTGAGTCTGACTCCTTGTGGCCCCATGGACTACAGCCCACCAGGCTCCTCTGTTCATGGAACGTTTCAGGCAAGAATACTAGAGAGGGTTGCCATTTCCTCCGCCAGGGGATCTTCCCGGCCCGGGAATTGAACCTGCATCTCCTGCATTGGCAGGCGGATTCTTTACCACTGGTACCACCTAGGAAGCGCCACTTAAGAGCTTACGCACATACACGTACCTGTTAAGGTCCTTGTATTACTCTCCTGTTGCTGCCACAAGCCTGGCGGCTCAGAACAATGCAAACAGATTCTCTTTCACTTCTGCACGTCAGAAGTATAAAAGCAAGGTGTCCACAGGGCATGTTCCTTCTGGAGGCTCCAGGAGAGAATTTGTCTGCTTACTGTTTCAAACATTAGAGGCAGCCACCATTCCATGGCTCGTGGCCCCGTTTCAACACCACTCCAAACAGTCATTCCCCTCCAGCCTCCTTTTGAAAAATCCCCACATCCGAGTCCTCCTGTAGCCAAATTCTGCTGCTGTCTTCTATCAGGACATTTGTGATCACATCCATACTGATGAACAGGGCAACCCGCTCATGTCACTTCCTTAACAACACTTGTAGAGCCCCTTTTGTCACAGAAGTGGACATTCCCAGGTTCCAGAATCAAGAACATGGATATCTTGTGGCCATTATTAAGTCCACACAGTCTTTTTTTTTTTTAATATTTGTTTATTTATTCAGCTTTGCCAGATTTTAGTTGTAGCACACAGGATCTGGTTCCCTGACCAGGGATTTAACCTAGGCCCCCCGCATCAGGAGCAGAGAGCCTTAGCCACTGGACCACCAGGAAAGTCCTTCCCACACAATCTTGAAAGTAGATGATGGAAATCAATGCACAAACTCCCATTTCAGAAAGGACTGTCCCATTGGAACAAGCCCTGGGTTTTGCTGTGTCATTTATTCAAGCTTCTTGCTAATGCTCGATGCTTTCCAGAGTTTTGTTTCTTAGGTCCCTGTATTAAAAATACTAATATCTGGATCTTCTTCCATGTGTATACTGCATGTCCCTGTATAGAGCTTGGGGGAGGGGTGTGTGGCTCATGGTATTGTTCCAGCTCTTTTGTATCTCAGTATTTATTCAGTAATGTTGAACAAAGATCTTTCATGAGATGTTGAAAGAAAAGAGACTCATACAGGAGACTGAAGTGTCTGTGGTAGTTTACTTCCTCATCAAACTTGTTTCCAAAGCACAGATTTTCCTGAGACTTTCCTGATGGTTCGGTGGCTAAGACTGTGTACCCCCAATGCAGGGGGCCTGGGTTCAATCCCTGGTCAGGGACCTAGATCCCACATGCTGCAACTAAGAGCTCACCTGCTGCAGTGAAGACAGAAGATCCCGTGTGCTGCAACTAAGACCTGGTGCAGCCAAATAAATAAATATTTTTTAAAATGCATAGATGTTCTTCTTATTCTCCAGACTGAGAACCAGAGTGCCCCTGCTGTATGAGGCATGGTTCTGGGGGCTTTTATGTATTATTTAATTCAATCTTCCCTCCTCCCCAAGTCCAGTAGATGGGTATCATTGCCCTATTTAATAAATAACAAAACCGAGGCTTAGGGAGATTCAGTGAAACATCTAACACCAAGAGAGAGTAAGTGGCAGATACAGAATTCACTCTCAGCATTGTCTAAATTCCAGGCCCTGCCTTTCAAGCACCATAATCTATTGCCCCAAATGAAGATGTTGCTGGGAAGGAACAGAATATTTTAGGTAGGTGCATTGTTTTGCTGTCATTTTTAAAAAATTCTTATTTTATACTGGAGTATTGGGCTTCCCTGGTGGCTCAGGCAATAAAGAATCTGCCTGTAAAAGCAGGAAAGCCAGGTTCGATCCCTGGGCTGGGAAGATCCCCTGGAGAAGGAAATGGCAACCCACTCCAGTATTCTTGCCCAGAGAATCCCATGGACAGAGGAGACTGGTGGGCTACAGTCCATGGGGTTGCAAAGAGTTGGACACGACTAAGCGACTAACACACACACACACACACACACACACACACACATACATCGTTGATGAATAATTTTGTGCTTGTTTCAGACATACCACAAAATGATTCAGTCATACATATTCAACTACCTATTCTTTTTCAAATTCTTTTCCCACTTAGGTTATTACATAATACTGAGCAGAGTTCCCTGTGGTATGCAGTAGGTCCTTGTTGGTTATATATTTCAAATATAATAGTGTGTATATGTCAATCCCAACCTCCCACTCTACCACCCCCTCCCCCTCCCCCCCGGTAACCATAAATTCACAGGTGCATTGTTTGAGACCTTCACAGCCCCAAAAGACCTGGAGAGCTACCAACTCTTTTTTTCCCCTTTTTTATCTTGCATTCACAGCATTTATCTAAAGGACATAAACTGAAGCTATGGTGAAGCTTAGCAGATTCGCAGGCTCCAAAGACTTTGCTTAAGAAGAGTCAGAACAGGACTTGTCCATATTCATAAGGCGTGTCTGCCACACTTTCTACGGCTGGGACTGGTGCTTTTGAAGGGCTCTGACTCAGTTAGCCAGCGATGTACAACACGAAGCATTTATTCTCAGCAGCCCTGATGCTTGGGTCAGCTGATGAGGCTCTGCTTCAGGCTGTGGGTCAGCTGGGCTCAGAAGGTCCACAGAACTTGGCTCCAGGCTCCAGATGGCGTTCAGTTCTTCTCCACACATCTCTCAGTCTCCTGGGACCACCAGACTGCATGACATGTTTTTCTCATAATGATGCCAGAAGGACAAGAGGACAAGTCTGGTCACGTAAGCACGTTTCCAGCACCTGCTCTGCTCACATCTGCCACCATCGCCTTGGCCAAAGCAAAATGCATGGCAAAGCTCAAAGCCAATGGGAGAGGAAGTGAACTCCACCTTCTAGGAAGCAGGGAGGCAAATACAAAACTCAGGATGGAGATCTGGGGTCCCAATGTAACATACTACAGTCTGTTCATTTCTGGTTTGTTTTCCTGACAGTGATTCTCTCACTTCTACATCTGCTTTGATGGAAAAAAAGCCAAAAAAATAAAACACATTCTATCCCACTTGCAATTTCTTGCTCTCAACTCCATCCCCACTCCTTAAATTCATCCCCAAGGACTAAGCGTCAATGTTTCCACTTCAGTGCCACCTGATTCTTCATCTGTGCTGTCTCACTGCATCCCATTTCCATCATCACAGGATGTTCAGAGCTCCAAGCAGTGCCCTTAACTTTGTGCATCCCCCCGGTTTTCACACACTGGCCAGGATGGTCCTTTAAAGCAGGGGTCCCCAACTTCCAGGATCTAATGCCTGATGATCTGAGATGGAGATGATATAATAATAATATAAATAAGGTGCACAATAAGTATAATGCTCTTGAATCATCCTGAAACCATCCTCCCACCCTTGGTCCATGGAAAAATTGTCTTCCACGAGATCAGTCCCAGGTGCCATCAAGGTTGGGAACCACTGCTTTAATGTATAAACTCCCTACTTTACAACTGTGTAGTTACAGTAAAATTCAAATTCCAGATCATGTTCCAAAAGACCCTGTCTTCCCCAAAGTCCTGCCAACCTTTCTCATGTCATCTTGTCACCGTCCCCCACCTTGACCTTGTGTCCCAAGCATACCTGGATCTTGTCTTTTCTTTCCAGCTCATGACTAAGTTATTTATTTAGGCCATCTCCTGCTCTGAGCAAAGGGAAGATCAGTATAAAGGTCATCAAGTATGTATCTACTTGCATGTGTGATAAGTTGCTTCAGTCAGGTGTGACTCTTTGTGATCCTATGGACCGTAGCCCACAAGGTAATGATCATCAAATATAATGGTCATCACTGGATATAAGAAGCTGAGCTATCGATCAGACAATTAAACATTTCCAATAAATATCTGATACAGCAACAAAAAAGAAGGTAGGCTCAAGGTCCCATACACTCTTCTGGCTCGTGGGTGCAGAGCAGTGGTCCAAGTTAGCGCTGTGGTCCCCACTGGGTAATGGTCCAGGTTCTCTTTGTTCATCTTCATAGCTTCGATCTGATGTGCCCATGAAGATAGGTGATGAACTTGGGTCTCTCCTCCTCTCCACAGTGAGACTTCAGAAAGAGTTCAGCTTGCTCAGTCCCACCCCTGGGAGTGCAACGGAGTAGGTGAGGGCCTTCCACATGCAAGGTGAGCCCTCCTCAACATGGGCATCATTCAAAATAGGCTGACTCAACTGCAGCCCAGAACGATCTAGCAGCTCAGAAACCAGCTACCACTGCCATCTTCTACCTCCATCACCACCTACCTGGGTTTTCTAATTTGTTGTTAGAACTTGCTGTTGTCTTTATTTGGGGGCATTGTGACCCTGAATCTTCACACTGCTAACCCCTCTTGATATCCACATCTCTTAAAGGCTAACTATGGTGGCTCAGTGGTAAAGAATCCGCTTGCCAATGCAGGAGATGGAAGTGGCAATTCTTGGGTCAGGAAGATCCCCTGGGGAAGGAAATGGCAACTCACTCCAGTATTCTTGCCTCGGAAATCCCATGGACAGAAGACCCTGGCGGGCTACAGTCCATGATGTCGCCAAGAGTTGGACACAACTGAGCAATTAAAGAACAACAACAATGGTACCTGCAAAATCACACTCCCCCCGCCACCGCCCACAACCACCACAAACTAAACTGTTCTTATGTTGGCATCACTTGGTGGAGCCACTTTCTTCCTTCGAAAGGAACTTAACAGAGCAGGGACCTTATCAGCCCAATTCAGCACTGTACCCCCCATAGCAAGCACAGCGCCAGCTTATCATAACAGCTCCCTAAATACTGTGTTGAGTTAGAAAAATGATCAAACAGAGACATCTAAACAAGAAACTCACGCACAGAAATTTGGAGAAAGCGATGCTTTGTAGAGATCACCAGACACTAAAGCAACATTGCTCCAAGTCTGAGCTGCTCTTTAATGTCAGCTCATGCCTACACGCACCACTGATATTTGGGAAATGGAAGTTTGATTGAGTTTCACAGAGTTCAAGGGCCACTGGGCTTTCTGAGGCTTGGTCATGGGTCTTATGTTACCCCCAAAGAGTAGAACATCAAGATCTGTGTTAGTTACAAAGTCAAGGTAAAGTAAAAATGCATTCTGATAGAAAGTAGGTACAAATACTGTTCAATTCCCCTTAAACAAGATACTCAGAGTAGTCAAATTCATAGAGTCGGAAAGTACATTGACAGCTGTCAGGGGCCGGGGGTGGGGTGGGTGGTGGGGAGGGGGAGTTAGTGTTTAATGGGGACAGAGTTTCAGCTTAGGAAGGTGAAACATTCGGAAAATGGATGGTGGTGAAAGTTGCAAGGCAATGTGAACGTAGTTAGTGCACTGTAGTTAGTGAACTGTACAGTTATGTATGGTTAAAGGAGTATGTTTCATATTATATGACTTTTGCCACAATAAAAAACATTACAAAAACAAAGTCAAGGTCATGTATGTCTGAGGACAGTTATGTGATGTATTGCCAAGCTGATGAAAGAGAGCCTGATAGAGGTCTGAGCTTTGGAACTGACTGTCTGTGTTAGAATTTGGTCAGTTTCTTCCCTCTCTTAACCTCAGTCTCAGCATCATTAAAATGAGGATAATAATAGCCCCTACCTCCTAGGCTCTCAGGAAGATTAAATGGGTTAGTTCATGCAAAGCCCTTGTGAATACTGCTTGGTACATAGTAAGCAATCCATCTGGGTTGGCTATTATTAGTATAAATAAATATTAATTTGGATCAAATTGTAGATACAAAGTGGGGAGAGAGAGGGGAAAAAAAATCATAATTAGAGCTGTTAAATAACACTTGTTATAATTTGCCTGTGGTGCCTTCTCAAAATAAGGTCTTCTGTAAATGCCACTTCAAATCTCAGAACTCAGCAACTCACCCACCAGCCAGCTGTCGGAAAATGGGTTTAACTTGTAGAAGTGGTTCTGTTCAGCCATTTCTTTTTCTCTGACAATGTGATCTCAGGGTTACCCAGCAAAAAAGTTATACTGCTTATTATAATCATAGTATAAACAAGGCCTGGGACTTATGTAACACCTCGGATACCAAAAGCTAAAAAGCACATCTAAGTGAGCCAGTCCTGTCTCTTTTCACAACATCCACGCAAAATCAAGAGAGTCTGATAATATGGCTCCCTAAGCAGATAAAGAGATCAAGAAGAAATCAAAGAACTCCTTCCGGGTGACCCAGGAGAGAAGTTACATAGCTAAAAAGAGGTCTGAAAACCAATGTTAGCACACCAAACCTTCTGTAAATTATCTGACTTTACATTTTTGATCTCTTTACTTATATTTCATCTCTTTCCAAAAGAGGAATGGGGATTTCCCTGGTGGTCCAGTGGTTGCGAATCTGCCTTCCAATGCAGGGGACACAGGTTCCATCCCCGGTCAGGAAGATTCCACATGCCACGGGGCATTTAAGCCTGTGTACCACAATTACTGAGTCTGAACTGTAGCGCCTGTGGACTGCAACAAGAGCCACAACGAGAAGCCTGCGTACCATAACTAGAGAGTGGCCCTACTCGCTGCAACTAGAGAAAGACTGCAAGCAGCAATGAAGAGCCCGAATGCAAGAACGAACACCTGACACAGCCAAATAAATAAGTAAATATATTAAAAAATAAAAAAGGAATTGGAAATATATTTAATGTGTCAAGGAAGATACCCCAAATTGCATCCTATAGAACAATTACAGATGGTGATGCTGGTGACTTGGGAAAAATCCACTGGCAAATAGGATTCCATGGTGAAGAACGTCTTAACCCCCTTCATGCAGAAAAGGGTCATTATGTACAGTTCTGAGGGGCCCTACTGCAGAGAAGCCTGCTGACTTTGGTTAACCCAGCATTTTACATCCCTGGCAAAGCATTTTTTTAAATACAAAATCAATACTCTGCAGAGTGCCAGTGGTCCATGGATCATCTGTTTGGAAAATGCTGACTTGAAGAAATCATGGTACAGAGAAAAATAAGGATGATAATAAGAAATCCAAGGTCGGGCAAATGCATGAGTCCAAACCACCACTGCCTTGGCATCCAGTGGCTATAAGCAAGCTGCACATGTGTCCATTAGCATCCTACAGGCCAAGGAAAAGGTAAGAATATCAGTGATTCTAAGCATCATGTTATGAACAAAAGGTAAATCTTGAAACAGCTCATTTTGGGGTGTTTGGTGAGCCTTTAACCCCGGCTTCGTCAAAGATTTTAAGATTTGAAATAAAGAAGCAACACAGGACAGTGAGCAGACTACCCTGGCTTTCTTTTTCCTAAATAAATTTAGCAATTCCAAGCGCAACATGTGACATTCTCAGAGGGACTATTTAAACTTGTTTTAAAATTAGTACTACTAGTTTGAAAATGATAGTGTATGTTATGTAGAAAATTTTCAGAGTTCCTAGGAGAATTAGAGAGAAACTTGGAAACACCATGGAAAGGATAACAACTTATACAAATGACAGTAACTATAGGGCATCTATAATGCACCTAACAGAGATTGGATATTCAGTAAATGATCCCTTGACATTATTATTATTGCTATTAAAAAAAAAAAAAACCACTAGTGGAAATGTTGTAACTTAAGCTTCAATGTTGTGCTTAGTTGGTAATTCAAGCCTAGAGATCCTTTTTGGTAATGAACGCGTGATTTATATGAAGGTTGTAACCTTAACTCGTCTTCTTATTGAAATGGAGCAATGAAATGGTCCTTGCCCACAATGGCCTCCACCTGCCTTCAGTCTGTGGGAAAACTTTAGCCAAAGAATAACTTAAATCATAGAAGTAAGAAAATGTAGAAACAAAGTAAAACAGTCCAACAAGACTAAATAATAGTAGTTTAGTCATTAAACATAGTCAAGGACCTGAGTTCCTTCTCAAGGGCTAGAGATAATATTCTGAGTCATATACTGTCCACTGTCTTACAGATACTGACACCCCCACCAGGGAGAAGGAGTTAACTACGTGACGACCAGACTATAGCCAAGACATAAGCAGCCACAATTTTGAGAATTGGCCTCAAGACATGGGAAACAAACTGACCCTGGAACTGAAGATTAACTGTACTTAAAACAATCAAGATAACACTGGCTTGACCATTGATGACCAATTCCAAGATGACTGTCAGAGCTGACTGTGCTGTTTCTGCACATAGCCCCCTCCCTCCGTCTATAAAAACTCTTGCCCACTGATTGTCAGGGGGAGCAGTTGGCCTCTGGATAGGAGTCTGCCTTCTCCCCCGGTTGCCAGCATCCAAAATACAGCAAACTTTGCTTTCCATCAACCCGGTCTTTTTAGCAGCTTTTGCGCGACAAGCAGCAGGACCACATTTTTGGTTACATATTTTCCAAGCATTCCCAAATTTACATATCAATAACTAAATTTTTTATTTCTCCTTGAAACCATGTCATCTGCTTCTTCACCTCTCCAGTTTGCAGCAACACTTCCTTATTTCTATTTATTTGAAATCAGACACGGACTTCTCAGGATCCTCTTCTTTCTCTCGATGCCCACATGATCATCCACCAGCAAGGCTCAACAGCTATTTCTCTTATGATAACCTCAGGTATCTTGACTCTGCCCCCTTCTCTCTGCCCCACCCTCTTCCATTGTTTTTCTGTAGGACACTGTAAAGTGGTCCACAGGCGGTCTTGCTGTCTCCATCTCTGCTCTGCTCCAATACACAGAGTATTTAAAATCCATAATATATATATTTAAAAATTCTCTAATTGACACTCCCCAAATTCTAACCACTGCACTTGAAATAAAATCCAGATGGTCATTTTAAGATCATTTTGAGGTACTTTTCTCTGATTTCTTGCCTTCTGGCCTCGCAGGTCACCTGGAGTCCTTTTTCACCTTAGACTCCACCTGCCGAAGTTTCCTTCTGTCTGCAGTCACATTCTTTGCTTTATCCTGTAAGCCTCAGTTTATTCATTTTTCCTGGAGTATTGCCTCCCGCTGGGCTTCCCTGATGGTTCAGCAGCAAAGAATCTGCAGGGCAGGCGCTGAGGGCGTCAAGGGTTCAATCATTGAGTCGGGAAGATTCCCTGCAGGAGGGCATGGCAACCCACTCCAGTATTTCTACCTGGAGAATCCCATGGGCAGAGGAGCCTTGTGGGCTACAGTCCATGGGCTTTCAAAGACTGAAGTGCCTGGAGTCCACAGGGTCGGACACGAGTGAAGCGACTTAGCACGCGGAAAGTCTAATTGCTTTACAATGTTGTGTGTGTTTCTGCTATACGGCAAAGTGAGTCAGCTGTACATACACATACAGCTCCTCTTTTCTAGATTTCCTTTCCATTTAAGTCACCACTGAGCACTGTCTAGAGTTCCTGAGCTACACAGGAGGTTCTCATTAGCTATCTATTTTATACAGAGTATGAACAGTGTATATATATCGATCCCAATCTTCCAATTCATCCCACTTCCCACTTCCCCTCATGGTAACCCATGTTTCCATAAGTCTCAGTTTAAACACCACCTCCTTAAGGCTGATTTTCCCTAATGTTCCAAACTAAGTACCCTCCCTTCCACAATCCTGAATTCTCTATCATGATATTCTGTTTGATATTTTATACTATGTTGTCTGAGACTCACAATGTTTACTTATCTGTTCCTTATCTGTTGCCTATGTCTTTTTTTTTTATAGTGATATATTTATTTTTTTTTTCCGTTTATTTTTATTAGTTGGAGGCTAATTACTTTACATCATTGCAGTGGTTTTTGTCATACATTGAAATGAATTAGCCATGGATTTACATGTATTCCTCATCCTGGTCCCCCCTCCCACCTCCCTCTCCACCCGATCCCTCTGGGTCTTCCCAGTGCACCAGATCTGAAAGAGACACGTGCACCCCAATGTTCATCGCAGCACTGTTTATAATAGCCAGGACATGGAAGCAACCTAGATGCCCATCAGCAGACGAATGGATGAGGAAGCTGTGGTACATATACACCATGGAATATTACTCAGCCGTTAAAAAGAATTCATCTGAATCAGTTCTAATGAGATGGATGAAACTGGAGCCCATTATACAGAGCGAAGTAAGCCAGAAAGATAAAGACTATTACAGTATACTAACACATATATTTGGAATTTAGAAAGATGGTAACGATAACCCTATATGCAAAACAGAAAAAGAGACTCAGATGTATAGAACAGACTTGTGGACTCTGGGAGAATGCGAGGGTGGGATGTTTCAAGAGAACAGCATTGAAACATGTGTATTATCTAGGGTGAAACAGATCACCAGCCCAGGTTGGGTGCATGAGACAAGTGCTCGGGCCTGATGCACTGTTGCCTATATCTTTACTGCTAACTTCATGGGATTGGGATCTATGTCTGTTTATTTATCAAACCTTACACTTTACCTAGTATATTCAAGGCAGGTAAACACACACACAAACACACACACACACACACACACACATTTGTAGAAAATATGCATGAATGAGGAAATGCCACAAAGGATTCTTTATGAAAAAGGAATATAATTTGAATTCATGGTACATTATGTAGATGATTTGGAAAACATCCATGAAAGGCCGATTCATTAATTAATTCCATTTTTCTCTGCCACATAACCCACTTTGGCCAGCATATCAAAACACAAGCAGGCCTTGCTCACTATCATTTCCCTTGAAAATAATCAATGACCCCTTGCCTTGTTTAGAAATCATAAATTGATTGCAGCAGCAACATAAAATAATTCTCCAGAAAGAGCAGAATACTGCTTAGTTAACTCTCGAGCAAATAATAAAACATGATAAACAGTCTATGCCAGTTAGATGAATTCATTAACTAGGGTTTATGGAAAGAAAGAGCACTTGTAATTCAGCCATTCTTTCTGGACCACTCCCAGCTACACATGGGCAGATAATATTTGATGGAATGAAAATGTCCTAGGTAAGTGGTCTCCATCTGCCAGGACAGGACCAACAGTGGACTCTAGATGGATACTGATTAATTTGCCATTTTAGATGTTAATCTAAATGACATTCTTAAAGGCACTATCAATATAATGGAAGTAGGAGTTGCTAGGAAGGGAGTGTCTGTAGCTTTTGGCCATAATTTGCAAGGAGAAGTACCTAGGGTAAGTAGCTAATGTTAACTTACTCTTTAGAATACACATGGTCTTCGCAACCTCACAATTTATCCACCCATTGGAAGAAGATCAACCCTCCCTCTCTCTCTGTCATTTGTGTAACCTCCTGAACAAACCCATTCAGAAGCCAGCTATGTAGTATAGCCATTAATAGCAAAATCCATCATCAATATCTTCTCTAAAGATTGAGAAAAATGATACAGATGATCCTATTTGCAAAGCAGAAATAGAGAAACAGACATAACAAACATATGGATATCAAGGGGGAAGTCAGAGCTGGATGAACTGGGAGACTGGGATTGACACAAACATACTACTGATACTATGTATAAAATAGGTAAGTAATGAGAACCTCTTGTATAGCACAGGGAACTCTACTTAATGCACTGTGGTGACCTGAAGGGTGAGGAGGCCCAAAAGGGAGGGGATACGTGTTTGTGCAAAGCTAGTTCATTTTGCTGTAAAAACTTTTGCAGTAGAAACTAACACAACATTGTAAGGCAACTATACTCCAATAAAAATAAGTTTTAAAAAGTAAACACACACAAAAAGTCAAACTTTTCCTGGGTTCCTCATCATACATTCTCTCTGGTTCTTTCTGAAAGTTGAGTTGGTTTTTTTTAAATGCTCTTTTTGCGGTTGCTGGTGGCATTTTGTTGTTAAATGCAGAGGAAATAAGCTGTCCAATTACCTATTTAATTACTAGTTCAGTAATTACTTTATCACTACTTAGGTACCAAATTATCTCAATACTTGTGTTCCAAGATCTGTCTTGGAACAAATCCTCTGGGATTTGTCTCTTTAATACATTGCGTTGGCCAAAAAGTTCACTTGAGTTTTTTTTCTGTAACATCTTATGCAAAAAGCTGAATGAGATTTTTGGGCAACTCAATACTTTTGGCGCGCTCTCTCTTTCCACATGTTAATGTGGGTGGAGTCCTTACAGATGAAAGTAGGACTGGGATTGAGGTGTTCTGTGACTGAAGATGCTTCATAGGTGAGGATCCAACCTGCCATCCGGTTTCAGAAGCACTCCCAGCCTGACCATCTAGGGCAGAGCTGGACTTCAGGCAGGACCCATGAAGTCTGACTCTCCTGTTTGTCCATATTTGCCAATTAGCCCACACACATTAGGAGGACAAGGAGTCTTACAGCGTGAACAATTAAGATATGTTCAGGGGCTTCCCCGTGGGCTCAGTGATAAAGAATCTGCCTGCCAATGCAGGAGACATTGGTTTGATCCCTGGTCTGGGAAGATCCCACATGCCTCGTAGCAACCGGGTCCGTGTGCCACAACTACTGAGATGCATGCTGCAACTCCCTAAGCCCACACATCCTAGAGCGTGTGCTCGCAACAAGAGAAGCCACTGCAATGAGAAGCCCCCACCTGCCACAACTAGAAGAAGAGGGGGAAAACTGAAATTCTGCATTCAAAAGGCAAATGATTGATAGAGGGAGAAAAGCCAGAAACATCTGAAGGTCTAAGTTTGGCCAGGGAAGGGACAGGTGGGAGCCTTGTGGTGAGAAGAGGGTCTTTTTAAAATCTTGCATTTTTTTAAAAGATGCACATTTTAAAAATTATTTATTTATGGCTGTGCTGGGTCTTCATGGCTGCACAGACTCTTCTCTAGTTTTGGCGAGCAGGGGCTGCCCTCTGGTTGTGGTGCATGGGCTTCTCTTGTTGCAGAGCACAGGCTCTAGGGCGCCAGGGCTTTAGCAGCTGTGGCCTCCAGGCTCCGAGGCACAGGCTCAATAGTAGTGGTACACGGGCTTCGCTTCTCTGCGACACGTGGGATCTTCCCGAACCTGGGATCAAACCCATGTCTCCTGCATTGGTAGGTGGATTCTTTACCACTGAGCCACCAGGAAGGTCCAGATCTTCTTTTAAATTAATTTTTATTGGAGTATAGTTGTTTTACAATATTGTGCTCGTTTCTGCTGTAGAGCAAGGTGAATCAGCTCTCTGTACACAAATATCCACTCTTTTTTCGATTTCCTTACCATTCAGGTCAGCACAGTGCACTGAGGAGAGTTCCCTGTGCTTAAAGCAGGTTCTCATTAGTTATTTTATACATCATTGTGTACACATCAGTCCCAATCTCCTTGTGGGAGGATTCCCAGGGCATCAATCAGGGTTCCAATCAAAAACAGGAGGACAGGTTGAAAAGGGTTCATTTAGGAAGGTGGTGAGATAGCACGATCGTGGCAAACCCATCAGTAATCTAGAGCCAGCACCAGGCTGCAGCTGCCACCCCTTGGCTGGAGGGGAGGAGGGATGTTGTTGGGAGGACCAGAGATGTTTGGTAGATGGGCCCCCTCCTCCAGGGCCGCCCCCAGCGTCCTGGGAAACTTGCAGAGAGGCAGTCAGGAGGGAAAATATTGGTACTACTCTGCCTCCCTTCACTCCTGCCATCTGGACTCCTGCTGGGGCCTCCAGAGACTTCTCTTTAGCCAAGCCTGGCGACAGACCAGGGGTCTTGAAGTCCTTTGATGTAGAAAGGGGATGATGGAAACAAATGGGTATGCAGAAGCAAAAAGATTCCAGGCAAACACATTCAGGAAAAGGAAGGCTTTCAGAGAGTGGTATCAGCTATCAAACGCCCCCTTCCCATTTGTGTTTGCATTCAGTTGTCAGAGAATCGTCAGAGCAGAAGTGAGAGTGGTTAAGAAGGAACTGGACACCAAACTGGATAAATACTTTGCAAGCTATCACCGAACCTTTTTTTTTTTTTTGGCCCCCACAGTGAGCCTTGCAGGATCTTAGTTCCCTGACGAGGAATCAAACCCATGCTCCCCTGTAGTGGAAGCATGGAGTCTTAACCACTGAACAGCAAGGGAAGTCCCTCACTGAGCCTTTTTAAATGAGATCAAGCCTTCATAATTGAATGTATCACTCCGGGGGACAGACAGACTTTGTAGTGTTTTTACTGAACCTCTGAGGAACCATAAAGAGGCAGAAAAACCCCTGAATAATTTCCAGTGAACAAAAATGAACAGGATAGAAAGTCGATTATGAAAACTGCAGATCAGTAAGCCTTAAGTCAGCACAGACATGAGTGTAGAACAGGTGATCATGGATAAAGAAAGATAAAGAAAGTGTGGTATGAATTAACAATGGAATATTACTCAGCCATAAAAAGGAATGAATTTGAGCCAGTCGTAGTGAGGTAGCTGGACCTAGAGCCTGTCATACAGAGTAAAGTAAGTCAGAGAAAAACGAATATCATATATTTAATGCATATGAATGGACTCTAGAAAATGGTACTGATAAACCTATTGCAGGGAGGGAATGGAGACACAGACACAGAGAATGAACTTGTGGACATAGTGGGGGAAGAAGAGGGTGGGACGAATGAAGAAAGTAGCACTGACATGTATACACTACCATGGATAAAACAGATGGCTAATGGGAAGCTGCTGTATCAAACAGGGAGCATAGCCATCTGTGACGACCTAGAGGGGTGGGATAGAGGCTCAAGAGGGAGGGGAGATTATATATATATATATATAGTTTTAACTGATTTGCATTTCTGTCCAGCAGAAATGAACACAACACTGTAAAGCAATTATCTCCCAATTAAAAAAAAACCTGACAATCACTAAAGTTGCTATGGCTTCATAAGGACATGCCATGTCTGAATAACCTCAGGTATTAATTGGTTGGATGTTATATGCGTCAACATTTAATCATCCAACAAATATTTTGAGCCCCTACTCTGTTCCACTTAATATTTTAGGTGTGTGGATGCTGCATCAGTCACCATGGACAAGCACCCTGAGTTTAAGAAGTTTAAAACCTCTGTGTGTATGTGCTAAATTGCTTCAGTCATGTCTAACTCTCTGCAACCCTATGGACTGTAGCCCACCAGGCTCCTCTGTCCATGGGATTCTCCAGGCAAAAATGCTGGAGTGGGTTGCCATGCCCTCCTCCAGGGGATCTTCCCCACGCAGGGATTGAACCCACATGTCTTATGTCTCTTGCATTAGCAGGTAGGTTCATCACTAGCACGACTTGGGAAACCCTTAAAACCTAGTAGCGGAGAAACAAACTCATAAGTCGATATAAAAATAGGGAGGATAATTTCAGACAACTAAAGATAAAACAAAGCTGATAAGCCATGGGATGGAATGTGTTGATGGTGGTGGAGGCAACACTGACTTCTCCACTGATTGAAGAAAGCTTATAAAGAGAGTACAGGCTGAGTGATGAGTCAGCTGTGAGGCATGCTTGTGATAGAGACTTCCAGGCAGGAGAACAGCTAGCGTAAACACACTGAGGTCAGAGTAAGTTTCAGGAAGACCAGAGAATGGGATTGTGAAGCTTACCAGAATGCGAGTTGGTTTTAGGAAATGCCGTCAAAGAGGTAGGAAGGGATCAGACAATGAAGGAGTCTTTGAGTCTTAGTAAGAATTCTGAATTTTATTTTAAGTGTGGATGGAATTGCATGCAATGATCTCAAGCAGAAAAGAGGGGTAGATGTCTCGTATTTTGTTAAGACCTTCCAGCTGATATTGGGAAAATGAATCAAGTGGGAGTAGGGGTGGAAAAAAGTGGAGTAAAGGAGACCACGTAATTAGGGCAAGACATTGAAATGTCTCGAACTTAGGGGATAGCAGAAGAGATCAAACTCGAGGATATATTTTGGAGACAAAACAAAAAACTGGACTTCTCTGGTTGGGGAGCTAAGATCCTACATGCTTTGCAGTCAAAAAACCAAAACATTAAACAGAGACAATATCGTAACAAATTCAATAAAGCTTTTAAATATGGTCCACTTTAAAAAAAAATCTGAAGAGAAAAAAATCCTAAAAACTAACATGGTTATTGGTTGGCTTGTCAGATAAGAAAAATCAGTACCACAAAGAACTCTTAGGTTATTGTGTTGAGAACAAAGTAGATTGAAGTATAATTTATTGAGATGTTGAACCCAGGAGAAGAAAAGGTTTGGGGGAAATTTTTATTAATTTTTAGAATATGATAAACTTCTTGTATCTGGGATAGTGGTCAGACTGTGATAGAACATCTCACTATGTCATTTTGGACAATGAGAAGTCATATGAATCTGAATGAGGGGGCATCTGTCATTTATTTATCCATCAATTTATTAATCTGAAACATTTTTGAACACTTACAATGCATTACAGATTGTTTTAGATACTAAAAATAAACATGTAGAAAGACACACAAAAATTCCTGCCCCTTGGACTTACAGTTTGAGGAACCAGACAATAAATTGATGATCAAGTGAAATAGTTGGCGTGTCAGCTGATGTCTTGTATCAGAGTGTTAGCCTGATGTGAAATCAGGTTCTGAATTTATTGTGAAGGTAGGACTATCAGGATCAACGAATAAGTTGGATGTGAGCTCTGGGGGCAAAAAAAAAAAAAGAAAACATCCATAGTTTGGTTCTGGGCAACTGGCACAAGGGAATTGTGCCATATGAAATGTGGATATTTACAGAAGGAATACATTTGCGGAGTGAAGATCAAGGGTTTGGTTTAGGACGTGCTAGTGGGAAACATCTACCAAAAAGTCAAGAGTGGTTGTGGAAACTAGAATTCAGGGAAGAATTTCAGGGTTTAGACACATATCGTGGAATTATCAGTGACTAGATGATGTTTAACATCACGAGAAAGGATGCAGACACCAAAGAAGTCAAAGTAGCCAGAAAGGAACGCTGAAGACTTCCCCGGAGCAGAGCAGGTGGGTGGGTGAGAAGGAATGCGTGAAGCGGGGTCAGGAAAGTAGCGCACAAGTCAGGAAGCAAAGCTGGCACACGGGCTATCGCAGAAGCTGTGGAATTCCACAGAGGGTGCCGTCCCCATCCCTTTTCTGTTCAGAATTCCAATGAATGAACTGGATGAGGATACTGACAGGATGCTAGTTATAGTCATACATGACATCAAGCTGAAACATATCACCAAAATGATCCAACACAGATTCAGAGCCCTAAAATATTTCAAGGAGCTGGAATGACGATGAACTGTATCTAACGAGATTAGATTTGAGAGAGAAATGCCACTTCTAGCTTCTTGGATCCTAACCCTCACTGATTCAGAACAAGCATAGATAAGATGTGCTGAGGACCCATATGTGAAAAGAACAGAGATCTGTGTAACTGGGAGTTGGTAATGCCATGAAGCTTCCCAAGAAAGGTCATGGCAAATTGACCACGATTCATGGGGATATGGTGACCCCAAAGGAGATGTGAGAGCCAAGTTCCACTCTCTTGCCAGCTCATGCCCTGAATGCTATTTTCAGTTCCAGGACTACAAATTAGTTCAGGATCAAAACTGAGACTCAAGCATAATTGAATGCTGAAAAGAAGTGGAGCAGTCATCTCCAAGGACACTAATAACCCACGGGTATTTAGAGAAGAATGCCTGACATAGTTAGAGAGTAATAACAGTTGAAAGAACTGAGAGATATTTAAACCCGAGAAAGACTGGAGACTGTGTTGTGGATTCGTCAGCTCCTTCTTAGGCAGAGAAAACTAAAATTTCCAATTCTCTTGCAGAAGAAAACGATGTCAGAAGAGACTGGTAGGTCACAGTCTGTGACCTACATCCTACTTACCTTTCCAGTGTCCACGTGTCATGTTAAGCATTCTGGTGTCTTTTCCCAGAGCAATAAGAAGTCATTCAAATGTTTCACGCAGGAAGTAGTGACATCATCAAAGTTGAGTTTCCAAAAGATTACTATCTGCAGTGTGGAGAGTGAACTGGAGAGGGATTAAAAGTGATGAGACATGAGACTTCCCTGGTCCAGAGGTGGTCCTCCTGGTGATCCAATGGTAAAAAAATCGCCTTCCAATGAAGGAGATGTGGGTTAGATCCCTGGTCAGGGAGCTAAGATCCCACAGCGCCTTGGAATATCACAATTAGAAAAGTCTGCACATCGCAACAAAGAGCCCATGAACAGCAACAAACATGCAACACAGCCAAAAAAAGAAAAAATAAATAAAATATATCAATAAAAAAAGTGATGATTTACTGTATAGCATAGGGAACTACAGTCAATATCTTGTAATAACCTATTATGGAAAATAATGTAAAAAATAATATATGTATATTTGCATAACTGAATCACCTTGCTGTGTACTGGAAACACTGGAAGTCAATGATACTTCAGACAAATATTTATATGAAAAAAAGAGTGATGAAACATAGGTAGTGACTAGAAATGAAGATAATTTGATACAACAGTGGCGGTAGGAAGAAATGGATGGTTTTGAGAATTAGGAGGTAAAATAAAAAGTTCCTGGTATTGGGTTGAACATGAGGATATGAGACAGAGGGGAATCAAAGATGACTTGAGTGGGTAGCAAAATGGCAAAGAAGTCATCTACTAGGTGTTGGGCATTACAAACCTCTCTGTGTGTTTTCAATTGTGTATCACTTGTAGCTAAATTACCTTTATCATCTATATTCATATTCATATTTTATCCGTGTCTTACCTTCACCAATTATGTCTGTGGCATGGGTTTTCCTAAGAGGTAGTGCATTATTCTCTATACCCAGAGAGGATCAATAAAAGCCTATACAAGTCCCAGGTGAGGAGTGCCGTAAGGGGAATTCTATCTTAATATGATAAACTCACAGCTTGCTGTGAAACATACTACCACGGATCTAAGAAAATGTCAAGAATTCTATTCAGTGGATGGGCTCAGTGTGGCATTATTTTATAGATAAGGAAAGGGAGACACAAAGACAGAAGCTTGCCAAAGTTACTGTGAGAAGAGGTGACAGTGACATGGGTTTTCTTTCATGGCAGTTCCATTTATTTTCTCCTGTCATTCAGAAAGCTCCCAACATCATCCGTCTACCATTTAGCCATAACATAGCTTTGCTTTCTCATCTTCTATTTTGAAGAGAAACATATCTGGGACCATTGCATGAAGTATACCTTTACCACCCATCCATGTATGGGATTGATGTTTTACATTTGTTTGTCTTAAGGCACATAGGTGCGTCTTATGTCCCACGTCCCTGTTCAGAGGACAAGGGATATTTCTGCATATTCTTAGTGACATAATTCCACCTTTAAACCCTGCTGGTTAAAAAGTAGCAGACTTTCTAACTGTGTAACTTTTGGTAACTTATTTTCTTTCCATGATCCTCAGTTTTCCCATTTGAAAATAGGCCGTGATGCTTCTCATGGTATTGTGGAGCATAAATAGGATCTGGAAAAAGGGTACAGGTGAACCTAGTTCCAAGGCAGGAACAGAGATGCAGATGCAGAGAATGGACGTGTGGACATGGGGTTGGGGGGAGGAGAGGGTGGAACAAATTGGGAGATTAGGACTGACGTATATTCACTACCATGTGTAAGACAGAAAGCTAGTAGGAAGCTGCCATATAACACGGGGAGCGCGGCTCACTACTTTCTGATGACCTAGAGAGGTGGGATGGGGGTGAGAGGGAGGGGATATATGTATGGTTGACCTACTCTGTTGTACAGCAGAAACTAACACAATATTGTAAAATAATTATATTCCAGTTAAAAAAAAGTTTTGTAAAAAGTCTACATGGTGATTCAGGTAATAGAACACAATATAGACACTCAATGAATTAGAGTCTGCTTCTTCTTGCCTGATTGAGCCCTTTTCTTAGTAATTGAATTGCATGCTTATTATGATTCCGCAACTTCATTAGCACAAAGGGAATTTAAAATCAAGGACAGATTGTTCTAGAAAGACATGGGAACTAGGTTCCATCACTCTACCTGGATTCACAGACTGGAAGGCTAAATTTGCCTCCTGTCTTGTATCTCAGAAAGGAGTTCAACCTTTTTCCGTTTTTTAAAAAGATGAATCTAGTATACACCATAAGAGGTGGCTAATACCTAATGCTCTGATATTCGTTAAAAGAATTAACTGGCTAGTCACACACACATTTTCAAAATGGAGAAAGGCAAGATTTATGGATAGAACTCTCAGATCTCTGGTAACATGCCTAGCAAAATCCTTTTCTTAATTATTCCATTGCTTTTCCATATGTTAGTTTATTACACTTGCATATAACTACAAATTCATAAGGACTGATGGCCTCCATTTCCATTTCACATTGTCAGGCTGGCAGATTTGCCTGGAACACACAAAGCAGTTTAAATATTTCCTGTCCTACAGTTTGCTGCTGACAGGTCTAGGAAAAATTCGTTCTGTTAAAAAAAAAGTCACTTTCAACTATAAGTACCACATCCCTCAGATAGTAATTTTGAAGAATTTTGCTGCAGGGCAATCATTGTGATGTTTTATGGTGTCGCTCCCTTTTTAGACAAGGCATGCAAAAGTCCCTTCTTCCTACTACTGTTAATATTTCTCATGTTTTTACAATTAAGAAAAGCTTAAAGGTTAACTTCTTCCATCTTTTCTGATCTAGTCATGATAGTCTCTGACACATGCGATCATTCTATTAGTAGAAAAATGAATGCACACCCACTATAGCCCTGGAGATACATGGCTTTGTGAACATGTTCCAAACAGAGAAATAAACAGACAAACACAATCTAGCATTAGATGAATTAATCAACCAAAGACTCACCACCGGTGATCCATAGAGAATTAAATTGATTCTGAAGAAGAGGGCTGATTTATTAGCAAAGTATGCTTAGAGGCAGTTTGGACTGGAGCTTAAGATGGTCAACTTACTCTGCTACATTTTGCTAAAATCCCTTTTGATGGGAAGTTCACAGATCATAGGTAAATACATTGCAAAGCTTTAAACCTTGGCTGAAGCTCAATCTTCAACTATTTTACTTTTTTAATCGACATATAGTTGATTTACAATGTTCTGTTAGTTTCTGGTGTACAGCAAAGGGATTCATATGTGTGCACATATTCTTTCCTAGAATTCTTTTCTCTATGCTATATAGTAAATCCTTTTCATTTATCTGTTTTATATATAAAGGTTTACATGTACCTGACAATCCTGAACTCTTAATTTATGTCCTTCCCCACTTTCCCCTTTGGTAACCATAGTTTGTTTTCTATGTCTGTGAGTCTAGTTCTGTTTTGTGAAAGTGAAATTCACTCTATGGACTATACAGTCCATGGAATTCTTCAGGCCAGAATACTGGAGTGGGTAGCTGTTCCTTTCTCCAGGGGATCTTCCCAACCCAGGGATTGAACTGGGGTCTCCTGTACTGCAGGCGGATTCTTTACCAAGCTGAACCAGCAGGGAAGCCCAAGAATAACAGAGTGGGTAACCTATCCCTTCTCCAGCGGATCTTACCCACCCAGAAATCAAACTGGGGTCTCCTGCATTGCAGACGGATTCTTTATCAGCTGACCTACCAGTTCTGTGTTGTAAATACATTCATTTTTATTATTCTTCATATCCCACATATAAACAATATCATATATCTGTCTTTCTCTTCCTGACTTCACTTAATATGATCATCTCTAGGTCCATCTGTGTTGCCGCAAATGGCATGATTTCATTCATTTACTATGGCTGAGTAATTCAGTCCTCAACTTATAATATTACTAACCAAGCATTTTACATCAGCTATTGTGATGAACTATAGCAATATCCTTAGGGTTGCTTCATTAAGGACCACAGTACCATTGGTGGTATCCCAAAGGTGGGGATTAATTTGTTTCATACTGTACACAGGTATGTTTCACTAATGAAGGATGGAGTGTGGGTTCTTTCTTCACAAGTCTACTATTTTGACTTTTCAAGCATGTTCTCTATAGAAAGGTTTTCACTGTTGTTGGTTCTAAGATGTGTTTTGTACATGATATGGAAAGTTCACCCAGAACTCTATGTGATAATATTTGTCCTATGTTTTTCTGCTGGAGATCTTCCAGGACACCTCCATGTCATATGTTCCCATTCTTTCTTCCCTCCTTCTTATCAGAAACCTGGTTTTATTTGAATACCCATCCTTACTTACAGCAAGTGGATTCAGAGAATGCTGACATCATCCTCCATCATAGCCAAGCATTGTGGTACTATCCCCTTGACTGGATTTAGATGAGTTTAGAAAGTCAGCCTCAAACATTTCATAGTATCTGGTGATTGTTTTGGGGGCAAGCGATCAAAGATTGAATCTGGCACAAGCTGATCAAGAGGAAGCACTTCCATTTGATAGTTGCAGGAGAGCTGCGCTTCTTTCTCTGGCTGAATGTGAGCAAAGAATCCCTTTGCCCAGGGGTTTGATGATATCCACGAAGGCCGCATGGAGGACAAAACCAAGCAACAGCGGAGCAGAACTGAGAGAAGTACAGTGAAACAGGGTGGGCTCCCTGGACTGGCCACCACCCCCGAGCCTGCCGCCCCAGACTCCTTAGGAGGTGGCATGAGACATTTGCTCGTGGTGTTGGCATGTGTGAACTAGGCCCCCTGATTCTTGCATTCTGAGATCATCTCAACTGAGGACATACTGGTACCTCATCAATGCAGTAATAAGACCCTTAGGTGGCCCACAATCTGTTGTCTGTAAGCAGGAGACCTAGGAGAGCTGGTGGTGTAAGCCCAGGCAGGGTCCATAGGTCTGAGAAGCAGAGGAGCTGGTGGTATTAATCCCAGTCCGAAAGTAGGACAAGATGAGATGTCCCAGCTCCAGCAGTGAGGCAAGGGACAAGGGGGTAAATTTCCTCCTTTTCTTAGTGTATAATGTAATACTGATATAAAGAAAAGGAGAATAATACTATAATTATATAAATATATACACATATGGAGATAGATATATAGCTATGTACCTATTTCTCTGTCCATTATCTGTCCATTATCTATTTACCTATCATCCCCCTATTATCTATCATGTATCTATCTATCTGGGTATCCTGGGTGGTAAAGAATCCACCTGCCAATGCAGAAGATGCAAGAGACAGGGGTTTGATCCCTAGGTCAGAAAGATCCCCTAGAGAAGGAAATGGCAACCAACTCCAGTAGTCTTGCCTGGAAAATTCTATGGACAGAGGAGCCTGATGGGCTACAGTCTAGAGGGTCGTAAAGAATTAACACGACTGAGCAACTGAGCACATTTATCTATCATCTATCATCTGTATATTATCTATCTATCTACCTACCTACCTACCTATTGATCAGGTTTTCTTTGGAAAACCTTGACAGATACAGGAGAAGAGAAAGGAATAGGGGAGAGGGAACAGGAGGAGAGAAAAAGGGAAAAGATAGTCTCTTTCACCAAAGTAAGAGTCGAGAAGGCATGTCTTCTGCATTTGTATTCATAATCTCTTTGAAGCAAAAGAGGAATTGTATTTAAGGATAAATCAATCCCTTTTGCTTAGGCTAAATTTAAGGAATAATTTAACCACACAACTGAAAAGACTGGTTTATACCAACTGAAAAGACAGATTTTTTTCCCCCTAATTTCCCCATATTGCAAAGCTCTAACTCTGCATTTACCACCCGTCACACAAAGATTAATAGAGCAAAGAGCTTGTGGAAATGTTACTTAAAAAAGGAGTTTTCTTTAATTCTACACCAACTCAAATTTTCAGCATCTATTGAAATTTCCAGTTTTCTTAGCATCTGTCAAGAAAATAATGCTTTTTTTGATCACTTCTGAGTTAAAGAACACTGGGAAAACAGTTAAGCCCCACATGAGAAAACCACTACTTTTTGAAAATACATATTTTAATGTGCTCTTTGGAAAAAATGTTCAAAAATTTTAATAATATTCTTTTCTCATGACTGACACATAATTACCAGCATGTTTATATTTAGACTCTTCATGTTTTGTATGAGAGCTCTCTGCCTTCCCTTATGCTTTACAGCCAACATTGTGAATGCAGAATGACTTCTTATTTAAGATAAACATTATCTAAAAGAAAGAAACTAAGGTATCCTAGAGACTCTCTTATTTGGGGCTGTTCTTCACATGCTATTCTATTACAGGACATTTGTATTTTCAAGTCTTGGGTTCTTATTAAAAAGACACCAGATGCATACTAAGTTAACCTTAAAATGCATTCCAATATACAGTACATGCCAGGGAAGGCAATGGCAACCCACTCCAGTACTCTTGCCCGGAAAATCCCATGGACAGAGGGGCCTGGTAGGCTGCAGTCCATGGGGTTGCGAAGAGTCGGACACGACTGAGCGACTTCACTTTCATTTTTCACTTTCATGCATTGGAGAAGGAAATGGCAACCCACTCCAGTGTTCTTGCCTGGAGAATCCCAGGGAGGGCAGAGCCTGGTGGGCTGCCATCTATGGGGTCACACAGAGTTGGGCACAACTGAAGTGACTTAGCAGCAGCAGCAGCATACAGTACATGCAGACGAATACTGCTTGATTCCCCTTACATAAGGTATTGAGAATAGTCAAACCCATAGAGTCAGAAAATATATTGGTAGATGCCAAGGGCCAGGGGGTGAGGTGGATGGGGAATTAGTGTTTAGTGGGGACAGCGTTTCAGTTTGGGAAGGTGAAAAAGTTGGGAGATGGATGATGGTGAGAGTGGTACAGCAATGTGAATATCCTTAGTGCCACTGAACTGTACAGTTAAATATGGTTAAATTAGTATGTTTTATATTATGTGACTTTTACCACAATAAAAAAAAATTTAAAAAGACAACAAATGCCATTTGTCCATTCATATCAAATGTCAAATGTCATTCACGTCTTGACAATATTTTTGGATGGTGGAGTCACCAGCTTTCGTAGAAGCTATGCAGTCAGACATCTGAATACTTAGTCTTATCTGACAGATTTGCATGCTTCTTTGAAGAGTAAGTTTGCAAAATCTATGCGAGCAAGCAACATAAAGAGGCACAGTGGAATCCATGTGTGCCCCTTACAGCATCTGTGTCTTTCTTCTTGCTTTAATAGTCAGAGACACTTCGAGGAACCATTTCTCATCCTTGGGAAATGGACTTGGGAAAATCAGGATTTGAGACTTGCATAGTCCTCAACATTGTGCTACCAAGAGGGGATCAGCCTGAGGGTGACGCTGGTTCCTGGGTGAGAACCAGTATGAGAGAATTTCAGGGAAGCAGACTCAGATTCTGGGTGATATCACATAACTTTTTCGAGTAAGATTGGTCAGAAGTCAGCCTTTGGTCTTTGAAATTATGTTTCCAGAGGACTTGGCTCATTGCTAGGGACATCTGGTCTACCCATTTCCTCAGTACTGAAGCCTCAGTTTTATTTAGGTATAGACTTGCCATATATTGCACACCCCTAGAATTGTACTATAATGCAGCCCTCTTTCAGAGCCCCTGGACTCAGCCCAAAGACTTCATTTCCCAAATATGACCATATGATTATGTTCTGACTGAGGAGTTATAAGCAGAAGTGTAGGGGGAGGCTCCTTACAGGAAGCAGACTCTGATATTAGGTGAATTTTAGGTTCCTTTCCTTCCTCCTCTTTAAGTCTGTAACTCAAACTTGATGGCTGGGGCTCATTAGCTGTTTTGGATCATGAGGTGATTTGAGAATGGAGTCCCATGGTGGAGAGATACATCCAGGTGGCTCCTGGAGCCCTGATAACCAGGAAGTCACCATATGTGTCTCAAAATGCCTACCTCTGGACTTCTTTCTGATGCAAAAGAGATAAACCTCCATTGCTGTTACAGTCGTTGTATTTTGGGGTCTCTTGAATGCAGCCAAATGAATCTAATTTTACACAGTGAGTCAATCAATTCTGATTTCTGCATAAACCAATTTGGATCGAATTTGAATATGTCCTAACAGATTCATCATTGTCATCCTGTGCCCACACAACAGTTTACTTAAGTCTCCATGTACAGAACTTAGCTATTATTACTTACTATTTTTTTAAATTAAAGTATAGTTGATTTACAATGTTGTATTATTTTCAGGTGTAGAGCAAGTGATTCAATTATACACAGATATTTACTTACTGTTTAAAATGCTAAAGTCATTCCATTTAAAATTGAGTCATTTCATCTTTATAGGACATTCAAAGCTTATTTCCCCATGATTTCTTGAAAAACTTGCAGAAGAATAATATTGAGAAAATAATAAATACTTCAATATTTTGTGCTAATATCCACAAACATACCTTCTTTCTTTGTTATTATTCTTAATAGTAACAAGGGTATTTATTGTACAGTCACTAAGTGCCAGATCCTGTGCCAAACATTTCACTTTGACTCAGTACATTTTACATCATCCTATAAGGTATCTTCATTGATGAAATCATTATTATGCCCACATTCTAGATAAGAAAAGTGAGGTGCAGAGAGGTAATCTAATTTGCAAAGGGTCCACACAATTATAAGCTCTCACGCCTGGGATACTAATTCAGCTCCATCTGATTCATTCTATATCACAAGCATGTTTATAAGAGACTCTACTGTGGGCGAGACACTGGTCTAAGTGCTACAGATCCAGCATGAGCCCCACAGGCCTTGCCTCTATTTCCTTGGTGTTTGTAGGCTGAACAAAATCAATCTATTATATGTTAGGTGTCAAGAAACACCATGGAGAGAAAGAAATAGAGATAAGGAGGTCAGAGTGAGATAGCATGCTCTTTAGATAAGGTGGTGGAGGTTGCTGTTGTTCAGTTGCTAAGTCTTGCTTGACTCTTTGTGACCCATGGACTGTAGCACACCAGGTTCCTCTGTCCTTCAGCATCTCCGAGAGTTTGCTCAAATTCATATCCATTGAGTTAGTGATGCCATCTAATCAGCTCATCCTCTGCCTCCCCTTCTCCTTTTGCCTTCAATCCTTCCCTGCATCTGGGTCTTTTCCAATGAGTTGGCTCTTTACATCAGGTGGCCAAAGTATTGGGGCTTCAGCTTCAGCATCAGTCCTTCCAATGAATATTCAGGGTTGATTTCCTTTGGGATTGACTGGTTTGATATCCTTGCTGTCCAAAGGACTCTTAAGATACAGTGACAGAGGAAGCTTTCCTGATGAATTTGGATTTTATGGACCACAATCTGGACCATGTGGTATATAATGCCAAATTCTATCTCTAACATTCCAGTTGAGCTATTTCAAATCCTGAAAGATGACGCTGTGAAAGTGCTGCACTCAATATGTCAGCAAATTTGAAAAACTCAGCAGTGGCCACAGGACTGGAAAAGGTCAATTTTCATTCCAATCCCAAAGAACGCTCAAACTACCACACGATTGCACTCATCTCACACGCTGGTAAAGTAATGCTCAAAATTCTCCAAGCCAGACTTCAGCAATACATGAACCGTGAACTTCCAGATGTTCAAGCTGGTTTTAGAAAAGGCAGAGGAACCAAGGATCAAATTGCCAACATCCCCTGGATCATCGAAAAAGCAAGAGAGTTCCAGAAAAACATCTATTTCTGCTTTATTGACTATGCCAAAGCCTTTGACTGTGTGGATCACAATGAACTGTGGAAAATTCCAAAAGAGATGGTAATACCAGACCACCTGACCTGCCTCCTGAGAAATCTGTATGCAGGTCAGGAAGCAACAATTAGAACTGGACATGGAACAACAGACTGGTTTCAAATAGGAAAAGGAGTATGTCAAGGCTGTATATTGACACCGTGTTTATTTAACTTATATGCAGAGTAGATCATGAGAAACGCTGGGCTGGAAGAAGCACAAGCTGGAATCAAGATTGCCGGGAGAAATATCAATAACCTCAGATATGCAGATGGCACCATCCTTATGGCAGAAAGTGAAGAGGAACTAAAAAGCCTCTTGATGAAAGTGAAAGAGGAGAGTGAAAAAGTTGGCTTAAAGCTCAACATTCAGAAAACTAAGATCATGGCATCTGGTCCCATCACTTCACGGGAAACAGATGGGGAAACAGTGGAAGCAGTGTCAGACTTTATTTTGGGGGGCTCCAAAATCACTGCAGATGGTGATCGCAGCCATGAAATTAAAAGACACTTACTCCTTGGAAGGAAAGTTATGACCAACCTAGATAGCATATTAAAAAGCAGAGACATTACTTGGCCAACAAAGGTCTGTCTAGTCAAGGCTATGGTTTTTCCAGTGGTCATGTGTGGATGTGAGAGTTGGACTGTGAAGAAGGCCGAGTGCTGAAAAATTGATGCTTTTGAACTGTGGTGTTGGAGAAGACTCTTGAGAGTCTCTTGGACTGCAGGAGATCCAACCAGTCCATCCTAAAGGAGATCAGTCCTGGGTGTTCATTGGAAGGCCCGATGCTGAAGTTGAAACTCCAGTACTTTGGCTACCTCATGCAAAGAGTTGACTCATTGGAAAAGACCCTGATGCTGGGAGGGATTGGGGGCAGGAGGAGAAGGGAACGACAGAGGATGAGATGGCTGGATAGCATCACTGACTCGATGGACATGAGTTTGAGTAAACTCTGGGAGTTGGTGATGGACAGGGAGGCCTGGCGTGCTGCAATTCATGGGGTCACAAAGAGTCAGACATGACTGAGCGACTGCACTGAACTGAACTGAACCCTAACATATAAGCAGGTAGCTAGTATCTCAAAAATACATGGATCCTGATATCTTCCAAAAGTTTGAGTTGCGTTTAGGTCATCTCTTTTGTGAGAAAAATATCAAGTTCCACAGATAGACAACAGTGGCTTGGCTATTGGCCTAGATGTCTGAAAAGCCCGTGGATCATCTATGCAATCCTGTTTTCTGAGAGGTGTTTTACCTTCTGGTAATTGCTGCCAAGATTCTGGAGGTCCTGGAGTGAGCAAGTCCTTAGCAAATAATTCAAGAGACAAGGAAATGTTGATGCTGAGATTTAGTGGCAAGCATGCCCTTAGATCAGTTACCAGCTCTCTTTTTCCTGTACCACCTTCAACTCTTGGATAATGAGGTTAATTGGAAGGTTAATGGAAGCAGTACAGCCAACAAATTTTATGATCCAGTGGAAATCACCAAAGAGGAAGATGATGAAGTTAACCAAAGAATGTGAGGAAGATTTAAGAAGAATAAACATCATGAGTGTGTGTGAGTTGGGGGGGTCTCCCAGGACTCTGCAAAGATGGAAGGCATTCATTTGATTCTAAGTGTCAGGAAGGTTTGTTTCGCTCAAGAGGGGAAGTAACAAGTACAGGGCCAAGTAGTCAAAATTGAGATGTTGAGAGTGTGATCATGGCTCAGACTACCTGCTCTGGCTACCCTGAATCTTTTGGAAACTCTTTATGGAGCGGCATGTGGTGGGAAATGTATCCGTGTTTACTGCAGAAAATATACTTTTCTCATGCTAATGTTACTATTTAAATTTGTTTTTATTTTTAGGGAAGTTTTCATGCAAAGTGATTTAGTCACTAAGCCCTGTCTGACTCTTGCGACCCCATTGACTGTAGCCCTCCAGGCTTCTCTGTCCATGGGAGTTTCCAGGCAGGAATATTGGAGTTGCCATTTTCTTCTCCAGGGGATCTTCCCAACCCAGGGGTCAAACCCTGGTCTCCTGCATTGCAGGTGGCAAAAAGGTCAAACCTTACAGCATAACTGGACTCCAAGGGAGGGGATGTTCTCAACTTGCAGAAGAAGAAACTGAGACAAAGATAAGAAGAGATTATGTCTTCATTAGATCAGCAATGGGCAAATTATGGCCAGCAAGCTATAGTGTTTGTACAGCCTGCAGCTAAGAATAGTTTTTATATTTGGGAGAAAAAGACAGTTTTTACATTTGGAAAAAAATCAAGAGAAGCAAACTTTTTTTTGGTGACACATGTACATTACATAAAATTCAAATTTCAGTCCCCAGAAATAGTTCCACTGGGACTCAGCCACGCCCATGTGCTTACGTGTTATGGCTGCTTCTGAGCTACAAGAATACGGCTGAATCGTTGCAACAAAGACTGTATGGTCTGCAAACCTGAAAATATTTACTATCTGTGCCCTCATAGAAAGCATTTGTCAACGCCATTGCTTTTGGCCCTTTTGGAGCTATTGCTCCTTTTACATAACAAATGAAGTAGTGCTGACTTTATTATCCAAAATAAGAACCATAATGAATATAATCTTCCAACACACATGCTTAAAAAGAAACAGTATAACATTGTAACTGAATTATAAAAGCAGAAATAAAAGTGAATTGTTTATAATAAAATAATATGTACTTCAATGCATGCATTTGGGGGCAGGAGCTATAAAAAAAGACATAATGGTGCATGCAGGCTAATTTCACCTAATTGTCAAAGGAGTGTGAATAAGATAACTATTAGTGCAGATGGACACTGATGCCTGTATTTGCAATACAAACTCCACAGCTGGTATTGATGCAGTTCCTTAACCACACTTTTGATTGACAGGAGCTGGTGCTATTGATAGAACAACACAGTCATTGAGAAATGGTGGCTCATCGGGAAGGAAGTAAGAGAAAACAAAAGCCAACCTTTATTTTCACCCAATGATCTTCTTCCATTTACTGGACCCAACCAGTGGGCAAGACAGCCCACTGGAGGTGATCCACACAAGAAACACTTCAATAGCATAGCTCAGGGTGCAGAAGAGTGAAGTGTGGGCCCACAGACCATGTGGAGAATGTACAGACCACCATCTCAAAAAACAGCATGATGGCCCTCTCAGTTTCCCAAACCAAAGGTTTAGCACTGTACTGTCTAACGTGATAGACATTAGCTCATATGAGTATTGAAATTTAAATTAATTCAATCACATGAAATATTCAGTTCCTCACTGATACAAACCACCTTTCCAGAGCTCAATAATCCCATGGGGCAATGGCCACCATATTAGACAGCTCATATTTTAGAACATCTCTTTTTTTTTCCATATATTTTTATTAGTTGGAGGCTAATTACTTTACAGTATTGTAGTGGTTTTTGCCATACATTGACATGAATCAGCCATGGATTTACATGTGTTCCCCATCCCGATCCCCCCCTCCCGCCTCCCTCCCAATCCCATCCCTCTGGGTCTTCCCAGTGCACCAGCCCTGAGCACTTGTCTCATGCATCCAACCTGGGCTGGTGATCTGTTTCACCCTTGATAGTATACTTGTTTCAGTGCTGTTCTCTCAGACCATCCCACCCTCGCCTTCTTCCACAGAGTCTAAAAGTCTGTTCTGTACATCTGTATCTCTTTTTCTGTTTTGCATATAGGGTTATCATTACCATCTTTTAAAATTCCATATGTATGCATTAGTATACTGTATTGGTCTTTATCTTTCTGGCTTACTTCACTCTGTATAATGGGCTCCAGTTTCATCCATCTCATTAGAACTGATTCAAATGAATTCTTTTTAATGGCTGAGTAATATTCCATAGTGTATCTGTAACACAGCTTCCTTATCCATTCATCTGCTGATGGGCATCTAGGTTGCTTCCAGAACATCTCAGAGTTTCCCAGGTGGCACAGTGGTAAAGAATCTGCCTGCCAATGCAAGAGATGCAAGAGAAGTAGGTTTGATCCCTGGGTTGGGAAGATCCCCTGGAGGAGGAAATAGCAACCCCCTCCAGTAATCTTGCCTGGAAAATCTCATGGACAGAGGAAACTGGTGGGCTACAGTCCACAAATTCCAAAGAGTTGGACACGACGGAGTAACTGAGCAACGAGAGTCCTGTTGGACTATAAGAAAACAGTGGCTAATCTAGGCTATTTCATCTCCCCATCCAAAAACACTCCTTATCATAAGCAGTTTCTGATGGCTATACTGAGAAAGGACAACCCAAGACCTTCCACTTGTCTTCAATATCGCCATCATCCTAGCCCAAGTCCTCATCCTTTTCCACTTGGACCATTAAAGTAGCCTCCAGTGTGATATTTCCATTTTCATTGTTGCCCCCCTTCCAAATTTGTTCTTCCCTTGGTGTTCAGAGTGATATTTTAAAAACAGATCATGAATCAGATGAGATTTAAACACAGAGAAATCAGAAATCAGACTGCACGTATCATGGCTGATAAGGTACCTACTCCAGGGTCTGCTTGCCCTGACCTCATCTCCCCATCTCACTGTTCTCCAGCTTCACTGGATGCTCTCTATTCTAAGGCTCATCAAGCTGGCCTTGCTGTGGGCTTTGGCATCCACTTCTCCTTCTGTCTGGAAAGCCAGCTCTTCTCAGATCTCTCCATTTGGGTCCTTTATGGCAGCTCAAATATCACCCCTGCAGAGATGACCCCATCTCAAAGAGTTTGACCAGCCAGTCCTTCTCCTTCCCAATCTTCGGTAATATTTTCTCCTAAACATAGATCAGTTCTGAATTCACCTTGGCCAATTATTTTTCACTTGTTTTTTAAGTTGAACAATGCTTGGTTTGGGCTTCCCAGGTGGTACGAGTGGTAAGGAACCCTCCTGTCAGTGCAAGAGACATGAGATGCATGGGTTTGACCCCTGCGTTGGGAAGATCCCTTGGAGGAGGGCATGGAAACCCACTCTAGTATTCTTGCCTAGAGAATCTCATGGACAGAGGAGTCTGGCGTGCTGCAGTCCAAAGGATCTCAAAGAGTCGGACATGACTGAAGCAACTTGGCATGCATGCTTGGTTTACAAAGTTGTCTTAGTCTCAGGTATAGAGCAAAGTAATTCAGATATTTATATATAAAGAAAATACATAAATATGTATGTATTTATATGGAGTTTCCCTGGTGGCTCAAATGGTAAAGCGTCTGCCTACAATGCGGGAGACCCAGGTTCGATCCCTGGGTTGGGAAGATCTCCTGGAGAAGTAAATGGCAACTCACTCCAGTATTATATATTCTTTTTCTATTATATGTAATTACAAGATATTGAATACAGTTCCCTGTGCTATATAGTAGGTCCTTGTTGTTTATTTGTTTGATATATAGCACTGTGTGTATGTTAATTCCAAATTCTTAGTTTATCCCACCCACCCCCCTTCCCCTTTGGTAGCCGTAAGTGTGTATTCTATGTCTGTGAGTCTATTTCAGTTTTATAAATATGTTCATCTGGATCATTTTTTTTAGATTCCACACATTAAGTGATATCACACATTTTTCCTTTTCTGCCTGACATATTTCCCTTAATATGATGTCTATGTCGATCCATGTTGTTGCAAGAGCATTATTTCATTCTTTTTTATGGCTGAGTAGTAGTCCATTATATTAATACAATATGCAGCACACTTCCTTTATCCATTCATCTCTTTGTGGACATTTAGGTTGCTCTCATGTGTTGGCTGTTGTGAATAGTGCTGCTATGAACATTGGGGTACATGTATCTTTTCAAATGACAGTTTTGTCTGGATGGATGCCCAGGACTGCTGGATCATATGGTACATTTTTTACCAGCCACCTCCCATGAGTGGGATGCATGCTCTGTTATCCCCTTCTCACAAAGGCCAGTGCCTGGCACATAGAGGGAGCTCGGTAAGTGCTTCTTCAATGGACTGCCTTTCTGGGGTGCCTGCAAAATGAGTTACTTCATGAGCATTTGTTCACTGAGAACAACCAGTTGTACAGCCTCTGGGGCTGTAATAACCACACGACTAAACAACAATAGCAGTAAGTCTCCCGATTTGTTTTGCGCCATGTACCTTTAAAAGCACCAAGGTGCAGCCGCCACTGTCTCATTATAAATCACCTCTGGAGAGGACAGCTCATTGGCGAGCATCAAAGGGAGCACAGTGGGCGGAAAAGAAAAGGCAGTGGCTTTGTGCGTAATAAATAATTCATTTTCAGATGACTTTCCCTATTTCAGTTAAGACTTCTCAATTTCATATTTTTACGAGTGCACATTCTTGCATTTGCATTTTCCAAAGATCTTGCCACATACTGAACTGATCAACAGCCTTAACTCTGTTTTCAGAGAGGTGCGGCGCACAGGTTGTGAGCACTGACTCTGCAGCCCGTCTATCTAGAATCTAATTCCACCTCAGTGTCTCAACTGAATTGCTTGGCGCCATTCTTCAAACACTGCATGCTTTTATCCATCTGTGAAATGGGCATAAGAATAGTCCAGGGACATCCCTGGTGATCCAGTGGTTAAGAATCTGCCTGCCATTGCAGGTGTGGACAGGGTTCAGTCCCTGCTCTGGGAAGATCCCAAACCTGTGTGTCTTAGACTAAGCCCATGCACCACAATTATTGAGCCTGTGTGCTTAGAGCCTATGATCTGCAACAAGAGAAGCCAGTGCAATGAGAAGCCCGCACACCACAACTAGAGGGCAGCAATAAAGACCCAGCAGAGCCAAAAATAAATAATAAAATAAAAGTAAATAAAATAAAAAAAAGAGTAGTACCAACATCAGTGGGTCTCTTAGAATTGAATGAGTTAATCCCTGCAAGGAGGGACCTAGAGCCATACCTGGTACATAATAAACAGTAAGGATCCAGTGTCATTATGACTGACGGTGTTTTGGGGAGTCATAGGGACTCAACAGACACACAAAGAAAAGAGTGCATCTTGGAGCAGAGATTTTTCTCAAGGCCTGTTGCAGCGTCTGAATTTGCACTTGGTTGAGAAAGTATAGAAATGAAAGCAGTGCCATGCCGTCCAATGTGACTGAATTTTCAAAAAGTCTGAGAAAACAACAGAGGGTATCTGGCATATTAATTAGCAGGCTGACACAGGAAAAGGATATCACGAAAAGTCAAATAAGAAAAAGAGCCAAGAAATCTGCTTTGATGACAAAAATGAAAAGAAACTTCATTACTGGAGCCAAGAGAGAGAGTTTTTCTTCCATAATTTGGGAGCCTTATCTCAAGTCCAGATCTCAGAAGGTGACTGTCAGGGCACATGACCTGTGCTAAGTTCACAGCTGATGGGGGATGAAGCAGCTGGTGTGACCCTACAAGACCCGCACGGCTCTAGTGAGTGGTAAAACTGTTCTCCAGGCTTCTAGTATGGGTGTTACCATGCCTTCAGCCAGGAATACAAATGTGAAGGGGACATGGTTTGCTAACAACCACGGTGTTTGCAGGAGATCATCCAGGAAAGGTGGTGTGCAAGAAGATTAACTCCTGAAGATCCTAAAATCAGGGGAAGGTACGGGAGAAGAAAGGGCAGTTCATTTGCTTTAAGGAGACAAATGTATTCGATTCAGGAAAGCTTACTTAAAATGCATTTATTTCATCAGGAGCTTTACAATAGCAAATTATATGGTAATGAGCGTGGGGGTGAGTTTTGTCTGTAAGGTTTACAGAAATGGAATTTCTGCTGAATCCTGGAATTAGGAGGACATGCCTTGATTGGTAAGATTTAAGAAGATGCAAATGAGACCAGGAGGGAAGAGGTTATTTGATGATTACTTTCTTGAAACCCCCAAAATTGTAGAAGAAAGAACTCAGGCCTCAGTCAAATAAGAGAAGGATCTGGCTACATCTAAACTGCATGGTTCCCTGGGACTTTCCTGCTGGTCCATTGGCTAAGACACTGTGCTCCCAATGCAGGGGGCCTGGATTCGATCCCTGGTCAAGGAACTAGATCCCACAAGTTCCAAATAAGAGTGTGTGTGTCACAACTTAAGATCCTGTGTGCTGCAACTGAAACCCGGCACAGCTAATATATAAATAATAAAATTTTAAAAATGGCTGCTACCTGCTCTGGTCTGGCTTATGAGGCCCTTAACTAAGGCAAACTCAAGAGAAGAAGGCATTTGGTTTGGACGTACATGGTAAGTCAGGAGTGGCGCCCTGGAGTCTCGCTCCTTCTACTTTGGAAGAGGGACCTGGAGATAAGAAGGATTTAGGTGGAGTTCAAACAGTAAGATGACATAAGGAAGGACTTTGAAGGTACATAAAAGGACATCCTGAGTTTATGTCTTTCTAAGCATCTTGGGTACAGCTGTTGCTCCCAATGGTGTGATCTCAACCAGCAAAAAGAACTGAAGAGTATGTGAATTCCCCAACTTGATTGTTACCCTCACTGTGAGCAAGGAAATTGTGCAGTAGTCACAGCAGAAGGTTCAATAAGAATCACGTGCGGCTGTGAAGATCCAGAAGGACTCCCTGGAGGAGGCAGTGGGGGAAATGGGCTTATACAGAGAATTCTGAGTGATATCTGTTCTCCCACGAGTGTCATGTTTGAAGAAAGCTTTGGAATATATCAAATCTCACTTCATCAAGAGCACATGGCACATCTGACTCTGTTTTTGCTTAAAAACTATGTTGGCCTTCCCCAAGCATCTTCAGGGCTGGGTCTGGCAGACACATCTGTACTCTTATATCATCTTATGTAAATGCCATGGAACGTCACCATCACCAAGTCACTTTAGGGTAACAGTTCTCCTTTTGATTATTTTCAAGGATAACTGCCTGTCCAGACTGTGTCTTGTGATTAATTTATATCTAAAGTTCCAACTCAATTCTAATAACTAAAATTCAGGGACTTCCCTGGTAGTCAAGTGGCTAATACTCTATGCTAATACTCTGTGCTCCCAGGGGGCACAGGTTCAATCCCTGGTCAGGTAACTAGATCCCACACGCTGCAACTAAGAGTTTGCAAGCCGCAACTAAAGATTTCACATGCCTCAATGGAGATCAAAGATCTCATGTGCCACAACTAAGACCCGGTGTAATCGAATATAAATAAATATTAAAAAAATAAAATTCAGTGGTCAAGGCTGAGACACAGCAAAATCAGAAACATCAGAAGCTCAGCATTAAGAGGAGGGTCTGCCCTTACAATCCAGAGGAGAGCTGAGTCACCCACATCCATCCTGCATTAAGAATAGCCATCATATTTATGGTACCCAAATTGCTACTGCCCAGCATGAATGAAAACATTGTTTGTTTTATATTAAAATAAAGAACACACGTTAATAGGTTTGAAAGGATATTCAACTAACTGATACGGCTTTCAAATTGATGAATATCAGTTTCATCATTGTTGAATCCCCACAGAAGCTCAAAACACTTGCTTTAGCCAAAACACAGGAGGCAGATAGGAGAGAATGATAAAGAGCCTTGATAAACTGGGTGCCCACTCCCCACCCCGGAAGAATATCTTCTGACTCTTCTAGGAAATGCAAACATGCTCCCCAGAACCCGACAATGACATGCAGTTACAGACAAACACTAATTAGACTAACGGCAATGCTCATTTAATGACCTTTTCTTCAGTATTTTCTCCCAAAGGACAAAAAAAAAAAAAAGATTTACTCAGGAGATAGTAAGGGATCATTTTCTGAAGAGAAAAAAAAAATACTGTAATAACAGAGAGATACACAAATGGACTTAGGCAAAAGACAGATTTTAAGGCCATGGACATCAGGAAAAAATATGCAAAATATTGAGAAAGAAATAAGCATCTTTTGGAAAATGAACTTTGAATGGAAGGTTTTAACTGCGTCTCATCTCAAAGCTTTCCTGGAGATGAAGTTACACATCTCAGAAAGAACAGAGGGGCCGTGTGCTCACCCCTGGTATACAGGGAGTCACAACTGCATTTATTTTAGCATTATTTTCTAAAGATTATAGTCCTACCTATTCAAATATGCTGTGGGGGGGGGACATTTTAATATTTGGAGGTTTTACAAGAACACAAAAAACAGGCATGATTTTTCCTCTTGGTTATAATTAGGAAGAGAGGAAAAGATTTCCACTATGGAAAAGATCAGTAGATTTGACTGCAAAAAAATTAAACAAATACCCACAAACTTTCGCATGCTATAATATATACAGTAAGTGACACCAGAAGACAAATGGTAAACTGGGAGGAATATTTATAGCGTGTTGATCGAAAGGCATGAAAACAGAAAGTAGAAGGCGTTTTTAAGGGCTGGTGGGGGGGCGCAGGGCGGGGCTAGTGTTCAGTGAGTGTAGAGTTTCAGGGTTGCCAGATGAAAATATTCTGAAGATCTGTTGCACAGCAGTGAAAATATTTAACACTAATAAACTGGACAATTAAACGGGACTGGGGCTTTCTAGGTGGCGCTAGTGGTACAGAACCTGTCTGCTAATGCTGGAGACAGAAGAGATGCAGTCTCTGGGTCCCCTGGAGGAGGGCAGTTTGGTGGCTCTTATAAAAAAATACTGCAAATTCTTTGATTACCATCCTTTGATTCAAAGGTATTTCTAAAAGTTTATCAGAGATGTGGGCAAAGAATTGAGCGTGAAAATGTAGATGACAGGAAATTTTATAATAGAAAATTCTTTTAAAAAAATTTTAAGTTTTTGTGATGCTATCATATAATCACTGCAGATGGTAATCGCAACCATGAAATTAAAAGACACTTGCTCCTTGGAAGTAAAGCAATGACAAACCTAGATAGTGTATTAAAAAAGCAGAGATTTCATTTGGCCAACAAAGGTCCATATAGTCAAAGCTACGGTTTTTCCAGCAGTCATGTATGGATGTGAGAGCTGGACATGAAGGCTGAGTGCTGAAGAATTGATGCTTTCATGCTGTGGTGTTGGAGAAGACTCTTGAGAGTCCCTTGGACAGAAGGGAGATCAAACCAGTCAATCCTAAAGGAAATCAACCCTGAATATTCACTGGGAGGACTGATGCTGAAGCTGAAGATCCAATACTTTGGCCACCTGATGCAAAGACCCGACTCACTGGAAAAGACCCTGATGCTGGGAAAGATTGAAGACAGAAGGAGAAGGGGACATCAGGGGATGAGATAGTTAGACAGCATTACTGACTCAATGGACATGAACTGGAGCAAACTCTTGGAGACAGAGGAGCCTGGCATGCCACAGTCCACGGGATTGCAGAGTCAGACATGACTTAGCGACTGAACAACAAAAACAACCATATATAGGGGAACTTTGGGGTTGGGTCTAAACTCAGACTCATCTTTTCCCCCACATCCTTCCTTCACACCTATAACCAATATATTGAAAAGTCCTCTCATTTACCTGCTAAGATGTATCCTACAATGGTCTACCTCTGCATCTCTCCACAAAGATCGCCACAGTCCACTGGAGTGGACCAGAATAACCTCAGCGTTTCCCGATATACATCTACACATACACATTCCCCATGTACATCTTTCACCAAAGACATCTACAGCTGGACACAGGCGTTCCTGTGATAAAACTCAGTCTCCCAGCCTCCCTGGCCCTGGACATGATCACTCAGCTGAGTTCACGGGCTGATGGGATGGGAGCAGAGGTGGTGGATTCAGAGAAGGGTCACCTCCTTCACGGAGAGAGGCACATCCTCCCCTTGCACCCTTCTCCTACTCCTCTTGGCTGCCACATGGACACGTCTGTTATTAATTTGGGGCCATGTGGATAAGGTCAGTGTCTTTGGAGTCACTTGGCAAGAGGATAGAATGATGCTATGTCCTACCCCTGGGGGCCACCTGGTAACGCTGCTCACATTCAGATGGGAGAGGTGGGCACAAGAAGACACCACATTTCTTAAGTCATGGTTATTTTACAGCAGCCAAAGTCGTCCTCTCTGATGCCCCCTTGCTCTCCCAAATCCATTCGCTACATACAGCCAGAGTGCTTTCTAAAAACATTCATCAGCACAGCGACTGCTGTGCTGAAAGCCTTTCAGTGACTCCCTATCACATTTAAATATCCACCTCTGTACTCTAGCTTACAAGCCTCCACATGACCTTGAGCTCAACTCAAAGTATTCTCTCTTCAGGGACTCATTATGGTCCAGGTGAGCTGGCCTTCCTTCTGTCTCTAACATCTCAACAAAAGGTAACACATATCATATAAGTGATATTATATGGTATTTGTCTTTCCCTTCCTGGCTTACTTGACTCAGTATGATAATCACTGTGTGCATCCATGTTGCTGCAAATGGCATCATTTCATTCTGTTTTATGGCCGAGAAGCATTCCATTGTATGTATGTATCACTTCTTCTTTATGCACTCATCTGTGGATGGACATTTAGGTTGTTTCCATGTCTTGGCTGTTGTGAATAGTGTTGCCGTGAACATAGCGGGACGTGTATCTTTTTGAATTATAGTTTTTTCTGGTTATATTTCCAGGAGTGAGACAGCTGGATCTGGCACAAATGAACCTATCTATAAAACAGAAACAGACTCATAGACCTAGAGAAGAGACTTGTGGCTGCCAAGGGGGACTTAGGGGAGGAAGGGGGATGGACTGGGACTTTGGGATTGGTAGATGCAAAGTATTGCATTTAGAATGAATAAACAATAAGATTCTAATGTACAGCACAGGGAACTATATTCAATATCCTGTCACAAACTATAATGGAAAAGAATATAAAAAGAATGTCTGTATGTATATAACTGCCTCACTTTGCTGTGAAGCAGAGGTTGGCACAACATTGTCAATCAAACAAACATCAACAAAAAAGAATATGTAGCACAAATGAGTAGATGGACACAATGATATCAGATTTCAAATACTTCTCAACAAACATATAATGAACAAAAATAAAGTAAAAATGAAAATAAACAGCAAAAGGTCTATTTAGTGACAACTCTCCTAAACAGGGAAATCAAGTCAAAGATGAAATGATGCAACTTTCTCTGGAAAAGGGACTCAAAGCGCTCCTAATACAAAAGACTAGGGAATCAGGACCCTGAAGACTTTAAGTTCCAGAGGAAGATGCTCAGAGGGAACAAGTAAAAAACTCCTCAGATCACCTATGTTTTATGCATTTTTAATGCAATTTATTCATTTCAAGAATTAGGCAGTATCCCCCAATATTCAGAGCAGCATTATTCACAATAGCCAAGACATGGAAACTACCTATGTGTCCAACCACAGATGAGTAGATAAAGAAGATGTGGTGTATATAAACAACAGAATATGTCTCAGCCATAAAAGGGAACAAAATTTTGCCATTTGCAGCAACATGGAAGAACTTGGAAGGCATTATGCTAAGTGAAATAAGTCAGACAGAGAAAGACATATATTGTATGATATCACTTACATGTGGAATCTAAAACAATACAAACAGGCTAGTGAATACAACAAAAAAGAAGCAGCCTCATGGGTCTAGAGAACAATCTAGGTTACCAGCTGGGAGAGGTGGTGAACAGGTGATACAGGGGTAAGAGAGAGGGAAGTAGGAGGTATTGGCTGTAAGGTAGGCTCAAAGACTTATTGTTACAACATGGGGAATATAGCCGATACTTTGTAATAACTGTAAATGGAGTGTAACTGTTTAAAATTATTTAAAAAAAAAGAATCAGTGAGCATCTACACATTGCCTAGCACTCTTCTTATCTTGGGAAACATGGGGACTGGGAACATTCCCTTTCCTGAAAGACTTTACAATGTAATTGCTAGGGAATTATTTATCTTTTGCATTTAGTAACTAAGTGATTGTAATAAGAGCAAACATTTATTGTATGCTTGAGTTCACTGGGCACTCTTCCAGGCCCTCTTGAATTATCACTTTTTCTTACATCAACCTTATGAGTATTATCTCTTTCATCCTTTGTAGATGAGGATACTGAGCCAGAGTGAAATTAGCATGGTTGCATAGCTAATAATGGCAACCCACTCCAGTATTCTTGTCTGGGAAATCCTATGGACAGAGGAGCCTGGTGGGCTACAGTCCATGGGGTCGCAAAGAGTCCGACACGACTGAGTGATTAAACAACAACAATAGCCGGTAAAAGGAGACCAAGATAAATGTATATTTTATTTTGCTTCCCAGGAGGCTCATAAAGATGAACACAGAATGGAAAACAGGTGCTAGGATTAGGAATGACTCCAAGCCTCAGTTTCCTCATCTGGAAATGGAGAGGGATTGTTTCAAATACTGCTCATTGCCTTGAAATATCTAATCTCATGTTGTTTCCTTGTAACAGAACATGAGCAATGTGCCATGCTAAAAAGGAGACTTATCAGTCCTCCTTCCAACTAACTATGCCCATATCACCAAGTTCTTGCTCATTGGATACACAGAGAAATATTATATTGGCTTCCTATGAAGACTTCTTGAAAGGGAAAATGAACTGATCCAATTCTCTATCTCTTACTTTTTCTGGTTGGCAGAATACAGATATGCTGGCTGCATCCCAGTAGCCATTTTGTACCATAAGGTAACCATGAAGATAGAATGTATGCTCTCGAGTGCTGAAGCAGAAATAAAGATGAAGACTGAGTCTCAGATAGCATGGGGTGATATACCAGCCCTGCACTAAAAACCTTAGTTCTTTCACATGAAAGAAAAACACTTGTCTTAAAGTGACTATTGGCCTGGGTAAAGTGGAGTGAGTGGGGAGGGCTAAGTTTGGAGTTAAGGTTAGGGCTTGTCTGCAGTCAAATGCAATTCCTAACTGATAAAAACTGACAATCCTCTAGCTCTGCCACTACACACACTTCTACCATTACACGTATGGCAGGCAGAAAGGGTGATGCAAGGGGAGAACAGTTTCAGAGACCAGAGAGACAGAAAGTGGATTCATGTGAGCAGGGATTCATGTAGGTTATGAAGAACAGTGGGGTTTGAAACAGGCTGACAGTCTAGGCAGAAGAAATGCTGAACTCGGGAAGCCAAGCAGACTGTCTGATGCTGAGCCAAGCAACAGAAGCTGTGCAGTGTATGGCTAAAAGCTCATCAGACTAAAGGTGCTGAAAAGAGGAACAAATTCAAATAATGACTTATTCAAGACAAATGGTCTTGCCATTGCCAGTAATAGAACCACTAATAGCCTAAACGAAGGAGTGCTGCTGTCACATATGAAATAATGTACCAGGGGAGATTTGGAGCCTTTAAAATATAATAAAAGAAATAGTTAATAGTTAATAAGAGCCCTTATCAACTGTAGGACCCCAACACCTTTACATCGCCTAATGAACAGCATAATAACCAACTTAGTGTCACTAGGCAACTGTCCATGTTACCTTGTACTGAAAGATTGATTCCTGACATCCTTTCATGGCCCCATAATAATGCTTGTCAATAATTCCTAATAGATGGTGAGGGGGAGACATGAGGCTGTCAGTGGATAGGTCAACCAATCCTTCACTTCCAACAGTAAAAGTACTTTTGTAACATGAGGAAGCTCAAAGTACTCTCAGCAGACTCTCAATCCCAAGCATTTGCACTGTGAAAACTCACATTAGGAAAACATATTATTTCTTTGTAGAAAGACCCCAGGAAAATGTAAGGCTAAACAAGGCATTGATGTGTTTGTTGAGGTCAACCTGGGTGGTTAGTTGGGAATACAGGCAGTGTGGTCCATTGAATAGCAACCAGGGGGCGGGTCCGACTAAGGATGAAAGCACATCTCTGTTCCACAAATCCTAGGAAACACATGGACTGACTTAGAGACCTAAATCTTCTTCAAGTTACAAATAGATGGCCTGTGAATGGATTATAGCTAACCGTTTCCTGGACAAGCTTGATTTAAAATAAAATCAGTTCTCACAAGAAGGAGTTGATGGTTCACACTAAAATTATTTGGATGTTTTCTGTTGAAAAGTCAGTAGGTCTTAAGAATTCAGACATTTCCTTGGCTTTCCTGCATGGCTTTCCTGTTGGCTAGGCCTTTTCACTAGGTATTTGTCAAGTCACTTGTCACCTTTCACTCAGATGCTAGATCCGTTTGGTCTCTGCAGGTATACGTGTTTAAGATCCTTGAATAGTCTCCAGTGTATCATACAAATGCCTGGATAAAATCATCAATACTTTTCTTATCGTGGAAGACCCAAATCTAATGTCTGGACTTTGATTATTTTCTAAATAATATTTTAAAGAGATATATAAGTATGTATTTAGAATCAGCAACTTGCAGTAACTTTGTCAGTTTTCCCTGACCCTGGTTCTGAGCTCACTGACATTTTCCCAGTGTGTTTAGGGCATGGGGTGATGCTTTGCCTTTCTCTGAGGTCTGTATTAACAGCCCGGGGCAGGGACTCTCTTACCATGGCCAGTGGGATGACTCCAATCAAGTCTTTCTGACTCACGTAGATCTTGGAGACACCCAAGTCAGATGTGATGTCTCCTGGATATTCAACCTGCCATGTGACAAGCTGTGTGGCCGGCTGGTCACTGGGCTCTTCAATTTCTACGTCGATCTGCATGACTTCATAGGAGGCACCATTTGCACTGAACAGAAGGAGAGAGGAGGAGAGAACAGCATTGAGGACGGGGTGGGCGCGCCTGGCAGGCAATAGACAATCTCCATGTGCACTTATACTATCTGTCAAAGAGTCTGTCGGAAAAACAATCTTCGATGACCATGGACAGATGAATGGACAAAGAAGATGTGATATATGCATATTATAATCTATATGATATATACATATATATTATACACACATTTATATAGAATAGAAAATTACTCAGTCATAAAAAATGAAATAAATGTTATCTGCAGCAATGTGGATAGACCTAGAGATTATTATACTAAGTGAAATATGTCAAAGACAAATATCATATGATTCATTTATATGTGAAATCTAAAAAAAAAAGATATAAATGAACTTGTTTACAAAACAGAAATAGACTCACAGACATAAAAACGAACTTACAGTTACCAAAGGGGAAGGGGTGGGGTAGGGAGGAAAGATAAATTAGGAGTTTGAGATTAACAGGTACACACTACTATATATATGACAGATAAACCACGTGGATTTACTGTATAGCAGAGGGAACTATATTCAATATCATGTAATAATCTATAATGAAAAATAATCTGAAAATACATATATACATATACATATATACATATGTACATATATACGTAAGATACATATATACGTATAACTTAATCACTTTGTTGTACACCTGAAACTAATACAACATTGTAAATCAACTATATACCAATGAAAAAAGAAAGGAAAAAAAGATATTCAATAGCCACAAGAACAGCCTTTAGAAGATTCACAGCCTTGGCCTGGCCTTAGACACCATTGCTCAAACTTCCCAGTCCTTGTTTCTTGTGAGCTGCTCAGAGTCCCCAGAACAGGTGTTTGTGGATGACTACATGAAACGTTGATTGAATTTCCTAAATCTTTCTTCCATGAGCTCCATCTAGGAGGACAGGATTCTTTCTCCCACTCCCAGAAATCTCTTTGCTGCCTATATTGGATTTTCCAAAGCCACAGTCCCTTCAAGTTGGATGCACAGAATTTTAAAGGTGTTTGAGGGTGATGTGGCTTTTTATTTCTGGTGGGAATGAGAAAGAAGTGCAGAGAATCAGAGATGAGCCATGAACAGAAGACTGGGGCTATGGGACCCACACGGATGAGCAAGGAGAAGTAGCCAGATGTTACCCAGAAACAGGAGTGATTATGACAGTGATTAGTTTTCAGACGTCTTGGGTTTTCTGTAAACACGTATCTGAAAATGAATCCAAGTCAGAATATCAGGATGATTTTTGCAGCTATTTTGGTTAGTTTAATTCACTGGCTACTTCTTCTTTTTTATAGTCAGCTTTTACAAAATGTCTGCTTTTCTAAGTGACAGGTGGAAAAGATGCAGATGTGGTGCCAACCACTCCCCGAGGGAAGATGTGAAGAAATACAGGTGAGGGTTCACCAAGGAGGCAGCAAGGAGAGATGTGTTTTAACCCTATGTGACCAAAGCCACTTCCACCTATCAGATCTGTCTCTAGAGATTGGAATTTCACATAATTGCAAAAATGATCACTGACCTTGACATTTAAGAGGACAAAAATTGGCCTTTAAGATATGAAAAAGCTATTGAAACATTTATCATACCATCAGACCCATGCAAATGTATCAATAAGAAGCTCGGAGATAAATGGTGGGGAACTTGGAACACGAGGAGGAGAAAGGCAAGAAAGAGAAGGAAGATCAGGTCTTCCCAGAGAGAGAGCACCAGTCACAGAGTAAACTTCCTGCATGAGCAGCGGCCTCTCACATGGAACAGGAGTAGCTACAGTGAACCGTGGGCAATGGTGAGAACAAAATGGCACTGGCTTTTATTTTATTTAATTAGTTAATTTATTCTTCATTTAAATTTTCTAGGTTTTATTGGAGTATCGTTGATGGACAATGTTGTGTTAGTTTCAGGTGTATAGCAAAGAGAATCAGTTACAAATCCATAATTCAAAAAGATACAAGCACTCCAGTGTTCATAGCAGAACTTTGTACAAGAGACAAGACAGAGAAACAACATAAATGCCCATTCATCACTGACAGATGAATGGATATGTGGTGTATATATACAGTGACTATTACTTTTTTATTACATAAAAAAGAACAAAACAATGCCGTGGCAGCAATATGGATAGACCTAAAGATGATCATACTAAGTGAAGTAAGTCAGAGAAAGACAAATATGTATCAGTTACATGTGGAATCTTAAAAAAAAATGTTACCAATGAACTTATTTACAAAAGAGAATAGCACCTGGTTTTTAAATCCTACAAGAATCACTCTCTCTTGGCTTCTGAAAGAAAGACGTTGAACTCTTTAAGAAACAGTGGCTGTGATAAGAATTAGAAACAAACTGGGTCAGCCACTGTGGATTGGTACCCTGAGTAGATTTCTTTTCCTAAAACACATGCCATTGCCTTTTTGCAATTCTGAAGGACAGTTTCCACAAGCACAGGAAAGTTGGGAAAGTGATACTAGAATGCATCCTGGTTTTTATATTTGGAATTTGCAAGCATTCCAGTATTCCTCTCCCATTCATGAAATGGGATAATCCTACTTTTGGCTGTTCTGAGCCTTGCCTTCTATGTTTAGTCACAGGGAAAGGGAAATTCACAGAGCAGAATTGGTAAAAGTTGAATTCAGAAACTCAACTCCACAGTGGAGGCACGTGGGAATTCCTTCAGAGTAGTAATTCCTTGTATGCAGTATCCTGACCCTACTCCATACTTTACACTGTTTTCTATCTCTCTCTTTTCTTCCCCCTTCCAGGTGTCCTAATCTCAAGAAAACTGAACAATTCCAGATTCCACTGGAATATGGGACTCTTCTTACTGCCACATCCCCACAATTTACTCACAGAGTTCACTTTATCAGAAATACCTTTATAAATCTCTCCATTTCGGCAAATTCTTCCCCTTCTGCAAGACCCATCTAAAATAACATCAGCAATATATATTTTTTTTACTTCTTGGGATATAGTTGTCTTACAATGCTGTGTTAGGTACAATGAAATGAATCAGCTACAAGTATACATACAGTCCCTCCTTCTTGGATTTCCCTCCCACCAGCCCCCTCATCTCACCCATCTAAGTCATCACAGAACACCAAGCTAGCTCCCTGTACTATATGGTAGCGTCTAATTAGTCATCTATTTTATACATAGTGGTGCATATATGTCAGTCCCCATCTCCCAATTCATCCCACCCCCTTTCCCCCAACCCCATGTTCATCCATCCATTCTCTAGGTCTGCATCTCTATTCCTGCTCTGCAAATAGGTTCATCTGTGCCATTTTTCTAGATTCCACATATATGCACTAAATATCTTTCTCTTTTGGACTTACTGCATTCTGTATGACAGCCTCTAGGTCTATCTAGAATGAAATGACCTAATTTCATTCTTTTTCATGACCTAGTAATATTCCATTGTACATACGTACCACATCTTTACCCATTCTCCAAAGAAGACATACGGATTGTCAAGAGGCACATGCAAAGATGTTCAATATCACTAATTATTAGAGAAATGCAGATCAAAACTACAGTGAGGTGCCATTCCACACTGGTCAGAATAACAACAATGTTTAAAATGCTCTATTTACTTCTTCTAATTTTACTCCTTCAGTAATCTTGCATGAATTCTCCTATCAAGTCTGATTTTCTCTTTGCCCTTAGATCCCTTGCCTGGCCAAAGGGTAAAGCAAACAGTTTCTTTAGAGCTAACTTTCTTCTATTTGATTTGCTGATGAAAACAACCTAGGTTGGAAACTCTTAATCTGGCAGCCAGAGCAAACTCTAGGAAGGTCATGTATTCTGAAATTGCGTGTTTTTCTTGAATGATTCCTTAGCAGGCAGAAGCTTCTCAGTATTTCTGAGGCACTAGGGTGTGCACCAAGTTCCTGACAGTTCCCTCTGTAAATTCTGTGTATGGTGATCTAGCTTTGGAAGAACCCATCTTGTGTGTCTTGGCAAATCACTGGAAATTTGAATTTTTATAACTTTTTGTAAATATTTAGCACTTGAGAGTTTCCAGAACTCTTCCACATTTGGCAATATTTATCACTTCTTCATGTTTAACTGGAAAGCTAAGGACTGTACCTTTGCAGTTGGAGTGTTTGGGTTTTAGCCTGAAATACTCTGAAAAGAGAAGTCATCCTTAGCCTGTTCCCAGAGTGCCTAGTGCAGAGGACAATACCTGATATCCACTGTTATAGAAGACAGACAAAGTACTGTGAAGTAGAAGCTTATGAAATATGTCTGCATATATTATATGCAGTGTTTCTCCACTTTACCCAGGGATTAGAAATACCTGGGGAGAACTTCACAAATAAACTAATGACCAGGCAACACTCCAAGTTCTGATTGTTTCTGAGTAGGGTGAGGCACAGGTTTTGTTTTTTCTTTTCTCTTCTCTTTTTTTTCTTTGTCATTTCCCTTTCTTTCTCTTTTTCTCCTTCTTTCTTTCTTCTCCTCCTCCACCCCTTTCCTTCCCCTTCCTCCTCCTTCTCTCTCTCCCCTCCCTTCCTTCCATCTTTCTCTCTCTCCTTTTATCCAGGTCATGCTATTATGCCACCACATCATGAGAAACTATGTTAGAAGTTTTAAAATTTAATTATATGGATACCCACACTCTTTGAAATATTTTGTATACAAAGGTATTTGAAATGGAATGTCCTAACTGAGTGAATTTGGGAAATATGGTCAGTGAAATCTGTGAAGACACAGATGAACCAAGAAGAAGAAACATTCATGGTTTCTGATGTCCATCAGTGTGAGAATGAGGAAGGAAAAGCAGAGAGTTCCAGCCAAGGGCGCCTGGGGGTCTGGACCAGCGTAAAGCATTCAGAGGCCGCTTTCAGTGGCCCTAGACCCAGTCCCACCCGTTCTGCCTCTTTTCTCCTTCCCTCAGTGTTAGCTGCTCAGGCGTGTCTGACTTTCTGTGAAACCACGAACTGGAGCTTGCCAGGTTCCTCCGTCCATGCAATTCTCCAGGCAAGAATACCAGAGTGGATAGCCATTCCCTTCTCCAAGGGATCTTCCTGACCCAGGGATCAAACCCAGGACTCCTGCATTGTAGACAGATTCTTTACCGCCACCAGGGAAGCTCCCTCCCCACAGAGACCGAGTTAAATAATTAGCAACAGGGATGGGCAATGCTCTATGTGTGAACTCCATCTGGAAGGCAGTATCGCTGTCGAGTTAGAGGAGAGTTTGCATGGAAAACAGTGCAGTCACCCATGGAGAGGCTCAGTTCTGGATCACATACGGACCTCAGAGCACTGTGGGCATGGAGCTGCCTGCAGGCTTAGATTCTTCCACTGGTGTGGCTCCCACCAGCATAGGAAGCCAAGAGCCACCTTCCTGCCCTGTCTTGCTTACAGCTGTCCTTTGCACACAAGACAGAAATGGAAGCAGGGTAGGGTAATGCACCCTCTCAGGGACTCCTCAGATCCCTACTGACTGGTTCCACCTCAATTGGCTTGGAGGCATCTCTTAGTAGTTCTCTCTCACAGAGAAGTTGGATAATATATCCTTGATTTGAGTAAGTGAGTGAATGAAGTCACTCAGTCGTGTCCGACTCTTTGCAACCCCATGGACTGTAGCCCACCAGGCTCCTCCATCCATGGGATTCTCCAGGCAAGAATACTGGAGTGGGTTGCCATTTCCTTCTCCAGGGGATCTTCCTGACCTAGGGATCAAACCCAGGTCTCCCGCATTGCAGGCAGACGATTTAACCTCTGAGCCACCAGGAACTCTTCTTATTTGCCCATAGCTTCCCCCTACATGGGCCACTTGGTGCATTGGATTCAAAATCTCAGTCTTTAATTTCTTAATTTTTAAAAAGTTTTATTTATTTTTGGCTGTGTTTGGTCTCCGTTGTCACACTTGGGGCTTTCTCTAGTTGTGGCGAGCGGGAGCTACTCTTTGTTGCAATGCATAGGCTTCTCATTGCAGAGGCTTTTCTGGTTGCAGAGCCTTCTCTGGTTGCGGAGCTTGGGTTCTAGTGCGTGGGCCCAGTAGTTCCGGGGCATGGGTTTAGTTGCCACTCGGCATGTGGAATCTTCATAGACCAGGGATCGGATCCATGTCCCCTGCTTTGGCAGGTGGATTCTTCACCACTGGACCACCAGGGAAGTCCCCAAATCTAAGTCTTTTAGATAAGTAATAAGGACCCACTGTGTAGCACAGGGACTGATATCCACTATCTTGTAACTTATAATGGAATCTAATTTGCAAAAACATTGAATCACTATGCTATAGACCTGATACCAACATATTGTAAATCAACTATACTTTAATAAAAATCAAAGTGTTTTTCACCTTTAAATAAAGACACATGGTTGTTGATATAGCCTGCTGTTGTTCAGTTGCTAAGTTGTGTCTGACTCTTTGCAACCCCATGGACTGTGGTCCACCAGGCACCCTTGTCCCTGGGATTTCCCAGGCAAAACTACTAGAGTGGGTTGCCATTTCCTTCTCCAGGGTATCTTCCTTACCCAGGGATTGAACCCACGTCTCCTGCATGGGAGGGTGATTTCTTTACCTCTGAGCCACCAGAGAAGCTCCGCCATAGCCTGAGGCTTCCCCAGATTTAAGGAAAAGAAAACACCCTTTCAGAAAACAAGGCTCTGGGTCAGCTCAGACAGTCAATGACCACATCCTCCAGGATCAAATGGAACCACCCCCAGTGTATCCCAAGGTCAAGGAAGGCATCACTCTCAAGCAAAGAGAAAATCTTCTTCTGGATGGACATGCTTCTTCTCCCAAAGTGATGGAATAATTACCACTCACTGAGCATTTTGAATGGGAGCTGTTTTAAGGGCATTTGATGTCTTATCTCTTGCTATCCTCATAGTATTCCAATAAATAGTTATTATTTACTCCCAGTTGGTGGATGAGGAATTTGGGATCAAGGAGGGTAAACCATCTGTCCAAGGTCACCCAGCTACTGAGAAAAGGATCCAGGAGATCTGGGTACAGGATGCCCAGTCTGCATCCCTGGGTTATAAACCCCTACCTCTTTCTCCACTGCCAGGACAGGTATGCTTATTAGCAATGAAGATCAGTGAAGCAACTTCTCAAACCCCGAGAGAAACACAAGTCAAGGCATTACACAGGGCTACCTCAAGACCCCAAACTGGATGCTTCCAGTGAATTCTGTATAGCCAAAACTGGAACATTTTTTGTAACAAGATGCTTTGATATGTGCTTGCCTTTAGGGTCTTCAGCCAACTATTTTAAGTTCCACAATGTGTCCATAAATTAGAACAGAGATGTGGAAACAAATTAGATACAGAGGCCTACCATCATCATTTGGAGAGATGAGAAACCATGCAGACACAGACCTCCCAGCATTAGAACAGTTAAGAGCTAAGTATTTGAGATGCAAGTCAATGCACGTTGACGTTACCTGTATTTTTTCTTCCAGTTTAGAAAATCAACATATTATGGTTAAAAAAAAAAAAGTGTGCCAACAATCAGAGTGCATTCTGTAACCAACCACGTGGACAACTGGTTTCCACCACAAGTGTGTGTCCTGGGTGATATGTTGGTGTGGATGGGGGGAAGCAGAGAGTGACATTTCATTTGCAACTTAGGTTTCTTTTTCCCAGATGGCACTCTAAAAGATAAATGAGTAAAACTGCTGGAAACAAAAGTAAAGCTGGAGAGAGGTCGCATCTAGTATCCGAATGACTGTGCCCCTAGGAAATAGTTTGAGATGTGTTCCAAAAACGTCAGGACACTTTCTAGAGGTCATGTGAATGAGAGCCACTTATGACCGGGGAGCAAATGGTGATGGACAGTGTCAGAGTTCCAACCAAGTCTCCTCATATTCCTTCATCATTTCCACATGCCTTACTCCTGGATTCTAAGTGCTTTTTCTTTTGAAATTTTACTTTTTTTATTATTTACACAATTTTTAAAGGTTATTTTCCATTTATAGTTATTACAAAATTAGCAACTATATTCTTTGTGTTATCCGGTGAATCCATGAGCCCATCTTACACCCAATAGCTTATACTACCCACCCCCTCCCTCTGTGTTGCCCCTCCCCCTTCCTTCTCCCCACTGGTAACCACTAGTTTGTTCTCTATATCTGTGACTGCTTCTTTTTAAAATTATATTCACTAGTTTGCTGTAAATCTTTTTAGATTTCACATATAGGTGATATTATGTATTATTTAGGAGAAGGAAATGGTGACCCACTCCAGTATTCTTGCCTGGGGAATCCCATGGACAGAGGAGCTTGGCAGGCTATAGTCCACGGGGTTGCAAAAGAGTCAGACATGGCTCAGCGACTAAACAACAACAACATACAGTATTTGTCTTTCTTTGACTTATTTCACTAAGCATAATACCCTCTGGGTCTATCCATGTTGCTGCAAATGGAAAAATGTCATTCATTTTTGTGACTGAGTACTATTCCATTAGGATTTTCCAGGTGGTGCAGTGGTAAAGAATCTGCCCCCCAGAGCAGGAGATGCAACAGACATGGGTTCGATCCCTGGGTCAGGAAGATCCCCTGGAGGAGGGCACGGCAACCCACTCCAGTCTTCTTGCCTGGAGAATCCCATGGACAGAGGAGCCTGGTGGGCTAGAGTCCATGGGGTCTCAAAGAGTCAAACACAACTGAGCACGCACACTTGTACTGTACCATTCCACTGTATGTATGTACTACATCTTCTTTATTCATTCATCAGTTGAAGGCCACTTAGGTTGTCTCATGTCTTGGCTATTGTAAATAATGTTCCCATGAACACCGGAGTGCATGTATCTTTTCAAATTACTGTTTTTGTTTCTTTCAGATATATACCCAGGAGTGGGATTGCTGGGTCATATGGTAGTTCTATTTCCATTTCTTGAGAGCCTTCTATACTTTTTTCCGCTATGGCTGCACCAGTTTACATCCCCGCCCACAGTGTAGGAGGGTTCCCTTTTCTCCACATCTAAGTGCTTTCATTTGTAATGATATCTACCTGTGACTTGCCCTGGATGGCTTTTCTTGAGTTTCTGGAGCCATCTTGCCCACAAATACAAGGGCTGCACGTGCTGTAGAGATCACTACCCTTGGAGGTTGCCCTTGGGCAGAGTCTGATGGTGCAGAAGGTGAGCCCTCACCTTCTGAATCAGCTGCAGGCACTGAGCATGCTCCATGGGCTCCCTATGGGGTTAGGCTAAAACCACCCTGCACGTGACTTCGAAAACAGCGTGAGTGCCTGGGTTCTTCTCTCCTTCTCCTCTCCCTGATCTCTTATTGGTTTATTGGGGACATTTCCTTTATAAATCACACACAGTCTTGTCTCAGGATCTGCTTGTTGGGAAACTGAAGGAATTTTTCAAGTAAAGAAGACACCACGGGCAAATGACAAATGCTATGTGAATGATTCTATCAATCAACGAGATGTGAGGAATGAGTGAAGGGGTGGAGGAGCCATTAGTCCAGGCACTAGCCCTTTCCAGCTCCACTTGCAGGCATCCTTCTGACCAAGCCAGTACTTGTCTGCAGTGGCATTTTGGAACTTTGCATCAAATCCAGACATGGGCAACCAGATGTCTCTGAAATGCAAGTGCCATGGACTTCTTTTTCCTTCCCTTCACATCTCATGTTCAAGATTAAAATAAGGCTATTACTCAAAGAAATTGGTTTTTCTCAGATATTATCACAGGATGAAAGTTTTCCATTACTGACATCTTTTTTCTAACTTTTTCATTAATATTTCAAAATGAAAACCTCTCATTAGGAGGTAAAATATACACAATCCCTTTAATGTATGTACTTTATAATTAGGGCTTCCCTGGTGTCTCAGTGGTAAACAATCCACCTGCCAATGCAGGAGACGTGGGTTTGATCCCTGAGCCGGGAAGATCCCCTGAAGAAGGAAATGGCAACCTACTCCACTATTCTTGCTTGGAGAATTCCATGGACAGAGGAGCCTGGCGGGCTACAGTCCATGGGGTCACAAAGAGTCAGACTGAGTGATTGAGCTTGCATGCACCTTATAACGAAGTCTTATTATAAATTTGCCCCCATAAATTTGTTTTCTCACATCTTCTGTTTCTACCTTATAATACTCTGAGGTCGGGTAACCAGAGTACTTCTGGAGAAGCAAAATGGAAAAACTTGCAGCTTGAACCAAATTATGCTGCATTTCCTCCTTTTATCTAAGCTTTCTTGCTCTCCCTGTCAATATTTACTTTATCCATTCACTCACTCAAGTGATATGTCAGGAATTCTTCTTATTTACTGGACACTGCTGGGTGATAGAGATGCAGATACAAAAGTTAGCTTAAAAAGATGGAGAGCCAGAGAGGTCGCCCAGGCTGAGCTGATACATCTCCTTCCACCTCCACATACACTGACATCATTTTAGTAGCTTGACTTTGACTGGAGTGGAAATATTTTCTTTTCTAAAATTTTGTATTGGGGTATAGTTGATTTATAATTTTGTGTTACTTTCTGCTGTATAGCAGTGCATCAATTGTATGCATATACATTTGCATATACATTTTAAGATTCTTCTCCCATACAGGCCATTATAGAGTACTCAGTAGAGTGCCCTGTGCTGTCTAGTAGGTGGTTATTAGTTATCGATTTTACATATAGTAGTGTGTATATGTCCATCCCAGTCTCCCAATTTAACCCTCCTCCGCCTACCCTCTGGTAACCATAGGTTTGTTTTCCACATCTGTAACTCTATTTCTGTTTTGTAAATAAGTTCATTTGTACCCTTTATTTAGATTCCACATGTCCATGGTGTCATATGATTATTCATCTTTATCTGCTTGACTTATTTCATTCTGCATGACAGTCTCTAGGTCCATCCATCTTGCTGCAAATGGCATTATTTTGTTCCTTTTTATGGCTGAGTAATACTCCATGGTATATATATATACCACACCTTCCCTATCCATCCCTCTGTCAATGGTCATTTAGGTTACTTTCATGTACTGGCTATTAGGCATAGTGCTGCAATGAACATAGGGGTGCATGTATCTTTCCAAATTATGGTTTTCTCCAGATCTATCGCAGAAGCAAATGATGACCCACTCCAGTATTCTGGCCTGGAAAATTCCATGGACAGAGGAGCTTGGCAGGCTACCGTCCATGGGGTGACAGAGTTGGACACAGCTGAGCACACACACTGGATATGTGCCCAGGAGTGTGGCTGAGAGATCACACAGTGACTCCATTCTGCCTTTTAAGGACCCTCTATACTGTTCTTCACAGTGGCTGCACCAATTTACATTCCCACCAACAGTGCAGGAGGGTTCTGTGGTTGGGGGAGTAGTCACACCATGGAAACTGGCAAATGTCATAATCCAGGGTTCCCTCTTAGCCCCCAAAGAGCAGATGGATGAAGATTCTTGCTCTTCCAGAGCATACATTCTAGTGAGGAAGACGGATATGAAATAAATGATCCAGTCAACAAATGTAAGTTAGCCACTGTAAGAAGAGGTGAGAAACAGAAGCAGCTGGTGAAATGAGAGCTATGTTAGAGGACTTTGGTGTACTCAGGGAGATAAGGATATGTTTCTTGGTGTAACAAGCCTTGGCCTGTGATCTCCAGGCCAAGTTCCAGGTCAGTTTCCAGGCAGAAAGAATTGCAACAAATGCCCTGAGTTTGGAGGGAGCATGGTGGGTTGAAGAAAACAAAAGAAACCAGTGTGACTGGAACAGGCAGAGGGCTTAGAACTGAGGCATGAGAGATACAGCTGAAGGGTGGGTAGAGGGAGAGAGTCCTTGTAGCCACATTCTGACTTGTTTGTGTTTTTTTTTCCCAGAGTCAGCAAACTATGGTCAGTGGTCAAATCCAGCCAAAGCTTGTCTGTGCATAGATCTGGGCTAAAAGCAGCTTTGCCATTTTTAAACATTGTTTAAAAAGAAACAAGATTATGCAGGCCAGAAAGCATATGGCCCACAAAGCCAAAAATATTTACTATCTTACCCCTTATGGGAAAAGTTTGCAAATCTCTTTATCATAAGAGAAATGGGAAATTATTAAACCTTTAAAAAATAATAAACTAACATTGATTTCAATATGTAAATGCTTGGAAATAATCATCACTGGAAGTTAGGAGGTGGGGAAATATTTATTCCCAAGGAAGAAAAATAAATTTGGATTTAAGAGTTGATCTGAGACTGTTCTGAATGAGAAAAACGGGAAACGAAAAAACACAAGTGTACGCACAAGCCCTGGAATAAAAACTGTACCTAGGATAAGAATTCACAGACCAGACTTATTGTTATAAGATAACTAAAAAAGTACAGAATGACACAGAGAATTATATTCAGTACTCTATGATTAAACCATAATGGAAAAGAATACTAAAAAAAAAAAGAATGTATATGTGTGTACACCTGAATCACTGCTGTGTAGCAGAAATTAACACAACCCTGTGAGTCAACAATACTTCAATGTTAAAAAAGTGCAGAATGATCTTAATTGAACTAGGAACAATAAGTCAAGCTAAATTATAGATCTCTGAAATAGGGAAAAGTGAAAAAAAGTCACACTCTTTCAGATGAGTTATGAGTCCTACGAAAATGTCTGCAGAACATTAGAATTTCAAACTGCATAAGGGACATTCTTCATTGTGTGGAACCATCTGTCATTCTGGGCCCCACCTACAGGTGCTGAAAGCAAACCCCAACCATCATGATGACTATTACTATGCTAAACCACACTCAACACTCTCTAAAGAGAAGCACAGACCTGCTGTGTGCCTACGATCTTATGTGTTTTTTCTGTCTTTAAGAAGTCCTTCTGTAAACCAGGTGGGGTTCAGAAATGGCTATCTCCTTTCTTTTTTTCAGTTGCACATCCTATTTTTAGCACTGAGAGCCTTCATGTAAAAGCATGAGTGTAGGATCAATGGGGAAGAAGTTGGGGAATGAATGAAACAAGAAGAGGCCTTTGGATGGGGGGAGGCAGTGATTACTTGCTCATATCATCATGTGGCAGGGGGCAAGTTCCCCTGAAACTCATGACCACACCTACCCTCCATCTGAGCACCCAATGAACGTTCCTGACCAGAGTATGCTGGGTGGGTTTGCAGTGGGAATGCAGGTGGAGGGTGCTCCACGTCAGGCCATGATGGGCGGAGGTCAGGAAAGGCTGCTATAAGGAAGTCAATCCAAGAAGAAACGAAGACTCCCCCGGAAAAGTGGCCACCACCTTCTTGATCAAGCCATTTCTTATCCCTCACCTGGATGCCTCCCACTGTAGAGTTTGGGTTTTGTCTTCATTGTTCTGATGACAAAGGTGACTTGTAGAGTCTGCATGTCAGCATATAGCTCCTTCCTGGATAGGCCCATTGCTGGGGTCTGATGGAAGGGACTATAGGGGTCAAGCATTCAAACCATGAATGGGTTTGTCCTTGTCTAGAAACACAAATTTCCCTAGTGGCTCAGATGGTAAAGAATCCACCTGCAATGCAGGAGATCTGGGTTCAGTCCCTGGGTTGGGAAGATCCCCTGGAGGAGGGCATGGCAACCAACCCCAGTATTCTTGTCTGGAGAGTCCCATGGGCAGAGGAGCCTGATGGGCTACAGTTCATGGGTCACAAAGAGTCAGACGCAACTGAGCGACTGAGCACACACAGAGAAACACAAATGAACTTTCGTTGTCCGGGCATCCAGGGCACACCATTACACACCATTACCCCTGCCAAAGCAGCCCTAGAGTCCCAAGTCTCAATAGGATCTCATCACAAGGGGGGAAGGTTTGAAAACACCATGATAGCGACAGTGCTGAGAATGGATCACAGGTGAATCAGAGAACACCAGGTAGAAATGTAAAGAAACAAGGCTGCGGGAGAGACACACTTAAGCTTGGGTAGGCAGTGGGAATTTGCAGGACTGAGGCTCATAGTGTATATATATGAATTTCTGTCTTGATAGTTTTAGGTTTTTTTTCCATTTTATTAAACTTTTTTAAACTAAAACTTTTTGTTTTGTACTGCAGTATAGCCGATTAACAACGCTGTGATAGTTTCAGGCGGACAGCAAAGGGACTCACGCCATACACATACACGTATCCATTCTCCCCCAAGCTCCCTTCTGCCCAAGTTGCCGCTTAACATTGAGCAGAGTTCCCTGTGCGAAGTTGCTCCTGGTGGCTCAGTCAGTAAAGAATCCACCTGCAATGCAGGAGACCCGGGTTCTATCCTTGGGTCAGAAAGATTTCCTGGAGAAGGAAATGGCAACCCACTCCAGGATTCTTGCCTGGTGAATTCCATGGAGAGAAGAGCCTGGTAGGTGAGAGTCCACGAGGATGCAAGAGTTGGACACAATTTAGCAACTAAACCACCACCACCACCCTGCACTATACAGGAAGTTCCTGTTGGTTATCCATTTTAAATGTAGCGCTGTGTACCTGTTCATCCCAAATCTGTGTTGATTTTTTAAACTCCTGTTGATAGGGTCACCATCTTCCTGCCCAAAGACTGTGAAGACACTAGTTATCACCTACTATTGCAGGTTTGCCCGAAAAAAAAAAATATACCACAAATATAATCACAAACACATGCAGACATACAGACCAGGTTTCCCTACAGCAAGGAAGGGAAAATGAGGAATCAGAAGGCTGGGAAGATAGCAGAAGAAATACAAGGGCCCTGTGATGCCGTTGATGGAAATGTAGACCTCATTCAGTGATCTCTCTAAACTCAGCATCTGCATCCTAAATGTCCATCATAAATGTCACTGTTGTGTGAACTCATATAGAGAATGGATAAACAACAAGGTCCTACTGTATAGCACAGGAAACTATACTCAATATCCTGTGATAAACCACCATGGAAAAGAATATGACAAAGAATGTATATATGTGTGTAACTGAATCACTTTGGTATACAGTAGAAATTAAATCAAATATTGAAGTAAAAAATTAAATGTCATCACTGATTGCTCTTTGTATATAAAACACAATCACATGCAAACACCATGCAAATCTACTGCAAAGGGATACTTTTAATTTTTAAAAAACTGTCATATTTAATAAAATCCACCAATGTAATTTTGGAGAGAATTGCTTGCATTACTTGATTCACACATGAAATGACTGACCAAAAAAAGGTTTGGCAGAGTTAAACATGTTAGTGTTTGAAAATCAACAAGGATGATGACCATTTAGGAATGTCGAAAACATGATGTAACAAAGGTAAAATATAAGTCTTTAAGAGAAGTTAATGAAAACCTAGATTACTTTTAAAAAATTGATCAAAACTGAAAGAAGTTCCCCCTCCCCCAAAGATTACTTCTCCCACTCAATGAATACTGGTTCAGTCTATATCTGAGAATAAGACCATAACTCTAACTTTTATATATTTAAGGTGAAATAACCTGATCTTCTCTGTCTTCAGCTTCATTTATAAATTGTAAGTTCCTAGTCAAACTCATTTTAAACTACTTTTACTATGACATCTCAACCTCTATTTGACATAGATGGACTTTCCTGGAAGTATAGTTGATTTACAAGGTTGTGTTAGTTTCAGGTGTAGAGCAAAGTGAATCAGTTATACACATACATATATCTTTTCCAGGTTCTTTTCTTATGTAGGTTATTACAGAATATTGAGCAGAGTTCCCTGTGCTATAGAGTAGATACTTATTAGTTATCTATTTTATATATAGTAGTGTGTATATGACCTAGATGGACTTTAAATTCTTTTTTAAAGAGTACATATTGTCCTTAGTGAAAGAGGGTTTCCAATACTCATAGTAAAAGAGACATGGGACTGAAGCGGGAGGAATGGAGCGTCAGAATCCATGAGGAGGCCCTTCCTCGTTGTCCAGCCTCTAAGACTCCATGCTCCCAATGCAGGGGGCCCAGGGTTCGATCCCAAGCCAGGGAATTAGATCCCACATGTGGTAATGAAGACCTGGCACAGCCAAATTGAATTAAAAAATAAATACTAAAAAAAAAAAGGAGCCATTAAAAGTCTCTGCTCAAAATTAGGAAAGAAAGGCAAAATTCTATCTGAAAGTGAAATGTTCTCGGAGCAATCCTAGAAGTGCCTCCCCCACCCCCTCCTCCCATCAGAAAGTATTTTCCACATATGAGTTGGAAGTGCTGCTGCAGATAAATACAGAAAGAAAAATGCAATAAACTCTTTCCTCTCCATAGCCTGACATTTTCTTAAACATATTCACTTGCAGAGGGAGAGATAATTTATTTTATGTATTTATTTTTGTTGGGAGTATTATTTTTTACTTAAAACATCCAATTTGTAGGGCACAGTCACATTAGCATCCTTGCCAGGACTGCAGACGGGTAGAGATCAGAACTCGTCTGCGTAAACAGGTAATGAGAATGCCATCAACTCGGTCTGCTCAGCATCTCCGATGAAACCCTAGATGCGCTTTGGGCAGAACACACAAAATCAGAATACGGCGGAATTGGCAGGGAAGGGAAGCAACCCAGTTATGTGTAATTAACTCTAAATGTCTCAGTCTCTCCTCTTCGGGGACGGGGAAGAGGGTCTATCTGAAACACCAGCTCTGAGCACAGGTTCCTTCACTCTTTTCAGATTGACAACAGTACACGGTACAGTATTTCTCCCTCGTCTTTCCCCTCAATCATTTTTTAAAAGTATCTTCTGATGTGGACCATTTTTAAAGTCTTTATTGAATTTATTACAGTATTACTTCTGTTTTATGTTTCTTTGGAATTTTGGCCACGATGCTTGTGGGATCTTGGTTCCTGGACCATGGATTAAACCTGAACCCCTCTGCATCGAAAGGTGACATCTTAACCACTGGACCACCAGGGAAATCCTTGCTCTCAATAATTTTCAATGAAAAATATTTCCTCTGCAATCTACTGTATAGCACAGGAAACTAGATTCACTATCTTATAATAATTTATAATTTAAAAGAATCTGAAAAAGAATACATATATTATATATATATATAGCTGAATCACTGAACTACTGTGCTATACATCTGAAAGTAATCAATATTGTAAATCAACTACAGTTCAATATAAAAAAATTTCAAATTAGTATTTCAAAAATTTTAAAAAAGTTCCTCTAATTCCTCCACTTTAATGCATTTATTTGTTAAGAGAGCACACTAAGAAAAAACTGTCTATTAAGACTCTCTCTGAAGGCTATATCACCAGCCGGGTCAAAGGAAGACATTTTGGAATGAAATTCTTTGTGTCTTGACAAGGTTTTTAGTAACTCATCTTAGGAGCCGTGCTACAGCCCACAGGTAATGGCCAAAGAACTGTCTTCATCAGAAAAGCAAGGTTGGACTCCCTAAACAAGCACCTCTGACAGGTACATTGCATGCAAAATCTTAGCACAAAAATGTAACAACATCAGCTTGATCCTGGAAGTCACAATAAGCAGAGACAAATTTTCTTTAACTAGCCATGCAGCTAAGCATGCAGCTAAGCATGCAGCTAAATTTGTGGAGTACAGTCTCCATTCATATGAAAATACAAACAGGGCTATTAATTGATGGAGACTGGCTCTCCCAATGGTTTTCTCAACTCCCATCTGACATGACAAATGAAAGCTGAGAGGCTCAGATGCTTTATTCTCTTTTACAACAAAAAATAATTCAAATACGTATCTAGTGAATTTCTCCTCTGCAAGCGAGGGTTCTGTTTCTTTAGGCTTAGCCAGTCGATTCCCACATGACCAAGCCACACCACATCCCATGATCAGTTTGTAACGGTGCTCCAGCCTCTCACATGCTCTAGGTCTGAGGTTGAGGAATTAATTTGCTGATCGAGGTTAATAGAATGTCAATGAATTTCTCATTATAAATGTCAATACATTCAGTTAAGCTTCATGATTTAAATATAATTAAAGACAAACTTTAAGTCAGTGTTGCCTTTCTGGTTTGGGGCATGATGGGGGATTTGCTAAAATCTTGCAAAGCTGCCGTGAAGGAGAATTTCATCAGGAAGTTTGTTTTTCTCATAGAAGCACTTAGATGTGTTTGTTATCAGTTTCATTCCAGGAAAGAAAAATCACTTACATTATTTTATCAAAGGCTTCAAACATCCACCTATTAACCTTCACAGTTCAGGCCACTCCCAGAGAGATTTTACAGCACGAAAGTTTTTTTCATCATTGTGAACATTCTCTAGACAAGATAGTAGGCAGGCAAACATAGTAGTTGACAGAATGGACTTTGGAGTGAATTACACTCAGAATAGAATCCTGACTGCTACTAGTTATGAGATCTAATTTTTAATTTCCTTAAGCCTTGGGTTTCTCAACTCTAAAATAGTCAATAATCACAACTCCCTCTGCACACATATTTCCATTTAACCACCATCACCAGTGCTAGGATTGCCTCATACATGAGTGTAGGTTATGTACTGCCCAACTCAAAGATACACCACACTGATTGTGTGAATGATGTCCCGAGAATAGTTTAGCACACATCTGCACCCTGTACTCTGAGGGCTGATCACCATGCCAAGGGATAGATATGCTTGTTGATTAATTACTCATTTACATATCCATTTCTCATAGCAGAGAGTGAATGTTTTGAGGACAGGAAGTATTCTTTCCTCTTCTCATTTCCTTCCATCTTTCATTTCTTTCTTCCTTCTTTCTTTTCTTCCTTCTCTCCTTCCTCCATCAGTCCCTCCTTTTTTGCATTCCTTTGGCTTTCACTGCTGCTGTTACTCAAACCTTATAGATCCCCATAGGTTCTAGGTACGTGAGTATTCAATAATGGAATGATTCAATAACTGTGTGACCAATGTTGGATCTATAGTAAGTTCCCTACATACAAATGAGTTATGTTATAAGAGAGCATTTGTTAAGTTCAACTTGTTTGTAAGTCCAACAAGGTTAGCCTAGCAAGGATGGTAAAGAGTCTGTCTGCCATGCAGAAGACCCAGATTCAATCCCTGACTGAAGAAGGGAAGGGAAGATCTCCTGAAGAAGGGAATGGCAACCCACTCTAGTATTCCTGCCTAGAGAACCCTGTGGACAGAGGAGCCTGGCCGGCTACACTCTACAGGGTTGCAAAGAGTTGGACATGGCTGAGGCATTAACGCACACAGATACCCAACAAAAGCGATCAGCTATATACTGTAGCTGCACTAGGTTTATAATCCTTTTCACACTAATAATAGATAAAAAACAAACAGGAAAAATAAAGAAAACATCTTTCATCTCCCAGGATCTTGAAATGCACAGTAGTACAGTACCACAGTTGGCATACAGGGCTGGCACTGAGGGAACAGGCGAGAAGAGTTACTGACTGGACGAGGGAGAGGAGGCGGGAGATGGCAGAGCGGAAGGACCGTTATGTGTTTATTTCTGGAAATCTCTTTTGTAGCTTCCAGGAAACAAGAATATCCCTGATAGAGGGCTAGAATGTCAGAGGTCATACACTTTTCACCCTCCCTTCTTCCTCTTTCTTGCCTGGAATGCATGTGTGATGTCTGGAGGTGCAGCTGCCGTCTCATGATGGAGAGATGGCACAGCAGGAAGGTAGAAGGAGGAGACCTCAGTGGGTATTTAGCCATCACATCAGGCACAGAGTACCTGCCTACATCTTTTTGTCATTTGAAATATACAACCCCAGTGTTTTAATGGTAACTATCCCCTCAATCAATGACCCAGTTTAAAAAAAATCTAACTCGATAAAAATTATCTGTTCCTCATGTTTTTCTTTTCTTTTTTTTTTTAATTCAGATCTCAGTCTTGTTGTATTAGCAGTTCTATATCTGAGAATTGTCAGGGGAATTAGATAGGAAATTCAGGTAACGGCACACTATACTAATCTTTGCTAGAATTCTGGAGAATGCAATCACAAGATTAACCCATCATGTTTAAACACTCACAGGTAGCTGGATCGGATCCACAGGAGCCAGTGCCCCTCTGTCATTTATTCTTTAAATGTCCCGCCTTACTGTTGAGAGGCAACTTGGGGCAGATCTAAACAGTCGGGGCTCTATCTGCCAGAAGGCTAATTTGCAAAGATTGTTGCAAGATGAAAGTGATATGAAACATGACAACTGAATTTTCCAGCAGCAAAGAGAATAGCCAAAAGCATGAACAGCCATCTTAAGCTACAAACAGGAAAAGGGAGGGGAAAGCTTCTCTCAGGAAAAGATTAAAGCCAGGTGAGATCAAGTAATTTTAGCGTGCTTGTAAGCTCTCTTTTTATTTGACACATATAAGGGTATAGTATTGGGAAAAAGAACTCCAGTTTCAAACACTACAAAGATGAAACAGGTCACACAGTGAGGGGGCACAGTGAGCTAAAGGAAAACAGTAGTGGTAGAGACTGTTGACAACTGGAGAAAGTTCTGAAAAAAAATGCAGTATTGGCAGATCTTCTAATCCTTTTAAGAGAAAAATCCTTTTAAAAAAAAATTGAAAGCTCCTTATTATTAAACATGAATAACTGATTAAACATGTATAATTTTTTTTTTAAATTTCTTAAAACCAACATGCAGGCCAAACAAATACGTCTTCAGACCAGGTTCGGCACAAATGGCTTGCAATGTCTTCAAGGAAACTTAGAGACTGGATGTTTCACCCTATATTTCCATGAAGCTCTGAAAGTGATAAAGGTTTCTGGAGAATCCTCCTGACCTTTGACATCATGGTCTCTGAGCAGAGTTGGTCTGTATGGTGCTTGTGTGAATTAGTGCACTGCCCCTTCTCTCTGAAGTGACAGCTCATGTCAGCCATGGCACTGTTAATAGAATGAAGTTGGGGTCCAGAGCTCCTTCCTGTAGAACAACTTAAATAATCAGCCTTGTCCATGAAGGGCCTCCATTAGGTCTTTTTTTAAAAACTGGAGTGTAATTACTTTACAATGTTGTGTTAGTTTCTGAGCAACACTGTGAATCAGCTATACGTATACATACATCCCCTATCTCTTAAGCCTTCCTCCCACCCCAGGTCTTAATCTTAGTAGATAAAGTATATGCTCTTCCTTCCAGATTTTATGAGTTTGCTTTTCTACATAAAAGTTTTACAAAATAAAGTAACATGAACCATCTGATCTTTAAAAAAGATTTTGGTCATGACAATGATGATGACAAAGGTGGTGATGATAACGATAATGATGGTGGTGATAGTGATGATGGTGGTGATGATAATTGATAATCGTGATTATGACGATGGTGGTGGTGATGGTGGTAGGGCACTGATTAGAAACAGAAAAATACTGGAGCCTGTACGTCTCTACACTTACCTGCTAAATGTGGCTCAGTGTTGTGGGGGTATCAAGAGACATTGAACAACTTATCTGCCCCCACATTATCTTGCCAAGTCATGATCATGAGCACTAGGACACTTGCTGTTGGGCCAACATACATTCTGCAGCCCAGACCCTGACTCTACCACATGTTTGTTGCAGTGGTAGTTAATGTATCGAGAGTGTGAGCATGTGATACAATGTATCCCTCAGTGGTTGAGAAGAAAGAAGGGGCTGTTGCTGTCAGCCCCTGGCCAGGCTTTGGGAGCAGGGAAGGTCTGCTGCTGGCTGGGGCCATGGATGGATAGGTGTCACAGGCAGAAATGAAGATTGTGGGGCATGTAGAAAAGAATGCATTACTGCTGTCACTTTCTTCTCTATCATATCCCCAATATTTCTTTCAACTAAGAACCAGTGTGGTCAAGCTGAATAACAACTCCCAAAAATATCTACATCCTAATCCACAGAACCCGCAAATGCTTCCTTATATGGCTAAGCAGCTGCGATTAAGTTAAGGCTCCTGAGATGAAGAGATTATCCTGGATTATCTAGCCAGGTCCTAAATGTCATTACAAGTGTTCTCATAAGAGGGAGATTTCCCCATGAGAGAGAGAAGGTCATGTGACAATGATAGAAACTGGAGGGGTGAGTTTGAAGATGGAAAGAGAGGTTATAAGCCAAGGAACACAGGGACCTCTACAAGCTCAAAAAGACAAGGAAACAGTTTCTCCATCAGACTCGCCAGAAGTGACTAGCCCTGTGGACACCAGTAAGACTGACTGCAAGCTTCTGGCTTTAAGTCTCACTTTAGTGGTAACTGGTTACAGAGGCCATAGGGAACAAATACAAACAGGAACCCTCTCATTGTTAGAAAGACCAACCTACTAAGGCACCATTCTATTGCAAATATTTAGAAAGTCAGATGCCAAGTGCTGGAGACTGAATGTCTGGGGCCCTCCAAAATTCATCTGTTAAGCCCCAACCTTTAATGTGATGGTTTTAGGAGATGGGAACTTTGGAGGTGATTAGATCATGAGGGGAGCCCCCATGAATGGGATTAGTGTCCTTTTAAAAGAGTCTGCAGAGAGCTCCCTGGCCCCTGTCACTGGTAAGGACACAGCCAGGAGAAGCTATCTATAAACCAGGAAAAGGGTCCTCACCAGAAACTGAATATACTGGCACCTTGATCTTAGTCATTCCCATCTCCCAAACTGTGAGAGATAGATGTTTACTGTTTAATCCCAGTCTATGGTACTTAGTTAGAGCAACCTGAGAAGTCTAGCACACCACGTTTTCTTTAAGTAGATACATGCATCTGACTGCACTGTGGAAAATGACTTCATGGCATCACTTATGTGAACAAGTCCTCCCAGTCCTCCACCAGCTTCCTCGGTGCTCAGATGGTGAAGAATCCACCTGCAATGCAGGAGACCCAGGTTTGATCCCTGGGTCAGGATGACCCCATCGAGAAGGAAATGACCACCTGCTCCAGTATTCTTATCTGGAGAATTCCATGGGCAGAGGAGCCTGGTGGGCTTCAGTCCACGGGGTCGCGAAGAGTCACACAAGACTGAGCGACTAACTCTTTCCTTTTCCTGCCAGCCTAATTTATTACCCCTCCACTACCCCACCTGTCAAGCCCCCTTCCAATCATAACTATATTTAAGTGATAAACATTTGGGCCTCATAAAAATAGAGAAGTCTTACAATGAGCATGATGAATTTGTTAAAAAAATATTAGGTAGAAATTTCTTGGCATGTAATAAACACTTCCTGTTTCTTATTGGTGTCATCCAAGTCATATTTATATTAACTCTAGAAAGCAAAGATCTGGTTCATCCATTCTTTTTTCTTTAAATAGGCTTTAGTTTTTAGAATAGTTTTAGATTTACAGAAAAACTGAGAACACATTTCAGAGAATTTCCATATATTCAACATTGAGATTCCCCAATAATTAACATCTTAGATTACTAAGGTATATTTGTTACAATTGACCATACTGGAAAAGATCAAAGGCAAAAGGAGAAGAGGGTGGCAGAGGATGAGATGGTTGGATGGCATCACAGACTCACTAGACATGAGTTTGACCACTCTGGGAGAGAGTGAGGGACAGGGAGGCCTGGTGTGCTGCGGTCCATGGGGTCACAAAGAGTCAGACCTGACTTAGCCACTGAACAACAACAATAATTTGTTACAATTAATAAGCCCATATTGATACATTATTATTAACTGAAGTCCATAATTTATCCATATTTACTTAGTTTTAATCTAACATTTTTTTCTGCTCAGGATCCCATCCAGGTTTCTACAAAATATCGAGCTTTTGCATTTCCTTAGCTCTTCTTGGCTGTAAAAGCTTCTCAGACTTTCCTTGCATCTGATGACCGTACCAGTTTTGGGGCATAGTGCTAAAATATTCTGTAGTATATCTCCACTACTGAAATATGTCTGATGTTTCTTCTCGTGATAAGACTGGAGTTTTCGGTTATGGGGAGGAAGACATTGTTTTATACATTTGTAACACAGTTAAATGGTCTCATCACACTCTGCATTCCTTCCTGAGATGCTCTGCTCTGACTTCCTACATGATTTAAGGCTCACCATACTGTAAGGCTCTACAGGTTCTGACAGATGCGTGTCATGGGCCCACTGTGACAGTATCAAGCAGGATTCTTAAGGACTATAAGGTACAAAATGAAGCCAAGCCACATGAGGGTAACATTTTTGAAAAAGAAATTAACTGGCTATTTTCTTGATTTTCCTCTTCTCTTCCTTTCACTCTATCAGGCAGAGAGACTAGTGGGCGCTTAGTGCTTCTGAGAAACAAAGAATGAATGGAGTTTCCTTCCTGGCTATTAAATTTCAAAAGTCTAGAGTCTTAGGAAAATATTTAAAAAATAAATAAGTAAAAGAAAGAAATGAAAACCTTAAAGAAGCAAACAGAATGTGTAAGAATGCGTTTCCCCCAGTCCCCAAAGAATTGTCCAAAGACAACTAATCCTATCAGATGAGGGCTCTGCTCTTATGACCTTATTTAACTTTAATTGCCTCCTAAAGCCCTGTCTCCAAATACAGTCCCAGTGGTGGCTGAGGACCTCATCATGAATCTTGGAGAGGGAGGGACATCATTCTGTCCAGAGTAGATGCTTTGGGCTAAGAGTAGGAGGGGATTCAGAGATGGTTGGAACAAGAGGTCTCTAGGTGAGAAGTTAGAACCAGTGCTGGGGAGAAGAGAGGCACGGGACAGACTCGCAGCTTTGTTTTGAGAAAGTCAAATCCTCACTGGGACCCAAGAGCTGTGCTGGGCATTTTCAGGTTGCCTGTGGTTATTTCCTTTTGGTGACTGCATCGCAAGGCCTGGTAAGTGACAGCAAGAAGGACACTCATTTTGCCCCAAACCTACTTAACATAGTTTGGCTTATAAGATGTAAACGACTCACTCACCCGATATTTCAGGAAGCGTTAGAGAAGGAGGATAGAAGCTGGTAGGGTAGCAGTGAAGTGCAGTATAATACTTTAAAACCTCTACGTGGGTGGGGCTTCAGGTCACTCCTGGGGAACCACTAACACATACCCCAGCTTCAGGAAACATCATAACAACTCCTACCTGGCACTCTACCTACCTGGGCAGACCAATAGTACTTCAGTCACTTAGAATAGCTAGGCGGGAACTTCCCCAGTAGTACAGTGGTTAAGAATCAATCCCTGGTCAGGGGACTAAGATCCCACATGCTGTGGGGTAACTAAGTCCCTACACTCTGGAGCCCACGCACCACAACCAGAGAGAAGCCTGCACTCTGCAACTAGAGAAGCCTATGTGCTGCAGCTAGGGAAATCTGTGTGCTGCAATGAAGATCCTCGGTGCCTCAACTAAGATCCAACACTGCCAAGTAAACAAACAAACAAAAAAGAACAGCTTTGCCTTTGCATGGCCAACCAGAGGAATTCTCAAAGCGACATAAATGTCAGCCACAGCACAACACACAGGGAACGTGGGTGCCCTTCAGCTTCCTTTCTCTCTCACCATTTCTGCCACAACAGATCCAACAGTCATTTGCCACTTCACGTAAAGGAGATGATAAACCAGCATCAAATGTATTATGCTCAGCCTTATGATAATTCAATAAATTATTCAGTACAGCAGTCAGTAAACACAGAGTACTTTACAAATAGCCTAATCACGAGAGATTGTGATTCAGGCCAAACATCTGCACTTGTGTCTATGCTGCAGACTCAAGATGGGTGTCATTTCAGAACAGAGGTTTATGACGTGGGCTGCATGTTGGGGATCACCTGCATTGCCAAGTAATACTCATGCCTCCCATAGTTTGATTTAATCTTTCTGGAGTGTGCACTGGGCATGTCTCTGGGTTTTAAAAAATTGCCTTGCATCAATCAAATATAAAGTCATGATTAAGAACCGCTATTTTTGAATACAAGGAAACTAAACTGCTTAGACCACCAAAAGGTGGCAAAGGGACCACTTAAATCAATGTCCTCTCCTGGAGAGCATATTAGAATCACCTGGATCAATTGAAGCCTCACCTGAATTGGAGGTCAGCATCCCCTTCTCCCATCCCCTCCTCTCCCACTTCCTAATAAGTGTATTTCCCCACAGCCTCACCAGTAAAACTTCTGCAGTCAACTCTTTTCCTTAAAGTCCGTTTCCAAGGAAACTTATCTAAGAGCAAAGCTCTGAAGAATACATAACAAAGGGAGGGGATAGAGGCCCCACTTTTAATACGGTAGGCATAGAAGGTGTTATCACAATCACAGAAAACTAATCAAAATGATCACATGGATCACAGTCCTGTGTAACTCAACGAAACTATGAGCCATACATTGCAGGGCCACCCAAGATGGACAAGTCATGGTGGAGAGTTCTGACAAAACGTGGTCAGCTGGAGAAGGGAATGGTAAACGAGGCTGAAGCTGAAGGTCCAATACTTTGGCCACCTGATGTGAAGAGCCAACTCATTGGAAAAGACCCTGATGCTGGGAAAGATTGAAGGCAGGAAGGGAAGCAGATGACAGAGGATGAGATGGTTAGATGGCATCACTGACTCACTGGACATGGGTTTGAGCAAGCTCCAGGAGATGGTGAAGGACAGGGAGGGCTGGCGTGCTGCAGTCCATGGGGTTTCCAAGAGATGGACACGACTTGATACTGAACAACAAGAAAAGATGTTATGGACTGAATGATGTCCCCTCAATTTTCATATATTCAAGTCCTATCCTTCCCACTGCCAGTACTTCAAAATGTGACTCTTTGGGAAGATATGGTCTTTAAAGAAGACATTAAGCTTAAATGAGGTCTGTAGGGTGTTCTAATCCAAAACAACTTGTGTCCTTATAAAAAGAGAAGACTGGGAAACAGACACACTCATGCAGAGGAAAGACAATTGAAGACAGAAAGAGAATATGGCCAGGTAGAAATCAAGGAGCAAGGTCTCAGAAGAAATCAATCATTGAGTTCATATTTCTAGCCTCTAGAACTATGAGAAAATAAATAAATTCATGTGATTTAAGCCACTTAGTCTGTGGTCATTTGTTGTGGTAGTTCCAGAAAACTAACACACAAGCCTTCTCTGGACATCAGGCATTTCAAACAAATCATAATTCAAGAGAGATATAAACTATGGGGACATCTTAGAGAATAGCATTCCGGAAAAGGGAAGAGTAAATGCATTATGTTCTCAACCTACATTAAGAATTCTTAATCCATCTCATTAGAACTGATTCAAATGAATTCTTTTTAATGGCTGAGTAATATTCCATGGTGTTTATGTACCACAGCTTCCTCATCCATTCGTCTGCTGATGGGCATCTAGTTGCTTCCATGTCCTGGCTATTATAAACAGGCCTGGTGCACTGGGAAGACCCAGAGGGATCGGGTGGAGAGGGAGGTGGGAGGGGGGACCGGGATGGGGAATACATGTAAATCCATGGCTAATTCATTTCAATGTATGACAAAAACTACTGTAACTAATAAAAATAAATGGAAAAAAAAAGAAAAAAAAAGAATTCTTAAATGAAATAGTAGAATTAAAAATGAAATATTCTTCCAATATTTGAGATATTGCCAAGGGCATGGTCCACCATATTCCATATGGTGGGGATCTCTGAGGATCAGCATAAAACCTCCACCCAGATCCTGTTACCAAGAGAAGTTGTGCATCCCTGAGTTACTGGTTTGGATTCATTTTGTGGTCACTTTGAATCTTTTACTTGGTTGCATTCTTTGATCTGTTGACCATTAGGATGTTTAGAAAGAAGCATCTGGTTTGCCCCCTGCAACTGTGAAGAACCACGTGGTGTTTATTTCCATTATGAATCATTACTTAAGTTTCCTGCTTCCATCTGTGTTTTCCTTTCACTCCCTAATTCTTTATATTTTATCTTTTCTATGATTAACTATGGTCAACAAGCCACTTTAAGTCATCTTAAAGTGGAGTGAAGTAGGTATAAATACATGAACAGTGAAGTGTTCACATCCAAAGAATGTCTGAACTACCGTCACCGTCTTCAAAGCCAACATTATTTTGCAAACTTATCAGTTTCTGCTCCTACTGCACAATATCCTGAAATATCTGCACAGGTCTCTCTTCATGACATTTAATGATCACTACAACCTCTTTTCTTTTTTAAGGTCACAACAAAATAATCATTTTCTCAAAGTGAAACTTTAAAATATAGTGGAGAACAATCAGGTGCTCCAAACCTCAAAGGGTATTTTAATTAAAATTTGTGACGGTATTTTAAGGGCAAGACCATGCACATCATATATTCAGTTCTGCAGAGGCAGGCAATTTCAGCCTTTGAGGCCATATTCTAGGTCTAACATGGATATTCCAAAGTTGATCAAAGCAACGCTACTTTCAGTTATCCAGTACTTTGAGGGCAGTCCTGCCACCCAGCACTCTTCAAGCTAATTGAAAGCTGTGGTCAGGCTGTGTCCTGATACACACACACTTTCAAAGTTCTCCATAGCTAAGAGTCTATTTCTCAGGAGCTAATCAAAAGTTTTGGGGGGAACCTGAGACAAATAATGTCAAAGGCAGCTGAAAGCTAAAGAGCTTCGTCTGAAACAGAAAATGAAATAATAGGGTCTGTCCATGCTCTGCTAGCTGCCTCTTAGGGCTCTCTGCTCTGAAGCAGAACAGGCCAGCTCTAAATGGAAGAATGCCGCCCCCATTCTCCATTCAGCTATGTTCAGGATCCCATTTCCTCGCTATAGAGGCTCGGTGAACTGTGGCAGAGTGGAGCTATTTTCAAAGGTAGCCATCAGCACCATTACTGCTGGCTGAATGTTTTCAGTGAGGACTCGCCTACCTTTGGAAAAGTTCAGTCGACACAAATGGCAGAGGTGGATGGAGTAAATTTTGAAATAAATGTCTTAAGCAGCTTCAGAGACAGAAACAAATAAAAACAATGAGTGTGTTCGTTTCAATCACAACATGCCCTTGGATGTTGCAGGGAGATAATTGCCTGGGAACATTGGTGCACTCAGATAGGTCTCCTTAGACTATGCCTTTAATTCAATCAATGGATTACATTTAATAAACCTGATTATGGGTAATAAACGATGAAAATGTGTTATCCTGGAGATGGTTTTCATTGCAACATGTGATTTAATGTTGTGGAAACATTCTTTCAGTCTTGTTCAGCCCATATCTGAATTTGTTCACAGCCCTGCACACAATTACACACAGATACCCACACTAACACATGTGGATAAGCGTAGGCGGTTAAATTACAGGCTTAATAGTTTGCATTCAGTAAGAATAAAAAGAAGCTAAGACATTCTGCACAGTTTTCAAACCTGAACCCCCTGCATTGAAAGGTGGAGTCTCGTTCACTGGAAGCAACTTTGATATAAATCACCTGGCTATTTAATCACCCCCGTAAGGTCATGAGAGGTAGAAGATACAATGGAAACTCATGGTTAATTCCAGAAGCTTAATGTGTGGGAAGGAATCCAAAGAAGACCCAAGAGATGCAGGTTCAATCCTTGGGTTAGGAAGAACCCCTGAAAGAGGAAAAGGCAACCCACTCTAGTATTCTTGCCTGGAAAACTCCAAGGACGGAGGAATCTGGAGGGTTACAGTCCATGCGGTTGCAAAGAGTTGAACAGAACTGAGTGACTGAGCACACACACACACACACACACACACACACACACACAAATTGTGTCTGAAATCATCTTCTGAACACCTGTACTTTCTTTTTACAACACAGTTATCTCTAAGCGCAACTATGCCCTGTGGTATTTGACTCCTTGTTACTTTCCTCATAGAAACTCATAGACAAACCAATAAACAGTGATAAAGTTACCCAGAAAACCTAGCAAATGAGGGCGATTTGGCTCTGAATGACTCACAAAAGAATTATCTGCCTCTGAGAACACTGGAAATCACTTCTATCCTTTCAAACAATCACCTGTCTTGGAATCACAGCTTTTCATTACCATTAGGTTGATACATTCTTTGTTTTTTTTTCCTTTGTTCTTTTTTTTTTTTTTTAAATAATTTATTTAACAAATGCTTCCAGAGTGCTTGCTGCCATCTCTGAGGTAGATTCTTCTTACGACTCCCATTTTGCTTGTAAGGAAATGTAAACCCAGCACAGTTACAAAAGTTTCCTCAGGTTCTGTGGCTCTGGAGTGAAAACCCAGTATCTGATTCCTGGCAGTCTGGCTCTGGTGTTGGTTTGATTCCCTTATAATTGTTTAAACTTTGTCATGAAGAATATTACACCCTCACGAAAGTCCACAAGGCAGAGAGGCAGAGCCTGACAAATTTTCATAAAATTAGTCAGGTAGTCAGCAACAGAATCAAGTGACAGGAAATTAACAACATCCCAGACATTCCTCTCCGGAAACTGCCCTTCGGCCCAACAGTACTCTTTGCGACCCCATGGATTGTAGCCTACCAGGCCCCTCCATTCATGGGATTTTCCAGGCAAGAGTACTGGAGTGGGTTGCCATTTCCTTCTCCAGGGGATCTTCCCGACCCAGGGATCGAAACCAGGTCTCGCACATTGCAGGCAGACGCTTTAACCTCTGAGCCACCAGGGAAGCCCTAATCACGTACCTGACCTTTTAAGGGATGCACGTATGCCTGCTACATCACTCAGTCATGTCCAACTCTGCAACGCTATGGACGGTAGCCCGCCAGGCTGCTCTGTCCATGGGATACTCCAGGCAAGAATATTGGAATGGGTTGCCATGCCCTCCTGCTTCAAAGCATAGATTCGGTTTCCCTGTTTTGGTACTTCATGTAAATGAAATGACAGAGTGTGGATTCTCCTATGTTTCGCTCCTTTCATTTAACATGAGCTCATCCCTCTTGTTGAGTACAATCACGGATCATTAATTCTCATAGCAGTATTGTGTTGCATTGTGTGACTACACTGGAATTTCTTCATTCTACTCTTGAAGGGTATTTCAGTAGTCTGCCAGTTTGGGCCATGTTATCTTCTGGTACCATACATGCACCCGTTTCTTCTGGAGTATAATTCACTCAGGAGTGTAATTGATGGGTCAGAATCCATCATCTTAAACACGGCACCATGCTCTTGGAGAAACTTGTTGGTGGTTGAAGTACTGTAAAAGTCTACGAGATTTCAGTAACAATTGAAATTTCCATTCTGCTACTGAAAAAGAACTTCAATGCTAAAATATTCAAGAGTCAGTTTAAATATCAAACCCTTCTAACTGATAATCAAATGTCAATTCAGAAGCCAGTTTACAAGACTCTTCCTTTGAAATTTGCCACTTTTCAAGCCACTATCATTTAAGTCAAGATTAGAACATCAGATCACAGTTTTTTGAGCACTTAAATTCTTTCCAGCCCATTAAACTGAGAAGGGGTATTCAATTACCAAGTATTTTCTGTAATCATCCCTGAAAAACCATTTCTAGGCAATACCTACAGTATAGAGACTTGCTCCAGCAAAAATAATAATTGTCACTTGTCCATCATATTGACCAGTAGTGCTGGACTCGAGATCCCTTTAGCAGGGCAGTTTACAGGTAAGGTGATCTGTGAAGTGGAAAAGTATAGGCTACCCACTGTTGCACTGTACTGCTTGAGAGTGGAAAACATAAAGTCCTAAACCTCAAGTGTTAAAGAAAATATTGATTCAATTGAACCAGAGAGAAGAGGAGACCCTAATTATTAACCCTAGGAAGCGCTATTAACTAGAAATCTTTACTTTTCCATGATTGTATGCATCACTTTCGTTGTAGGTAAAAACGCTAGGCTAGGTCAATTTTCACACCATGGCATCTTGAGTTTGTCAACCTTGTATGTAACTGAGAAAATCGGCCACTTTTCACGATATGGAGTTTTTTGAAAGAGTGAAATATGAGAGTTGGGGTGAAGACATGTTTAGACTGTACATTCCCCCAAAAGCCAGGTATCCAGGGACAGAAGAAAGTCTGGTTTGCAGACTTCCCTGGTGATGCAGTGGTTAAGAATCTCTCTGCCAATGCAGGGCACACGAGTTTGGCCCCTGTCTGGTGCAGATTCCACCTGCCGTGTGTCTTGGTTCAGGCGCGGGTTGGAAAAGAATTTTCAGACATGAGACAGAATGAGAGGGAATAAAGTTTATCAGTGCGGGAGACTCTGGGAAAACAGCAAGCCAGCTCAAGGGAGAACTGACATTGAACATGGGTCCTTAGTCCACTTTTGTTCCCAGGGTACAAGGAGTGGGATAGGGGTCTTATGGGTCGTTTGCTGATTGGATGAGGCATGTATACTGGGTTGGGGAAGAGTAAGGCAAATACCTTCTTCCTAAGGGATAGGAAGGGAGACAGGATATATTGATCAGGAGGACATGCAATCTGTTAATAGTTCCAGTATGGGGGAGGGAAAGACTATAAGGGTCTGGTTTTTGTCCTGCATTCCAAGACCCTCCTTGGTTTTATCTACTCTTTCATCCTTGGGTCACTACACCATGGAACAACTAACCCTGTGCACCGTAACTTTGGAAGCCCATGCTCTAGAGCCCGAGCTCAGAAGCCACCACAACGAGAAGCCTGAGCACTGCAACTAGAGAGTAGCCTGCACACTGCGATGAAGATCCAGCACAACAGCAGCAAAACCAGCAAAAGTATAGGCTTTCATAGAATCAAACTCAAGACCAAACGGCAAACAGAGATGACGCACCAATACAGAGATTCAACAATGTGCTCCCAACACTCCTACAGGACATGCTTGTCACGAGAAACAAGGAGGTGCCGACAAAGAGTCGCACTGAAAGTATCCGGGAGATAGCTTGATTAGCAAAACCTCAGGTATGAAAATGCAACATTCGGCTGCGAAGTCAACTACTGAAAATTTAAAAGAGCTTATCGAAACTGTAAGAGTGACTTAAAACCAAAAGGAGAAAACAAACAATGGAAAACAGACAAAAGACAGCTGGCAACAAACTGCATCACAACAGGAAGGGCTCCACAAAGCTGTCTGGGTGTAAATCTCCAAGAAATTAACATTCAGTAGAACTCATGGGGATTTAGACCATGCTTTTGTCTTTTCTGCAGGTCAAAATATCTAAAAAGTCAAGGTGATCCGTGGGTTCCTAGGAAACAAGTGACATGGCAACACTTTGCTTTCCTGGCTCTATTTATGGATAGAAGGTACACATCAGGTTATCATTCCATTTTTTCCTCAAGGATGAACCTTGGCTACTCAAGTGTGTGGTCCACAGACCAGCATCTCTTAGAAGTGGTTGAAAAGAACATTCTCAAGCTTGCTCCAGACCTCCTGGAGCAGAGTCATCATCTGAACACAATCTCTAGGTGATTTGTACATACAAAACAGTCTTAATGCACTGGGAAAAAAGTTCCTATACTTCCTCCCATGTTAGAGTGCAAGTGTTTATGCTTCCATTTTAAGGTGTCACGCTCTATCTTAAATTCTTCGAAAATACAAAAAAGTTGCCAATTATCGCTCTTTCCCAAGACAGCATGTGTTGATGGACTCTTAGTCGGAAACCATTCCACTCACCTCAAATTGTCTGTAATGTATATACATCATCTGAAACTGCAGCTCTGTCCCTCTCTGCATCTCAATGAACATTTTAAATGGTTAAAGTGCTTCTTAAACTTACTGGATTATAGATCTAGTGCAACATTTGGGGAAAAACAGTTTTGTATCTTTGTTATTCCCAGCGACCTGAAAATAAACAGATTATTCATTCATCTCCCACCCACCAGACTGTCTGGTTGGTTTTTAAGAGAACAAGATTGCAATCTCCCTCTCCTTTAAATATGCAGCAAGAATTAGTCGAAAACACAAATCAAATTTCCCAGGCACTGACGGGAGAGGTAGGAGACAAGATTAACTGCTAAAAATGTCTCTCTTTCTTATTTTCAGGTTTAATAATTTAGAGCTTGAATTGTTTGCTCAGAAGGCAAACAATATCTTCTGTTGCATATTTTATGACTGTGTATTACAGGGAGCAGTGGGCCAGCAATTGGTGCATACTTAACAGACTCCCCGGAGAGAGAATCTCTATTAGGAAAAGAAGAGGAAGAGGTTGGGATCAACCCTGACATGCTGGCTCAGAGGCTCAGAGAGGATCAGTGCATCAGGGTGAGTTTTAGAACCTCTTAATTAATTAATTTCCACTGGAGATAGGCCACTATGCGGTGTACACAGTTCCCACGCTGTTCCTGTGGGTCTCTGTCTCTGATGGTCTCACTACACAATGGCCTGTTAGGACAACACTTCCTGACGGTTCACTGTGGCTCAGTCCTGTGTAACAAACTGATTTATGAGATGCACACAGCCGTAAATCCCCTGTTACATCAGGGTTTCTGATGCTTGCAATGGAACATGCTCCTGACCAATCATGGAAACAGGGACCAAAGTGCAGCGTGATTGTTTCTCAGGACTGGTTCCACAAATACTAATATCAATACCAACATTAATACTGACCCTGACCCAAAACCCAACACTGATACTAATGCTGACCCTGGTGCCAAATCCAACACTAATATTAATACTAACTTAGACCCCAAACCCAACACTGACACTAACCTTCACCCTAAACCCCAAACTAACACTACTGTAAATACTAACACTAATTATGATACTAACACAAATACTAACCCTAATACTAACAGCAACATTAACCCCAACCCTAATCCTAACCCTAATATAATAATTAACACGGATCCTGTTACCAAAAGAGTGTGTGGAAGTCCGGCTGCTCACAGCTCCAAAACCAATAAACAGGCCAGGCTGGTGGAAAGGAAAGTTTGTTTTATTTCAGCTGTCAGCAATGGGGCAAGGGGGAGGGCAGACGTCTGTCCAAACGCCCACTTGCACCCTGACAACCAGTGGGCAAGAACTTTTATAGACAGTAGGAGGGGGCTACATGTAGAAACGGCACAGTCAGCTCTGACAGTCACCTTGAAACTGGTCACTGGTGCTTGGATCAGCATCATCTTGATTATTTTAGGTACACTACCCACTCGACTATCCCTGCCTGGAGAATCCCATGGACAGAGGAGCCTGGTGGGCTACAGTCCATAGGGTCACAAAAGAGTCAGACCCAAGTGAAATGACTTAGCATGCACACAAACTTCAGTTCCAGGGTCCATCTGTTTCCACTTCTTTAAGGCCAGTTCTTAGAATTGTGGCAGCTTATGTTGTGGGTACAATCTGGTCGTCACGTAGTTAACTTCTTAAATTTCTCCTACCTGGGGTTTTAGCATCTGTAAGACAGCTCACAGGATATGGCTCAGAATGTTATCTACAGTCCTTATGAAGGAACTAAAGGTCCTTGACTATGCTTAATTACTACGTTATTATTACTTGGTTTCCTTTGACTTGTTTTCCTTTGTTTTTGTGCGTTCCCATTCCTCTGATTAAACTTATTCTTTGACTAAAGTTTTCCACAGACAAAAGGCAGGCAGAGGACATGGCGGGGGGAAGGGGCGGCAAGGACCCATAGGGTAACACAAATTCTAATACTAACCCTAATACTGATACTAACCCTAACACTAATATCAACTAACACTATATACCAACACTATCCCTTACCCTAGTCCCAATACTAATACTAATGCCAGTGTTCATGCTAATACTGTACTATATTTATACCAACACATTCATTAATACAAGGCTTCCCTGGTAGCTCAGCTGGTAAAGAATCCACCTGCAATGCAGGAGACCCTGGTTCAATTCCTGGGCTGAGAAGATCCCCTGGAGAAGGGACAGGCTACCCACTCCAGTATTCTTGGGCTTTCCTGGTGACTCAGATGGTAAAGAATCCGCCTGCAATGTGGGAGACCTGGGGTTCCATCTCTGGGTTGGGAAGAGCCCCTGGAGGAATGCATGGCAACCACTCCAGTGTTCTTGCCTGGAGAATCCCATGGACAGAGGAACCTGGCAGGCTACAGTCCATGGGGTTGCAAAGAGTTGGATATGACTGAATGACTAAGCACAGTGCATTCATTAATACCATACTAATATTGGAACTAATGATACTCTATAAATAAAATTATAAGAGCTAACAAAGTTTGAGCATTTACTATCTGCTCTATGCTATACAAAGTATTTGATCATTTAATTCCTAAAAACCTCTTGGAAGTAGAGATATTACCATTTCCAGGAAATGCTGAAGAAACTGAAGCAGAGAGTGGCTAGGTTACTTGTCCAAGGTCAAATGTATGAAGAGAAAGGATGTGAAGACACACAGCCTGATGACATAATTGAGGATTGTAATTCCTCTTCTACTACAGGAAATTTCAAGTGTAAACCCCACCAACAAGTTTCCAAGAAATGTCCTATTCAGTCTGAATGGGAGGGGAGTTTGGAGGAGAATGGATACATGTTTTTCTATGGCGGAGTCCATTCGCTGTTCACCCGAAAATGTCACAATGTGGTTGATGGTCTATACCCCAATATAAAATAAGAAGTTTGAAAATAAAATAAAAACTAAGAAATGCCATATAGGGACCATGCCATCAGCGACTATCAAGACCTCCTCCTAGGGCATCAGGACCACACCTCCCACATCGGAATCTCACCACCAGCTGCGATGCTGGAGGACCAGCTGAGGAGGAAAATGACAGGGATTATTATGCTGTGGAGGCATGGATGCTCCTGTAGTTTCTAACACCAATAAACTCCTCTAGAATATAGTCTACACCAGAGGCTGACAAACTAGAGGCAAGAGCGAATCAGGATTTTCTCTCTGTTTTTGTACACAAAGTTCTACTGGGACACAGCACATCCACCTGTTTAGAGTATGGATCTTTAGGGTCACAACGACTGAGATGAGTAACTGTGCATTTCTTTTTCTTTGTGATGGTTCTGGTCACTGCCTCCTGTACAATGTTAAGAACTTCTGTCCATAGTTCTTCCGATATCCTGTCTGCCTGATCGAATCCCTTGAATCTATTCATCACTTCCACTGTATAATTATAAAGAATTTGGTTTAGGTCATACCTGAATGGCCTAATAGATTTTCCAATAAGGAGCTCATGATCTGAATCACAGTCAGCTCTTGGTATTGCTTTTGTTGACTGTACAGAGCTTCTTATCTTCAGCTGCATAGAACATAATCGATCTGATTTCAGTACTGACCATCTGGTGAGGTCCATGTGTACAGTCATCTCTTGGGTTGTTGGAAAAGGGGGTTTGCTATGACCAGTATGTTCTCTTGACAAAATTCTGTTAGCCTTTGCCCGGTTTCCTTTTGTACTCCAAGGCCAAACTTGCCTGTTACTTTGGTTATCTCTTGACTTCCATCTTTTGCGTTTCAATCCCCTATGATGCAAAGGACATCTTTTTTGGGGGGTGTTAGTCCATGGGATCGCAAAGAGTCGGACATGACTGAGCGACTTCACTCTCACTTTTCACTTTCATGCACTGGAGAAGGAAATGGCAGCCCACTCCAGTATTCTTGCCTGGAGAATCCCAGGGACGGGAGCCTGGTGGGCTGCCATCTATGGGGTCACACAGAGTTGGACACGACTAATGTGATTTAGCAGCAGCAGCAGTTATAGAAAGTCTTGTAGGTCTTCACAGAACTGTTCAGCTTCTTTGGTATCAGAGACTGGGGCACAGACTTGAATTACTGTGATGTTGAATGGTTTGCCTTGGAAATAAACAGAGATCATTCTGTCGTTTTTGACGTTGCACCAAAGTACTGCATTTCAGACTCTTTTTTGACTGTGAGGGCTACTCCAGTTCTTCTAAGGGATTCTTGCCCACAGTAATAGAAATAATGGTCTTCTGAATTAAATTCGCCCATTTCTATCCATTTTAGTTCAATGATTCCTAAGATGTCAATGTTCAATCTTGTCATCTCCTGCCTGACCACATCCAAGTTACCCTGATTCATGGATCTAACATTCTAGGTTCCTATGCAACACTGTTCTTTATAGCATCAGACTTTATTTTTACCACCATACACATCCACAACTGGGTGTCATTTCTGCTTCAGGCCAGCTGCTTATTTCTTTCTGGAGTTATTAATAATTGCCCTCTGCCTTTCCCCAGTATCATATTGGACACTGTCTGACCTGGGGAGCTCCTCTTCCATTGTCGTATCTTTTTGCCTTTTCATACTGTCCATGGGGTTCTCCAGGAAATAATACTGGAGTGGGTTGCCATTCCCTCCTCCCATGGACCACAGTTTTTCAGAACTCTTCACTATGACCCATCTGTCTTGGATGGCCCTGCACGGCATGGCTCATAGCATCATTGAGTTATGCAAGCCGCTTCACCACGACAAGGCTGTGATCCATGAAGGTGGAATCAGCTATATGTATACATAGATCACCTTTAAAAATAATTTTTCCTTTTCATTTAGGTCACTGGAGAGCACTGAGTTGAGTTCCCTGAGCTATACAGTAGGTTCTTATTAGTTATTTATTTATACATGGAAACAACATAAATGTCCATCAACAGATGAATGGATAAAGAAGATATGGTACATATATACAATGGAATATTACCCAGCCGTTAAAAGAAATGAAGTTGGGTCATTTGCAGAGATGTGGATGGACCTAGAGACTGTCATATAGTGAAGTACGTCAGAAAGAGAAAAACAAGTATCCTGTATTAACACATATATGTGGAATCTAGAAAAGATGATATCGATGATCTTATTTGATGCTGATATTATGTGTGGAAGGAGTCAGAGATTCCTGATGTCCTCTCTTCTCTCTGTGGTAGAGCCATGAGTCAGGGCAAGCCTCCAGAGGAGAACTCAGGTGTACTCACTGGGAGGGCAGGCACAGAGGCTGGGAGCAAATCCATATGACTGTCCATTATCACCCCCATTTGTGGATTTCAAAGGACTATCCTTGGTCCTCATGCTTCTTCCCGGTGACTCTGTGATCACCAGTCCCTAACCCCTATTGTCACTTGATCTCATCTGGGGCAACCTTTTCCGTCCAGGATATAGTATAAAAGCAGAGGGGGGACTTCCCTGGTGGCTCAGTGGTAAAGAATCTACCTGATAATGCAGGCGATGCGGGTTCGATTCCTGGGTCAGGAAGATCCCCTGGAAAAATAAACAGTAACCCACTTCAGTATTCTTGCCTGGAAAATTCCAAGGACAGAGGAGCCTGGCGGGCTACAGTCCATGGGGTCACAAAAGAATTAGACATGACTTAGTGACTAAGTAACAACATAAGAGCAGAGTACATCTGTTGAAGATAAGGATCAAGGAGCCAGGCTGTGTTCTAAACCTCAGCTCCACACTATTGTTGAGTGTTGAGAAAGTTACTTAAATTCTTCTTATCTTAGCTTGTTTGCTCGTAAAATGTGGGCCTTAATATTACACATATGGTGGGATTTGTGTGAAACAATTATATAATTTAACATGTCCTAATATTCATACCTACATATGTACTATATATATGTGTGTGTGTATATATATATATATTCTAGCACATTGTAAGTTCTGTATACTGTTGATTATTATATCTATAGATTAATAAGACCATTATTCTTTCCATGGTTATTTTTTTCTCTTTACCCTATGAAAAGTGAATCTCAAGGTTCTGCATTAGCATGCTTCTTGTAATTTCACTATTTTCCTTCAATGAATTTATTTCTACTTGAACACTGACACAATAATGACATAATAATAATATTATTAGCAGATGATATGATGTGCTTGCCACTCATATATGTGCTCAGTCACTCAGTCATTACAGATTGTTTTGATTTTTCAAGATGCTGGAAGCCTAGATTTTCACATCAAAGCCCTTGATTTTTCAAACAAGGTGTGTAATGAATTTTCATGAACCACATCTTGGTAGCAACCTAAATGCCCATTGACAGATGAATGGATACAGGTGTGGTACTTGTATACAATGGAATACCACTCAGCTATAAAAAGGAATGAAATAATGCCATTTGCAACAATGTGGATGGATCTAGAGACTATCATACTAAGTGAAGTATGTCCGAAAGAGCAAGACAAATACCATAGGCTGTCACTTATATGTGGAATCTAAAACATGACATAAATGAACTCATTTACAAAACAGAAACAGACTCACTGACATAGAAAACAATCTTATCGCTACCAAAGGGGAAAAAGGGTGGGGGAGGGGTAACTTGGGAGTATAGGATTAACAAATACAAACCACTATTAACATATATAAAATAGATAAACAACAAGGCCCAACAGTATAGCAGAGAGAACTGTATTCAATATCCTGTAAAAAACTGTAATGGAAATAGATATGCATATATAGAGACATTCATGTATATCTATTATCTATATCTATATATACATCGGAAGGACTGATGTTGAAGCTGAAACTCCAATACTTTGGCCACCTCATGAGAAGAGTTGACTCGTTGGAAAAGACTCTGATGCTGGGAGGGATTGTGGGCAGGAGGAGAAGAGGACGACAGAGGATGAGATGGCTGGATGGCATCACCGACTCGATGGGCATGAGTTTGAGTAAACTCCGGGAGTTGGTGATGGACAGGGAGGCCTGGTGTGCTGCGATTCATGGGGTCACAAAGAGTCGGACATGACTGAGTGACTGAACTGAACTGAACTGATATATACATTGTTAGTTTCTCGGTTGTGTCCAGCTCTTTGTGTATGTATATATACATATCTGTGTGTGTGTGTGTGTATATATATATATATATATATATATATATATATATATAAAAAACCACTTGGCTGTACACCAGAAACTAACACAACATTTTAAATCAACTATACTTTACAGAACAGAATTTTGGACTCTGTGGGAGAAGGCGAGGGTGGGATGTTTCGAGAGAACAGCATCGAAACATGTATATTATCTAGGGTGAAACAGATCACCAGCCCAGGTTGGATGCATGAGACAAGTGCTCGGGCCTGGTGCACTGGGAAGTCCCAGAGGAATCGGGTGGAGAGGGAGGTGGGAGGGGTAATTGGGATGGGGAATACATGTAAATCCATGGCTGATTCATGTCAATGTATGACAAAAACCATTACAATATTGTAAAGTAATTAGCCTCCAACTAATAAAAATAAATGGAAAAAAAAATAAATCAACTATATTTCAAAAGAAAAAAATCTCATTGGACAACAGAAGTGCTATCTGTGGGACACACTCAGCCAGTGGATGTGAGTTTCTGATTTCCGATCTTGGCTGTCAGAGTTTCTGTAAGGAAGGGCTATGTCCTATGGCCCATCTTTGCCCAGAGTGTGCGACTGCAGGGGTACAAAAGTGTGTCCGCTAATAAATGAGTGAATGAATCAATGAAGGTGAGTGACTAAACCAACCGGCTCTGTGTTGAAAATGTCCATCAGCCCTGCTGTGCCAATTTGTTTCACTGGCCAGCACTTAGATGTAGTGGCTTCTGGGGATTTTTCTTGTCTTTTTCCAGGAAAGTGGTGGTTGTGTCTGAGGAGTGGCTGAGAGTATGATACAGGATTTGCTGAAGGCATACTTAACCTTCTTCCATTGGAATGGCATAGGGCCAGACTGCAGCCTTCGTGTTCTCTTTTTGAGGGAAACAAAGTTCACATACTTGCCCTAGGCTGCTTCTCAGAAACTTGGCTAAATTGAAAACTACTTTCTTTTACCTGACCCTGAAAAACTTTTCAAAAGCCCTTCTGGAGAAGTCTTGAGTGGCTGTACTTTCATGAAGATAAAGAAGACTCCAGCTGGCTCAAACACTTCAGCCAGCAACTCATGGTAAACTGAAGTGGTTTTCCTTCAGTGGAGTCCAGTAACATCCATCACTCAAAAATGCCCATCACAACCCACAGTGACACATGTACACAAAAGGAGCAAAGCGGTGTTCTCTAAGTACCAACCACGGTCACGCTCTTCCCTGGGAAACATCAATTGTTGTTGTTGTTCAGTTGCTAAGTCGTATCTGACTCTTCTGTGACCCCATAGATTGTAGCCTGCCAGGGTCCTCTATCCATGGAATTACCCAGGCCAGAATACTGGAATAGGTTGCCATTTCATTCTCCAGGGTATCTTCCCAACCCAGGGATCAAACCTGCGGCTCCTGTATGGCAGGCAGATTCTTTACCACCAAGCCTCCGGGGAAGCCCTGGAAACATAAATATCATCCCAGAATTCAATCACTTATCTGTCAGGCTTCTCCGAAGAGACAGCCACCTCACAACCAAATAGAAATACTTTCCTTGACAGGAGCATCATTTAAAATTAATACTGAAATAAGCAGCAAGGCTTTTCATCATCACCTCGTTAACAAGGCAGAATTACAAATTGAATTAAACGGCTTCCATCTCAAAGCAGTTTTGTGGCACTGCACATTTTTCAGTAACAAGCCGAGAACGCTAAACCATTGATCAAACTCTGCCATCTCAGAATGATGGGCGGGGAAAGAAATAACACTGGCCTCTGAGCTGGGAGTTGTAGCTATTACTGTCAATTACGGTTTCTGCTGAGAAACATGAAGAGATTTTATCCCTGCTGGCTGCTGCTTCCTTCAATACATTTTTGCAAGAACTGGGGATACAAACCCAGAACATGAAAAGAGGTGATTACGACTGCCTGCTAGGCTGAAATACTGCTCAGAAACTCAAGGACTGGACCCGGTTGGTCGATAAAATTATTGAGATCAGTTGGCTCAGAAATGACAGTAAGTGTTTTTCTCTCTGATCACTAACTAAAGAAACAGCTAAATCTCTGAGATTCTGCATTATTTCTTGGAAACTTCTGTGGAAGTTTCTAGGGGTGATAGAGAACTCCCAAAGCTGGGCCACCCCCAGAGTTGGGAGAAGTGTTCAGAAGGAGTTTCCCAGGGGAAGGAGTTCAGAAGCAGGGGAACAGCATTTGATGATGCTTTGAGCTGGGTGTCTCTGTTGTGCTAAACTGTGCACATAAGATGCCCTAAAGGAACTTCCCTGGTTCCAGTGGTTAAGAATATCCCTGCCAGTGCAGGGGACCTCAGTTCGATACCTGCTCAGGGAACTAAGATCCCACATGCCTCTGGGCAACTAGAGAAGCCCATGTACTGCAGCGAAGAGACTGTGCAGCCAAAACATTTTTCTTTTAAATAATAAAAAAATTTAAAACGATGCCCTAAACACACTCAGTGACATGTAACAGCACACCAGCTAGAAACACAACAACATTGAAAAGACCACATATTATATGATTCCACTTATATGAAATGTCCAAAAAAGGCAAATCTCTAAACAGAAATTAAGTGTGTAGCTGCCTGGGGCTGGTGGTGAAGAGGGAGATTGACTTCAAAGGCTCCCCATGATCTTTTTGGGGTGACGGAGGTGTTTAAAATTGGATTGTGGTGATGGTTACATAATTCTGTACATAAGCCAAAATGTATGCTGAATTGTACACAAAAACAGGGAACGTGACAAAATGTAAATTATATATCTGTAAAGTGTTTAAAAAAATATGACATTGAGGACTCTGTCTTCTATTCACTGTCCTCTATGTAAGCATACCATCGAGGATATGAGTACACCAAATCATCTAAGAATTTCTACCACCAAGTAGGACAGGAAATTCAAAATAGAAATTAACTTTTATTATAAAATATTTGAGGTACCATTTTTTTAATCCATTTTCATAGCGTGCATGCTCAGTCATGTCTGACTCCTTGCAACGCTGTGGACTGTAGCCTGCCAGGCTCCTTTGCCTATGGGATTTCCCAGGCAAGAATACTGGAGTGGGGGGCCGATTGTGACTTTTGACAGTAAGAAGAAGAGCAAGAATGAGGAGGTGGTATTCTAGTGTAACTTGGTGGGGTGGTGAGTTGCTAAGACCACACTGGGGAGGAATTATGAATATGTGCTATGTTCTAAGTCGCTTTTTATGTAAAATGAAAATTAATTCACATTCGCATAAAATAGAGATGCACACCAAACAAAGGACAGAGGTGAGTCATGGGATGGTGGGGGAAAAGGATGAGATTGGAGGAAGTGGTTGTGGAAGAAACTGCTGTCTCCTCCATTTCATTTCCCTTCTTCCTGCTAATAATAGGACCCTGATTCATAAGGTGAGTTTATGATCTGCTACATTCATAATATCAGTTCAGTTCAGTTGCTCAGTCATGTCCAATTGTTTGTGACCCCATGGACTGTAGCACGCCAGGCTTCCCTGTCTATCACCAATTCCTGGAGATCACTCAAACTCATGTCCATCAAGTTAGTGATGCCATCCAACCATCTCATCCTCTGTCATCGCTTTCTCCTTCTGCCCTCAATCTTTCCCAGCATCAGAGTTGTTTCCAGTGAATCAGTTCTTTGCATCAGGTGGCCAAAGTTCTGGAGCTTCAGCTTTAGCATCAGTCCTTCTAATGAATATTCAGGATTGATTCCCTTTAGGATGGACTGGTTGGATCTCCTTGCAGTCCAAGGGACTCAAGAGTCTTCTCCAACACCACAGTTCAAAAGCATCAACTCTTCAGTGCTCATTGGTTGTGAACTGGCCAAACCTGAGCAAACTTTCTGGATAACCCAATACCACTTAGCTGCAGACATGTGACTAAGTTGTATCCACTGGAAGATGAGAAAAAAAATCACCTGTGTAACCCCAAGATCACATCTATAAGTGGAATTTCCTTAACGGCCACCTGTTCTTTCCTTTCCTTCTAACTGAAAGGGCTTGATGGTGCTGGGCCGTTTGTTTCCATGTGGACGTGGGCACTGTCCTAGAAAACAAGACACTAGAAAGAATCTAGATCCTGAACAACCATGTAGTGTGGATCTGCCTTCCTAGTCTGGGTAACTAGGCAGCTTGGATTTCTGTAGAAGAAAAGAATAAAATCTTTATCTTTTTCACATTGCTAATGACTCTTTCTTAAAGCACCTCACCTCAACACCCTACATAAGGTCCTATTTAAAGATGATGTTATATCTGAACATTTTTATTTCTTAACAAATCCAAGAGCAAATATGAGAAAACCATATTGCTGTTCATTTTGATGGAAATAAGCTATGTCTACAGAGTTGTTTCTACAAATGTTAGTTTTTACGCTTTCCTGAAACTTTTATCTTCGTCCAAGAAAATATAAAGACAGTCACACTGCTTGTGCACTCAAAATTGTAATTTAAGATCTGTTTCCAGGGAACTTCCTGGTGGTCCAGTGGTTAAGAATCCAAGCTTCCACTGCAGGAGATTGAATTCAATCCCTGGTTGGGGAACTAAGATCCCACATGCTCTGTGGTGCAGCCAAAAAGAAAATCTGTTTCCATAAGGTATCTATCCCATAAACACACTTATTTGATTATTTTGTTTGTGGGTTGTTGTTGTTCAGTCACTAAGTTGTATCCAACTCTTCCCGGCCCCATGGACTGCAGCACACCAGCTTATCTGTCCTTCACTATCTCCCAGAATTTGCTCAAACTCAAGTCCATTGAGTCAGTGATGCCATCCAACCATCTCATCCTCTGTCACCCCTTTCTCCTCCTGCTGTCAATCTTTCCCAGCATCATGGTCTTTTCCAGTGAGTGGGCTCTTTGCATTAAGTGTCCAAAGTATTGGAGCTTCAGCTTGTGGGTAAGCTTATTTAATAACTCATATCTTCTCCCAAGCCCTGATCAGAAGAATAAACCAATTCTTAATCTTATAGGAATTGCCAATATACTCTTAGTTTTTTTAGTACTCTGGGCTGTAAGAGCCTGTAGTCCACTTTGAGCATCTCACCTCACACAGTGCATCTCAGTATAGAAAACGCAATGAATGTTTATTGACCTCTCCAAGTGGCCTTTAATAAATTCGTCTTTGCCCTGTGAGCTTTCTGAGGAGTCTTGCTTGTCTGGAGATGAGTTTTCCATGCCCATCACTCACCAAGTGTGTGGTTGTGACTTCTAGGGTCAGAAACTAGATTTAATTGTGTTCTTGATGAACAGCATTCTTTACAACAGCACCGATCCCTAACCATGTTATGCATTTAACCTTTCCAACAAACACCATAAAACTTAATGAAAAATAGCCTTAGAAGGCAATCAGAGTAGTATCTATCAAAAACCTGGTTGAACACTTTCTCATTTCTTGATTCTATTACACCTATCCTGGAACTGAGGATCAATAGAGAAAAGAATCTGGGAGCTGAGAATTCAGGAAAACTGCAGTATCAGTATCTTCATTCATCTTTCTCGATGTCTGGGAAAGTATCTGATGCAATCAGTGATCATTCTGGGGTGGTTGAATGATTTTCCACTCAACAAATAATTCTACTCTTCTGTCAGCCAACATTCTTTTCCCTAAAATGGCCTCGAATGGAAAGCACAGCTAATAGTGGCATCCAGTCTGGAGAATCCACATCTGTTTTGGCTACACTGAGCTCTACTTTGATTCATTTCAGGTTGTGGAACCAGAAGTCTTGCAAGAAGGCAAAAGTCAACCCACAGATGTGGAGTTGACAGACCCCTGCCATCAGGGCCTTTTATTTAGGGCCAAAGCTTTGGTTCCTGCATGGGAACATCTTAGGGAAACAGCATATGTAATACCTGAAAGTCACAGAGGATGAGAGGAGAAGGGACTGGGGAAACTTATACCCCAGGAGTTATGAGGGAAACCCAGAATGCAGACTAGGTGAACAGACCAAGTTCAGGGTTAGTGGGAAGAAATATATAAGGCCAGATCTCCAAAATTATTAACCAGTGGAGACAGGCTGGGACTGGGACGATTTGCTGCAGTGCCTGTACTTGGACAAACAACTCCTCAAATAACAAAATACAAAGAAACTATAAGGGACTAGAAATAACTCTGTGTATGTGCAGTTGGGGCAACTTACGGACAAGATACAAAACAATAAAAAAAACCAGCTGTTGCTTCTGAAGAGCTGGGAGCTAAAACAAGGGTTCAGGAGACAAAGCAGGTACTGCACAAGCCCCTTGCACACAACACCAGCAAAGGGGTAGGCAAAACACCTAAGCCACCCCTCCAGCGGAACCTCAGGACACATCCCGCCCCTCACCCCATATAAGGAACCAGCTTATCCCCGACTTGGGGAGCGAGAGCACAGGGGAGCCTGTTATTTGCTCTCTCTCCCCACTGCTGCAGGAGGGACCCCAATAAAGCCCTGCCTGAATTTCTTTTCTGGTCTCTGATAAATTTCTATTGATTAAGGAAGGCCAAGAACCCTGGTTGGTATCACAGATGCGGGCACATTAGTTAACAGAGAATCCTTTTAGTTTGACTCTGTAACCTATGCTGGGTTGAACCATAGTCCTGCCAACGGGTTAACATGGCCCATGCCTCTTTATATGCAGGGCCACCTGGGCTACTTCGGCAGTGAAATTGATTCATTCTCCATCTCCAAGTTCCAATCAACGAACCGCAGGGCCCAATCCACCCAACACTGATGTTTTCAAATCAGTATTATGGGAAGGGAGTTGTATAATTTGCACTTTCTGGAAGAAAAATTCTTGGGGAAAATATATAATCTGGATGCCAAGTTACATATGTAATATTTTTCGCATTAACTTTCAGTTGTTCCATTTGAGTGGGAAAACTACCAAGAGCTTTGTGGGAAAAACGTGAGTCACAGCAGGTTGGTCATTTAGAAATTATTCAACGAAGGAAAAATACAGCATAATTTCTTCCAGTCTGACTTCCCAAATATAAGCAAAGTTCTGAGCATGCATGCAGTCCTCAGGCTATTTCTCCATCGATAGACCTAGGGTGATGCTTCTCTTCCATGACACCCCTCAAGTTTTCACTGAACTCCACTGTTGGTTTAATTTTTCTGCACTGAGTTTGGCTGTGAGGGAGCTGTGTGATTTTGGGGCTGCAGAATGAACACATCACACTCTGATCTGTCACTGCTCGACCACCACAGTCTCTTTAGGGGAAATCGGTGGAAGGGCTCAGGATTATGCAGAGCCCTCTGAGGGAGTGTCCATATAAAAGTGATAGTTATAGGACCACCCAAGGTGCCAGTATCAAAAGCTGTGCTTTATACACACTAACCCATATAACCCTCATCCTGATCCTATGAAGAAGGAAGGCTGTTCTCTACTTCACAGAGGAGCGAGTGGAGGCACAGAGAGGTCAAGTAACCGCTCGGAGGTCACACAGCAAATGAGTTGGGATTGGAGCCCTGGCTTCTGGATTGAAGCCCCAGCTTCTGGCTTGAGTCTGGGTGCCCTTCCCTCTACTCCACCTCCTCTGCTCTCTGCAATCTCAGTGACCGGAACAATCTGGCTCTCTATAGACACCTGCACGTGTTTAAGGATGTGAACTGACCCAGTGAGGTCAGCCTGTGGGCTGAATTCCTCTTCTCTTGACGGGGCCGCCAGCTCTGATGGTGGATGCCGCAGCCTCAGTACCACCCAGGGAAGTGAATGGAGGGAAATGAGTTCGCTGAGAAGCCCAACCACGAGACTCCAACTCCATCCAGTTCTACAACCCAGCATCTCCAAGGGCAGAAAGCAACTACCCTAGACTCCAAGCGAGGAGGGCGAGGGCGGATGAGTTTCTTGACTAGCCGGGTTTACTGTCTACTTTTGTAATTTGTTGTCACTGTTGTTTGTCTAGAGGATGACAAAGAGAGAAAGATGGGAAACTCTTAGGGGAGTCTTGACAACCAGCTTTGAACAAATTTCCTAGAAGTCTGCCCCTAAGCCTTCATAAAAGAAATCAAACTCACGGTGGTAGCCAGAATCCAACATTCGTTTGAGCCTGTATAGCTTCAGTTCAATGACGTTTTCTTTTTTTTTTTTTTTTGACCTTTTCTCAATAACATTTTTTTTTCTTTTCTTTTCTTTTTTTTTTTTTTTTATTTGTTGGAGGCTAATTACTTTACAACATTGCAGTGGTTTTTGTCATACATTGAAATGAATTAGCCATGGATTTTCACTGGGGACCAAAAGAAAGATGGGCTCTAAGACTCCCTTTGAGTCCCTCTGAGAAGATGCTTGGGAGGTAGCGGTCACTGCCTGTCACATAGGTCTATGAGCTTTCTTACTGGGGTTCTCAACCAGAAATGTTAAATCTCAGCTAATCAACATGCCTCAGCCCTTCCGTTCAAGGACAAGATGCGATTCATCCATTTCATTCTGTAATTGATAGGGTAGAGAAAGTGTTTATTTTCCACCACACATGAGGCTGAGAGGATGGCCGGGGAGTCTGGTGGGACGGCTGGTAAAGAGCAGAGACTGAGGATCTAGTCCTGGGGGTGTATTTCTCTCAGCATCCGGAGGCAATCTTATTTCTGAATGTCCACTTATTTACATCGATGAATTCTCCTTTGTTTACTAGTTTGAATAGTGTTTTTCAGCCATGGGTTATCAAAGAAGACCCATCCCACGGAATCATTTACCAGGATTGTGGTTGGCTCCTTGAAAGTGCCAACTGAGTGCCAAATACAAATTATTAAAGGACTTTGTCATAAATAAACAATAGTCTTCACTTAGCAGGTCCCTCCAAGTCATCTCAATTACCCAAAGGATAAAGTTCCCATGGCTTGAGTAATTCTACTGCTTGTTATCAAAGACTTGTCAGGCATGGTGATGCTACAGTGAGCCTCCGTGTGATTAGAAGATTCATCTGGAATGCTGAAAAGCAGCAAGTGGCTTTAGAAAATGTTCCCAGGCATGTCTCTCTTAGGAGAATGTAGACACATCCTTTAGAATACACACGTATCTCCTTAAAAAGAGTGTTGTAAGGAGGAAATTGACAAAACAGATGTTAGAAGTGATGGCAAAGCATTCACATGAAGTGAACAATCTCAAATAGAAAACTGCACTAATGCATTTTAAATAGATTTTTCACCTGCAAAAATTCAGCTCATACGTAACTGCTGCAGAACACATCTGCTGTGGAAAGCAAAACGCACTTGTAAAGGGGAAAAAAATTAGACAAAAGCAAGGACCTCTCCTGAACAATTTGTCATTGTTCATTTATGCATTCAATTGCTATCACTGGGGCATCTACTACTTGTCAGGCAAGGTTGTAGCAACTGTGGATATAGAGGAACGTGAGAGGGAAAAGGTCCCTGCTATTGCCATTCTGCTGAGTGAATGACATTGTGTTAGTCTTTATTTTTAATTAAAATTTTTAAAATTTAAACTTTAATTAAAAAATAATTGGTTAGTCTTTATTTTTAATTAAAATTTTTAAAATTTAAACTTTAATTAAAAAATTGGTTAGTCTTTATTTTTAATTAAAATTTTTAAAATTTAAACTTTAAAAATAATTGAAATATAATTTATTTACAATGTTGCTTTAGTTTCAGGTGTATATCAAAGTGATTCAGACATATATATATATATATATGTATATATATATATATATATTTAGTTTAGTTGCTAAGTCATGTCTGACTCTATAATCCCATAGACTGTAGCCCGCCAGGCTCCTCTGTCCATGGGATTTCCAAGCAAGAATACTGGAGTGGGTTGCCATTTTCTACTCCAAGGGATCTTCCCAACCCAGGGATCCAATTGACACCTCTTATGTCTCCTGCATCTGCAGACAGGTTCTTTACCACTAGCGCCACCTGGGAAGCCATATATTTGTTCTGGACAAAAGATACAAAGAGACAAAAAAAAAAAAAAAATCGCCTAACTTAAGGGCCTGGAGCAAAAACTGGGTGTTGAGAGCAAAAGCAGAATACTGCATATGCCCTCTGCACACGAAACCACCAGGGGTGGGGGGCAAACTACCTAAGCCACCCCTCCTGCCTGACCCTTGGACACACCCCTACCCTCACTCCATTTAAGGAACCAGCTCACTCCCTCTTTGGAGCGAGCAAGGAAATCTGTTGTTGATTCTTCCTTTCCCCTGCTGCAGCACAGGCCCCAATAAAACCGTGCCTAAAAATTTTTTTAAATTGAAATATGACTGCTGTACAATATTGTTTTCATTTTAGGTGTATAGCAGAGTGATCCATTCATATATATATATATTCTTTTTATAGATTCTCTAAAAACTCATAAATTTATGATGCTATGTAAAGCAGATGGAGAATAAAGAGGACATTAATTAGAAAGATTGTCAGGAAAGGCTCTTTGCAGAGGTCATATTCAAGAAAGGAGCTGGATGATGTGCAAGAGCCAGCCAAGCGAGAGCAAAGAGAAGTGTGTTTCAGGTTTGGGGGGAAGGCAGGGCACAATCAAAGGCCCTGAGGTTGGTGTGTGCTGGGCATGTGTGAGGGATGGCAAGGAAAGAGGAAATGGGTCAGAAACTGTAAGGTCTTTCTCTCTGATAAAGATTTTGGATTTCATTCTGAGTGACACAGGAAGCCACTTGGAAGTTCTTTAGCACAGAGGTTATCTGATTTGAATGTTAAAAACAGCACTCATTTTTTGAAATGTAAAAATGGATGGGATATAAAAATAAAGGTATAACATTCTAATCGTGGGACCATGGTGTGGATATGAATGAAATGGGGACAAGACTTCTTGATGCATATATTTCCATGTCATTTTGTTACTGGAGTCTAATTGCTTTACAATGTTGTGTTAGTTTCTACTGTATAACTCACTGAATCAGCCACGTGTATACAAACATTCCCTCTCTCTTGGGCCTCCTTCCCACCCTCCCCACATCCCCCCCTCTAGGTCATCACAGAGCACTGAGCTGAGCTCCCTGTGCTATAGAGCAGGTTCCCACCAGCTGTCTTTTACACATGGTAGTGTACATATGTCATGACCCAGAAATCCCACTCCTGGGCATATATCAGGAGAAAACTCTAATTTGAAAAGATACATACACCCCAATGTTAATTGCAGCACTACTTACAATAGCCAAGACATGGAAGAAACCTAAACGCCCATCGACAGAGCAATGGGTAAAGAAGATGTGGTACATAAATCCATCATCTTGCTTTTTGAAAAACTTAAATGTTGGTTATTGAGTAAGACCATACATACGAGATTTATGAGAATCTCCCTGGATGTTGGGTGAAGAGGAGGCTGTGGGGACAAGTGAAGAAGCAAGGAGTGATGTTGGGGGAGGTGAGCTGACAAGTGGCCAGATTCACCATTTCTTTCGGAGAGTAGACCCAATGGCATTTGCTGATGGATTCAGAGTGGGCCTTGGGTGAAATAAGAAAGTCAAGGATGACTCCAAAGACCGCCATATTTCTTTATGAAGACGAATCCCTCTTCCTCACCTCCCATCCTCCCACAGTTCATCACCCGTAGGGATATAGAGTAAGTAGATGACTTCCTTTGAATCTTACAAAAGAGGAAAAATGAGAGTTCATGAAAGTGGGACTTCCCTGGCAATCCAGTGGTTAAGACTGTGCTTTCACGTCAGGGGGCATGGGTTCAATCCCTTGTCAGGGAACTAAGATCCTGTGTAGCCAAAAAAGAAAGAAAAGGAAAACAAAATTTCTTGAATTGAATAAAAATGAAAATACAACATAACGACTTAAAAATCATTTAAAAAAATAATTTATGAAAGATACCAGATATTTTTCTTTAGAATTTCTTTTTTCTTCTAGAAGGGGAATTTAATCAAGTTCTCATTTTTTTTAGATAATCGTTTATTAGACAATTTAATTAAAATGCCCAAATTTCCATAGAATCCAATTAGTTTAATTCACTCAGTTCAGTTCAGTCACTCAGTCATGTCTGACTCTTTGTGACCCCATGGAGCGCAGCATGCCAGGCTTCCCTGTCCATCACCAACTCCCAGAGCTTGATCAAACTCATGTCCATCAAGTCGGTGATGCTATCCAACCATCTCATCCTTTGTTGTCCCCTTTCCTCTTGCCTTCAGTCTTTCCCAACATCAGGGAAAGACTCTTTTCCAGTGAGTCAGTTCTTCACATCAGGTGACCAAAGTATTGGAACTTCAGCTTCAGCTTCGTCATCAGTCCTTCCAATGAATATTCAGGACTGATTTCCTTTAGGATGGACTGGTTGAATCTCCTTACAGTCCAAGGGACTCTCAAGAGTCTTCTCCAACACCATAGTCCAAAAGCATGAATTCTTCAGTGCTCAGCTTTCTTTATAGTCCAAATCTCATATCCATACATGACTACCGGGAAAACCATAACCTTGACTAGACGGACCTTTGTAGGCAAAATAATATCTCTGCTTTTTAATATGTTGTCTAGGTTGGCTATAGCTTTTCTTCCATGAAGCAAGTGTCTTTTTATGTAGTCACCATCTGCAGTGATTTTAGCCCAAGAAAATAAGTCTGTCATTGTTTCCATTGTTTTCCCGTCTATTCGCCATGAAGTGATGGGACCGGATGCCATGATCTTCATTTTTTGAATGTTGGGTTTTAAGTCAGCTTTTTCACTCTCCTCTTTCACTTTCATCAAGAGGCTCTTCAGTTTCTCTTTGCTCTCTGCCATAAGGGTGGTGTCATCTGCATATCTGAGGTTACTGATATTTCTCCCAGCAATTTTGATTACAGCTTGTGCTTCATCCAGCCTGGCATTTCTCCTGATGTACTCTGCATATAAGTTAAATAAGCAAGGTGACAACATACAGCCTGACAGACTCCTCTCCCAATATGGAACCAGTCCATTGCTCCATGTCTGGTTCTAACTGTTGCTTCATGACTTGCATACAGATTTCTCAGGAGGCAGGTCAGGTGGTCTGGTATTCCCATCGCTTCAAGAATTTTCTACAGTTTGTTGTGATCCACACAAGTCCAAGAAGGCTTTGGCATAGTCAATAAAGTTCTGGACTCTCTTGCTTTTTCTATGATCCAACAGATGTTAGCAATTTGATCTCTGGTTCCTTTACCTTTTCTAAATCCAGCTTGAACATCTGGAAGCTCTTGGTTCATGTACTGTTGAAGTCTAGGTTGGAGAATTTTGAGAATTACTTTGCTAGCATGTGAGATGAGTGCAGTTGGGCAGTAGTTGGAATATTCTTTGGCATTGCCTTTCTCTGGGATTGGAATGAAAATTGACCTTTTCCAGTCCTCTGGCCACTGCTGAGTTTTCCAAATTTGCTGGCATATTGAGTGCAGCACTTTCACAGCATCATCTCTTAAGACTTGAAATAGCTCAACTGGAATTCCATCACCTCCACTAGATTCACTCAGAAACCTCATAAAAAGAGAATTATCCTTCTTTATAAATACATTCATTAATACATCATAAGTACATTTTTCATGATGGTTATACAAAAATAAAATTTCAAACTTGTCAAGAATCTAGTCAAGTATTTGCGTTTTAGGGTAATTCAACTTTAGTGTTACAAACTATACTTTTGGAAAACAGTGCTTGTTTATATACTTTAACTGAAAGTGAATTAGGAGCAAAGAAAGTTTTTAAAGCAGACTTCAATGTATATTTTTACAAAATATGTACACATATACATATTTATACACAAATATTTATACATATGGGCTTCCCAGGTGGCTCAGTGGTAAAGAATCCATCTGCCAAGACAGGAGATTCAGGTTCAGTCCCTGGGTTGGGAAGATCCCCTGGAGTAGGAAATGGCAACCCACTCCAGTATTCTTGCTTGGGAAATCCCATGGACAGAGGAGCCTGGTTGGCTACAGTCCATAGGGTCCGAAAGAGTTGGACACAACTTAAGAGACTAAACAGCAGCAGCATTTATACAGACACATACAAACACGTAATTACACATGCATGTGCCTATATGCATACATATGTTTTGCATGTATTAATGCATACATGGATATTTCTGATAAGTAGACACACACGTCCATAACCATATACACGCTGCACATTAGGTATGCACCTGAAGTTTCAGCAGTGAGACAAATGAGACCAGGTTGGTTCCTAAGTCTCACAGGTGGTGGGTCATATATTTAGACTCTTGTGTGAAAGCATCCTACTCACCTCAAACTGTGCAATATACCAGCTATGGTCCCAGGAGTAGCATTCTCAGATACAGACACAGAATACAGAGTTCTGTTCAACCCTATTAATTTTTCTCCTTGCCTCTCTTCCTCCAACACACACTGCATGTTAATGACAGATTAATTTTCTTTTAACAATGTCCTTATTAGATAAAGCAAAGGTCCCCTTGATATAAGACAAACACTACCAGAAAATGCAACTTGAAATGACTTTTCCTAAACCAGGGTCCAACTCTTCAAAATCAACAATGAAAGAAAAAAATTAAGGCTTGACTAATACCTAATTTAGGAAGCTAAAGTTATTAAAATGTTTGCTATATATCACTTTAGCAACATTTAGGTTTTAATTGCAATTACAGAGTGATTTGCAGGAAAAACAGAATGCAAGCCAAGTTATTCTCTAATTAACACAATTTCCAGAGGTTAAAAATGTTAATTTTCTAAGTATAAATGTTTAAAATACAACGTGACACTTGTAACTGTCTTTGCCATTTCTTCATCAGTTAGAATTGTGGAATTCTTACAAATGGGAAGTGACCCTGGCACTCTCTGTCTCTGAGAAGCTCAGAGAAAAAGTTGTAAGGTTGAACTTTAAATTCATGTATTTAGGCATAAATGATCTTATCTGCAAAGCATAAATAGAGACCAGACTCAAGAGAACAAATATATGGATACAAAGGGAGAAAGTGAGTGTGTGGTATGAATTAGGAGATTGGAATTGACACATATGCAGTACTGATACTACGTATAAAATATTAATAGGTAACTAATGAGAGCCTACTGCATAGCACAAGGAACTTTATTTAATGCACTGTAGTAAGCTGAATGGGAATGAAATCCAGAAGGGCGGCATACATATATATGGAGAGCTGATTCATTTCACTGTACAGTGGAAACTAACACAGCATTGTAAAGCAACTGTAAGCCAATAAAAATTAAGAAAAAAAAAGTCCCCGGGGAAACCAAAGGTAAAAATAATGCCCCACTTAACCATATAATGTGCCTGGACCTTTCTTAGGGCAAGGCTGATTAACCCCAAAGGCAATGAGTGTATGTACATCAATCCTAACTTTTTAATAATAATCAATAATACCTCATACTTATTGAGATTTTGTAGCAAGATTTGTTCTAAATGCTTTGTAGTTTTATGAGTTTTTAGTGAATAA